>NW_020837954.1:41925143-42525143 GCF_003676395.1 Aethalodelphis obliquidens
GCATGTGGGATCTTCCCAGACCGAGGCACGAACCCGTGTCCCCTGCATCGGCAGGCAGACTCTCAACCACTGCGCCACCAGGGAAGCCCTGCCTTCTTTTTATAGATGAGGAAACTGAGGCTCAGAAGAAGGACGTGTTCAAGGACACAGCTAGTAAGATGGCAGAGCTTCCCTCACCCCAGAACTGGCAGCTCCGAGGCCGGGCTTTTCCCAACACCCCGAAGCCTCTGCAGGATGAACTCTCCTGCAGGGAGGGGCAGAAAGGAGCCAGCAGCTCGAAGCGGGATTCGCAATCCTGTTCCCTCCCCATAGCCTAGACACGACCCATGCATGGGTCCTATCCCAACCATCCTATCCTGCAGGAGAAAGGAAAGCTCTACTGCACGGCGGTGAGGCTGCTATTTCCTGTCCTCAAATATGAGGGAGACAGGGGTCCTAGAGCCTGCAAGCTACAAAGGTAGGTAGGACCACCCCTAAGAAACAGTCATACAGCAACCACGGCAGGGGCAGTTCCGAGCCAGACCTCCTGGTGCCAGGGAGCGGGGCTCCAAGAAGGCCTGGCAGGGAAGGGTGCTGAGATCAGAAGACATGTCACATCTGGAACGAAGCCCAAGGCACCCCGGACCCCTTCTTCCCCCCAACACACAATCCCTGCTCAGCGAGCAGCAGCCAGCCCCACGAGGGCTCCGAGCAGCTGCGGACTCCCTGGAGAGGAAGCAGTTTCCTCCTGCAGAGGAGACTGCCACCACCCAGCCAGACAGCATCACACGGCCCCTTCCTCTCTCACCCAGTCTCTCCAGGGACCAGACACCCGAGAAGCAGAGGGAGAGCGCCATAGCCTAAAACCTCGCCTTCCTGCAGAGTCCTCCCCCCAGGCCTGGCAGCTGGTAACGTCTCTCCCACTTAGAGGGCACAACAATGACACAGCTGACATTTAGTGACACTTACCAAGCACTTTGTATGATTATCACATTTACTCTTCACAACAAGAGGTAGATTTTTTTTTTTTTTTTTGGCTGTGTTGGGTCTTCGTTGCTGCACGCCGGCTTTCTCTAGTTGCAGGGAGCGGGGGCTACTCTTCGTTGAGGTGCACAGGCTTCTCATTGCGGTAGCTTCTCGTTGTGGAGCACAGGCTCTAGGCGCGCAGGCTTCAGTAGTCGTGGAGCACAGGCTTAGTTGCTCCACGGCATGTGGGATCTTCCCGGAGCAGGGCTCGAACCCGTGTCCCCCGCATTGGCAGGTGGATTCTTAACCACTGCGCCATCAGGGAAGCCCTAAGAGCTAGATTTTGATCCCCCATTTTAGAGATGGAAAAACTGAGGCTCAGGAATGTTAAGTAACTCAGCTGGCAAAGAACAGGCCTCAAACCCCAAACCAGGAGTTCCCTAACCAAATTCCAAATTCTTTCCACTTTCTCTTTCTCTCACTGAGCATCCACTAAGTACAGGGCACTAGACCAGTGACTACTAGAACGAGAGAGGGCCCAGCTCTCAGGAAGCCATGGCCAAACTGACAGATAACTACACACCCCACCAGTGAGACACAGACTGAGCACCCAGGGGAACGATACACAGATCCCTGCAGGGGGCAGGTAGGCGGCACATGGTGGAGGTCCATTCCAGACAGCAGGCAGCAACCAGTTTGCTCTGCGGTGTGAGCGTATTTGGGGGCCTGACTTGAGATAGTGGTCGACTGTGGGTAGAGCAGGGAGCAGGAGAGGAGAGCCTGCTCTGTTAGCAAGAAATAGACCTTTTCTCCAAAGGCAGCTAGGAAGCGTTGCATTAGTCTCTGGAACTCCCCGGCCAGCAATCGTTCACAGGCTAACCCTCTGGGAGAGAAATGGCCTGAGGCAGAAAGAACTGGGGGGGTGGGGGACAAAAAAGCGAATGGGGAGAGTGGGGCCAGTTGGCTCTGGGGTCCCCGTTCCACCCCAGGGCACCCAGAAGACTACAGCCCCCTTCCCCAGATCTGCAGCAGGAGAAGGGATAGGAACCTGGCCCAAAAAGGCCCTTCTTCACCGGGAGATGCCGGAGCTTCACACTAGCTCAGCAACTCCAAACCTCCCTAGAGCTGTGCTGCAGCCAGCCCTGGACACGGTACACAAAGGAGACCCAGCTGGCCATCCCGCCCACCTGCCCACCTCTGCCGACAGCTACCACAGCAGACCAGCAGGCCAGGGACCCAGCCCTGGGGGAAAAGGAAGGAGGGCGGGGGTGGGGGGGGAGGAGGGCAGGTGCCCAGGGTGCTGTGCTGACCTATCAACCCTGCCACAGGTGCTCAAAGAGCCTGAGAGTCGCAAACAGTAAATACATAAAATTTAGCAATTCCATTTCTGGGTATATACAGAAAAGAAATGAAAGCAAGGACTTGAATATTTGCACACCCATGTTCACAGCAGCGTGATTCACGATAGCCAAAAGGTGGAAGCAACCCAAACGCTCATCAGCAGATGCACGGGTAAACAAGATAAGGCATGTACATGCAACGGAATATTAGTCAGCCTTAAAGAGGAAGGAAATGTTGACACACACCACAGCGGGGATGAACATTACAGACTTTATGCTGAGTGAAGTAAGCCAGACATGAAAGGACAAATGCTCTCTGACTTCACTTTAATGAGGTCTCTACAGCAGTCAAGTTCACAGAGAAGAAAGCAGAATGGTGGGGGCCAGGGGCTGGGGGAGGAACAATGGGGAGCTACTGTTTGATGGGTACAGAGTTTCAGTTTTGCAAAATGAAAAAGTTCTGGAGATGGATGGTGGTGACGGTTACACAACAACATGAATGTAACTATTGCCACTGAACTGTCCACTTAAAGGTGGTCAGAATGGTAAATGTTATGTTATGTATATTTTACCACAATTAAATAATATATAAATTAAATACAAAATCTTACGTGTGGCATAGAAGCATAACCATGTCACCTGTGGGGAATTGTTTTTTTTTTTGTTTTTTGGGTTTTTTTTTTTAACATGAGCATGTCTTACTTTCATAATAAAACCAAAAAAGAGATTGAGACTTATAAGGCAAAAACATTTCTAATCACGACGCATGGGGGGGGTTAACAACTCCCAGTTCTTAGAATGGGACAATGCTGTCACCGGACTCCTCCCCTTACTGCCACCACCAGCCTGCCCTGCAGAGGACCACAAGAAACGCCCTCCCAAAGGCAGTAAGGCAGACTTGGGGTGGGGGACAGTGGTACTGTTGCCCGGCCCTCCTCCACCCTTCATGAGACCAGCAGGAGGGGAGTGCCGCTGACCCAGGGCTAGAGGCGGTGAGAGGGTTGGGGGCCCCTCCCTGGGCTCTGACTCCAGGGTGACTCCAGCTCTTGTTTCCCCGCAAGGAAATGAGCCCGCCCGCCCTTTTCCCCCTTCTAGGACAGCACAAGGGAATGACGTGGCCCATCCCTGCATGCCCCGGCCTCTCCCCAGTCGGCTCTGGTGAAACCACCCTCCGCAGTGGGGAGCAAGCTAGAGCGAAGAGGGTGGCAGATGAAATGGCTCATCCGCCCGACTGAGGAAGACGGGGGATGGGGAGGACAGCGGACCCTCAACTCCCTGCACGAACACACCAGGCTCGGGCTCCAGTCCTGTGTTCCCACTGACCAGCCATGTGGCCTTGCCTCAGTTTCCTTACCTGTAACTTGCAGGGGATGGACCCTTTGCTATCGAAGGCTCCTTTCGGCTCTGAAACTCTAGACTTCCCTGAAAGCTGGGTGATGTGCCGGAACTGAGCCAGGGCTGGAGAAGACAAGACCCAGCCTTGGAACAGGACAGCTTCCGAACAGATGCTCAGAAGGAAGCACAATGATTCTAACTGGAACACCAGCACCTCCACCCTCAGGCCAAGCCACCCACTCATCCATTCATTGAATTTTTTCGGAGCTCTTCTTCCCCTGAGCCAGGGACCATGCCGGGGCTGGAAAACGGCGGTGAGTCAGCCAGCCTTTGAGGCGCTCACAGCCTTGTGAATGTTGCCACCAAATTTCAAGACTGGCCATCACGAGCTCTGTCCCCAAAGCCGGCCCTTTGAGGAAGCAGAGCCTGGAAGAGTAACAGCAGGCAGAAGGGGAAGCCATACGGGGCCCTGAAAAGAGCACTGAACCAAACTGGGAGTCAGGAAAGTCTGGTTCGAATCCCGAGTCTACTGCCGACTCTGACCTTGGACAAGCTTCTTCAGCTCTCTGGGCCTCCAGTTCCTTATCTGTCAAGAAGGGACTGGATGTGGTCTTTGCAGGACCTTCCAGCTCTGACAACCTGGGCCTCCTGGACGCAAGCCCTCAATCCCGGAATCACGGCCGGGAGGCCTGCGGGAGCCAGCAGCACTGCTGACCCATCCGGGACCCTCAGACGCCAGACAAGCCAGGCTGACAGCCGGCCAACTCTGCGAACTCTGCAGCTCTGCCTGCAAAGCCCAGCTGCTGGAAGCAAATGCCTGCTTTAACCTCAGGGGTAAAATGGATGTGGAAGTTTTCTCAAAGTTGGAACCATTTATCTTGGGATGGGGTCGGAGGACCCGAAGGAAGCTCTGTGCATTCCCTGTGCCCCACTGCCTAGTACGGGAAAGTGGAGCCCCTCTCGCCCCATCTCTGCCGGATTTGAACCATAAACACAGCCCTTTTCTGAAGGGAAGGACTTAACACAAACCAGATGCAGTAGGGACTTTCCCCCACCCCCTCCTGGCCCTAAAATTAAACATTCAGTGTCCCTTCTGCCAAAATTCACTTGAAGGCCAAGCCTTAAGGAGCCAGCACCTCCGGTTCTCACCCTCACACGCTCTCAATCACACTCCCTCTTAAACAAAATGTCAAGGTCTCCAAATGGAAAATGGGGATGGGCGGCCTCCCAGCAGTGCCCAGCACCCCTGCAGGCCAGGGAAAGATCTAAAAGGAGAGATCACTGGGGAAGGAACACTGATCCCCCACTGCCAACCCAAAAGGAACCAAAGGGCAGCCTCCCAGGAGTGGATCCTGAGCAGGGGATTTGCCCCTGGGGAGGGCACGCGTGGGGCTTGCAGACGGGGCACAGCCAACACGCCGGGAGCGGGCCTGTGCAACAGCCCTGTCCCAGGGGACTCCGGAGATTACTGGAAGAGTTCGCTTCCTGGACTTCAGTTCCCAGTCTCTAGAAATGGGGTGAATCACAGGCATTTATTTAAATAACTCTGATCTCAGTCAAAGCGGCGAGGACCTGGATAGAACCCATCTCAGGAGAACTGGACTCTTCTTGCTGGGTTTTGCAGGCTTCCCAGCTGCCAGGCTGGTTGCTCCCTGGTCCTACAGATCCTTCCAACTCCCGGCTGAAGGCCCAGACCATCCACCCACCTGCCCCCTCCGCTCCCCACAGTCCCTGGCCGTGCTAGGGCCAAGCCTCAGCACCCAGCACTAATCAGCTTGCCCAGCACATCGTGTCTCCCCAGGGAGAAGAAACCTCCCCCTGAGCTCTCAGGCTCAGGGGACCATGTCTTACCCCCTCTGTGTGCTCCACGGGGCTCAGCAGTGCACAGCACACACCAAAGTGCTCAGAACGGACAGTCAGATCTCACTGAGCTGCCATTCCTCAAGAAAAAGGACAGGTGATAGCAGAAAAACATCTGAAGCAGGATGTTGCCTCAGATAGCAATTCTCTGACTTGCTATAAAATTTGAGTACTATTTTTTTTAAGTATTTAATCCTACAACTTCAACACAGCCATTTTCACTTTTGTACGTAATCTTCCTGTTTACGTGGGTTTTACAGTTGCAACCGATTATAATGCTCCATAAAGTTCTCCTACTTTCAACCGTCTGTTGAACATTTCATTCCTGTGTAATCTTCCTAAATGTCATTTAAAGGCTGAAAATATGCTCCACCACTATCACGTGTCAGGACGGTTTGTAAAATTCCTCCCCTGACGTTAGTGAGACACAGAAGCCTTCCTTCTGCTCCTATGGAGAGCAGAGAATATTCTGAAGCATTACTTTGTTTTAGTTGGACAGTTTCCTCAGGACACTATCCTGGGGGTAGAATTATCCAGCCCAAGGGTAAGAACATTTCCATAGTTTTTGCTACATAAACGAACCAGATGCTAACCCAGGCTGCACCAATCCTCAAGGCCTTCAGAAAAGAGCGCAAGCATTTATTCGACTAGAAACTTGCCCTGATCGGATTTTATTTTTACCTTTTTAAAGTTAAGTTGGACTGACTGGAAGAGTTCATCTTCTCTGGGCCTCCAGGTTCAGCGCTCTGGAGATCCTTTTTCTAAAATCTCACCCCCTCTATACCCATCCTTCTTGTAACCCTAGTCCACTCTGACAACAGCAGACCTGTTGTGGCTCCCTTGACGGCTTCCCTACCAGACTCAATGCCCTCCCATTTCTGAGGCCCCTGATCCACTTCTACGCCATGACCTCCACAGCGCCACATCTCCCCTGCAGAACTGCCACTAGGCAGAGAGGCTGCCAGAGGGTTTCTGGACCTAGAACTCCCGAGAGGACCCCTAGTGGTGTGGAGTCATTGGGGAATTGCCTGTTGAGCTCAGTCCTACAGGCCTTCTAGCTTCCTGCTGCTGGGACCCCTGTCTCAAGGGGGCAGTTTGAGCCCGTGCCAGCAGAACACACTGCTGCTGGCAGACCCTCAGGCTGAAACAATCCAGGGCCATAACTGAGGAGGCGTTCACACAGTCTAGGGCCAACCCAAACTCCTCTTGTCACGCTGTCTGGATGAAAGCTAGAACCCAGACAACAGCCCACAGTCAGGATTTGGCTCAACTGAGCGTAGAGGACCAGAGGTCACTAAGGTGGGACAGGGAGAGGAGCCAGGCGAGGCAGGATACACAACACTGGAAAGCCCTCCCTCCACAGGAAACCAAACAACAGAGCGGGCAGGTCACTGCAGGACACAGATGTTTGTGCTCAGTGGCGAGGCGGGCCCTCAGCAGGCCCGGAGGGACTGGAGGGCAGGATGGGCCGCCTGATACAGACACCCCTCCGCATGCCCGGGATGAGAAAAGTGGCTTCCACCGTTATCACTGCAATACTGCTTCAACACAGCCTTGCAGACAGTCGACGGGCCCACCTGCTCCAAAGCCAAAAACAATCACAGTCAGAGAAGCAAGAGGAGATTTGCTTTCCTTTCCTCTATTCATATTCCCCCTCTGGGTCTGGGGTCCAAAAGAGATGCTTGGCTCACATCTTGGAGAGCCAGTGAATTTGCGGTCTAAGCCTAACAAAGGAGACGAAGCATCAGCAGGATGTCCCAGAGGAGGAGTGAATGGGAATGAAGGAGTTGAGTTTGTTTAGCTGAACTCCTGCCGTTCAGACTGAAGCAACAATATTCCCAGGTAATCCTTCGCAGAGGTCTCTAGTGTTACCTAAAAATTAAGGCGGGAGCTTGCTAGAAATGCAGATTCCTGGGCTCTGAGCCCAGTGTACTTGGTTCAGCCGGTCTAGGCAAGGCCCAGGAAGCTACAGTTTTTACATGAACTCTAGATGGTCCGTGGACCACCCTTTAAGGATTACAGCCTTGGAGTGAAACTCTCCACTTGGGTGGCAGAGGGTGGATGTGCCCTCGGGAACCAGGATGCCTACAGGGAAGCCGTGGTCACCTGGAGCCGGTGGTCATTTAATAAGGTGTAAGGAGGAGGCCCTTAATTGCTACTTGCCTCCGCTCCTCACAGCAAAGAAACCTCTCCTTCACAGAGCAAAAGCACAAGTCACTGCCTCCTCAGGAGTCCCTCTCTCCCTCCAATTACCATGAATTGTAATTGGACCCGCCTTGACAGTTCATGTGGTTTCCTGGGTGGGGAGAGGCAAAGAGGGTAGAGTGTCTCACAAACCAGACAGAATTAATCAATCCCAGCCTTTCCACATGGCCGCAAGCTGGAGCGCCTTACAAGGCTCCAACAGGGAGCTCTTTACCCAAACAACCAGAACAGTAGCTGAGACATTCTGATGGCTTCCCCCTTCAGGGCCCCCAAGGAAATGTCCCAACACGCAGATTCTCTGTGGTGAATCCCATCGTTCCAAAGTTCTGATCATCCACAGCCCCCGGACCTTGGAAAACTGTCCCCAACTGTGTCAGATGGGCTGGCCATAGGACAGACAGCACTAGGGACATCAAGCCTCCTCTAGGTGCACCTCCTAGAGCCCTGAGAGTCCCACACGTGGGTAACTCTAAGATGCCATCATTTAAGCATCGCTTCTTCCTCCCCCAAGAGACATCTATGAGCCTCCAGCTACGGTCCCTGCCCAAATCCCACCCAACTCAAGGGGACGGCCAGAGTTGTAGGGAAAAGGAAGCTCCTGTGCACCACCTCCTCCATACTGAAAATAACAAACCAGCCAGGTGTGTCCTACTGTACGCACTGCACCAGGCACCCCCCGTATAATCACCCATTTTGGCATTTGAAGCCACCTAAGAAATCATTAGTCAGCTCTTAGAGCTCTTAGGGACTGAGGCCTCCGTGCCTACTTGAAGTCAAGTCATATCATGAACAGACCTTCTTCGTCCTCTCACTCCAGCATCTGGGAAATTCAGAGCAGATGCGTAACTGCTTGGGTGACAGAAGTATCACTGTGGGTTGGAGGTGTCAGCAAGCCTCAGCCCAGCACCGGCACCCTAACCAAGAGTTCAGCAAGGGCCCATCCAGATCAGGAAGTGGTCTCCCCTGCCTGGAGGCTTCCTCTTGAAGACAAGCGGTAGAAGGAGAGGGTCACCTGGACCACGGGATGCTCGGTTCAGAGAAGTGAGAACCAGCACAGAGATGACAGGCGTAGGTTCTCACTTACGACTCGTCCTACTTCCCTTCAATTTCACCCAATACCCTGGCTCTTCTGACAAGCCTCACAGACAGACAGGAACTTGGGGAATGCGGTCAGGAGCCAGGGCTGGGCAGAATTTTCTCAGACACAGATTCTTCTTTTTTTTTTTTTTTTTCCTGCGCTGGGTCTTCATTGCTGCACGCGGGCTTTCTCTAGTTGTGGTGATCGGGGGCTACTCTTGCTGTGGAGCACGGGCTTTAGGTGTACTGGCTTCAGTAGTTGTGGCTCGCAGACTCTAGAGCCCAAGCTCAGTAGTTGTGGCACAGGGGCTTAGCAGCTCCACGGCATGTGGGGTCTTCCCGGCCCAGGGCCAGAAGCCATGGCCCTTGCATTGGCAGGCAGATTCTTAACCACTACGCCACCAGGGAAGCCCTCAGATTCTACCTCTTGACCGCCTGTCCCACCAGCACTCATCAGCCACCCCCGGCCCTTAGATCTCACCTGGTATGCGGTAGCTACTGAGGACTCTGCTAAGTTGCCACTAGGTGATAATATTTCACACTTTCCATCCAAATATCTAAACCCTGAGTTTCCAAGCCAACTTCTTATGTATCTAGCACTAGATGAAAATGTTATGAAGGTCTTTAGAACCTTAGAAATGTAAGTCCACAGCCAGACAGGCCAATGGCTGAAAAGATATTTTGGGTCAGAGGAAAATCTAGGGACAGCCTAGGGACAGCCATTAAAGGAGGGACTGTCCCAGCTCAAACTCAAACATTAAAGGAGGGACTGTCCCAGCTCAAACTCCTGCCTGACGAGAGGCAACAGGTTCACCACAGCAGACCATCAAAAGACACACCTCCATGCTCTCAGGTGGTAGAACTTCAGGCAATCCTTATTTTCTTCTTTGTATTTTGCTGTATTTTCCAAATCTGTCACAATAAAAATTACTTTCCTTTTTAATTAGTTTTAAAAAAATAGGTTGAGTGTGCAATCTATAAAAATTTTAAATCGCTATGTTGTACACCTGAAACTAATATAATATTGTAAATCAACTGTACTTCAATAAAAAATAGGTTGTGTGTTGCTGGTGACACACTATGCTAGTCTGCCTTTTATTTTTTTTTAATTTTTATTAGTCTGCCTTGTAAAGGCAACTGATTAATATGTAAAAGGACGTATAGAAACGATCATCTCCTGTGACTGATTAACTCAGCTCGTAGATATTATCCTAAAATGCAGGAAAATGTCCACATGAAAGGAATATTTATAGAGGAATTATCTATGAGAGCTCAAAACTGGAAACCATGGGGCTTCCCTGGTGGTGCAGTGGTTAAGAATCCTCCTGCCAATGCAGGGGACATGGGTTTGAGCCCTGGACCGGGAAGATCCCACATGCCATGGCACGACTAAGCCCGTGCGCCACAACTACTGAGCCTGCGCTCTGGAGCCCGCAAGCCACAACTACTGAAGCCCGCGCGCCTAGAGCCCGTGCTCCGCAACAAGAGAAGCCACTGCAGTGAGAAGCCCATGCACAGCAATGAAGACCCAACACAGCCAAAAATAAATAATTAATTAATTTTTTTAAAAAAAAACTGGAAACCATGAAAATGTCCAATAATGGGAGAATTAAGAGGAGAAGTATGGCTGAGGAGTGGGGCAGCCAGTAGAGGTCCACGCCCAGGCCCAGGCCCAGGCCCAGCCCCGACTGGACGGCCTCGTCCCTCCTCTGTGGCAAAGAGCCTGGGGCCAGGAGCACCTTGTTGAGATGCACAGCAGACCCCCAAGTGCTTCCAGAGGACAGCTCTGGCCTTGACAGTTTTCCTGTGAAGAGGTGATATAGGCCAAACTCTCATTTTCCTAAGGAAATAGCAGCTTTGGCCCCCATGTGCCAGCACTGAAAGCAAAAGTTCTCATTTCAGTAAAGGCCTCAGAAAACCTCTGAACACAGGAGTCCACACAGACCATCCTCCGGCTCCTGTCAGACAACTGCATATAAGTCTCCAGGAAACGCTGACAAGCATCTCCAAGGACTGGGGCCTCGCTCAGGCTGCACCTCCAGAAACAGTAGAATAAGATTTCATTCTTCAGCTCCCCACAGAAATGCCTTCACACCAATGTGATTTAACATCATGCCTTTGGCTCTACTGGGGTTGATTTAAGAACCAATATACAAAAAAGGTCTCTATGTTCCATGAAACTAACACTGATGGCATCATCCACCACACTGCTCTCCTAAAATGGAAGAGCCCTGAGTGTTCAGTGCTTACACAGAGAGGCAAAGCGTCTCTTTCCAATGAACTGGTACACTTCCCTTTACTAGGAAATAACAGATGTGAATTCTAATTTCTTGTTTTGTTTTGGCTGCCGGGAAGCTCAAAACTAGGGTCAGTGCTGACTTACAAAAACAAACCTTTTCTTTTTTTTAACATTCATTTATTTAGCCGCATCGGGTCCTAGCTGCGGCGCGCAGGCTCTAGAGCGCATAGGCTTGGTTGCCCCATGGCATGTGGGATCTTAGTTCCCCGACCAGGGATCAAACCTGCGTTCCCTGCATTGGAAGGCGGATTCTTAACCACTGGACCACCGGGGAAGTCCCAAGACAAACCTCTTCTAACACTATTTTCTCAATTAGCTCACCCCACCACCATCACCCTGACAAAGCTCTGGGTCGTCTAACTTTAATTTAAAACTCTGTTTTACATGAGGCTTTTTTTTTTTTTTTTTTTGGCGGTACGTGGGCCTCTCACTGCTGTGGCCTCACCCCTTGCAGAGCACAGGCTCCGGACGCTCAGGCTCAGCAGCCATGGCTCACGGGCCCAGCCGCTCCGCGGCATGTGGGATCTTCCCGGGCCGGGGCACGAACCCGTGTCCCCCGCACTGGCAGGCGGACTCTCAACCACTGCGCCACCAGGGAAGCCCTACATGAGCCTTTTAACATGTCTCCTCAAACGTTTTTTGGAAAGAGACAGGAAAATACAAATAAATATTTATTCATGAAAAAATCCCTACACTTTCTCCAGGGAAGGAACATAAAGGCTATGAGGCTATATAAGAAAAAACATCTTTGATAAAATGCCAAGTGGGGAAATATAAAAGCAAACTAAATTGCAGATCCACTGTGGTTACCACTATCAAAATAATAAAAGCATGAGGGTAAAAAAAAATAGGTTTTTGAAAATATAAGTAGTTGTGTTTAGGTGAAAGGGTTAAAACTTAAAACGGTCATTTCCTCAAACCTCCAAAGTTGTTTATCTTCTCAAAAGGAAACAGAGGCCCATGTTGGTGAAACAAGTAGCCAAGCCAGAAACTAGAAAAGCAGAGTTGCCCTGGCCTGTCCAATGTCATCCCCAGTCTGCCACACCAGGAGGGAGAGAACAGGTTAGGGCCTTCATCTGGCTCCTTAGGGACTGGAACCCAGGGGATGATGGTCTATGATTTCATAGGGTCTCGAGGAAGATGCTTGGTGCCCTGAAATCACAGTTGTTTGAGGTTCTGGCCATCCCCTGGCAGTCAGTGGACACGCTCTGCGCACTCCCTCACAGGAACAACAAATCGCACACGTGGTGGGTGGGGAGGAAGGAGATGAGCCACAACCCCGGACCTCCAAATACCTAGGACTTGATTGGCAAACTAGTGACCCCTCAGCCTTCCAGTGTCAGATCAAATGCCACTCCCTCCCGGAAGTTCTCCTCATCCACCCTCAGAAACCAGCCCACACCTGACCAATGCACATTCATGAACAGTCTGAACTTCTTCAAAACCCTCAGCACCCCTGAAATCACAGCATCCATCCAGCCTACGGGACTGCAGGCCCCAGGCCCAGCACAGGTGTAGTTGTTGCCCCATCGATGTGAGCTGAGTGGCCTGCAGATAGCATAGTTCAGCCCTGCTGAGCGCCATGGTTTGGCCAACTGGACTAGAGGCTTCCTCCTGCCTCTACCGGAGGCTCCCCAGGGCCACCAGAATGGCGGGTGGCTTCCTCTACTGCCCCCATCTTGTCTCTAATGACAACAGCCCACATCAGGCAGAGGAGTATCAGTGGTCCGACGAGGGGCAGAGGCAGGGTCTGCCACTCAACTTCTTGCCCAGCCCTGGATAGCACGCAGGACTTCGGAACAGGCCGACTCATCACCTTGCAGGTGGAGTGAGCTCATTCCCTTCCAGGGCATCCCTGGAACTGGAAACCCACAGCAGAGATGGTTCCCATGGCAACAGGCCAGCACCTCCTCCATGGCTGCCTTCCTTGGAGCACCATCCGCCTGTGTCCACGGGTCACTTAACCCACTCTCCCCCAGTTTATATTCTTAGAACCCAGAATGAGGAGGGCCCTTGAAGGCCCAGCGCCCCCCCTCCCTCCACACCCCTCCCATCTCATTTCTTTGTGGGTTAGCTGAATACCTCAACTACAAGGTTTTGTACATTTTGTTTTGTCTTTTTGTTTTCTGGCTGCACCGCACAGCTTGCAGGATCTTAGCTCCCTGACCAGGGACTGAACCCAGGCCCTTGGCAATGAAAGCGCAGAGTCCTAATCACTGGACCACCGGGGAATTCCCCCACTGCCGTTTCAATCTCTCAGGTCTACCTAAACACATTTAAGACCAGGAAACTCCCAACCTAACAGTTCATTCCTTCTTTGGAAAGCCTGACTATTAGAAATTCTGAGCTAGACTCCATTTCCACTCAACCTCCCCCAAGGCCTGCTTCTCCGAGCCCTTCGGGCCCCTGAACATAGCAAGTCCAGCACAGCCACTCTTCCAGCCTGGAGCTTCTCTCAACCGGGTTCCTTCAAATATTCCTCTGCCGCAGTTCCCACCCTTCCCCAGACTCCACAGGGGATTATGTTGGTCTCTAATCCTCTCAGTGTGCAGTGTGCAGTTCAGACAGGCCCAGAGGCTGCTACTGCCCCACAGTCCAACTCCCCCTGTACTCACTGTCACCCACCCTCGGGCCTCTTCCTCTCCGCCCCTCCCCTCACCTCCTTCACACTCATCCCCGGCCCCTCCCTTCCCAGAACTTGACACTCACTGTCTCAAGCCTTTGGTCACACACGGCCTGGCCCGCCTGGCCCACTCTTCGCCACCACCACCTTGCCTGACTCACTCTTACATACTCTAGATTTAAATGTTAGCTCACATTATCACCTCCTCCAGGAGGTCTTACACCAGTCTCCTCCAAGGTGGCCTGGGGCCTTCCGTGGGCTCCCTTCACTATATGGGCTGTGACATCTCTGAACATGACAGGGAAATGCTAGTTCCTGGGTCTCTCCCCCACTGGCCTCTTCAGAGGCAGACATCCTGCATCATCTGGCCCTAATCTGAGAAGAGTGAGTGCTTAGTATTTCTTAAATCTGGGTGGCAAGCGCCTGGGTATTGGTTTTACTATTCTGTACTTTTTAAACATTTGAATGTTTAAAAGAGATCCACAATAAATGTGAACTGAGTGGATGAACTATCGTTGGCTGCAGTGCCTTTCGCCCCAGCGTACATGTTTGAGCATCTCATGGATCTGCTGAACTCATCCTTCAGAAACTTTCCTCCCACCCTGGGGCTGGAGCCCAATGCCACCTGGTCCAGTTATCAAGTGCAGTCAGGTCAAACCTTCAAATAAGCACCTGCAGCGTACCTGGCACAGCGGCGTCACAAGGGCACCATTTCGTCTCCATTTGTCCCTTCCCACTTGAGAAGGTCTTAGCAGTTCATCCTAGCGTGCTAATCTCACTGTAAAGTATCCCAGATGGCTACATATGACAGGTTCTGCTGCCAATTGTTGAAGCCGGGTAATGGGTATATGGGGATTCATTACACTACTCTCTACTCCTGTGCTTGAATCTTCCATAATAAGGGTTTTTTTAAATTCATTCATTCATGCAACTAACATTCCTTAAGTGCCTACCACATGCCAGGCATCACGGATAAAGAGAAATAAGAAACAACCCCTGCCCCCCACTTGTATGAACTGATAACTTTATTAAATTCTAAATTACTTGCTATCTTATCCCTCCCTGGGAGTTAAACACCTAATGTCACTTATGACAGGAAGACAGGGGAGACCTCCCCAAAGGAACAAATAGCTAATGAGGGGCTTCTAGGCCCCGTGTCTCCTGGGTTTTTCTTCCCAGGCTTGCCGACTCCATCTGCACTTGAAGTCTCCCCATACACAGCGCTCCCCCCATTCAGTACGTGGCTGCAGGAGCCCCAGGGTGGGCCTCAGGGCTGCTGCCCATCTTACACCCCCATAGGAGCCCATGCCAAGATCCCTGCAACTTGGGCTTCCCTGACGGCGCAATGGTTGAGAGTCCGCCTGCCGATGCAGCGGACGCGGGTTCGTGCCCTGGTCCGGGAAGATCCCACATGCCGCGGAGCGGCTGGGCCCGTGAGCCATGGCCGCTAAGCCTGCGCGTCCGGAGCCTGTGCTCCGCAACGGGAGAGGCCACGACAGTGAGAGGCCCGCGTACCGCAAAAAAAAAAAAAAAAAAAAAAAAGATCCCTGCAACTTAAAGGCAACTTCCTCTCAAAGGGCAGGATGCAAATGCCCTACATTCTATCATTGCAACTTTTCCTAGAGCCCACTCAGTATCCGGTGCTAGGCCAGCTTTGGGGATAGAAATAAAAGCCATAAGGAATCATGCGTGGTCTTACTGACTGGAAATCCTTGGATTCAAATCCTAGTTCTGCCACTGGCTAGCCGTAGGGCCTTGGGTGAATAACTAAACCTCTCTGGGCCTCAGTTTTCCAATCTGTAAAATGGGGATACTAACGCCCACCTCACAGGGTTGTTGTGAGGAATATATGGGTTAGTATATGGAAAGTCCTTGTCCCAGTGCTTACATGTAAAAAGTTAAGGACAGTGCCAGGCACACAGCATTAGAAGAGTCAGTGCATACAGCTCTTACAGTATTATTATTATTTATTATTATTATTCACCAGGCTCCCACAGCCCCTATTAACAGGTCCTGATGACAATAGGCACTGAAACTCTCTGAAAAGAAGGAATCACAGAACAAGGCCAGACACAAAGGACAGGCTCTGACTGGCTTCTGGCTGCCCTTGCATCATGTATTCTCTTGAATGAGCTTTTCCGAGCAATGCCCCAGCCACAGCTTAGTGAGTAAGAGGTGCCCACAAGCCTGTAAATGCTTTCCATCTGCCCTCTTCTCTCAGAGGAGGCCAGCAAGGCGCCTTCATCAGGGAGATACCCCAGCCCACCTGGACCCAGGATGCTAGAGCCGGGCTGGGAAGTGTTTTGCTGTTGTTTGGGGGGGATTCTGTTCAGCGGCCACTTTCTGCTCACACTGGGCTATAGCAGGTGTGGGCACTTTGGCCCACAGACCTGGGCATTAACCTCAATCTGCCGTATACTAGCCTCAGCGCATTCTCTGAGTTGGCGGGGTTTTGATTCCCTCACCTGCAAATAGGGCTGATACCTCCTACCTCGTTGTGGGGAGGAAATATGATAGAGGATGAGAAACAGCCAGTACAGGAGCTGCAACAAAGACGGAGAAACACAAGCGCGGCTATTTCAGAGGGTGGTTGCCTGGAGCACCTCTACGGACACAGGAGCAGCCCAACGCTGACACAGCCAAGAAGGTGCCCCGCTCTGGGGCAGCCAGTGAAGGCAACCAGCACCCTGCGCCCCACAGGAAGGCAAAGAAAGCCGCCCCCACCCCCCCCCAGCGGTGAGGCCTGGCCAAGCCTCACCTCCCAAGGCCATCCTCAGGGGTGGCCAGTGTCTGGGGTGCCACTGTGGGGCAGGAGGGAAAGAGAACAGACAAGGAGAAGAAAGGAGGAGGGCAAAGGATTATGGAGGGGACATAAAAATCCCCCATCTGGCCCTGAGCACCCCCAGCCACCTGCACTGCTTGACACAGTGCTGGGACCTGCAGTGTCGGGACCAGAGAGACGGCCACTTCCTGGTTCCTCAGGAATGCGCAGGAATGTGTGTGTCAGGAGAGAGGTATTTGGGGCCCAGGGAGGGTGGAGACCCAGCTCCTTCCCTGGCGAGGGGCTTCCCTTCTCCAGTCAGGGCTGACTTGCCGTCAGGCAGCTTGTCCTGGCAGAGAGGAGACAGCCAGGCCGCTGGGTAGGAGTGCAGGCTCTGGCCCAGCAGCCCTGGGTTCACAGGCCAGAGCCCGGGAGTTGGTGGCTTGGGGCAAATTATTTAATCGCGATAATGCTCAAGCGCTTCTGTAAAGTGAAGATGAAAATGTATGAAGACCTAGATTTTATGGGGTGGTCATGATGATTCATGATTCATTGATATAATACGTGTAACGGGCTTAGCACAGGGCTGGGCATGCAGTACTAAGTGTTAATATCAGGACCAGGACCACTAGTGCCACCAGCACCACCAGCACCTGTCCCTCTGACTCCTTTCTTGCTCCCCTCCTTAACGGCAAAATCAGAAGCCAGTGCCAGGAACATCTGAGTGTAAGGGCAGCCATGCACAGGGCCCACCCGTCTGTCCATCACCCCCTCCAGCCTGGCAGAGCACAGCTGCCAAGCATGTGTGAAATTCACCTGAACCTGACCACCCACACACCAGCCAGAACTCCAGCAGCTCCATCTGCCTTCAGAGCACAGAGGCTCACCCCACCTATCTGTCAGCAGGTGTTCTGGAGCCCATCGGCAAGGATGACTTCAGAAGATGATTTATATGTTCCCAGAATAAATTCTTTACTAAAACCAGCCCCACAAGGAATGAACTCCTGGCAGTGTGTCCTTGGACAAGTCAGATCACCACTATGGACCTCAGTCTCTTCATCTAATGGGGGGAAGGTCAGGTAACAGTATAGGTCCCTTCTGGTCAGGCATTCCATGAATTGATTTCTTCAAACTGCTACAAGGGAAAGGATAGAGCCAGGTTCTGGGAGTAAACAAAGTGAAAAACAAGGCCGCCCATTGACACCAGTCCCTTGGGCAGATACCCTTGCTCCGGCAGGAGTTTCTCCTACCCCCTGAACCCACAGGCAGGCCGCCTCTCTCACACCAGGCAGTGGGTCAGCCAAGCCTACACAAAGGACTGATTATGAACCATCCACCTTGCAGTGGGCAGAGATGCTCTCCCCATCCCTCCAGAGCCACCCCCAGTATCCCCACCCCCAGACCACACCTGGAGCATCCAGGCTACAAGGCAAAGCTAAGGGACCCATCGCCAACCCAAACAGGGCTCCCCACTCTCCCCTCCCCAGGCACCTGGCTTTCCACTCGGCCACACCCCAAGCAGGCATTTCCAGAGTAAGAGAGTCCATGCAGGGCCCAAGACACAGAGCATTGTGGGTCCATAAGGGAAGCTCATTCACCTGGCCCCGCTCATGCCCTCCCTAGAGGGTGGGGACAAATTACCGAAAGCTGAGAACATATAAGACTCCCAAAGATAAGAGACTGTGTATTAGCAGGTTATCTTCAGGGCCAGACTGCGAAGCCCAGGGATCAACCTCAAGGTCACCTCAAGAAGTGCTAGACTCTGCTGAGTAATCCCCCCAGAGAGGACGAGAACACAGAACAGTGGCACCGACCCAGACCCCGGAGATCATCTCCATGTGATAATCCAAGCAAGACATTTACAGCAGAGCACCACCGGCACCCTATAACCCAGCCCCCCCATTCTGTAGGTAATGATTCGGGTGTGACTTACCAGCATCATACAGTAGCCACAGGAAGCCCTAAGAGGAGACCTCAGGTCTCCCGAGGCCTCGGTACATCACGTACAACCGTGCTCCCTGTTCCGAGGAAAGAGGGCAGGGTCCTCCCACGCAGCTCTCTGGCCTAACGGTGCAAAAAAAGGGACAGTCTCTCCATACCTATTCCTCTCCTAAATGCCACCCACCAAGGTCCCCACTGAGAGGGAGCACAAGGCAGGTGGACCAAGGTCTTGCTGGACCCCATATCCTGGTGAGCTGGAGAGCCCAGGGTTCTGTCTGCTTCCACACCCCCAGGAGGTCGAGCCCAAAGACAGCAGGCTGCTGATGTCCAATAATTGAGAGAACCCTTGGCTCTGGGCCTGGAAGGAGAAGGAAAACTGAGGCCCAGATTTTACTTCCTTTGAGGCCCACAAACCCACACAACAGGACCGGAAACTCCCTAAGAATTTCTGAAGTACAGGCCTCGGCCAGATGCGATAGGGCAGGGAGTGGAGGGATGTGTCAGCAAGGCCAGCTCCTCGGGAGGGGAATCCGAAGGGGGCCGCTGGCCAAAAGAGGAAGAAAGGCAGCTGGACCACCTAACAGGGAGCCGGAGCCCTGCGCTGGTTCCCGCCTCCCCGCAATAGGACACCCGGGGAGGGGGTGGCAAGCAGCAGTGTGGCAGTCTCAGACCCCATCCCAAGCAAAAGGCTGCTTCCCCAGCTCGGGCCTCCTCTTGACCCCAGGGCACACTTCCGAGTCCTGGGAGCCAGCCCTGCTCTGCGCCCTGCTTCAGCCCCATCACTGGAGTGACCCTTGGTGACGTGGGAGGTCATCACACCCAGCACCTCGGCATCTGCAGACGTCTCCTGCTGGACTGTGGCGACCGCACCCCCTTGAAATGTACCCACTGTCACCGTCCATCCAATATTTGGTGAGTACCTACTATGTGCCAGCAGGAGGCTCCTGAAGAGTCACCCTTTCTTGGGGTGCAGAAGCACATCTCCCTCCCCAAGCCTGGGCCTCCCAGAGAAAGACATGGTTTTTAGTTTGGGGGAAGGGAGAGGAGACGCTAGGTAGAAATTATCAGCAAAGTCACAGTCTGGTTCAAGACCTCTACAGTAGATTGCAAAAACAGCCCCAATTCTTCACCCCTGCCTACATCTACCCCCTCTGCCAGTAACTTTAGAGTGTCATCTCACTTGTTAAAAATGCAAATTCTCAGGCCCCACCCCAGCCCCACTGAATGACCAACACTGAGGATGGGGCCCTGGGACCTCCAGGTGATTCCGATGCACATTCAAGTTTGAGCACCACTGCTCTACTCCACAAACCACCCCTATCCTTCCAGGCTTCAAGGCTCTGGGATGAGGTGCCATGAGTGTCTGGATCCCAGTGGCACAGCCTTCAGGAGTCCCAAGTAATGGACCCCTTACTAGGAGGCCCCAGGAGACCCCACAAACCCACCTTCACTCACCCAAGGAGTCCCAAGTCAGTCACAGATGAATGACATCCCCTGAGAACCCTCCAAATGTCCTCAGAGCCAAGAGTTTCACAACAGGGCCCTACGCAAGTGCGGTGAGGGCTGCCAACACGGCTGTCCTTTCCAGCTCTCTCCAGCCCATCCTCTACCTAGGCGCTGAGTGAGCAATGTAAGGGCTGAGTGGCTGAGAGCCACGGGATTAGGAAGAAAGGGCCGGAGCCAGGAAACCAAGCGGGGACAGGGAGACATAACTGGAATCCCACTGGCTGCCCCTGGGATCCAAGCAAGACGCGCTCAGCCACGGCTTCCCACCTCCCGCCTCTTCCAAAACTCTATGTGCAGAGAACAACTAACTTCCAAATGTTGCAAGAAGCCACTGTGAGACATACAGCACACATTCATCTAGAAGCATTCCCAAATTCACAGTCGCTTCCTGTCATTGCATATTTGCTTCATCAAGGAACAATAAAAGCAGAAGGGCTCTCTCCTGGGAGGAGAAAAGAATGGCAATGTGGTGGGAGTCCCTAAGAACCTGACTCTTGAGCCCTAGGAAGAGGGCAGCAGACAAGGGTATAAGTGCCCCAGGGGACGAGAACCAGGTGTCAAAAGCACATGTGGGAGGAAAGAAAATAAGAAACAGACTGACTGCTCCTGCCCTCCCTCACCAAATACCAGTGAGTCTTTGAACTCCGATGGGGCTGGGAGCTGCAGGTGAACACAAAGAGCCACCCGCAGAGGCAAGAAGCCCAGCTTCCGGTCCCACCTGCCACCTGTAAGCGGCTGTGTGACCCGCGCAAATCCCCCAAGTCCTCCAGCCCCTCCGGGCGTCAGCCGTCTCATCCACGCCAGAGGGGTCGGAGCTCCTGCCATGTGGGGTGCAGGACAAATGAGAGCAGAAGGGGAGGTGTGCATGGCGACACGTTGTGTGTGACACCATCTGTCACACAGACAACTACACAGGCGAGAAGTGTACAAACAGATGTTTAGGAATGAAAACACCAAACTGGATAGCGGTCAATTCCACTGAGGGACAGAAATGGGACTGGGGAGAAAAGCACCGTGACCTCAAATCTGGAATGTTCATTGTCTTTGTGAACTGGCCTCAGAGCAGAAAATGTAGAAATCACGGCTGTAACCACCTGAGCCTTTGCAGTCCTTTCTAAATTTCCTTACCCCCAGCCAAATCATCTCACAGGTGTTGTCAGGATGAAACGAATTAATATCTGTGAAACACTCAGAAACGTGCCTGGCCCATAGCACAGCACCAGCTTGCCTCATGCTTGGGGGAGGGGTAGATGGTCCGCTGTATATAATTCCAGACATACTCCCTGGGCCACAAGGTGGGCCTAAGCTGGCTTTGTCCTGAACCAGAAGCTTCCATGGAAAGGGACGGGGGGCAGGTCCCCTAGCCAGGCACCCCTGGGCCCCAATGTGGCCTCACTGCCTGCACCAAGCAGCCCATTAAGGGGGTTCCAGACAGGCCCAGAGAAGTGAAACCCCAATGTAGAATTCCTTAATTTTTAAAAAGCTGATTATATACAATGAAACTCAATTTACCACTGCATAACTTAGCAAAAAAAATATATATATATAGGTAGCTTTCTTTGGGGCTAGAGTTTGGGGCGTCCTCAGGACTTCATGCATGCAAAGATACCTCCAAACAGCCCCAGCCAGCACAGCATCCAGGAGGAAGGGCAGGAAACCAGGGGTCTGGCCCCCACTTCCCTCACCTCCTCCATCTCCCAGCTCCCGGGGCCAAGTCTGGAAAAGCACTTTGGGTTCCTGGAAAGAAAGGCCTTTCCGAAGTATCGGGAACTCTCCTGGAAAGTGTCATTATATATTATCTGGAGGATGTGTGTGGTGTTTGAAAGGGGGCCACTCCCCTGCCAAAGCCAAGGCAGGGGCCAAAAACAACAGCGGGGCTTCTCAGAGCCAGACACACGCACACACGAACACACACACACACACACACACACACACACACACACACACACGTGTGCCTGCATTCATGCTGCCACACACATCCTCGCTCACTCACTCACAGTACTAGAGGTCAAAACAGACACGGGACCTCAAAGCCACTGGCCCTGTCCCCACCAGACCCTCCCACTGGGGGAGGAGGTAGTGATCCCATTTCCTGGTCTTGGGACTTAGAAGAATTAAAAGCCCCACTCCTCTCTCCATCCTCAAACCACAGGCTGTGACGTGCACATTTCCACATGGGACATGAGGAGAAAGAGTCTGACAGTAACAAGTCCCTTCCCACCCACGTGCAGGACCTGCCACCCCTCTTCCAAGATGGAAAGCCAAGTTCCATTAGGAGACCTGCCTGAAGGGGGCCACCCACCTCAGCGCTCCCTCCCCTCGTGTCATCTCACCTACAGATGATTTGAAAATAGAGCCCAGCACTGCTCCGTCGGTTATAATCAGCTTTGCCGATGGCTTTTAAAAAATAAAATTTCAGGGCTTCCCTGGTGGCGCAGGGGTTGAGAGTCCGCCTGCCGATGCAGGGGACGCGGGTTCGTGCCCCGGTTCGGGAAGATCCCACATGCCGCGGAGCGGCTGGGCCCGTAAGCCATGGCCGCTGAGCCTGCGCGTCCGGAGCCTGTGCTCCGCAACGGGAGAGGCCACAACAGTGAGAGGCCCGCGTACCGCAAAAAAAATTAAAAAATTAAATTTCAGGCCCATAAAAAACGCTCCCCTGTAAGCCCTGGCCTCCAATCACAGGCCTGCGACCACCTCCACAGCACCAACCACCAGGGAACAGTAAACACAAGGTAGAGGAGGCTCCCTTCCCTTCCCCACCCCCATCACTTTTCTGCCCTCAGCTGAACCATTCAGGGCCTTTGATTTAGACCCTTAGCTGCAAGGTTCAGAGGGAAGAGGGGGCGGGAAGGGCACTGTCCTCCCCCCAGGGCTGTCCTCTGGCCTGGCCCGCGGCGCTGAAAGCCAAAACTGCTTACCCCAGCCTAAGCCCCCAGACTTTCCCTCATCAGCTTTCTGAAGAGCCTCAAAGCTCAAACCAGAACCTCCACCTTTGTGTTTCACAAGCACAGGCTTCTCAAACCAAAATAAACACTGAGCCTCAGCTACCTGGTTCAAAGGGTGCTAGGTTCCCCTGGCGACCAAACAAAGGGGCCGGCAGCAGCAGGTGAACCTGAAGGAACCCAAGCAGCAGAGGAGGGGACGTGGTTGAATTTCATAGCGGGGGAGCCAGTCCCCAAAGCTGGGAGCAGCTCCAGGAGAGGCCACCGGGGACCTGAGTCCATTCCTGACAGCTACTCCTACTGAAAAGTGGGGAGAAATACAACTAGAATCCTCCACTACCTTTCCAACCGAGAAAGGGAATTTCGGAAAGGCCCACACCCACCCCTTTAGCCTCACAGACCCTCAAAGACCTGGATTCAGAACCAACTCTACCCCATTCAGGTTGCGAGAGGTAAAAGCACTCCCCTTTCTGAGCCTCACTTGCTCTGTCTGTAAAATGGGGATGAATGGAGAGAAAATGGAGAGAAAAACCATATGTGAAAGCGTAAATGTTAAAAATCACGAACCATCTGATGAGTACCTGGTTATATTCCATCTTGACTTCTTCCTTATTTCATTTATATCAGCCATGTATCAATTAAAACGTAACCTCCAAAATAACAAAGGGTGAGTCTGTACTTATGGTTAAGGGTAGAGTTCCAAGGTCAACCTGCCTGGGTTCATTCATAACCTGGCTTATTACCTGGTCAATCTTGGGCAAGTTACTTAACCTCTCTGGGCCTCAATCTCCTTATCTGTAGTAACAAGGGAAATAAAGGTACCTTTCTCACAGGGGTTTTTGACAGATTGGGATAGTCCAAACCATGCAACCTTCAATCCATGTGAACTATCAGTCTTTTTAGTTATTTGGGGAACCAAGACTTTCTTAATAAATGCTACTGGCTGGTTGTTGGATATAAAACAGACAACTCTCCTTTCCAGCCTTCCTTCTCTCATCTTCTCTTCCCTTCCCTGAAGGTGGATAGTGTTTACATTACCTCCCACATCCTGGGCATGTGAAATGCTTTAAACCAAAATGAAAGGTTTGTTTTAAGCACCGAGGGCACCAGCACCTTCATTCCCAGCCCCTCTCACTGTGCGCCTTCTGGTGTGAGCCTGTTGTTTTATATCTCTAAGCTCAGGATCTTCATCTATCAAGTGTGATCATCCCACATGCCTTACAAGGCTGTTGTGAATGTTAAATGAGACCGCAGAGAACACATCCACCACAGAGGCCATGTGCAAGAGGGGTTTCTCTACATCCCCCTCTCCGACACTGTGGGTGACAAGCCTGGAGAGGACCCCACAACCTCTCAGTGAAGAGTGGATCCCAGCCCAGAAGTTGCCCGCTGTATCCAAGGACCAAACAGGCGGTTTCCGGGGTAACCGCATCCTCTGCAACTACTCCCGATTTCTATCCTCAGCTGCCTTTTATTCTCCTCCCGCCTCTGTAGTGGGCTAAGTCACCTGTTCCCATTATTGCTAGGCAACCTCTGAGAATGGGCAGCTGCCTCCTGGGGTAGGACCCTGGCCCTGCCCTCCCCTCTTCATGCCTCAGGCCCTGGGGAAAGCTGCCCCACTTGGACCCCCCCGTTAACCGTGGGGATGGCACAAGGTGAGAAGCAATCCCAGGCCAACAAGGCAGGTGCCATGGGACTCGGCCTTGGAGAAATGAGGAAGGTCACCCGTCCTCCCCCCAGCCCAGCCTTCTGTTCGCCTGTTCCTATCGGTGATCTATTCTTAAGCAGTGTCCAAGAAAAAGGCCACATGATGCTTTTTATCAAAGCCACCCTTCTAGATTATTACACTCTTCTCTTCTCCCACTCACTCACCATGAGCTTGTATCCCTGACCTTAGCGTGGGCTCCCAAGTGAGAGGAGGAGGGGTAAGGATGGAGAGAGCTTACCTCTAGGAGGTGGGATGACAGGCAACTGTCATTCTCTTCTTATATTAGCATTTTCTGAGGGTTTTTAAAAATTGAGATAAAATTTATACCATCTTATACCATCAAAGTCACCCATTTAAAGCCTACAGTTCAGCGGGTTTTAGTATATTCACGAGGCTGTGCAACCACCACTGCTATCTAATTCCAGAACGTTTTCATCACTGGGTTTTGTTTTGTATATGTTTGGCTTTGGTTAAATTGTTCTTAGATTCGCAAGCATTTGCTTTATAAGCAGGAGAGCACAGTTTGAGCAGGCAAACCGGGAACCACACTGCCCGGCTACGGACCCCTGCTCCACCTCTCGCTCGCTGTAGGACCTTGGAAAAGTCATGCGTCTGCTCCAAGGCAGTTCCGTCATCTGTAAAACAGGGTAACAGTATCCCCCTCGCAGGATTAGATGTGTTAATGCACGTAGACTCCTTAGCACAGGGCCGGATACTTAGCACATGCTCCAAAAGGGTGAGCCACTGTGAGCATTATGAGAAAAAGAACTTCTTCAACTTAAAAAAAAAAAGAAAATAATCCAGTCCTGTTCCTGGCTCTGCTCTCGGGCTGCCGGGACGGCCACTTTCTGCTCATTTGTCTGGGAGGGGCTGGAGCTGAACGAAGGCCTTGCACCATTTGGGGCGGCTGAACAGGGCTCGAGGCGGGGACAGGTGGGGGTCGTGAGTGCTGCCTGCGGGGCTTTGAGGCCAAAGTGTCACTACCCGGGACTCACTGCCCTGCACGGCAAGATCCTGCAGGTAATCCCCAGCCAGGACGTGATGGGGGGTGAAGGAAGAACTGGAAAGACAATCGGGAGAGTGCCTGACCAGCCCTCTCCACACCGTTACCCTCCACCCGCTGAGGTGGGAGGATTCTCGGCCCGATGCTCGGCCTGAGAACCAGCGAGCAATCTTGGCCATGTGTTAAGAGGAAGGTGGGCTCCCATCATGGCTCTGAGGGTCTCCTGTGCCCGCCGCTCCCCAGGTGCCTGGCGTCACCACTTTGGGCAATTAGAACTTAGCAGGACCCTGCCTTGGCCGATGGAGACAGCACCCGGGGCTGAATCCCGAGTCCCAGCAGGGTGACCCCGTCTGACCAGGACTAAGGAACCAGGCTACGGGGGCTCCTCTGCCTGC
The DNA here is from genome assembly GCF_003676395.1 of Aethalodelphis obliquidens. NCBI lineage: Eukaryota > Metazoa > Chordata > Mammalia > Artiodactyla > Delphinidae > Aethalodelphis > Aethalodelphis obliquidens. The sequence goes on from NW_020837954.1 coordinate 41,951,084, forward strand.
CACCTCTTAGCCGAGACTCCTCTGGGGAGCTCCAGACTGGACTGGGCTTCCAGCACCCCAGGTGAGTAACTCAGCCCAGCTCCTGCGGCCCTTCCTGCAGCGATGTGGGCCCACTGACCACACTCCGAGGGGATAAAAACAAGGCCCTGGGAAGGCTCCCTGACACCACGGCCCTGGGCCGCATGCACACCAGGTCCCAGGGAAAGGGGAGGCTTCCCAGCAAGACCTTTCCTGTCACCTCAGGCAGCAGTGGCGGCTCCTGCTCTACAGTGGCCAATGCCACGCCCCCGGCCGTGACTGGCGTGGCCTGGTGGGATTTTCTGTCTTTCTGGTTCCCTCTGCACCTAAACTGTCATTTCCACAACCCCACATGGGTGGAGCATCTGATACCTAACGGGTTCGATCAGCGCTCACTGATTGACTCCACAGGAGAAATGGTCCATGTTCTCACACTGTGATGGGGCTAGAAGGTAAGGAGCAGAGACACGGCTCTTCCCTAGGGACACACAGTAGCAGGTCTGTGGCTGGGTCCTGTCTCAGGCCGCCCTACCCTGGCAGGGCAGGAGGCACCAGGTCTCATGTGACAAGTCCTCCAGCCAGGTTTGTGGTTTGTGGCCGCTGGCCAGGCACCCAGCCCCAGGCCTTCCTCAAGAAGCTGGAAAAAGGAGGCCCAAATCCCAACCACAAATCCCAAACGACAGGACGCCCGTTTGGTTTGACCTCCTCGCACGGAAGGTCCCAGAGGTGAGGGCCTCTCCCAGCCCCGTCCCACTGAGCACAGCCTTGGCAGCCTTCCTCAAGAAGTCAGACTTCAGGAAATGAGTTTCCTCCTTTTCCCTTTGAAAAGGCTGGATCCTACAAGCCCATCTCGAGTGACCAGCAGGCCCTCAACGTCTCATCATTCCTCAGAACTGGAAAGTCTGGTTTCCCCTGTGCTCCGGGCACTCTCACATCTATCTGTCCAGGGCAGGGAAGGTGGCAGCCTCCACCCACAGCCCTGATGCTCTAGGCCTCGTCCATCTCTCCTATCTCTCTTTCGGGCTCTGTCAATCACTTCACCAACCAGTGGGGCACCTGTGCTCAGCGCACCCATGTGGGACAGGTTTCAGAGAGGAAGCAGCTGTAACCGGTCCTGGAGCAAAGCAGGGCTGGGTAAGCAGCTGGGGGTGTGGGCCGGACCCAAAGAATGGCCTCAGCTAATTATCAGAGGGGGCTGGAGACATTCTAGAATTGTCTCTTTTAGAGGAAATCCATTCTCTGAGGTCATTTTACCTGTATTACAACCAGCTGACAAAGTTTTTAAGCACTTCAGCATTCATCTCTTCATCCTGGATACCCAGGGAAGTAGGGAGAGGGTAGGCAAGGGATTCTATACCATTCTATAGGTAAAGGTACTGAGCAACCAGAGAGGTCAGGTGACACTGAATGAGCCAGAGCTGACCTCGGGGTCAAAGATCAAGGACAACACAACTCCCACACCCTTCTGGTCAACCTGGTCTCCTTCTGAAATGGGTTTATATACTACATCTTATCTCAGAGCATCATGGGTAAAGGCCATAGCAAATCTGGTTCCTCAAAATAGTTAACGTTTATTGAGCACTCACTATATGCTAGGTGCTATGCTAAATTCCCTATATACATTACTTGGTTTAAACCTCTATGCAGCTATTTCAAGTGGGAACAACCATTATCCCCATTTCCCCCTTGGCATCAAGAGGCACAGAGCAGGTAAGTGATTGACCCAGGATCACACCACTAGTCAGTGGAGGGGCCAAGACTTGAACCCAGTGTGCCCAAGAGCATGTCCACCTGCAGAGGTTGGAGCCGGGGTCCAGCCCCAGGACGGGGTATTTTATCTGGAATGTAAAGCATTTCATCCCAATCTCCACCCCCCTGGCCCGGAGTTGGGAGCCATGCATGATGCCATTTATCCAATTGTTCGCATCATTTCTGGACCATGTACAACAGGCCTGACTCTCTGCCAGGCAGAGCACAGGACAGGCTGGGTCCCTGCTCCCATGGACACTGGCACGGGAGTGAAGCAGGAAGGGGTGGAGAACACTGGGGCTATGAGGATGGAGACGATGGCCAATTCTCTCCTCTTATCTCCACCAGGCATCACTCTGGCTTTAGAAGTCCCAACCTCCTGCCTTCAGGGTAAGCAGACGTCCCACTCCTCCCCAGGTAAACCCACCCACTTTGCAGTCCTCCATCTTGATCGGTGGCCTTGGTAGCTCCTGGGATGATGGTCTCACAGTCCAGAAGCAAGTGTAAACAAAGTGGCCTCTCTTCCTGCCACATCCCCTGACGACCTGGCTTGACGTGGGTACAGAATCAGCATCTGGGCCTATTTACAACCACCTTCTTTCACCTGCCGGGGCCGCCTCTCTGTTTGAACTTCCATCAGCTCAACAAATATTATTTAAGGTCCTACATGTTAAAAAAAAAAAAAAAAAACAGGGGTTGGCACCTGTGGGAATACACATTAAACCAGAGCCTCTAGGATTTAAGAGGGAAGAGAGAGAATAAAACTGAACAGCAGGGGGACTTCCCTGGTGACGCAGTGGTTAAGAATCCGCCTGCCAACGCAGGGGACCACGGGTTCGAGCCCTGGTCTGGGAAGATCCCACATGCCACAGAGCAACTAAGCCCGTGCGCCACAACTACTGAGCCTGCGCTCTAGAGCCCGCGAGCCACAACTACTGAAGCCCACGCACCTAGAGCCTGTGCTCCGCAACAAGAGGAGCCACTGCAATGAGAAGCCCGCGCACAGCGACAGAGTAGCCCCCGCTCGCCGCAACTAGAGAAAGCCCGCGCACAGCAACAAAGACCCAACACAGCCAAAAATAAAAGTTCATTAATTAATTTAAAAAAATTGAACAGGAAGCTGCCATTTTACATATTCTCTGCTGTCGGCCCAGCAGGGGGCTATTAGCTCCTTTTTATAAATAAGAAATTGGAGGCTGAGAGAGGTTAAGTTAACTTGCCCAGGGCCACAAGCCTAAAAGTGTAAAGCCAGGATGCTACTCAAAATCTATGCCCTCTCCAGCCCACCTGACCCCGGGCACGCATGCGAGTGCGCACACAAGGACGTGGGTGAGATCCACATGAGGGAATAAAGTGGGGACTATGGTCATCCCCCCAAAATGGGCATTCAAACCTGGGGCCCCTAGAAAAGGTGACTTTGGCGCTCAGCCTCCAAGATCAGAAAGACTGTGAACGCCGGTAAACTTCCCCAATCCACTGCACTTTGTGTCTGGAGGCAGGGAGTCCAGCATGATGAACTCTGCACTGAAACATTCTTTGAAGGGACAAGCCGTGGCCAACCTGAGGCAGGTTCTTGAGTCATGCCTGCTGCCTGCACGAACTTCTACCTACATCTGCATCAGCCTTACCGTTTCCCCATGAAGTCATTTAATCTGATGCCTGTTAAGAGCCCCGAGGGGTGGGCAGGGCAGGCGCACGGCCAGAGGAGGAAATAGAATGGAAGGGCCACAAGGACAGGGACCTCACCTGTCTAGTTCACTGCTCTACCCTCAGCACCTGGAACTGGGCCTGGCCCAGAGTAGGTGCTCCAAAAGTATGTGCTGAAGTTTCTAATAACAGCTCAGAGAAGTGAAAATGACTTGCCCGAAGTCTCACACATAGCACGGATTGTACCAGGGCTACAAACAGGGCCTTCAGCCTCCCACCCAGTGGCCTTTGTATCTCACGGCACTGTGTCTTCCTCCTCCCCGCCCTCACCCCCAGACTCACTCTCCGGCCCGCATCTGGAATGGTCGGCCTCTGTCCACTCGTTAACTCTGGTCCCACTCAACCCTCACCTCCCATGGTCAGCAGGGAGGGTGTCAAAAGCACCAAGTTACTTTAAGTCTGATCCTCCACTCGTTGCACCACTTTATATCCCCACCAGCCCTCTGAGAACTAGGGGAAATGTGCAGAAACTGAGAGGTAATAATTAATGGCAGGAAAAAACAAACCCACCAAAGCAGGTGTTGGCTCCTCTTGGTCCGAGATCTTTGCAGGGTTGGATGCCAGACCCAGCTTTCCGGCCTCTCTCACCAACAAGGAACAAGTGAGGGGAAGCTGCCTGCCCAGAACACGGCGGCATCCCAGCCCCACCATGCACCCGTCAGGACGCTGGGCTGGTTACTTCCCCCTCTGCCCCTTATTTCTTCATCCTCACGTGTGCCCAGCTCACAGAGCTGTTGGCAGTAACAATTGAAACAATATATATGATTAGAAGAGTGCCTGACACACATCAGCCAATGCCAGCTCTTGGAACTGTTGAGTTTGTCCCTAGATAACCAACTTTCCCAGGTGACCCTGTTCCCACCTGGCTGCCCAAAAGCCTGGTGCACACCCACTACCACCCAGGTCAGGGTTTTTGAGTGTGAGTGCATGTGTGTGTGTGTGTGTGTGTGTGTGTGGAGAGAAAGAGACTTATACAATTTTTCTCCCCAACTACTTTTAATATATTCATTCATTCATTTGATAATAATGAGTACTGTGTGCAGGTCCAGGGCCCGGTGCTCAGTCCCACAGTCCTTAAAAGGACCTAATTCCTAATTCTTGGGCAGTCCTGTCACTCCTGCCCCACCAGGCACACAGTAGGTGTTAGGCAAACAGGAATTTTTCCTCTTCTACTGCGCATGGAAGATTCCAAGATATCCACCACATCCTAATCCCTAATTCCACCCCTCACGTCCAATTTAAAATCTATTCTCAAGAAAGCTGCACCTTGAGGGAAAAAAAAAAGAGCCCCACCCTTTCCCGCATAGGAATCTCCAAATCACTCCCTTCTCGATTTCACCAACAGCCCAACTGACCCAGGAGATAAACCGGGTCAGGACTCACCTCTCCCCCAGCTCTCCCAGAGGGGCCGACAGGAAGAGGGGGAGGGGTGTTTAAGCAACTGCCACATGGCAAAGAAGTCAGCTCGAAGCCCGGGAACCCTCGGATGCGGCCACAGAGGGCTGAGTCCAGGAGAAGCCAAGACCCTGGAGTTCAGGTCGCCCGGCTTCGGGAAGCCCTTTGTGCGCGTGTTTTAAATTACCTCTTCTTGTCTGATGAAGTGAGTAAAAGGGCGCCGTTTCAGGGCTTAGGATTCCTGAGTGAGCTAATACAGGATGCCTCTGGCTGAAAAAAAACTTCAGTCGGCTCCCTAAACTCCCCCCCCTTTTAAGTTTAAAAAAGGGAATGAATGTTACCATTTTTGGACATGAGCTTTCTCCCTCAAGCCCAGCCCTAACCGCACTATCCAGAGGGACGCGCCATCCTGTCCCCCCCATTCCCTGATCAGCAGAGGGGTGGAGGTGGGGGGTTGGGGGGTAAGGAGGGACCGGATGGGAGCGGGGGAGGGGGAGGGGGTGTTCAGGGTACGTGGCCGCCTGGGGCAAGAGCTCACCGCGCAGGCAGGAAACAGGGACAGGGCTGGGGCGCCCTCTCCCCCACAAGAGTGGGTTGTGAACTCTTCCTGCCACCGGCCACTGTGCCCGGGTCCCATCGCCAGCTCCGAGCCCAGCGCCGGTGGCGGAGCGCGCCCTCGCACGCGGCGCCTGGGACGCGCCTCGCTGGCTAAGCATGGAGCCCCAGTGACTGACCCCAAATATCCCCGGAGACAATGCCTTGCCCTAGAGGCCCTCGACTCAGATCAAGTTGCCCAAATTCGCGATCTCCCGGGAACGAGCGGGGGTCGGAGAGGCAGGACGCAGACGCAAGTCCATCTCCGCTCGCAGCTACCAACCACTGAGTTAAGCAATAAAACGGTTTGCCATCCTGACCCCGCCCCCCCCCAGGGCCCGCTGGGGAGCTCGCGTTTGCCCCCGGGTTCTCTCGGCCCCAACCCCATTCTGGCAGGTCCACCTCCAGGCAGACCCAGAGGAAGCTGCCAATCCCGCCGGCGCCCGCTTCCCCCTCGGCCTGCGGGCAGGGGCTGGGAGGACCCGTGCGGCATGTCCCCTCCAGGTACCAAGGCGACCCAGGAAGCGCGCTGCCACCGCACGCCATACGGAAAGGCGGTCAAGGGGCGGGGAAGGGAAGGGAAAATCGATCCGGAGCTAACAGCCACCGAGCCGGGGACTCAGCCCCAGCCTCCCGAGCACCGCCCCTGCGCCTTGCCCTCCCGGGGCTGGTGCGATTGTATAGCCGGGTGGCCTGGATAGCCCGCCCCAACGCGACCTGCCCGCCGGCGGCCCCACCTCCCCGCGCTTGGCCTCGGCGTTCGCGGGCTCTGGGACCCGGGCGCTCCCCCTTCCGCCCCGCGCCTGTAACCCAACACCCCTCCTCGCTGCGGCCGCGCATCCCCCGCCCCCGCTCGTGCGCGCCTGGAACCGGTTCGCTGCCGGGAGCCCAGAGCCCTGCGGGCGGAGTGGCCCGCGGCTGGGGGCTGCGGTGGGCTGGGGCGGTTGCTGACCTTTCTCTGCTGCTTCTCCCAGGCTGGGTCCAGGAGCAGGTCTCGATCCCAGTCCTCCTCGGGCTGCATGTAGTCATTGGTTTGCTGGGAATCATAATGGTCCATGATGGTGAGCGCGTGCTAGGGGCTGGATTTCTTCCTCCACCTTCTCTCCCGGCGGCGGCTGCTGCGGCTTGCTGCCCCGGCGTGGGGAGGGAGTCGGGGATGGGCTGAGCTGGGCTGGGCTGGCGGGGCCGGGCTAGCTCCCCTGCGCCCGGTTCCGCCGCGGCGCTGCTCGCGAAGGCGGCTGCTAGGGGCAGGGGCGGCGGCGGCGGCGGCGGCGGGTCGAGCTCGCTGACTGCCTGCCTCAGGCGGCCGCTCAGACCTAATCTCCACGCACACTGAGCTAGGTGGACACACTGGCGCTGCGGGAGCAGAGGCGGGCGGGGGCGAGGGGAAGGGGCAGAGCCCTCCCGAGGTTCTCCATTGGCCAGGCCGAGTTGCCCAAACTTCCCCCCATCGCCTCTCATTGGGAATTCCTGGCATCCGTCAGCCGGGCCGCGGCGCATATAGGTGGACTGGGCGGCCCCCTCCGGGCGCGCACGCCCCCGCCCACTCCCCGGGTTCCCACTCCTCCGCGGCTCATGTGACACCAGCTTAAGCTGAACGGGACCGAAGCCGGGGGACGCCTCCCCGAGCTCGGGGACCGAGCGGGCGCGCGCTCGGGAGCCCCAGGAGCCGCCGGGGGATTGGACACTCTCCCCGCCGACACGAAGGCCCCGAACTCCGGCGCGCCGGCGTCCTGTGATCCCGCGCGCGCTCCAAACCCCAGAGTGCCAGGAGCTGGAGGACAGATGCTAGGAAACCCGAAAAGCATTCCATTTTCTCTTTCCCAGGGTCCGGAGAGGTCGGCACCCAAGGAAGGGGGGCGGGAAGTGCCGGAATGGAAAGGAATTTCCTGGGAATTTCCTGATTCTGCCGCCCCGCCCCGCCCTGCGCGACCCCGCAGACCCCTGCCCTCCCGGAGCCAGGTTTCTTGCCAGCCAACTGCGCTCAGAGGCCACACAGCTTTCCCGCCTCGCCGCGGGGTCCTTTGCCGCCCGCCCTTGGGCCCAGGGGCTATGTCGCTCAGCTTTCCGGGATCCCCTGCGAGTCCCCGCGGGCTGGCAGAGCTCGAGCTACCCTCATATACACCTCGGCAGCATCCCGATAATTACGAGTGACCTACCTACCCCACGTCCCTCCAACACACACCCCTGACTGATGGAGAAACTGAGGTTCAAAGAGCTGAGCTTAAAAAGGGTTTATCAGGTTCTCTGGACTCCACAGGCCAACCCTGCAATCTTATGCCTGACAAACAAAGCCATATTGTTATTGGAGAAGGAGGGAGGGCAAGATTGACGAAACACCTTTAACTTCTTGGTGCCTGCCTGGGCTTCCTTCCTCAGGCCTAGTAAGAGGGAAGTCTACCCAGTGGGCTCCAGCAATGACAGACACCAAGAAGAGGCAGGCCTCACACCCTGGTGGGCTCCTCTGAGGGGTAGCAAGAAGGCCTCCAATAGCTTATGCACAGAGTAGTGCTTAATCTGTATTTGTTCCCCTGAGGGATGACTGGGTCTTCTGCAGAAACGCAAGTGTGTCAGTCCAGAGGTGAGTGAAGAAGTTAGAAAGGGCCGTGAATTAGGATACCTGAAAGGCCACGGATGGAAAAGGTGAAGAAACTGCCTGTGACTCCCAGGAGAGCCAGCTGATGCTGTTGTAAGCAGATACGGGTAGTGCAGATGTGGGTGGTGCTGTCGCTCCCTGCATCATTAGTCAATCTCGCACGTTTATGCAAGTGTCACTGGTCAGCACTGTGCCTGCCACAAGTCCCTGGCTGAGGAAGCAGTGCTTCAGAACCACGGAGACAGCAGATTTGTGGACTATTTTATATCCACTTCTAAACTGTGGCTCTAAACCTGACATAGAGGGTAATGATGGCGCCGTATCCATTCATTCACTCAAATATTTGCTGAGTACCATCCGTGTGTCAGGGGATGTGCTGGATGTTAAGTATCTAGAGATGAAAAAGACACGCTCCCTGCCCCCATGCAGCCCTGCAGAGACAGACACAGAAACAAAAATATACTGCAAGGAGATAGATAGTTCCCCGGCCAGGGGGTGCAGAGTGGGGCACAGAGGACAAGCTTTGAGCCCAGCATAGGAAAGGAGGCTCCAGGTATCACCTTTTGGAGGAGGTGAAATTCAAATGAGCCTTAAAGAACAAGAGTCAGCCAGACAAAGAAGAGAGTGGGAGGTTATTCCAGGCAGAAGTAACAGTGTGATCTAATACATGGGGGCAGGAAACCATGGTATAAAAGGCATGCCTAGCATTTCAGCTTGGCTAGACTAGAAACTCAAGGCAAGGAGGGGCAAGTGGTGGGGCTGGAGAGGTGGGCAGCAGCCAGAACATGAAGGCCTCCTGTGCCTTGTGAAGTGTGGCCCTGAGGGGAACAAGGCTGGCTGGAAGCTGTGACAACCAGTTGCAAAGGAATTGCAATAATCCAGATAGGAATGGTGTCTTAGTGCATTTGGGCTACTATAACAGAATACTGTAGATCACATGATTTAAACAAGAACATTTATCTCTCCCAGTTTTGGAGGCTGGAGAAAGTCCATGATCAGATTTGGTGTCTGGGGAGAGCATGCTTCCTGGTTTAAAACCAGCCATCTTCTCACTGTGCCTCACATGGTGGAAGGGGCAGGGAGCTCCCTATGGTCTCGTTTATAAGGGCACTAATCCCACTCATGAGGGCTCTGCCCTCGTGACCAAATCATCCTCCTCATACCATAATATTGGGGGTTAGGATTTCAACATATGAATTTGGTTGGGAGGGACATAAACACTGAGTATTTAGCGAATGGAGAAGAGTGGATAGACAAGAAATACTTGATAAAACTGAGAGACCTAGGAGTTTGGATGTGAGCAGGAGAGAGAGAAGCAGGAGAGAGAGAGGAGTCTTTGCTGCTCTCAACAGATGTTTTTGTTTGGTTGTTTTTGTTATGTTTTGTTTGGCCACGCGGCTTGCAGGATCTTAGTTCCCCGACCAGGGATTGAACCTGCACCCTCAGCAGTGAAAACGCAGAGTCCTAACCCCTGGACTGCCAGGGAATTCCCTCAACAAATGTTTGATATGGGACAGACCATGCACTTTACCTATATTATTTAAGCTCCACCTGTGATGTGAGAATGTCTCCATCTTACAGAGAAAACCGACTAATGCTCAGAGAGGTAGCTAACTAGTCCAAAGTTATGTGTGACTCCTAAAACCATGCCTTTAACCCTGGGATAGTTACACACATGCGCGCGCGCACACGCGATATTTGGCAATGTCTGGAGACATTTTTGGTTGTCACAATTGGTGGATTACTATTAGCATCCAGTAGATAAAGGCCAGGGATACTGCTAAATATCCCACAGTGGACAGGACAGTCTCCCTACGACAAAGAATGATCCAGCCCAAGATATCAGCCATACCTAGGTTAAGAACCAGTGTTTTAGCCGTAGATTTCTAGTTTAGAGGATCTGGTGAATGGTGGAAGTACAATCAACTGAGATAAAGAATTTTAGGTTTGGGAGCAGAATCATGGATGGTGTTTGAACCCACTGAACTGGAAGTGCTCTGAGAATGTCCAGAGTCAGCTGTCCAGCAAGCAGGTGACGGCACAGCCCCGACCTGCGGGGAAACAGTGTCTGAAAGTCATCTGACTACGGACAGTATGGACACCAAGAGAGCTCTTCTGCTGAGAAGAGCGCCCAGCAGAACCCAGAGGATCAGGACTTAGAAAGGAAGTGTAAAGAACAAGGATCCCTGGAAAGAGAGGAAGTGGTCGGCAGGAGCGCAGGACAACATGGTGTCACAAAAATCCAGAGTGAAGCTTCAAAGTGAGGGGCGTCAGCAACGTCAGATATGGCAGAGAAGCCGGGAAAGGAAGGCCTGAAAAGTTGTTTTTAGACTCATACAGTATGCACACTTCGGTTTCTGGATTTTTCACTCAGTTTAATGTCTGTGAGATTTGTTTATGTTGTGGTTTGTATCAGTAGTTGATTTTTTTTCTTTGTTTTTCGTTTTCTATTTTTTCCTCCTGTGTAGTATTCCATTGTATAAGCATATGCTAAGTAACTTATCGACTCTCCTGTCAACGCATTTGCCTTGGTTCCAATTCGAAACTATGAATAAAGCTGCTATGAACAGTTTTATATTTTTATGTGTGTTTTTGATGAACATATGCATTAATTTCTCTTGGGTGTATATGTACCTAGGAAGGGAGTTGTTGCGTCATAGAGTAGATACATGTTTCATTTTAGTGGATATTGCCAGTTTTTGAAACTGGCTGTAACAATTTACTCTCCAAGCAGCAGGATGTGAGAAGTTCAGTTGCTCCACATTCTCCCACCACTTGGTGTTATCAGAAAAAAAAAAAAAAAATTTTTTTTTAAATTTTAGCCATGAAGATGGGTGAGTAGTGGTCTCTTCTTATGGGTTTAATCTGTTCATATGCTTATTGACCATTTGAATCAATAACTGTCATTCCCACTGCCATTGATAATAGCAATTGATTTTTTTAGCTGCTTGAGATAGATGACATGCATATTTTATTAATTTCCCCAAATTTAATTCATTCATTCATTCATTCAACAAATATTTATCAAGCAACTGCTCTATGCACAGCACTGGGCTGGAGAGTAAAGATACAAGAGCAAACAAGAAAGATGTGGTCCTGTCTCTCTTAAAATAGGTAATAGATGCTTAGTAAATCCATGAATGCTTGTGTGGGCAGGCTGTTTGGCCCCTGATGGGAGCTGTTTTGGTTTCCATTGGAGCAGGTCCATTATGACTTTTCAATAAAAGAAGGTTAAGAAAAACAGCTCCAAAAAAAAAAAAAATCCCCAGGGTCACATGGGCAGCCCAAGTAAGATAAGATCATAAAGGAAAATGAGAGGGTTCATCTGGGGAACCACCCTGACTCCTTTCTTCCCAGAGGCTCAGCCTTTCTTGCCCCTTTTCCATCCATCCTTTGGATTTCTCTGGATGCGATGACAAAGGAACCAAGATTGTGGGCAGAGGTCTTGCCATTCTACAGGCCAATGGGTGTGAATCAAGACTGAAGGTGTCTGCTCAAGTCAGTGGCCGGGAAGCGAATACTCAGGTCCTTTCCACCAGCTGGGGCTTTCTCTGGAGCTGCTCAAAGAATGGAACTCCCGGCTCAACAGCAGCAGGTTCTGGGACGCTAGCCCAGTCCATTACCAGCACTCCAGGCAGCCCCAATCCAGCCGGTGATGAATCACCCAGAAAGCCAGAAGTGCTTTGCTGCTGAAAGAACCTACCTCTGGAATAGATGACCCAGCTTCCCTTAGAAAGAGGGAGGAATTATGATGTCTTTGAGTTCTGGGAGTACTTACCAAGCACCTGCTTTGTGCCAGGCAGAATATTAGGAGACTCAAAGAAGAGCCCTGGTCCTCCCAAACCTCCAGGTCTAGCTGGGACCAAACCATGGGCTTCCTGCCCTAGAATTCATCCATCCAACGGATAGTTACTGACGGCACAGTCTGAGGGTAAAAATGAACTGGATTGACATATGCAGGGACATAAACAATGCAGAGTGCCACAGCCACCCCAATGCTCCTCAGGCCCTTCTTCTTACCCCGCCATGAGTAATTGACCACACGAGGTCCTGTGGGGAAACACAGACATGTAGGATCTGCAAGATTCTGGAAACTAAAAGCCCAGAGATCTGGGGGTTTCCTTCATTGTGTCCTGAACATCTGACCTTACAGCCTAGGGCTCCTTCTGGGCTCTTCCTAAGAGCTAAGGACACGGTTGTATTTGTAGAAGCTAGAAGAAGAGGGGAATCACTATGGTTTCTTGGGTTTCTAGCTCAGAAGGTTGGAGGCCTCAGTTTTTTCCAGACCCAATAGCAATCTAATTCATTAGCTCACTTTCCCCTGAGCTCCCACAGGCCACCGTTTGTAACTGAGATAGCATTTGCGGCTTTATTGTAGTCCTTTGCCCACGTTTCATCTCCTACTGTTCCTATGCAGTCTTACCCCTCTACTGGCCCCCACATAGCCTACTACAGGGCCTAGCACACAAAAGGTGCTCCAGTTCAATCTTTGCTGAAAGAAAAATGGCCCGAGTCAAATGCCATCTCTGTGCCTCCTTTTCCCCCATCAACCTGTGGGAGGCTCTGGGAAGCCAGTCTTCTGCCATAGTCCATGTAAGCATTTCACCAGTCCCCTGACCTCCCAAGAAACCAGTGCTGGAGAAAGTGACTAGGCCATCATCGTCCTGCGCCCCAGCCAGCAGCTCTCAGACCTCAGGCCTAAGTCCTCAGCCACCGGTACCAGTTCCTGCGCCTCCCACCACAGGCCCATCAGGGGAGGAAAGAAGACAATCAACAGTGTCCCTCCTGCAGAATCTTTACTAAAAGACTGGCCTGGAGCAGGCAGAAAACTTTCTTTGGTTCTCATGCTCTGCCCAGCTCTCAGGTCTTAGACCTCAGGTGATGGAACACCTGGCCTGTCTGGTACCCTCTTTTCCATCTTTTCTGCATATATCTCTCCCCCAAAGTCCAGGGGTCAATCCAAGCAGAAGCCTCAGAAACCTCCCCCTCAGATAGCCACCCTGAGGTCAACTCTGTGAGCAGGAGGTAGTCGTGCCTGGTGGCTGCCCAACCTGAGCCCTCCAAGGAGAGGGGGGAGCTCTCCCCCAACTATCTCTAGTTCCCAGCAAATACTGGAGCAAAACACCCAAATCACAGCTGGGAAGTTCCTGGTGAGTAGTATACCCCAACCTCCACCCCCTTGGGAGGTGGCAAGGGAGTGAGTTCCATGGGAGTCTGATCAACCCCAGCTTCCCCCCCTTAGCAACTGGGTCCCACTGGTCTTCCACAGAAGCTCAACCCTAGAGACCTTCTAAGGTCACTCCATGGAAATAAAGGGATAGCTTTTTGGAAGCAGGTGTCCTTAACTGGGCGCAGGAGCGGGTGAGGTTATCAGAAGACATGAGCTCCTCAGTTTATTCACCTGCAAATTGAGAGAGCTGGACTCACCGCCTGGTCTTTAAGCTCTGAGCTCTGTTCTAAGAATATCCTCCTTAGGCTCCTCCTTCAGATCTCCAAGGACAAGAGGGTTTGAGTCTTTGGAAACAGTGTTTCTCAATCTGGAGTACTCAATTCCTTTATAAAGGATACAAATTTTCACAAAGTTACTTAATTTTTGTTTTAATGTTCCTTAAACGTGCACAAACATAAAACTAGGCACAAACTCTTTTCTTTTTGGTCACATCACACCGCATGCAGAACTTCCCCAACCAGGGATGGAACTCGTGTCCCTGCAGTGGAAGCGCAGAGTCTTAAGCACTGGACCACCAGGGAAGTCCTAGGCACAAACTTCGTTAGGTTGACGATTGAGATAAAATCAAGCTTACAAATTGTATTTAACAGAAACTATAAAACCAGTAAGACTCCAACAAGCCATATTAATTTAAATGTGACTGTTGCCATTTGCTGAAATTAAACTACAACCCCCAGCATGATGTAAGTTCTGACTGTGGTAGAGCAGGTGCTTCTTTCGCATTCAGGGTACCTGTATCACCACGTGCCAGGCGATGACTCAATTCTATTACTTTCTCTATTTGAACCACCACATCAGGGCATCATTTAACCTTCATTTGGTAGGAACACACTGTCATGCACTAAGTTCTCCTCTGCTGTTTTCTCATTAGCACTCCACAATTAAAGTTTTAAAAATTCTTTTTAATCTTTTGCCAACGGGAGCCTTCTCTCAGGTTTCAATGTCCTTACCTCTAACAGAAGGTGAATCACCTTCATCCCACCTACTTCCCAGGATGGCTGTGAAAAATCATTCATTTATCCAACCATTATGTATTGAGTACCTACTCTGGGCCAGATACAGTTCTAGACGCAGAGGGTATAGCAGAGACCAGAAGAGACAAAAATCCCTGCCCTATGGAATCACATTCCAATGGGAGAGACCGAGAGTAAGATAAATGAGGAAAATAATATGATAGTATTCAGGAAAAAATTAAGCAGGGAAGGGGAATAGAGGGTGTGGGTTTTCCAACAATACCATGCAATTCTTCACCACCAGCTGGGTGTCCTACACATAATTTAACTCAGTTCTGACACCATCTACCTGGAGACAGTGTCAGATCTCACAGGTCAAGCCTCAGTCTATGGGACTTCAAATGCCAATCGACAGGCAGGGTTGCCACCTGTGCTTCTGACCCACCAGCTATAGAGTCTGAGGTTCTCACGTCCGCCTCCCTGGGTTTGATTAATTTGCTAGAGTGGCTCAGAGAACTCAGAGAAACATTTTACTTACTAGATTACTGGTTTATTATAAAAGGATATAATTCGGGAAGAACCAGATGGAGGAATGGCATAGGGCAAGATGTGGTGCTTTGTTTTTGGTTTTGTTTTTTTGGCTGTGCTGTGTGGCATGTGGGATCTTAGTTTCCTGACCAGGGATTGAACGTGCACTCCCTGTATTGGAAGGCAGATTCTTAACCACTGGACCACCAGGGAAGTCCCGGGGTGGAGTTTTTATGTCCTTTCTGGGCACACCATCTCCCCAAATCACCGTGTGTTCACCAACCCAGAAACTCTCTGGAAACACCCTCCAACCCCAACCCTGTCCTTGTTGGGTTTTTATGGAGGCTTCATTACATAGGCATGATTGATTAAATCATTGGCCACTGGTGACTGATTCAACCTCCAACTGCTCTCATTTCCCTGGAGGTCTCAGGAGGGGGCTGAAAGTTCCAACCCTCCAATAACACAGTCGGTTCCCCTGGCAACCAGCCCCCATCCTTAGGTGCTTTCCAAAAGTCATCTCATTAACATAAACTCTGATGTGGTTGAAAGGGGTTTGTAATGAATTTCAAGACATCTTTATTGCTCTTACCACTTAGGAAATTTTGAGGGTTTTAGGAGCTCTGTGCCATAAACAGGACAAAGAGAAAACATATGTTTCTTATTATAAATCACAATATCACAGAAGAGAAGTAAAGGGAGATTACTTTTTTAAATGGGGTATTCGGGGAAGGTTTCATTGAGTAGGAAACATTTAAGACCTAAGTGACATGAAGAAGGAAAAGCATTTGAGGAACAGCCAGGAGGCTAGTGTGGAATAATGCACATGAGACACATATGGAAAAGTACAGGGCAAATGTGGGCATAATAGATATTCATTGTTTCACTGTCCAGAAACCATTTCCTCTTCTGGCAACTGTACCTTGACTTTCCTCTAGGGAGGCACTTCCCCTACCCCAGTCCCTGCGCTGCAGGTAGAGTTGACCCCACCCCTAAACACCAGGGCTGGGCAATGATGGGCCTGGGCAATCAATCACAATGATTGGTTTAGGACTGCGCACGGGGACCCAGTCAGAATGAATGACACGCAATGAGACTCTTGCTGGCACTCCTGGGAGAGAGGCTCATGGTCTCTTCCCCTGGAGATCCCAGCAGTAAGGATGATAGGAGCCTGGAGCTTTCAGGAGCTACCACATGGAATCTAAGGGAAAAAGCCAGGGCAGAGGAAGACAGTTCTAAGAGGTGAAGAAAAACTGAGTCCTGGTGACATCTTTTGAGTCCCTGCATGAAGTTGTACCACTTCTGGAATTCTCAGTTATGTGCATCAATTTATTAAGTTTTTAAAGTTGGTGTGTTATTCATTTTAATATTTGAGAATAAAACCAGAACACTATAGGATACGGCAGATAAATTCAGTAAGATTGTCTTAAAGACTTTATACACTTTTACCCATGGAAAAATTACAGGGTTTTTGTTGCATCTATAGTCACATGTTTTCATTTATTTCTTAATATGTTTCCTTTTTAAAGGATTTTTGTTAATCTAACTCTGGTGACGTGTTCTCTTTCTCTCCTATCTTTTTTATTTTTTTTAATTTTTAAAATTTATTTTACTTTTATTTGCTTAAGCTGGTATATCAGATTAGTTATTTATTGATGCATAATAAAGTACTGCAAAACTTAGTGGCTGAAAAGAGCAAACATTAATTATCTCACTATTTCTGTAGGTCAAGGTTTGGGAGTGGTGAAAGCTGAATGATCCTGGTTCAGTGTCTCTCACTGGATCTCAGTCTGGGTGATCGCAAGGACCCTGAAGGCCTGACTGGGCTTTCATGATGGTTCACCCATGTGGCTGTTGGCAGGAGGCCTCATTTCCTGGTCATTGAGCTCTCTGTAGGCTGATTGAGTGTCCTTACAACATGGCAGCTGACTTCCTCTGGAATGAGTCATCCAAAAGAGCAAGTGAGGGGGGCCTTTTATGACCTCGACTCTGAAGTGCACATTGTCGCTGCCACTTGTTCTGTTTGTTAGAAGTGAGTTACTAAGTCCAGCCTACAGTCAAAGGGAGGGAATCAGTCTCTACCTCTTGAAGGCATGAAGACCAAAGAATTTGTGAACATATTTTAAAACCACCACACCTGGTTTGAGTTTGGTATTCTGTCACTTGCAACCAATAGACTTCTGATTGATAGATATTCAGGAGTTTAGTACTATTGTATTAGTGGTGTTATAATGTGGCTTGTGATAAAACAAACAAACAAAAAACCAGTAGCCAAGAAAGTGGCAACAAACCTTATCTTATAAATGCCAACTTGATCCTGTCCTGCCTAAGCTCAAAAACCTCCAATGGCCCTCATTATCCAAAAGTCCAAAATTCTTTACATCAGGCACAAAGCCCACCATGGCCTGGTCCCTGTGTCCTCACTCCCACTCTCCCACAAACTCCCTGCTTCAGAATCTCCAAGCTGCTTGCTCTCCTCTGAATAAGCCATATTTCCACGTGTCCATGCCTTCGTCCATGCTGTTCAAACTTCTCCCCGTAGATCTCTGCTCATCTCTCAAACTCAACTCAGATGTCACTTCTCCTGTGAAGATTTCTCTGACTTCACCCTCAAAAATGATGATACTACTATACTGATGTCTACTGAGTGTCAGGTGCTTCATATTTGTTATGTCCAATTCTTAAATCCATAACCCTGAATTTATGTGCTATTTCTGTTATCCCGTTTTACAAATAAGAAGATTCAGGTTCCTCCAGAGAGGATGAGAAATGTGTTTATGGTCATCCAGCTGGTAAGTGGCAGGACAAATATTGGTATACCCTAGATAGTTAGTTAGTTAGTTAGTTAGTTAGTTAGTTAGTTATTCCTTCCTTTGCTCCTAAACCACCATGTTCATACACCCTGAGTATAGTTACAGGTGAATCTGGCTCCCCTGAGGACCATGAACTTCTTGGGGGCCTGGACCCCCTGTCTTGTATAGCTGCCCTTCATAGAGCATTTCACCGCATGTGTTAGACACAGGGATTAATGTTGTCCATTTTCCAGATGAGGAAATCAAGCCTCAGAGGAATTAAATGGTCAAGGTCTGACTCTAGATTTCCTGCCCTTACATGTAATGGTGCACGAGGCATAGCAAGGGCTTGGTGTGCACTCATTGGAAGGCACAGCTGGGGTGAAGGAGCGAATGAGAACTGGGTGGCCCCAGGTGCCCATCCCCCACCATCTCCAGCTGGGGGCTGGGGGGGCTGCTGTTTACCTGCTTCTGGTTGAATGGGGGTTGGAGGGGTCGGGGACCCACAGACAAGAAAAGTGGAAATAATCCAACTGGAAGCCAAGGGTCGGTTTCTGGTACTGGCTCAGCTTCCATCCAGCTGGGTGACTTTGGGTCGGTCTTTCCACCCCTTGGGGCCTCCTTTTCTAATGTCACATGAAGGGGAAGTGCTAAGATCCCACCAAGTAATGCCAGGTGGGATGTGAGATGACCCCACACAGAAAGGGGCAGCCCAGACCCTTGTGGGGTCCAGCAGCTCCTCAGGAGGCCAGGGCCCAGGGCTCCTCTACAACTGGCACGCTGCTTGCTCTGGTGACCAAGGTGGGCCTCTGGCCTGGACTGAGTGAGTGCCCACTCCCTGTGGGTCACCCCAGCTTCTCGGCACTCCACTCAGAGTCCTCCGTCTCATGTGAGAAGCTGAGATGAGCTTCCACCCCATGTGCCTTACCTTGAATGTGTTCAAGTTAAATTTTAGCTGACATCCTTGCCTGGGACCCCAGAGGACATGAATTCCATCTGGAGTTTCTCACAGGCTTCAAACCGCCTTGGCTAGCCAAACCGTGTTTGGATCAACAGCAACTTCATCAACTCATCTCCAACCCCAACCCTTACTAAATGCATTGGCGCAGCAAGAGCCCCAGGGTTGACCTTTGTGGCATCCATTGTTATGGCTGTTATACAGACACAAACAAGAGCCGGGGTAATAATTCACAGTGAAGTGGTTCTTCAACCAGAGGGCTGGAGGACTCTGGGAATCATGACCTCCTGACCTGCCTGGCAGCCTCCCACTAGCCTTTTCTTCAAGTCCCTCTCCCAGGCTCTGCCTTCTGGGAAGCCCTCCTCCACATTCTCTCTAACTCTATTTTGGCTCCAGCTTAAGACCATGTTCCCAGGTTCCAGCCTGGAGGAGAAGCCTCATAAGGGACAATGTCCAGGCCTCAAAGATCTTCCTGTCTCCCACTTGCTCCATCATATTGAGTAAATCCCTTCACTGACCTGTTTCCCTAGATGCTCAGAAGGAAGAATTATTAACACTGAATGTGTTGAAGTGTTTTCAAATACTTAGGATGGAAAAAGAACCTGGGTAGATATAATCTTAAACCTTGTATATGGCTCACTGTGGTTGTTGGTGCCCCCTGCTCCTGGCTGGCCCAAGGTAAAGTACAAGCTGTCCTTAGAGAATTGTTATGGTTACGTTCATATAAACTTAGCTGTTGGGCGTTGCTATTGGTGTCTTTCTTATTTTCTTTCCTTTCCTTTGTTCTTCCTCCTTTCCTTTCTTTCTACCATCTGAAAGTCAGAATACATTTGCCGTCACACCAAAACTACCCAGCCTATGGCCAAGAAGAAGCTAACCTACCCCCTAGATCTCTCCAAAATATTTTGGGAACCACAGCAGGTCAAAATGTGTGAGCCAGTCAAACACCTTTCCTTGAATTATTTTGCAAGTAGACCTGCAGGCAGAAGGAGATTATCTGGAGTGAGAAAGGAATGTGCAAAATGGTAGGGAAAGAAATGGAGATTAGAGAGCCAGGGTCTCCAGCAAATACAGCCTTCTCTACAAAACAATGGTGTGGCTTGACAACCAAAGGAATAATGTGGGTTCTGAGATATTTTCAAGTGTTCAAAAAAAGAAGTGACTGCAGAATCAGGGAAGGCCAGTGTGTGTATTTAACTCCCCCATAAATATCGATTTGTCCAACTCCCTGTAAAGAACCAGGGAGAGAATCACAGCTCTTAGATGGAGGTACATGCTGGCCCAGATGGGGAAGGGGGATGGAGATGGAGCTGCAGAAGGGACAGAGACATGGGGAGGAAGGAGGGAAGGAGGCGAGCAGAGCTGGAGTGCGCAGGATCCAGAGAGGGCAGGGCAGCGCACATCGGAGTGGGTGATGGTGGCCTGACTCTGAAACATTTTCTCCATCTGCAAAATGGGGATATTGGCAATGTCTCTGAGGCAAGATGATGATTAGTCAGGGTTCTCCAGAGAAACAGAACCAGTGGGATGTATATAAATAGAAAAAGAAGTTTATTATAAGGAATTGGCTCATGTGATTAAGGAGGTGAGCGAGTCCCAAGATCTGAAGGCCAGCAGCTCAGGACCCAGGAAAGGCTGATGTTTCAGTTTGAATCCAAGGGCAGAAAAAAAGCCAACATCCCAGTTTGAAGGCCATCAGGCAGGAAGAATTCTCTCTTACTCAGAGGACGGTCAGGCTTTTTTGTTCTATTTAGGCCTTCGACTGATTGGATGAGGCCCACTCACATTAAAGAGGGGAACCTGCTCCACTCCGTCTACTGCTTTAAATGCTAATCTCATCTAAAAACACCCTCACAGACACCTCCAGAATAATGTTTGACAAAATATCTGGGCACCTGTGGCCCAGTCAAGTTGACCCATAAAATTATCCGTCACGCAAGGTTATGTTGAGGATGGACAAAATGAACTTGAGTCTGTGGAATCAATATATTTGTATCCATGTGTATAGATGGTAGTCAATTGAGTTAATCGCTACAACTGTGCCATTTTCTTGGCCTGAAATTCCCTCCTGTTGCTTTCTAGGTAAAGTGTGTCCTGGAGCTGAGGGAAGGGGGTAGGGACAGCCATGGAAGGGAAAGGTAAGGGGAGTAACAACCAGATAAATATTTCTGTTAGTGGCAGAAGGGTAATGGAGAGCCAGGAACACAGCATCTGGGGCTTAAGAAAAAGAGACATCTAGAGAAGCTGAAATATAGGGTTACAGGAAGAGGGACTGAGGCTAGGCCCTGGCGAGTCGGTGGACTCTCCCCTGGGGAGCCACAGTGGAGACAATCCCTGCCTTGGCTCCTTCAGGCCTGTTATTCCTATCAGTCTCAGTGCCAGGGCAGGAGGGCAACCCATCCTCATGTCCCCAGCTACAGGTTATATAAAACATATGCTTTTTGGGTTTTTTTGGCCCACGCCACACTGCATGTGAGATCTTAGTTCCCCAACCAGGGATCAAACCCATGCCCCTGAAGTGGAAACGCAGAGTCTTAATCACTGGACCACAAGGGAAGTCCCAAAACATCAGCATTATACGTACACAGTACCTATAAGGTCAGAAATTAAATTAGGTGAGGATTCAAAATCTTTGTTCTTGGGCTTCCCTGGTGGTGCAGTGGTTGAGAGTCCACCTGCCGATGCAGGGGACACGGGTTCGTGCCCCGGTCCGGGAAGATCCCACATGCCGCGGAGCGGCTGGGCCCGTGAACCATGGCTGCTGAGCCTGCACGTCTGGAGCCTGTGCTCTGCAACGGGAGAGGCCACAACAGTGAGAGGCCCGCGTGCTGCAAAATAAATAAATAAATAAATCTTTGTTCTTATCAGAAATAAGACAGCAATAGAGGCGGCCTCACTCCACAGGCTTCCTCTGGCCCTCAGAATTCTGAAGGAGGTACCTCTCAATGCCTGGGAGGTAAGATCTCTTGGAAAGTTGGATATCTTATTCCATTATAGTAGGGCTGGTGTCATGGTTCCAGAAGTATGTACTTCTAACGATCTAAGTGCAAGTCGAGAGAATGTCCACAGACACGGGCCTCTCATGGTTCTGGACCCGAGTCCACACCCCCAAGTCCATGTCCTCATGTGGGAGCTGAGCAGAGTGGCACTCAGGGCATCACCTGCGCCGAGCTCTCCAGCATTCCTTTTGTCACAAGAAATCAAACATTACTGTGGGTGATGAGCAACACTTTCAGAACTGGGCAGATTGCAGAGACCATCATTCCCCTGCTGTCCCTGCTGGGACCCCACAGTAAGGGGACCCATTTGGGTCAAGTAGGGTGGGCATGTCCAGAGGAACCAAGGGGCAGGTGGACAGTGGCCTAACGCCCAGCTCTAGAATATGGTTCCTGGGCTAGTTACCCAGACTCTCGGGGTTTAATTTCTCCTCTCTTCTGAACACAGCAGTTCTCAACCCTGGCTAAACTCACTTAAGGAACTTCAAAAAGACAACCACACCTGGGCCCTAACCCAGGCTGATAAAATTAGACCCTCTGGGGGTAGAACCTGGGAACTGGTACGTTGGAATCATTTCAGGTGATTCTAACGTCCATGTCCCTTTGTTTTTATTTTGCAGTCTCTAATCTGCTGGGTTGGCATCCGGATAACTGCGCTTGTGAGATGGAGTGGAGTGTGGAGAGAGGTAGCAACGAGGCCGATTTTATGTGGCTGCAGGATTCGAACTGGAGTCACAGGAGCAGATTACAATGAGGCAGATTTTAGTTCAGATTCGGAAGAAATTTCTGACCATTCCTGAAACACCAGCCTATGAACCACACAAGATGATCCGTTGTGTGTAAATTTATATTGAGCGCGCCTAATTTTGCAGATAGATACATTAACTAGTTGAGTAGACTTTACTCCAAATAGCTTTTGGCTGTTTCCAAAATTCAAATCCATTCCCAAGAGCCATCACAGTGTCACTTACCGCAAGGTCCTTAACCTCTCTGAGAGTCCAGGGCTCCCTCCCTAAGATGGAGCCACATGCCTCCCTGTGGTAAGATTTCAGTGAAATAAGGAAGGAAGGTGAAAGCTCCAGATTCCACTGATGGAACCTAAAGGAAGGTGAGTCCTCAGGCCATCAGTGAAGATCTGAAAAGACGGCATTTATTCCTAGTTCTGAAAGTAGTTTTAAGCCTGGAGTGGAGAGATTTGGGCCTGGGTGGGACTCCATCTTCCCCACCCAGTAGTGATGTGACTCGATCTCTCTGAACCTCAGTGTCCTCCTCTATGAATGGGACTGGGAGGATCAAATG
The DNA here is from genome assembly GCF_003676395.1 of Aethalodelphis obliquidens. Taxonomy (NCBI): domain Eukaryota; kingdom Metazoa; phylum Chordata; class Mammalia; order Artiodactyla; family Delphinidae; genus Aethalodelphis; species Aethalodelphis obliquidens. The sequence continues at coordinate 41,973,899 of NW_020837954.1, forward strand.
GGAAACACTCACACAGATCTTAGCAGAGAGCCTAACATTTGGCAAATGCTCCATACGTGCTGATACCTTGCTAACTGTTATCACCCTTGAAGTGAATCCAGAGCCTACCTGGGTGAAGGGGATAAGCCTGTGCGGATGTGTAAGTCTGGAACGTTTGTTAGGACACCCCGCCCCACCTCTCTGTGGTCGCAGCTCCTGGAGAGTCTGTTGACTTCCATGCAAGTCCCAGGCCTTTGGCTCAGGAGCTCTACTCCTGTAGAGCGTGTCTGGGCGTGAGAACAGAAGCCAAGGCAAGTGTTTGTTTTGGAACAAAGAAGGGACAAGGATGGATTTCTGGAGGCGCTGGCCATTTCCGAGGAAGGAGTCATCTGTTTCTCATAAGATGGAGAGGTGGGGTGGAATCCATTTTCCTGAACTGTCTCATACAGCTCCTGTGGGTCAGGAGAGGGACTGAGGGAGGTGTAGGCCCATCCACAGCCAGGCCTAGACTTTGAAAATGGACTTGCCTTTCTTTTGTGTCTTCCAAGGCTAGGCGAAAAGCATTTCTGAGTTGCGTGCTCCCATCTTCTCCATAACTGGATGAGGGTGTGTGTGTGTGTGTGTGTGTGTGTGTGTGTGTGTGTGGAGAGACAGTGTGTGTGCAGGGGAAATATTGCTGGGAAAGGTGTCTAGGTGAGCAATCCTGAGTCACTGGCTCTGGAAAATACCACCAGAGCCCTGATTTAAATTTCTAAGGGCTCTTTAACTTCTCTCCCTCACTGTGGGGTTCAAGAAACTGCTTTCCTGGACTTCCCTGGTGGCGCAGTGGTTAAGAATCCGCCTGCCAATGCAGAGGACACAGGTTCGAGCCCTGGTCCAGAAAGATTCCCACATGCTGCGGAGCAACTAAGCCCATGCGCCACAACTACTGAGCCTGCGCTCTAGAGCCCACGAGCCACAACTACTGAGCCCACGTGCCACAGCTATTGAGTTCACGTGCTGCAACTACTGAAGCCCATGTGCCACAGCTACTGAAGCCTGCATGCCTAGAGCTCGTGCTCCACAACAAGAGAAGCCACCACAGTAAGAAGCCCGCGCACCACAATGAAGAGTAGCCCCCGCTCGCCGCAACTAGAGAAAGCCCATGTGCAGCAACGAAGACCCAACGCAGCCAAAAATAAATAAATAAAATACATAAGTTTAAAAAAAGAAAGAAAGAAAGAAACTGCTTTCCTGATGTAGCTAAAAGTGTCAGCCTGGCTGCACAAACCCCCTCACAGAACCACCCTCAAACACACCCAGCCGTCATTAACAAGGGGAAGGTGACTTTTCACAGGGGTTTTGTTCCTCCCCGTTCAGCGCTCAGGTTCATGTTTTGCTTGAGCACCACCAACATTTCATTAAACCTTAAAAAAAAAAAAAAAAGGCACCCACAGCTCAGAATTTGTTTTGAATTAATTATTTTATTTTTATTATTTTGTTGCTGTTAAAGAGTCGAGGGATGGACCGGGAGGGGCAATGGTAGCTCCCTCCCAACTCCCAACCATTCAGCAGCCCCACCCCTGCCCCCTGCTGTGGATGGAAGCCGATGGTAGCAGTGGTGCAGGGAAAGCGGAGTTGTCACAGCTTGTTGTAAACAGATGTCAGGGGCTGTCAGTGCCACATCTCTCAACAAATCCAAATTACGACCCCAGGATTTCCACAGAAATAACTGGGAAGTGTGGAGAGACAGAACTCATAATACCTGCAGCTTAATAAGGATGGCATGCCTGCTTCCATGAGGAACTACTGATCTCATAGCTATGCTCCAGAGGTCCATGGGAAGGTCTGGTCGGGTGGCCTTGTGTGACTTTACCAAGAATGACCATCTTGCTAGGGGTGGGCAAGAATTAAACATTCAGTGAGTCCCTTCTATGAGTCAACATTGAGCTAACAGCTTGACACATATTCTCTATTATATCTTCACCACAGTCATGTGAAGTAGGGGAGGGGAAACTGAGACTCAGGTTGTGTGTCAGTCAGGATAGGCAAGGTTGTGCTGTAGTAACAAACAGTCCTAAGAATCTCAGTGGTTTTATACAATTAGTGTGTATTTGCCACTCACAGCAGCCTTCCATGCAGTGACTCCAAGACCCTGGCTGTTTTGATCTCTTGGCCCACCATGTAAACTCAAGGCCTCTGCCACAATTGCCCAATTGCACAATTGGCAGGAGAAGAGAGAGACTGGAGAATCATGCATGAGTTTCTTTTTTTTTTTTTTTTTTTTTTTGCGGTATGCAGTCATCTCACTGTTGTGGCCTCTCCCGTTGCGGAGCACAGGCTCCGGACGCGCAGGCTCAGCGGCCATGGCTCAGGGGCCCAGCCGCTCCACGGCATGTGGGATCTTCCCGGACCGAGGCACGAACCCGTGTCCCCTGAATCAGCAGGCAGACTCTCAACCGCTGCGCCACCAGGGAAGCCCATGAGTTTCTTCTTCAGCCTGGAAGTGAACTTCTGCTGTCATTTCAGTTGCCAGAACTAGTCCTATGGCCCCACCCGCCTACAAGGGGGCTGAGTCTTCCATGTGCCAGGAAAGGGAGAAGCACAGGATATTGGTGAGCATAGGTGACGTTGAACACAGAGAGGTTTAATAACTAGCAGGTAGTGGTTGGCAGAACGAAGGTGTAAACTGAGTTCTGCCTAGAATCAAAGCTCAAGGTCTGTCCATGACACTTGGAGCCAGTGAGAGGACCCCTTCCCTCCGACCTCGGTCAGCAGGCCTTGTGTGAGCATCCTTGTGTGACCCGCTGGGCACAAAGGCAGTCATTAAATAGCAACAATAGACCCTTGTACTTCTACAAAGCCTCCGCATTTTCAAGGCTTCTTAAAGTACGTTGCTTTACCAAATCCCTAAAACACCATAACGAAACAGAAAGGGAAAATTTCGTAGCCCCGCTTCTTGAGCTCCACATCTCAAGAAGCCAAAACCAGAAAGGTGAAGAGACCGGACACACTCAGAGCTAGTTTTTGAAAAACCCAGACTAGAACCTAATTCTGATAAAACCTCATTTGAAACTCTTCCCAACCCATCCCACTCTCTGTAACTTTAGTATCGGGAAAGACCACCCTTTCCCCCCAGATTATCTCCTCTCCTCTAAACTGCCACCCTCAGGACACCATGCCTTCACTGGACCCTCCTCTGGGGGATGTCATCATCAATGCATGCAAAACAATTAATGTGTCACACTGTAAAGGCTTAGGTTTAAGAACATCTGAGACAGAATGTAGATAATGGACAGAACGGGGTAAATGAGAGAGTGCAGGAAGGCTGAACTGAGAAGCCACTGGCCTTGGTGAGATGTGGATAAAGGGGGAGTCCATTCCAGGTGGAAATTCCTTCCTAATTCTCTCTTTCCTCTGTTCTAGTCTATTGCATTTAAAATTTTACTAAGTGCCTTTCCACATACTATTTTATTAAATTTCCTGAAAAATTCTGTTAGGGAATTGAGAGCTTGGTCAGATCTTTCTTCTCATTGGACAAAAAACTGAAACCTACAGACGATAAAGTGATCTGTCTAGCACCAGAGCAAACTAGAGCCTGAACCCAATTAAAGAGGCAAAAATGTTAAAGAGTAATAATCGTCGATCCTTGTGCATATGTGGTGAAACTGTCACATTTAGAGCTACCTGGTAGCGTATAAATTAATACATTTTATAAAAAATCAAGCTTTTAGTATGAAATATTTCATACATATAATGGATTTATATATGTATGTGTGATATTTAGAACAATAAAACACTATATCTATCACCCTGCTTATTACCAGTGTTCTAAAACATTAGGTCACTTTAAATTATAAAAATGATGTATACTCTCGGCACAAAATTCAAATCATGCAGAAGATAGAAACTTTAAAGTCTCTTTTCTCATCCTGTCGACCACTGAATCCCACTTTCCAGGATAACCACTGTTAACAATTGAACACAAGATCTTAATTAAGTTCATTTTGGAAACAATCCAGAGAGATATATATGTACACACACATATATATAAAGAGTCTAAAAATGTCTATAACTTTTGGTCCCGTCACCCCATTGTGGGAATTTATCCCAGGAAAAGACCTCCTAGGATTCCTTCCTTTCCTAGAAATGGCCAAGCTCATTCCCACACAAGTCCTTCCCCTTGTCGTTTCCTCTGTCTGGAAACCTGTTCTGCCAGATTTGCTCATGGCTGGAAGTCCACTCAAGTCTAAGCTCAGATGTCACCACCCCTGAGAGGTTGCCATGGTCACCTGTCTAGACTGGCTCCCTCTCCCCACAAAACCACCTGGCACAGAGTAGGAACGTACATCTGAGTTAAGAGGATAAATGTCCACTCATGAAACCACCATCTGGTCTACTTAGATAAGGGATATTATTTGACTCACCTTGGAACCCAGGCAGCTACTACTGCGAAGAAACAGTTCTTGCTGGCTTTCAAGACTCTAAGGACCTGGCAGTGTGGAAAGTCACCAGCCAGAGGCCATCCCGACTGTGCTTTCTTCCAGCAGAAAGGCTGCCTTTCAGACGTAGATACTGCAAGGTGGGCTGCCTTCCCTTTCAACCCTTTTCATTCGTGGTTCCTAAAACAAACAAGAGGTAAAGAAAATCGATGGGTGAGAGTCTATCGAAACAACACCTAGTCCTACTTAACTAAGCTGAATAATTTGAACACTCTCAAGTCAGACAATGGAAACATTGAGTTTCCACCAAAACAGAAACTTGGCCAAGTGGGAGGGGTATCCAGAAGCCTCCACAGCGTTCTGAGTTGGCAGGGGAAGTCTTCTTGCTTAGCCTGGGGGTAGGGAGAAGGGCTGAGAAAGGGAAGCCTAGGTCCTAATCAGAGCTCCACAAACCCTCTCTAACTTTTTTTTTCCTTATAGCAAAATAAAACATGTTTACAAAATAAATTACATAAGGAAAAAATCAAAACCTCACATAATCCTGCCATCCAGAGAGGCAATATTCTGTGGTGTGTCCTTGCAGTGTTTTTTTTTCATAGCATAATTATGTTTAAAAAAATTAAAATGAGATTATACTGTATACTTATTGCCTCATAAACTGCTTTTTTCGCTTAATGATATATTGCGGACATCTTCGCTTGCCATTAAATACTACTCAATGCTGTCAATTTTTTTTATAGCTGTTTAGCATCTCATTGTATGGCTGTATCATCTAACAAACACCCAGTCATTGGAGATTTAAGTTGTCCCCAGTTTTTATAAGCAGCTTGTCAATGGCTGTTTCTGAAATGCATTCATGATTATTTCCTTAGGACTAATTTGCGGAAGTGGAATTTCTGTGGTAAAGGGTATTAAAATTCTAAGGGTTTTTTTATGCAGCTGTTGTGGACAGCACTTTTATATGTTTGAAGAGCATTAATAGACGTGGTTGACTACCTTATTCTTGGTCTCTTCACCTATATTTTTACTGAGTGTAGTGACACAGAGCTAGGAACAGTACATTCAGATGGGAACTTCTGCCTTCAAAGAAGCTTGTAATTTTTTTAAAAATTTATTTAATTTTTTAAATTTTTTTGGCTGCGCTGGGTCTTCGTTGCTGCATGCGGGCTTTTCTCTAGTTGCGGCGAGCAGGGGCTACTCTTTGTTGTGGTGCGCAGGCTTCTCTCTGCGGTGACTTCTCTTGTTGCAGAGCACGGGCTGTAGGCGCACAGGCTTCAGTAGTTGTAGCACGCGGGCTCAGTAGTTGTGGCTCACAGGCTCTAGAGCTCAGGCTCAGTAGTTATGATGCACGGGGCCTTAGTTGCTCCACGGCATGTAAGGTCTTCCCGGACAAGGGCTCGAACCCATGACCCCTGCATTGGCAGGCGGATTCTTAACCACTGTGCCACTGGGGAAGTTCAGAAGCTTGTATTTTAAACAAAATCTTTTGATTTTTGATCTGGACAAACGTAAAGCAAACCAATCAAACAGAAAAAAAATGATCTATTAATTGATCAAATCAGTTAAAGACAAAATTAATGGGAGACCCTGATCTCCTTTGTTTTCTATCATTAAATAATTACTTAACTAATTACTGAATTACTTAATGCGTTAAGTTTGCCATATGTGCATTTATGGTTCACGTTTGCCTTTTATGGCACGCACTGATGACTGGTTGCCTAGTAGCCTTTTCCCATCTCCTCCATATTCTGCTTCCTATTATGGACAATGAAAAGCCAGAAATTCACTTTCCCAGATGCCCTAGCAGGTGAGGGTGGCAAGTCTTTGCCCAATGAGAACCAAGGAGACATTTCTCGCAGGGCTCTGGGAAAGCTGTTTCCCTTTGACAAAAGGAGAGCGTTCACAAAACAAGCTCTTATCCGCTTGGCCCTTCACCCCATTCCCAGGCTTTGAGCCTTGTCATATCAGTGCATGATTCCAGGAGCTGTGGCAACCGTCTTATAATCATGAGGCAATAAGCATCAGGATTAAAAAAAAAACAAACCCTCTGATAATTGTTAGTCCTCAATTACATCAGGAGGGCTGCCGAATCTACCCTGGATTCTAGCTCCCAAAGTAAACATCTTTATGGCTTAAGTTAGTGGTTCTCAATGTTAGTGGTTAGGTGAACACATTCGAATCACTTGGGAATTTTGTTAAAGTAAGACCGATGCAATAGGTCTGAGACTCTGTATTTTTATGGAGATCCCAGTTGCTGCTGATGCTGGTTCAGGGACCACACTTTGAGTAGCAAGCATCACTGTTTTATTGGCTTGAGGCATCTCAACTGGTACATCCCTTTTCTGGATGCAAAGGTCACCCTCATTATTTCACAGGTGTGGCTCTGGGAACCATGAAACAGCAGGAAGGATTCTTTCCTACCGAGGGTCCATTAGCCCTTCTGAATCATCAGCCCCTAGTCAGAACTGGGGGATTCCTAAATTAATGCATTATCCAGTGGTAAAGTCCTGGGTCCTGAAGCTGTAGACTGTCTGCAGATGTGCTGTCCTGCACCTGCTGCCCCAGCCAGACTGGCTTTTCTGACCAGATCCACCCTGACAGGCAGGCTTAGGCCAAAGGGGCTGTAACTAGAGCTCATCCTTTCCTTGGGGCCCTTTCTCTACCGGCCTCCATCTTGGCTCTCCTCTTCAGGTGGCATCTTTCTCTTTGGTTGCTGAAAGTCAGGTTTCCAAAAACAGTGATGGTGAAATTTCAGGCCACAGAGAAAGAACACTGGCAGAAGCCCTCCATTTCCTTCAGAGATGTCTACACATTAACGCTTTCTTCCCTCTTTCCTTCAGTCTCAGGGAAGACATGCCGGCCTCCTGCCTAACACAGCAGTCCCCAGTCTGTCACGTCTGCTGCTCTGAAACCTCTCAGCAAGGTCATCAGTGACCATCTGGGTTCTCCTTCTTCTCCCAATGGGCTAGTCCATTTCTCTATTCCCTTGTACAGCAAAATCCCTCAGGTAGATTGGTCTGTCCTTGTATCTCCATCTCCTTCTGTCCCGTTCACTCTTGTACTCGCTCTTGTGAAGTCTAAGTCCCCACCACCCCTCTGAAGCTCTCTTGTCAAGGTTGCCCATGACCTCCAACTTGTAAGTCTCAGCGTTTTAGGTTGGTCCCTATCTTACCAGCTGATCGAAGTTTTCGGCACAGTTAAGCCCTCCCTCTTTCCTGCCTGTCTGAGCTCACTCCCATCAGCACACCCCATTCACATGGTTTCACTGTTACCCTCACTGGCTCCTCTTTCTCAGTCTCCTGGGTTGGTTCAGCCTCCTCTTCCTGACCTCTCCATGGTGGAGGCCTGGGGCCCAGTCCTCACTTCCCTTCCCCTCCCTTCTAAGTTTCTCCAGGGATCCCACCTCTCCCATGGCTGTCAGTCCCATCTACAAGCTAATGAAATGTTATCTCCAGCTTACCTCCCCTCCCTGGCCCCCACCCCGGGTCTAGACTCGAAGCTTCACATCTCCAATTCAGAATTCTCAACTTCTCCTCACCAGCACCATTGACTTAGAAGCTCATGCGGCGGGACTTCCCTGGTGGCTCAGTGGTTAAGAATCTGCCTGCCAATTCAGGGGTCGTGGGTTCGATCCCTGGTCCAGGAAGATCCCACATGCTGCGGAGCAACTAAGCCCACATGCCACAACTACCGAGCCTGTGCCCTAGAGCCCACAAGCCACAACTACGGAGCCTGCATGCTGTACCTACTGAAGCCCGTGCACCTAGAGCCTGTGCTCTGCAGCAATAGAAGCCACCGCAATGAGAAGCCCACCCACTGCAACAAAAAGTAGTCCCTGCTCTTCATAACTAGAGAAAGCCCACGCCCAGCAACGAAGACCCAACACAGCCAAAAATAAATAAATTAACTAATTTTTAAAAAAATCTCTAGTGTTTGGACCCAGACATCAGTAGTTTTTAAACATCCTCAGAAGATTCCAGCAAGCAGCCAAAGTTGGCAATCAGTGCCTAAAACTCATTCCTCATGCACAGGAGAGGCAGTCCTTTGGTGGCCAGAGACTGGGCATGGGAGTCACACCAGTTTGGCTCTTGACCTACCAGCTACATGTCCGTGGCCAGGTTACTTAAGATCCCTCTGACTCAGTTTCTTTACTTGTAAAGTGGTGGTGGTGGTGGTGGGGGGGTGGTACCAACCTCACAGGTGTTGAGGAAATTATATTAAGTGAAGTGACTGATACGTAAAAGGCAGTTAATATATCTCATTTTTTTTAGTCCATAGCTCAAAGTTCCCCTCATTGGTTGAGTATACTTTCCAACATGCCCAAGGAGACCCCCCTCACACACACACACACACACACACACACACACACACACACACACACACCACATTTTAAATTAGTTTTCCTGAGGCTACATAAAACCTATTGTAAGCCTTGTCAGTTCCCTTCTTGCCTCTCACCATTTCCACCTGGTTTCTTGAAACTATACTTATAAGGTTGACCTTGGGTGCCATCTTAGAAGTCCCTGGTTGTCCTCTTTGGTTCTGAGTTGCAAGGCACTGCTGCTGTTGGTGGGTCCCCCTGGGCAGGACTTTATCATTTGGAGTCTTCAAATCCCTGGGTTAGAAATGGGAGGAGAGTCCACACAGCCTGATGAAAATATTATGTTTCCTTGCTTTGGGCTAAAATTATCTCACCCTATCATGCTGATCGGAAGCCCAGGCAGTTGAATGCCTTCGGTTAATTAAAATGCAAAAATACATCAATGATTACTTATTAAATGCATTTTTCCTCAACAAACCTCTCAAAGCTGAGATTTCTAGAGAAAATGGGCTGTACAAGGGATCACTGGTAATGGCGTGGTCAGGGATCCCTAGACAGGACAGGACTTTAGCCAGTTCATATTCAGGCCTTGGGGCTCAGGTTAAAACCCAGGAGCTAGGGCTGTTCTGGTGGGAAGGGCTGACCTTTGTACTCTGGGGAAGTCAGGAGGCCACACCCACAGAACCTGTCTGCTATCCTAGGCCAGGACTAAAGTCTGAGGTGAGGGGTGAGAGCTGAATTACAGGGAAACCATCATGGTAGAGCCTTTGACTTAATAGACATGATTAATAAATACCATCTCTGAGCTCACACCATATGCCAAGCATTTGACATACTTTCTCTTGCTAAGTTCTCCCAACAGCTCTATGGATTAGGTACTAACGTCTCCAGAGAGAGTATCTTCATTCATTCATTCAAGACTATTTATTGAACTCATATGCTCAGTCCTTTTTGGAAACAAAAGCCAACACATTCCCTGCCTCATGGAGTTTACCGTCTAGTGGGGGAGACTAGTATTACTTGGATAACACACAGATCAATGTATTAGAACACTTTTGGCCACATGCTAGATGAAGTATTTCAGGCAGCCCCTCTCTTGCTACCATATAGAAGTGCTGCATAAACACAAGTAAAACATTTGAAAATACACAGCTGAGCTCAAAAGAAAAAAAGGAAAATCCTCAGATTCCAAAGATCGTGCAAGAACTCAAAGTCAGAATGAGGAGTGAGAGCTGAGCCTTTGATTCATGGGGTTTCGACTAGATAAAGGCCCTAAGTCCTGGAGCCTAGAGTTCTAAGGCCCTTTCAAAGATAGGAGGTAGCCCTAGGCTGTTTGAGGCAGGAGGGCAGGAATTTATCCCTCTGAACTTATCCTTTTAAGGCTTAGAGATTTAAAGAGAGAACTAGTCAGGGAAAAAGAAGCCTGGGAAAACTCCACCAACCAGGCCGGCAGGAGGAGCAACAAAATTTTCTCACTGTCCTGAGCTTGGGTGGGAGAAAAGTTCCTGTGAAAGATGGAAGGTCCAGGCCTGCCCCACATGGAGGGGAGAGTTAGATGGCTCCCACTGCATCCCCTCCTTGGTGTGCCACTGGTCCCAGGACTCCTGTGCCAAAAAGTTAACATAAAAGTTAGTCCAGGGACTTCCCTGGTGGCGCAGTGTTTAAGAATCCACCTGCCAATGCAGGAGACACAGGTTTGATCCCTGGTCCAGGAAGATCCCACATGCCACAGAACAACTAAGCCCGTGCACCACAACTACTGAGCCTGTGCTCTAAAGCCTGCGAGCCACTACTACTGAGCCCGTGCACCACAACTGCTGAAGCCCGCACGCCTAGAGCCCGAGCTCTGAAACGAGAAGCCACCACCATGAGAAGCCCGTGTACTGCAATGAAAAGTAACTCCCACTCTCCACAACTAGAGAAAGCCCGTGTGTAGCAACAAAGACCCAGCGCAGCCAGAAATAAATAAATTAAATTAATAAATTTTTTTAAAAAAGTTAGTCTGGAACTTAGGACCTGGACAGAAGCAAAACCTAAAGTACTCTGTAAGGACATTTTCACAGACATCCCACAACAAAACAACTCCCATCGAAGATGAGTTCCCAATCAAAAATTATAAACCACAGAGGGAAACAAACTACCATAAGAAATAATCAGTAAATATTAAAGTATTTTTTAAAATAAACAAAAAATACAGAAGAATTCACCCCCTAAGAAATGGAAAGAATACAAAAAAATCTGAAAACCTAAAATAAACATTTTAAGTGATTATAAAGAATTTTTTAAAGAAAAGAAATAATAGTAAAGAATAGGATACTATGTCCCAGTGCCTTGGGACAAAATTTGGTCATGAAATGTCTCCCAAATATTCGTTGAATTCCTGACCAAGAGGAGGATCTGAGAAATGGAATATTTCCTGCCATATCAGTAAACAAAGGATGTCACAGTCATCAGCGATTACAGCCCTCCAACCAGCCTGTGAGCCTTGAGGAAACTCAGGAAGGAAAGAATACCTGCCATCTAGCAGCCGTCAAACTGTGGCCACTCCCAACAGTGAGACCTGAGGAAACTCAGGATGTGAAAACCCTGAGGAAACTATGGATGTGAAAACATAAGATACTGGCCCCAGATAGCTGAGGTGCATATCAAAGGAATGATTTCAGTGAGCCCAGATTCTTGCATCTTCCCATACATAGAAAGATGCTAAATTCCTTAACTTGGGATATCTGGTTTTCTTTAATTAACAATAACCTTTTGATGTTCCCAACTACCTGCCCTTTGTTGCAAAACTCCTCCTTGGAGCAGTTCTCTCAGGGTTACTTGAGATGCTGCCTCCTGAGCTTGAAGTCCTAACATTTCCTGCCAAATAAAACATACCTCTCAAAAAAAAAAAAGAATAGGAGACTATGAAAAAAATTGATGGAACACAAGCAAAATAGTTTTAGAAATGAAAAATATATTGGGTTGGCCAATAAGTTCGTTCAGGTTTTCCTGTAACATCTTATGGAAAAACCCAAATGAACTTTTTGGCCAACCCAATTTTTAACAAATTATTTATTAAAATTGATAGATTGAAGAGCAGAATAAGACACAGCTAAAGAGACATTTAGCAAGTGGGATGATTCCTCTGAAAAAAATCACTCTGCCATTAGCATAGTGAGAAAACGAAGAGCAGAAAAATATGGAAGCAACCATGGCTAAGAGACACAGAGGAGAAAAAAATGACAAAATCTAGCACACCTTAGCTAGCATACCCAGGAGAATAGAGGGAGAACGGGAGAGGAGCAATATTTGAAAAGATAATGGCTGGGAATTGATCAAAGTTGAAGAAAAACCTAAATCTTCAGACTGAATAAGCACCCCAACCCAATTTCTGAGAATAAATAACAAAAATTCACACCTTAGGCACACAGTGCAAACTGTGGAGAAGAGCAAAACTAAGCAGATAGTATTAGGAAGTGTCATAGTTCTATGAAGGAGGGAGTCACAGTCCTGGAATAGCATGTAAGCAGGAAGCGGGGGAACGAAGGGGGTGCTTATCTTCCCTAGATGTCAGGGAAAGTGTGATTGTTAATTTTATGTGTCAACTTGGCTAGGTTATAGTACCCAGTTGTTTGGTCAAATACCACTTAGATGTTTTGGTGAAGGTATTTTTTAGATGTAATTAACATTTACAATCCGTGAATTTTAAGTACGTAACACTTCATACTGTGGGTGGGCCTCATCCAATTAGTTGAAGGCTTTATGAGCAAAGGCTGAGGTTTCAGAAGAAGAAGGAAGTCTGCTTCAAGACTGCAACATAGAAACCGTCCTTGTCTGGGTTTCTAACTTGCTGCCCTGTGGATTTCGGACTCGAGACTGCAGCATGAGCTTTTACTGGAATCTCCAGTTGGCCGACCTGCCCTACAAATTTCAGACTTGCCAGCCTCCACAACCATAGGAGCCAGTTCCTTAAAATCTCTCTCTATATCTACAGAGCTAGAGATGACAGAGATATTCTGTTTCTCTGGGGAACCCTGACTCATACAGAGGCCTTCCTCAGGCAGCTGGGGGTTTGAGTGAGGTCTTAAGGCTGAGGAGGCCGCCTAATTCCGTTAATTACGCAGAAGAGAGGGAGAGGAAGAGCTTGAAGAGAGAAGGGATGGCTCAGGCCCAGGCCACGGGTCTGGGGACAGATAAGAGACATGAAGCAGGACCAGATCACACCAAGCCTTGAAAATATTTGGGGCTTTTCCCTAGGAGCTGCCGGAAGTCTGGGCACGGTTATAAATGGAGGATGTCCACAGTTACAGAGCAGACGTGATAAGCCTGGGGTCATAAGCAGGTGTCCATGCCCCAGAGTCCACGTCTTTCCAAAGCACCACCTTCCTCCCACAGAAACCAGTCGGGGGCGTCTGCTGTTATCCATCTGTCCAGCATATATTCTGCCCTGCTTCAGAAAGCAGAACCCAGATTTTCTTTTTAGGGGGAATCTCTCTCCTTTTGGCAGTCTTGGTTGTCACTCCAGCTCCCTCCCCCAGGACTTTGAGCTCGGAGTGGAGTGACGGACAGATGGACACAGGGCTGGAACTCTCTGCCTGTGGCAGGGGGGCCCAGCACTGCCCCGCGGGACCTGCCACGGAGAGTGCTGTACCATCCCTAGTTTGATAGGTTTGTCATTTTCCTCCATTTCATGCTAAAATACATGCCTAACTATTAATCCCCTGGAGTGATCCCGTGTTCACTTGAGTTTGAGAACCACTGAGCGAGAGGAAGGCAGGTCCTTAGGCAGAAGCCCAGGGCCTTCCAAATACCCATCCACCCTGAGTTGCCCACGATCTCGCTTGCCACAGGGTTTCCTCTACTTTCTTTAAAGTGAAGCTTCTTTAGACCGAAGTTTGTGAATACATTTGCCGCTGTGAAGCCTAAATGAGACGGTGGGGGACTGAGTCCCAGAGTCAACTTCAGGGCCCTGTGTGCATAACGCCTCTGCCCTGGACTCCACGCAGTGACAATGACCTGCGTCCCAGACCCTCAGGGCACACTGACCTTGATCAGCACCAACCTGACTCCTCTATAACCTAGGATTTGCGCCGGATTCCTGAGAGAATATCTCTTAGAAAAGGAGGACAGGAGCTCCTGGGGTGCAGGCAGAGATTCAGTCTCTAGTATTGTGCCTGGCACTGAAGGGCTCATCTACGATGCAAGGGCGTAGCGGACAGAGGAAGGACAGAGAGAGGAGCTTCCTCACCTTCTACCTCTGAGAAGATTGAACACACCGGGATCCTTTGTACAAGGCTGACATGCAGAATGTGCCAGAATTATTTAAATATTGAAATGCTTCCATGATGGAAGCACAGCCCTGAGCCCTCCAGACATAATGCTCTGGCCACCCCTGTCCCTCCACAGAGGCCCTCCCCCACCTCCAGGACCCTGCCCCAGTACTTCAAATTGAAGTCAGTTCTGTGTGATCAATGCCCTTGCATGCCAATTGCTGTGTGCAGTGTCACCCCACTCATGAGATTTCCATACACAAGACACCAGCTGCTTCCCGGCTGAGGGGTTTGGCATGGAAATTGGCAGAAGAACCACTTAGCTGAGACCACGGGGTAGACCCATATGATTATAGCCACAGTGAAATCTGGTGTCACGTGGCATTACTGCTCAGGTTCTCATGTGCAAGGAATGGCTGCCACAGGGTTTTGGGGGGTGCCGTGCTGTCTGAACTTTAATGGAAAAACCCTTGACTTGGGTCCTGCTCTGGTTCTGAATATCCTAGCGGTGTGAACTTGAGCAATTTATCTAACCTCTCTGAGCTCCTACAAAATATCCCTTGCACAAGGTTGCCAGGGAGATGAACATATTGAAAATTTAGGAGCTCGGTCCCCCGCCTCAAGGTCTTGTGCTAAATCCAGACCTGTAAATATAGCAATGGAGGACCTGCCCCCGCCTGCTGGCTTCTGCTGTTCCCAGAAGTACTCCCAGTCCCTGGTGATGGTTACCAGGACACCAGCTGTAACCAGGTGCTCCCTTGGCCAAGAAGACACTCCCCCACATCCCTCCTCTGAGGGCCTGCGGATAATAAGCAGGAAGTGGCTGAAGGGCATGGTGGCCCACATGCCTTTTCTTTGCCCTGCCTGTTTCCTGGTGATCAGGGCTCACTGTTGGGGGGCAAGGGGAGGTGGTTACCTCCCACTATGACTCATCACTATGTAGCCAGTCTAGTCTTCCTCCAGCCCCATCCCACCCCAACACTCACACACACTACACAGTCAGGCACAGTCAGGAACACATACATTTACACACATTCAGACATATGCTCACATATTCACACACACTCACACATACACATATGCACACACCTACACTCACCTGCAGGGCACCCACACTCACACACACACTCATACATATTTATGAACACTTGCACATGCTCACTCTCACCCGCCCACACACACCTTCAGACACACACATACATGCTCGCGCCCATTCACACATTCACAAGAACCTGTAAAAAGTGCAGTACAGGGCTTCCCTGGTGGTGCAGTGGTTAAGAGTCTGCCTGCCGATGCAGGGGACACGGGTTCGTGCCCCGGTCCAGGAAGATCCCACATGCCACGGAGCGGCTGGGCCCGTGAGCCATGGCCGCTGAGCCTGCGCATCCGGAGCCTGTGCTCTGCAACAGGGAGAGGCCACAACAGTGAGAGGCCCGCGTACCGCAAAAAAAAAAAAAAGTGCAGTACATGAAATAGTTTTAGATTTTTCACACATTAAAAAAAAATTAATAGGGACTTGTTTTAATATTTAGTAGAGAAAAATGACAACCCTATCAAACCCTATCAAACTAGGGATCTCACAGCAAAGATTGTTTAGGACAAAGCAAAAAGAAGGTTGGACAAGATTTAAGTAAAAGGGAGTGAGTTGGTTTAAAGGGAAATGCTGAGTAAATCATAGCAAAATTTGTGTGAATGATCCCCCAAAGCCCTCAGAAACATGGTGCTGATGGGAGTAGAGGGTGAGGGCTCTGTATGGAACATGTGGGGAGAGGAGGCATGCCAGCCCTGAAGGGAGACTCGGGGAAGGAGAGAGAAATTTATCAATTTTTTTCTTTTATCGCTATTGCTTTCTGTGTCCTATCTAAAAAACCTTTGCGTGTTCCAAGCTTGTGAAGATAGTCTCCTATGTTTTCTTCCAGAAGCTTTAGAGTTTTAGCTTTTTATGTTTAGGTTTGTGATACATTTTGAACTAGTTTTCGTGTGTGGTATGAGATAGGAGTCAAGGTTCATTTTTTTATAAGTAACTTGTTATTCCAGCACAATTTGTTGATATAACTTTCCTTTACCCATTGAATTGCCTTGATGTCTTTTCCTTTCTTAAAAATTAATTAATTTATTTATTTTTGGCTGCATTGGGTCTTCTTTGCTGCTCCCAGGCTTTCTCTAGTTGTGGTGAGTGGGGGCTACTCTTTGTTGTGGTGCGAGGGCTTCTCATTGCGGTGGCTTCTCTTGTTATGGAGCACGGGCCCTAGCTGAGTGGGCTTCAGTAGCTGTGGCATGCGGGCTCAGTAGCTGTGGCACAGGGGCTTAGTTGCTCCGCGGCATGTGGAATCTTCCCGGACCAGGGCTCGAACCCGTGTCCCCTGCATTGGCAGGCAGATTCTTAACCACTATGCCACCAGGGAAGTCCCTGCATTATACTTCTGATCGATATTCTGTGTCTGCCCCTTCAGCTTCCTCCTTCCTGCTATGTGCTCCCTTGCTCTCCAAATTTCAATTGGATTGGCCAACAGGGGGCACTATGAAGAGATAAGAGGGCAGGAAGAGAGAGGTCAGGTATTTGCTCTCTGGCTCCTTTCTTGCTAGTCCAGTTTGTCAGTAGCTGCATTTCTCCACATAAGCCACAGCTTTTGTCAGGTGGCCCTCCCTTAGGACTCCAGTTCTGGTTGATTCAGGTTGTTCTCGCCACTTGCCCCTCTTGCTAGAGATTGGGGCTTTACCATTCCTTATCCGTTTCCCTGAATCATGCCCATACCTTGACTGAAGACTACCTTTAGTCACCTTTTTTGAGCCTGCATCTGGTTCCTGCAGGGACCCAACTGATACAGTAATCTATGGTGTACATCAACCACACTTTACCCATTTATTTCACTGAGACAGACCTTCCCACGCCCCTGGTTCTTCACCATCCTTAAACATTGCTATGTTGAACCACTTCATGCAGTTTTATACAAACTTATGCAGGAGTTTCAGAATTTACATAGGATACTTGTGCAGGCGCAGGTCCTAGGTAGGTCTATGCCTCGTTTAACTAGACACTGAGTGGTTATGCTTCAGAATAGCAGCATCAGCTGATCTGCTCACCCAAATTTCATGGGAGTTCCCAGCCACCCATGTTGATACCAATGCTGGGTGTCACTCAGCTTTCTAATTTTGCCAGTTTATTAGGTGTAAAGTGAGATCTCATTGTTGTTTTAACTTGCATTTGTCTGATTACTCATGAGTTTCAGCATCTCTTCAAGTGCATTTTTAGTTTTTGGATTTTCTCTTTTGCAAATTCCCCATTTGTACTCTATCATTTTCCTCAGGGATTTGAAATTTAAAACACCATGTAGGCAGCCGTGGGCAAGCTTGGCCTTTGGGGAAGTCTGTTTGCAGTGTTTACACTTGGCAAATGTTTCCCCTGCCTTTCCTCTACCCCTTACTCCCAATGGATCCCCATTTGCTGCCTAAGCCTCTCCCCCGCCCCTCAGCATTGACCTTACCAGTACAGGTGCAGCCATTAGCTGAAAAGTCACTCAATCTCAGACACTCAGCCTTTTTCATCTACAGAAATTGACATAATTACCATGAGTAGGTCATTTAGTCATTTAAATGAGCTGGACAGTAGGCAGGCCTCCTGGTTACAGATACATGCCCTTGAGAAACTCATGGATAAGTATAATCCAGTGAAGTTAATACTACAAAGGCAGTCTGGGCTAGATGTGGTAGGTACAGAGAGGTCATTGTGAGATACAGTATGTGAAGTCAATTTGAATAATAAACAGAACTGCTAGCATTCAAGCACTTGGAGTGTGCCAGGCACCATAGCAACTGCTTTACGGACGTCTAACAACAACCCTTTAGCAGTGGTTCTGAAAGTGTATTTTTCTGGCCCCTGGGGGTCCCAAGACCCTTTCAAGGGATCCAGAAAGGTTTAGAGTATTTTCATTATAATACTAAGATATTATTTGCTTTTTTACTGTGTTGACATTTTCGTTGACGGCACAAAAGCTATGGTGGGCAAGACTGCTGATGCCTTAGCACAGATCAAGGCAGTGGCACCAAACTGTACTAACGGTCATTGTTTTCCTCACCACCACATAGCTGCAGCAAAAAGATTCCAGTTTCACTGAAGAATGCCCTTGATGAAGCGGTAAACATTATTCATCTTATTAAATCTCCCCCAAGTACATGTTTTACTATTCTGTGTGACAGTGGGAAGTACACAGAAAGCACTTCTGCTGCCTTTCAACGACTGTCTCAGGGACTAGTACTCGTATGACTGTTTGAGTTGTGAGCTAGATTAGCCACCTTTTTCCTGGAACATCATTTTTGTTCTAAGGAATGCTTGACAGACAAACCATTGTTCTTCATATCTGGATGTTTGGCAGTCATTTTGTTGAAAATAGACAAAATGAGCCCTCTGCTTCAAGGAAAACAACAGTATGATAGAAGTTTGGAAAACTTGTATCTGCCACTATGATCTTGACAGCTTCTCATGCTTAAAGACTTTTCTGATGAAATCGGCAGTGATATTAGGCATGTGATTTTTCTAGGTTGATAATGAGATGTGTCAACTTTCGGAAGATTTGCATATTCTATAAAAAATACTCTCCAAATGACTAATGCACAAAGTTATGAAATCATGCACAGGAAAAAGATCCACTTAAAGTGTAAGATAGACCCATGGATTTTAATATGACAGACTATGAAAAGATTATCGAGTAGTTCAGATTTCATGCTGTAGGAGACCTTTAAGAAACTCTCACGGGCTTCCCTGGTGGCACAGTGGCTGAGAGTCCGCCTGCCGATGCAGGGGACACGGGTTCGTGCCCCGGTCTGGGAAGATCCCACATGCCGCGGAGTGGCTGGGCCCGTGAGCCATGGCCGCTGAGCCTGTGCTTCCGGAGCCTGTGCTCCTCAACGGGGGAGGCCGCGGCAGTGAGAGGCCCGCGTACCGCAAAAAAAAAAGAAACTATCACTTGTTGATTTTTGGTACAGTGTCGAAGAAGACTATCCACAATAATTTGAAAGGGCCACTAAAATATCAGTACCTCTCCCTTTTCTAGCTACTTTTTGCATGAGATTATATTGTCTTCATATATTTCAACCAAAAGCACATATTGCAGCATAATGAAGGTAGAAGAAATATGAGAATCCAGCTTGCAAAAATACAAAAGAACATTATTTTTTTCTCAGTAAATCTTTTGTTTTGGAAAGCACAAATAACTTTGAAAAATTAAAAATAACCATGTTAACATGTAATGGGTTGGATGTTTAAGTTTTTTATTTTATTATTTTTTATTGAGGTTTAGGTGAGTTACAATATTAGTTTCAGGTGTACAACAAAGCTATTGTTATTTTTAAATTAATAAATAAAGATGTTTTAATTTCTCAGCTTTAATGTTTAATATGGTAAATCTATGAGTAAATAAATATATAGGTATAAATAATATGGTAAATCTGTGGATATCTAAATACATAGCTATAACCTACACACATAAAAGTTCTATGGTCTTTATACTCTGTGTTCATACTGTTGTTTCCTTGAAGTGTCAGGTCCTGAGACCAAAACTGCTGCCTTAGAGGTAAAGTTATTAACCAAAATCTGTGGCTGAGGAAACAGGTTTAGAGATTAAAGCGCTTGCCTGGGTCCCATAGCCCCGAGGTGGTGACACCGAAGTCCAAGCTCTGTTCACTCCACCATTCAGGGCTACATTGCCATGTATTGACAAACAAGAGAAAGGCCTCCTGCAGCACAGAGAGCTCCAAAAGGAGAGATTGTGGGCCTCAAAAACAGCAGGTGCATGTGAGTTGGGGTGAAGGATCCACTCAAGGATCAGGGAAAGCCTCTCAGAACAGGTGACACCCAAGCTGGAATTTGAAAGAGTAGGATGTTGACAGTTCAAAAATTACGGGAAGACTCCATAAAATCAGTTTGCTTTATCTCAACAAAATCCAGACCTGGGATCAATGAGGACAGCCTGATGGACTCTGGTTATTTAAAGTTTCAAAGTCATGCCCCTGGCTTATATAAACTGTCTCCTTCCATTTGTATAGGCTCACAGCTTACTAATGAAGCACTTCTGCTCAGGTTGTTTAATTTAATTTCTATGAAAGCTTTGGGTGGGAGGTTGGGCAAACATCATTGTTCCCATTGTACAGAAGAGGAAATTGAGGCTCCAAAAGATTAAGTAAGAAACTGATCAGTGTGGGGACTGATGACATATGAGACAGGGGTAGGAGGATAATTATTTTTACTCTATATCTTTTTATGCCTATTGAATATTACACAAGTGCATGGATTAGCTATTCAAACAAACACATTAAATGTTTTTTGTAAATGAGGTCAAGCAACTTTCCGAAGGTCACAGAACTAATAAATGATGGAACACTGGGATTCCAGCTCCAGTCACTGGGTTCCGGAACCACATCTTAACCATAATGCTTTCTGGCCTCCTAGAATATGCTACTTTCTGGCTTTAAAAACTGGGAAGCACAGACAGAAATGGAAAATATTTTTATCATTATTAATAATAGCACTGGACAGAGGGCCTTTGAGAGGCTGAGACTTGGGCCTGTCAGGAGCTGCTTTTGTCTAATTAATGGTGGTAAGTTAGGCCAGTTAAAAGGGGAGGGGGCACCATCCTTGGACACTAGGGAAGGACAGCTCCTCTCTCTAGCCCAATACTGATCAAGCAGAGAAAGCTGGTCCGCTGAGAGAGCAGGTGAGAGACGATGGACCACTGAGACCTATGGAGGTGGGTCACCCACTGACCTGCTGGTTCCCAAATCCAGATTCCCTTTTGTCCTATTAACCACCACCTAGAACCAACTAAGTGATGGATTTCTGCTCCTGGAAACTAACCCAGTCCTGACAGAGTTCATGCATTAGGCACTTGCTGGGCCATGCTCTTTGCTTGATATGCTTCTCTCGCCAGGATTATTACTATAGCCTCCCAGCTGGTCTTCCTATTTCAGGCGTTGCCCCTCTGTTTATTCTCTACACAGCAGCACACACAGGATGGTTCTGCTAAAATGTCAGTCAGATCATGACACTCCTTTGAACAAAATGCTCTAGTGGCTCTATCTCACTCAGAGCAAAAGCCAAAATCCTTTCTACAGCCTGCAAGACCCTGAACAATCCAGGTCTTGACTCCTCTGACCTCGTCTCCCACCACTCTTCTCTCACTCGACCACAGTTACATAGGCCAGACAGAGTCCAGACATAAACTCATACACCTATGGTCAGCTGATGTTCTATAAGGTTGTCATACCATTCAATGGGAAAGAACAGTCTTTAGAACAAATGGTGCTGGGACAACTGAATATCCACATGCAAAGGAATGAAGTTGGGTTCCTACCTCACACTATGTTAAAAAATTAACTCAAAATGGATCAAAGATCTAAATATAAGATAAAACTATAAAATTCTTGGATACAAATATTTGTGACCTTGAATTATGTAATAGTTTCTTAATTATGACACCAACAGTTCACAAGCAACCAAAGGGGGGAAGAGTAAATTAGACTATTAAGCATCAAAGGACACCATCAAAAAGTGAAATGAAAAGCCACAGAATGGGATAATGTATTTACAAATCATGTACCTGATAATGGGCTAGTATCCAGAATTCATATTGAACTCTTAAGCTCAACAATAAAAAGACAAACACCCCAATTTAAAAATAGGCTTTGGGCTTCCCTGGTGGTGCAGCGGTTGAGAGTCCGCCTGCCGATGCAGGGAACATGGGTTCGTGCCCCGGTCCGGGAAGATCCCACATGCCGCAGAGCAGCTGGGCCCGTGAACCCTGGCCGCTGAGCCTGCGCGTCTGGAGCCTGTGCTCTGCAACGGGAGAGGCCACAACAGTGAGAGGCCCGCGTACCGCAAAAAAAAAAAAAAAAAAAAAAAAAAGGCTCTGAAGGGTTTGACTAGACATTTCTCCAAATAAGATATAAAAAATTGCCAATGTCATTAATCATTAGGAAAATACAATTCAAAACCACAATGAGATACCACTTCACACCTACTAGAATGACTATAATACTCATTTTTTCTTCATAAATTTATTTTATTTTTGGTTGCATTGGGTCTTCGTTACTGCACGCGGGCTTTTCTCTGGTTGCTGCGAGCGGGGGCTACTCTTCATTGTGGTGCACAGGTTTCTCATTGTGGTGGCTTCTCTTGTTGGAATCACGGGCTCTAGGCGTGTGGGCTTCAGTAGTTGTGGCACACGGGCTCAGTAGTTGTGGCTCGCAGGCTCTAGAGCACAGGCTCAGTAGTTGTGGTGCACGGGCTTAGTTGCTCCGCGGCATGTGGGATCTTCCCGGATCAGGGCTCGAACCCGTGTCTCCTGCATTGGCAGGCGGATTCTTAACCACTGCACCACCAGGGAAGCCCACTCTTTTTTAAAGAAACAATGAAAGTGGAAAATAACCAGTGTTGGCAAGGATATGAAAACTTCAGAAGCCTCATACTTTGTTGCTGGGAATGTAAAATGGTGCATGTGGCCACTTTGGAAAACAGCCCTTGCAGTTCCTCAAGAAATTAAAGAGAGTTACCATATGACCTAGCAATTCCACAAGAGAATTGAAAACATATGTTCACACAAAAACATGTTCATAGTGGCATTATTTGTAACAGCCGAAAAGTCGAAATAACCCAAGTTTCCATCAACTGATGCCTGGATAAACAAAATGTGGTATGTCCATACGATGGAGTATTACCCAGCCATAAAAAGGAATGAAGTATTGATACATGATACACATAGAGGTACCTTGAGAATATTATGCTAAGTGAAAGAAACAAGACACAGAGGCCACAGGGTGTACTACTGAATTTATATGAAATGTTCAGAATAGGCTAATCCGTACAAACAGAAAATAGATTACTGGTCACCAGGGGATGGGGAAAGAGGGAACTGAGAGGTGTGGGGTTTCTTTTTGGGGTGATGGAAATATTCTGGAATTAGGTAGTGGGAATGGTTGCACAATGCTGTGAGTATAGTAAAAACCCAATATATTATACACCTTAAAATGGTTTAAATGGTGAATTTTATGTGATGTGGAATTTATCTCAATATAAAAAATTTTAAGTAAATTAATTTTTTTTAACATCTTTATTGGAGTGTAATTGCTTTACAATGATGTGTTAATTTCTGCTGTATAACAAAGTGAATCAGCTATATGTATACATATATCCCCATTTCTCCTCTGTCTTGCGTCTCCCTCCCACCCTCCCTATCCTACCCCTCTAGGTAGTCACAAAGCACCAAGCTGATCTCCTTGTGCTATGCGGTTGCTTCCCACTAGCTATCTATTTTACCTTTGGTAGTGTACATTTGTCCATGCCACTCTTTCACTTCGTCTCAGCTTACCTTTCCACCTCCCCATGTCCTCAAGTCCATTCTCTACATCTGCATGTTTATTCCTGTCCTGCCCCTAGGTTCTTCAGAATCATACATATATATTTTTAGATTCCATATATATGTGTTAGCATATGGCATTTGTTTTTCTCTTTCTGACTTACTTCACTCGGTATGACAGTCTCTAGGTCCAGCCACCTCACTACAAATAACTGAATTTCGTTTCCTTTTTTTTTTTTTTTTTTGGGTATGTGGGCCTCTCACTGTTGTGGCCTCTCCCGTTGCGGAGCACAGGCTCCAGATGTGCAGGCTCAGCGGCAATGGCTCACGGGCCCAGCCGCTCCACGGCATGTGGGATCTTCCCGGACCGAGGCACGAACCCGTGTCCCCGGCATCGGCAGGCAGAATCTCAACCACTGCGCCACCAGGGAAGCCCTCGTTTCCTTTTATGGCTGAGTAATATTCGATTGTATATATGTGCCACATCTTCTTCATCTGTCTAAGGACACTTAGGTTGCTTCCATGTCCTGGCTATTGTAAATAGAGCTGCAATGAACATTGTGGTAAACGACTCTTTTTTTTTTTTTTTTTTTGCTGGTAGATCTGTATAATTTTCTACACATTTTTTTCCTAAAATTTCCCATAGTTTATGTTTTCATAATTTCTCTTTTTTAAAAACATCTTTATTGGAGTATAATTGCTTTACAATGGTGTGTTAGTTTCTTCTTTATAACAAAGTGTATCAGCTATACGTATACATATATCCCCATATCCCCTCCCTCTTGCGTCTCCCTCCCACCCTCCCTATCCCACCCCTCTAGGTGGTCACAAAGCACTGAGCTGATCTCCCTGTACTATGTGGCTGCTTCCCACTAGCTATCTAGTTTACATTTGGTAGTGTATATATGTCCATGTCACTCTCTCACTTCATCCCAGCTTACCTTTCCCCCTCCCCGTGTCCTCAAGTCCACTCTCTACATCTACATCTTTATTCCTGTCCTGGCCCTAGGTTCTTCAGAACCTTTTTTTTTTAGATTCCATATATATGTGTTAGCATACGGTATTTGTTTTTCTCTTTCTGACTTACTTCACTCTGTATGACAGGCTCTAGGTCCATCCACCTCACTACAAATAACTCAATTTCATTTCTTTTTATGGCTGAGTAATATTCCACTGTATATATGTGCCACAGCTTCTTTAACCATTCATCTGTCGATGGGCACTTAGGTTGCTTCCATGTCCTGGCTATGGTAAATAGAGCTGCAATGAACTTTGTGGTACATGACTCTTCCTGAATTATGGTTTTCTCAGGGTATATGCCCAATAGTGGGATTGCTGGGTCATATGGTAGTTCTATTTGTAGTTTTTTAAGGAACCTCCATACTGTTCTCCATAGTGGCTGCATCAATTTACATTCCTGCCAACAGTTCAAGACTGTTCCCTTTTCTCCACACCCTCTCCAGCATTTACTGTTTGTAGATTTTTTGATCATGGCCATTCTGACTGGTGTGAGGTGATACCTCATTGTAGTTTTGATTTGCATTTCTCTAATGATTAGTGATGTTGAGCATCCTTTCATGTGTTTGTTGGCAATCTGTATATGTTCCTTGGAGATATGTCTATTTAGGTCTTCTACCCATTTTTGGATTGGGTTGTTTGTTGTTTTGATATTGAGCTGCATGAGCTGCTTGTATATTTTGGAGATTAATTCTTTGTTAGTTGCTTTGTTTGCAAATATTTTCTTCCATTCTGAGGATTGTCTTTTCGTCTTATTTATGGTTTCCTTTGCTGTGCAAAAGCTTTTAAGTTTCATTAGGTCCCATTTGTTTATTTTTGTTTTTATTTCCATTTCTCTAGGAGGTGGGTCAAAAAGGATCTTGCTGTGATTTATGTCATAGAGTGTTCTGCCTAGGTTTTCCTCTAAGAGTTTTACAGTGTCTGGCCTTACATTTAGGTCTTTATTCATTTTGAATTTATTTTTGTGTATGGTTTAGGGAATGTTCTAATTTCATTCTTTTACATGTAGCTGTCCAGTTTTCCCAGCATCACTTATTGAAGAGGCTGTCTTTTCTCCATTGTATATTCTTGCCTCCTTTATCAAAGATAAGGTGACATATGTGCATGGGTTTATCTCTGGGCTTTCTATCCGGTTCTATTGATCTATAATTCTGGTTTTGTGCCAGTACCATACTGTCTTGATTACTGTAGCTCTGTAGTATAGTCTGAGGTCAGGGAGCCTTATCCCTCCATCTCTGTTTTTCTTTCTCAAGATTGCTTTGGCTATTTGGGGTCTTTTGTGTTTCCATACAAATTGTGAAATTTTTTGTTCCAGCTCTGAAAAATGTCATTGGTAGTTTGATAGGGATTTCATTGAATCTGTAGATTGCTTTGGGTAGCAGTCATTTTCACAATGTTGATTCTTCCAATCCAAGAACATGGTATACCTCTCCATCTGTTTGTACCATCTTTAATTTCTTTCATCAGTGTCTTATAGTTTCTGTATACAGGTCTTTTGTCTCCTTAGGTAGGTTTATTCCTAGGTACTTCATTTTTTTGTTGCAATGGTAAATGGAAATGTTTCCTTAATTTCACTTTCAGATTTTTCATCATTCGTGTATAGGAATGCAAGAGATTTCTGTGCATTAATTTTGTATCCTGCTACTTTACCAAATTCATTGATTAGCTCTAGTAGTTTTCTGGTAACACCTTTGGATTATTTATGTATAGTATCATGTCATCTGCAAAGAGTGACAGTTTTACTTCTTCTTTTCTGATTTTGATTACTGTTATTTCTTTTTCTTCTCTGATTGCTGTGGCTAAAACTTCAAAAACTATGTTGAATAATAGTAGTGAGAGTGGGCAACCTAGTCTTTTTCCCGATCTTAGTGGAAATGGTTTCATTTTTCACCATTGAAAACGATGTTGGCTGTGGGTTTATCATATATGGCATTTATTATGTTGAGGTAAGTTCCCTCTATGCCTACTTTCTAGAGGGTTTTTTTCATAAATTGGTGTTGAATTTTGTCAAACGCTTTTTCTGCATCTATTGAGATGATCATACAGTTCTTCTCCTTCAATTTGTTAATATGGTTTATCACATTGATTGATTTGCATATATTGAAGAATCCTTGCATTCCTGGGATAAACCCCACTTGATCATGGTGTATGATCCTTTTAATGTGCTGTTGGATTCTGTTTGCTAGTATTTTGTTGAGGATTTTTGCATGCATGTTTATCAGTGATATTGGCCTGTAGTTTTCTTTCTTTGTGACATCTTTGTCTGGTTTTGGTATCAGGGTGATGATGGCCTCGTAGAATGAGTTTGGGAGTATTCCTCCCTCTGCTATATTCTGGGAAAGTTTGAGAAGAATAGGTGTTAGCTCTTCTCTAAACATTTGATAGAATTCACCTGTGAAGCCATCTGGTCCTGGGCTTTTGTTTGTTGGAAGATTTTTAATCACAGTTTCAATTTCAGTGCTTGTGATTGGTCTGTTTATATTTTCTTTTTCTTCCTGGTTCAGTCTCGGAAGGTTGTGCTTTTCTAAGAATTTATCCATTTCTCCCAGGTTGTCTTATTTTTTTTTAATTAATTAATTAATTTATTTATTTTTGGTTGTGTTGGGTCTTCGTTGCTGCATGTGGGCTTTCCCTAGTTGCGGCAAGTGGGGGCTACTCTTTGTTGTGGTGTGTGGGCTTCTCGTTGCGGTGGCTTTTCTTGTTGTGGAGCACGGGCTCTAGGTGCGCGGGCTTCAGTAGTTGTGGCATGTGGGCTTCAGTAGTTGTGGCTCGCAGGTTCATTTGTTGTGGCACACGGGCTTAGTCTCTCTGCCGCATGTGGTATCTTCCCGGACCAGGACTCGAACCCATGTCCTCCACATTGGCAGGCCGATGCCTAACCACTGCACCACCAGGGAAGTCCCTAGGTTGTCCATTTTAATGGCATGTAGTTGCTTGTAGTAATCTCTCATGATCCTTTGTATTTCTGCAGTGTCAGTTGTTACTTCTCTTGTTTCATTTCTAATTCTATTGATTTGAGTGTTCTCCCTTTTTTTCTTGATGAGTCTGGTTAATGGTTTATCAATTTTGTTTATCTTCTCAAAGAACCAGCTTTTAGTTTTATTGATCTTTGCTACTGTTTCTTTCATTTCTTTTTCATTTATTTCTGCTCTGATCTTTATTTCTTTCCTTCTACTAACTTTGGGTTTTGTTTGTTCTTCTTTCTCTAGTTCCTTTAGGTGTAAGGTTAGATTGTTTATTTGAGATTTTTCTTTTTTCTTGAGGTACGCTTGTATTGCTATAAACTTCCCTCTTAGAACTGCTTTTGCTGCATCCCATAGGTTTTGGGTCATCGTGTTTTCATTGTCATTTGTTTCTAGGTATTTTTTGATTTCCTCTTTGATTTCTTCAGTGATCTCTTCATTACTTAGTAGTGTATTGTTTAGTCTCCATGTGTTTGTACTTTTTACAGACTTTTTCCTGTAATTGACATCTAGTCTCATAGCATTGTGGTAGGAAAACATACTTGATATGATTTCAAATTTTTAAAATTTACTAAGGCTTGATTTGTGACCCAAGATATGATCTATCCTGGAGAATGTTCCATGAGCACTTGAGAAGAAAGTGTATTCTGTTTTTTTTGGATGGAATGTCATATAAATATCAATTAAGTCCATCTTGTTTAATGTATCATTTAAAGCTTGTGTTTCCTTATTTATTTTCATTTTGGATGATCTGTCCATTGGTGAAAGTGGGGTGTTAAAGTCCCCTACTATTATTGTGTTACTGTCGATTTCTCCTTTTATGGCTGTTAGCATTTGCCTTATGTATTTATAAACCCTTATGTGTTGGGTGCATAAATATTTACAATTGTCATATCTTCTTCTTGGATTGATCCTTTGATCATTATATAGTGTCTTCCTTGTCTCTTGTATTAGTCTTTTTTTTAAAGTCTATTTTGTCTGATAGGAGAATCGCTACTCCAACTTTCTTTTGATTTCCATTTGCATGGCATATCTTTTTCCATCCCCTCACTTTCAGTCTGTATGTGTCCCTAGGTCTGAAGTGGGTCTCTTGTAGACAGCATATAGATGGGTCTTGTTTTTATATCCATTCAGCCAGTCTATGTCTTCGGGTTGGAGCATTTAATCCTCTTACTTTTAAGGTAGTTACCGATATGTATGTTCCTATTACCATTTTCTTAATTGTTTTGGGTTTGTTATTGTAGGTCTTTTCCTTCTCTTGTGTTTCTTGCCTAGAGAAGTTCCTTTAGCATTTGTTGTAAAGCTGGTTTGTGGTGCTGAATTCCCTTAGCTTTTGCTTGTCTGTGAAGGTTTTAATTTCTCTGTCGAATCTGAGTGAGATCCTTGCTGGGTAGAGTAATCTTGGTTGTAGGGTTTCCCCTTTCATCACTTTAAATATGTCTTGCCACTCCCTTCTGGCTTGCAGAGTTTCTGCTGAAAGATCAGCTGTTAACCTTATGGGGATTCCCTTTTGTGTTATTTGTTGCTTTTCCCTTGCTGCTTTTAATATGTTTTCCTTGTATTTAATTTTGATAGTTTGATTAATATGTGTCTTGGCGTGTTTCTGCTTGGATTTATCCTGTATGGGACTCTCTGCGCTTCCTGGACTTGATTATTTCCTTTCCCATATTAAGGAAGTTTTCAACTATAATCTCTTCAAATATTTTCTCAGTCCCTTTCTTTTTCTCTTCTTCTTCTGGGACCCCTATAATTTGAATGTTGGTGCATTTAATGTTGTCCCAGAGGTCTCTGAGACTGTCCTCAATTCTTTTCATTCTTTTTTCTTTATTCTGCTCTGCAGTAGTTATTTCCACTATTTTATCTTCCAGGTCACTTATCTGTTCTTCTGGCTCAGTTATTCTGCTACTGATTCCTTCTAGAGAATTTTTAATTTCATTTATTGTGTTGTTCATCATTGTTTGTTTGCTCTTTAGTTCTTCTAGGTCCTTGTTAAACATTTCTTGTATTTTCTCCATTGTATTTCCAAGATTTTGGATCATCTTTACTATCATTACTCTGAATTCTCTTTCAGGTAGACTGCCTATTTCCTCTTCATTTGTTAGGTCTGGTGGGTTTTTACCTTGCTCCTTCATCCACTATGTACTTCTCTTTCTTCTCATTTTGCTTAATTTACAGTGTTTTGGGTCTCCTTTTCTCAGGTTGCAGGTTCATAGTTCCTGTTGTTTTTGGTGTCTGCCCCCAGTGGGTAAGGTTGGTTCAGTGGGTTGTGTAGGCTTCCTGGTGGAGGGGATTGGTGCCTGTGTTCTGGTGGATGAGGCTGTATCTTGTCTTTCTGGTGGGCAGGTCCACATCTGGTGGTGTGTTTTGGGGTGTCTGTGGCCTTATTATGATTTTAGGCAGCCTTTCTGCTAATGGTGGGGTTGTGTTCCTGTCTTGCTACTTGTTTGGCATAAGGTATCTAGCACTGTAGCTTGCTGGTCGTTGAGTGGATCTGGGTCTTAGCGTTGAGATGGAGATCTCTGGGAGAGCTTTCGTTGTTTGATATTACGTGGGGTTGGGAGGTCTCTGGTGGTCCAATGTCCTGAACTCGGCTCTCCCACCTCAGAGGCTCAGGCCTGAAACCTGGCAGGAGCACCAAGACCCTGTCAACCACTTGGCTCAGTTTCCATCTCAGAGTCAGCCTCTTCAAGGAAGCTGAATTAAGTCAAGCAGCCATCATATGGACAGGGCACTGCTGTGGAGCAGGGTTGGCAAACTTCTTTTGTGGAAGGAAAGATAGTGCTTTTGGCTTTGGTGGACCACATGTTCTCCATTGCATTTACTGAGCTCTGCCTTTCTAGTGTGAAAGCAGCCATAAACAATACATCAGTAAATTGATTTTTTAAAAAATCTTCCTATAAAGAAAATTCCAGGTCCAGATGGCTTTAATAGTAAATCAGACCTAACATTTAAGGAAGAAATTGAATCAATTCTACACAGAAAATGAAAAAAAGAAAAAAAAAGGAACACTTCTCAACTCATATTTTGAGGCCAGCACTACCCTGATACCCAAATCAGAAAAAAAGGTTTGATTATAAGATCGCAAAAAAAAAATGAATCCCTAATGAACATAGACCTTTAACAAAATTTTAACAAATCAAATCTGGTAATAGGATAGAAAGGGAAATGAGGCATGAACAAATCAGTTTTATCCCAGGAATGAAAGGTTTTTTTACCACTTGAAAATTAATCAATGTAATTCACCATACTAGCGCCACTGAAAAAAAAACCAAACAACTATATGATCATCTCACTTGAGTTATAAAATTTTTTGACAAAATTCAAAAGCCATTCAGTAAACAATAAATAGACAGGAACTTTCTTAACTTGTTAAAGGACATCTATGAATAATCTCCAGCCAATATAATACTTAATGGTGAAAGACTGAATGTTTTCCCCCAAAGATTGGGTAAAGAACAAAAATGACCACCTCACCACTTCTTTTCAACACTGTAGAGGAGGTCCTAGACAGTGTAATAAGGAAAGTAAAACAAATAAAAGCTATATAGATTGAAAAGGAAACTATCCTTGTTCAAAGACAACATGACTGTCTACTTTGGAAGTCCTAAGGTACCTACAAAAAGCTACCAAAACTAGTAAATAAGTTTGGCAAGATCACATGATACAAAGTCAATATACAAAAATCAAATGTATCTCTGTATATTAGCAATAAATAGTTAGAAATGAAAATATAAAAATACAATTTACAATAACACAAAAACTTGATTTCTCAGGGATAGATTTAACATAATATGTGAGGAACTCTCTACAGGAAACTATAAAATATTCCATTGAAAATTTTAATAAGACCCAAGTAAATGAACATTAAATGGACAGATACACCATGTTTATGGATCGAAAGCCACAATATTGTTAAGATATCAATTCTCCTCAAATTAAGCTATTTTTCAATTGCAAGTTGTTCAAAGCAATCCCAATAAGCTGCTAGTTGGCTTTTTTCTTTTTTTTTTCCCCATAGAAATTGACAAGCTGACTCCAAAATATATGTGGAAATTTACAAACTGCTATGTATAAAATAAACAACAAGGTCCTACTTGTATAGCACAGGGATATATTCAATACCCTGTAATAAATCATAATGAAAAAGAATATATATATATATATAGAGAGAGAGAGAGAGAGAGAGAACCGAATCACTTTACTGTACACCAGAAGCTAACACAGCATTGTAAATCAACTGTACTTCAATATAAAACTTTAAAAATTAAATAAAAAATAAAATGTATGTGGAAATATAAAGTACCTAGAATATTTGAAACAATTTTATAAAAGAAGAACAGGGAATTCCCTGGCAGTCCAGTGGTTAGGACTCCACGCTTTCACTGCCGAGGGCCTAGGTTCAATTCCTGGTCAGGGAGCTAAGATTCCATAAGCAATGTGGCCAAAAAACAACAAAAATAACAAAGCTGGAAGACTTGTCTGATTTCAAGACTTATTATAAAGCTACATAATCAAGACAATGTGGTATTTCTATAAAGATAGACATACAGATCAATGGAACATTATAGAGCCAGAAATAAGCCAATACACATATAGTTAGTGAAATGTTTTACAAAAGTGCCAAGGTTATTTTATGGAGAAACAATAATGTTTTCAACAAATGGTGTTGATATCCATATGAAAACAACTAACTTCAACCCTTACCTCACACTTTATACAAATGTTAAGTCAAAATGAATCCTAAAATACAATTGATTTTTGTATATTGACTTTGTATCATGTGACCTCCTTGGACTCACTTGTTAGTTTTGGCTAAGGAGATGGGCAGTTAGGATGGGGGAAAGTGGGGTGGGGGTCATGTGTGAGGCTGGCTAATTTAGAACAGGTGGTCAGGGAAGACTTCCTGGGAGAGGTGACATCTGAATAGATTCAAAAGAGGCAGGGGAGCCAGTTGTGACGCTCTTTGAGAGGGGGAGTCGGTATTTCCCTGAGCTGCCCAGAATTTGCACCCACGACAATACTGGGCAGCAGAAGCAGGGGGCTGAGCCCAGGTCTGACCCTGAGAGAAGCCTGAGAGAAGAGGCTTCTTTGGGGTAGAGGCTGTACCTGTGGGCACCAAGACTGACTTAGGTAGCAGGCTGATGGCCTGGGGAAGCGGGTGCCTATTGTCTGGGTGGAGTGGTGCACGGAAAGTCATTTGTCACTTCCCTAGTGTGGCACTGACACCAGCACCCTAGCTGGGGTCCCTGTAGCCTCCCTGATGTCCACTGGGACAGAGCATGTCACAACATGATACTTTATATATTCATTTACTTATCTGTCATCTGTGTCATAAAAACATGAGCTCTGTGGGGACAGGGACCCTCAAAGAACAAGCAGGTGACTGCAGTTTCCAAGTGATGAGCAATCTGGCAATCCCTCCACAGCCCCACAACCCTGTGATTATCCTGGGATTCCTGGGGAGGAAGTCAAAGTGTAGGGCCAGATGGCCAGGCATAGAGGTGGTTCAGGCCCTTGGAAAATACTTGAGCCAGGGGTGATTAATAATTCCCATCCCACACAGTGAAATTGGAGACTAGGTTGCATATCCTTTCCTTCATTTAATTCTCACAAATGTCCTCTAAGGTAGATTACACTCTCACCATTCCCAGATGAGGAAGCCCCAGCTCAGAGTTTAGATAACTTGTCCAAGGTCACGTAGCTGATAGGTGGCAAAGCTGCTTCTCTCCAGGGCCCAGCGTCTTTCTTTCCACTGAGCTACATACCTTCCATGATGCTTGGCAGGATGAGCTTTAGAACAGGGTTTGAAGCCACAGGTGGTTGTTATGGTGATGGGGCGGGATGGTGAAGGTGAGCTCCAACGGGTGTCCTGAGTGGCTGCTGGCACCTGTTAGACACCAGGAACCCTTGGGCAGGAGAGGAGACTTGGGTCAGATCCTGCTGCACTCAGGCAGCCATCTTGCCCTGGAAACACTGAGGATCACGCAATCCTCAGATTTGGCCAAAGGTCCCAGGCCCAAGAGCAAATCCATTCAAATGGAGGGAGAATCATGTGACAAAGGGGATCATTAGCCAAGAGCCTAGCTCGGAGCACCTGTGAATTCACAAGTCTAACAGCACACACACTGAGTCATCAGACACAAAGCACCCGGTACTGTGTCTGACATGCAGTAGGTGCTCAATCTCTGGTTGCTATTATTATAATAAAGACAATTTCCTTATGCAGAAATTAAATTGGAAGCTGAAGTTTCTTCTGGGCTGAGAGCTGGAGAGCTCTTCAGGGCCAGGGTTGTGGGAACCAGATGAAATTTGTTCCTAATGAGGGTTCTGTGGAAGCTCAGCAAGTAGTTCTATCAAATTAACAGGCCCGATGGACACAAGGGGGGAGATTTCTTCCTGAGCCTGGGCCCTGCCATCCCTCGTCCCTTGGAAATCAGATTACTGGGCTGGCAGGGCCAGGGAAGAAGCTGAACTAACACAATTACCAGCCCCAGCTTGTCCATCTCAACCTGGGAAAAGGGCAGGGAGGAGGGGAAAGCAGAGGGGAGTCAGGCTCTCTCAGGAAGTTACAAATCCAGGAAAGCGGACAGGATGAGCCCAGCCCTGCTGCAGAGCCCCATCTCCACTATCCCTTCCTGAGATTAGTTGTCTCATCCACATGCTGTTCCCACGGAGCACCAGTAACAGAGGCCTCTGTCCTCCCTTGGAAATCAGTGTGGTAATTCCTTTTATAGCTAGGATGCCATCAAGCCTCGGCTTGAATCTCCTTAGTGATGGGGTGTTTGCTTCCCATCAAGGTCTTCTATTCTATTATTGATTCAAAAGCAGCCAACTGTAGGCAAAACCACTGACATCTGGTCTTAGATTTGCCACAAACCAGATGTGGAGCCTTGGGCAAGCTTTGGCCCCCATATCCTCTCCTGTAAGTGAGATCTGTGACCCTGTGGGAAGCACTGTGTTCATGTTCTCCATGTCCTTCCACGCTCTCCCACTGGGAAGCGAGCTGTGATTTTCCAGGTGGATTCTGACTCATAGAAGCACATCAGCCCATCACGGTCTCAGGAGTTGACATGGGCGTTGCCCAGGCCGTGATGGTCCAGGCAGAGCCACCCTTTACAGACTTTCCTTCAGCGACTGCAGGAAGCTGCTCTTGCCTTATCCCCAGATGGGAACAAGGCAGTGTGTTGCTCTGACTGATGATGAGGGCTACCTCACCGCCATGGAGGCAGCCAGCCTGAGACAGAGCAGACACACATGGAGGGCAGAGCCGAGAGAACTGCAGGGAAGGGGATAGAGCCCTGATAAACCTTCAGGCCACTCTATCCCAGAACTTTTCAGTTACGGGAGAGCCAATAAGTCACCATCATTGTTCCATGCAGTTTAAGCCCCATTTTCTGTCACTTGCCACTACTAGTCTCCTAATGGGCAGAGACTCCTTTCAGGCTTAAAAGTGTTGAGATTTTTCCTGATAGGATACCGGCTTCTCTGCATTTCCATTCGACTGTAGTTACAGCACTGGACATACCCACTCTTTTTCCAAAGGAAGGGAGACTAGGAATCTGCTGAAAGATTCTCTCATCTCCCACCTAGGTCAGTAAGCTAGGAGGGATAGGAATTTTTCTCGGACCATCCACAGAAAATGATGCAGAGGAGAGGAGTCTCTACCACTCAGCTCATTTCTGAGCCACTGTATTCCCTTTTTCTGCTGCTGTCAGTTTAAGTTGGGTTTCTGTCATTTGTACCCAAGATACCTGACTCCTAAAACCATTCCACCCATCTTTGTTTCCCAGCACCCACCACTGTCTGGCACATAACAGACTCTCAATTAAGATTATGCTTTACTTCCCATGATCTGGAGCCTTCTACCAATTTTGCCAAATTCAAGACTGTATTAGTACATGTGGTTGTCTCTTTGGAGGAACAGGTCAAATTTTTGGAAGGCAGGTTCAGTTTACTATCCCAAACTGCTCTAGGTAATTATATGCCCATTTCTCAGAGAGAGAAACTGAGGCTCAGAGAAGTTAAGTATGACAAAGCCAGGAAGGAAAGATATGTCTTCTTAGAGTTACACTGCTGACTGATGATAAACTTACTTTTAGTTAATAGAACACCAAAGGCCCTGAATGTCCCTTCCAACTTCCATTGTGAGGAAACCCTCCACCCCAGGCTGGCAGTGAGCCTCTTTGGGCAGTGGAGGACATGGTCTGCATGTAGCTGGTCAGTCCTGTCCTGGAGTCAGCTTTGACTCAGTTCCAGGGAGCCTTTGGCCAGTGCTGGGTTTTTGAGCCAGAAGGGCCAGAGGCAAATGCGCACATCTGAGGGCAATGGCCCATGGGCAGGGTTAAGGTAGGTGAACCTCACCCAGTTCCCTATGAAACCAGAAGCACAAAGAGGAAGGACCCACAGGCAACCACTTAAGCATACCCTCCCCCTCCTGTTTTTCTTTGTAAAAGTCTCTATTGAGATATAATTCACATACCATAAAACTTGCCCATTTAATGTGTAAAACAATGGTTTTTGATATATATACTGAGCTGTACACCCATCACTACAATCTAAGTTTAAAACATTTTCATCACTCCAAGAGGAAACCTGACACCCATTAGCAGTCACTCCCCATTTTCCCTCAACCCCCCTGCCCCCTAGCGCTAGGCAACCTAATCTACTTTCTGTTTCTTTAGACTTGCTAATTCCGGACATTTCATAAAAATAGAGTCACACAATATGTGGTCTTTTGTGCAGGCTTCTTTCACTTAGCATAATGTTTTCAAAGGTCATCCACGTTGTAGCATTAATTAGCACTTTATTGCTGTTTATGGCCAAATATTACCCCATTGTATGGATATACCACTTTCATGTATCCATCAGTTCATGGACATTTGGGTTGTTTCCAATTTCTGGGTATTAGGAATCATTCTGATATGAACATTCGTGTACAAGTGTTAGTGTGGTCCTGGTTTATTTATATATTCACCTCTGTTCCCCATTCTCATGTTCCTTCCCACATAGGTAACTGTTCCAGTTTACATAATGTGTATCTTTTGTTTTATGTGTTTATGATAAATGTGTGTTCCTCTTGTGTGCGTGCATTTTTAATTTACACATGTGGTTGTATTATGTTGCAGTCCTTATTCTGTACTTTCTTCACTCAGCTCTGTGGTTTTGGGATGCATGTATGTTGCCATGAGCAGTACATCTGGTCCATTGTGCCGTCTGCTGTAGGTCCTCGGGGGTGGGCTACTACCACATTTTGGACCTCCACTCCCACTTTATTGCCCACTTCCCTGGCATTACATGCAAACCCACAGTGGAATCTGGTATGTGTCCCCTTCAGAACCTGGGTGAGAATGTCTAGAACGTATGTACAGGAGAGGATTGCTGGGACATATCAATAGAATATGTGCATACTTACTTTGAGTAGCGCCCGACTGTGAACAGTCTCCACTGCTGGCAGGCAACAAGACTGGGGCTGCAGGGAATCGGAATCGTTCTTTTCGTCCATTTTCCCCACATGGAAATAACAGCCAAAACAGATACTCGCCATCCTGATTTGCAAAGCCTCAGGACACCAGTACTGAGATGCACCGTGCCTACTGAAGGACAGAGATAGACACATCTTTTTATTTCATGTCTCACATCACTTTGCTAAGTTTCTAGGATACTGTCTACATTTAAACATCCTGGTCTCATAAAGTAAGGTTGTTCTTTATCTATCCCTTGTGGATGAAAATTCTGAAGAAAAACTACTCTTCCAAAAACTTTCTTTTGTTCTTGGGATGCAAAGATCTTTGACCCTACAATGACCATTTTCGTGTTTTGTAACTGGGGAGGAAATGCTGGGAGGGAATTGGCTCCTTAAACCCTCCCCAGCACTAGGAGTACCAAGGAACTGGGAAGAGAAGGGAGGATTCAAGGGATCAGCTGGGAATTTTCCCTCGGATTTCTGGTAACTTCCTAGAGAGAGATTAAAATCCTTATGGATAATGGAAACTGTGAAATTTCTTCCCTGGGGAAACTTCCTACATTTTGGGAGGATCAACCATCTGGGCAAAGCTCAGGGCTAACACATCACTCTGGGTCTCCTGGGGGAGTGGTTTCTTTTTAAGGGACTCGCTCAGAGCTTACCCTACATCCCTACACCCAGGGGTGCCTCTTTTCACACAGCATCATCCGAAGTCTTTTGCCAAGAATCCATTTGTATGTAACGTGAATCCCTTTGTCCTCATTTTGGTTTGCTAAGTTTGGATTTCTCATTATTGTCTTTTCCTAAGTGAAGGCCATACTCCTACCAGACAGACCAAAGCTCTGCTGGACAATCCCAGTAAGTCACTGGAAGCGTGGGGCGGACAGCGGGGAGGAGTCGCGGTGGCTGTGAGGGTCTAGGCTCCCTCTGCCTGTGGCCACTTCTTTCCCCTCACTGGCTTCTGGTTTTCAAATTCTAGCTGTGCGGAGCGGCTTCTGTGGCTGGCTCTATTTGGAAGTATTTAGGACAAAGAAAGAACCCAGCATTTCAAAACACTGAGCTTTATTTCCATGTCACTTTCTCATAAATGCTGAGAGGGAATAGATTAGGAAGAGAAGAGGACACAGTTGGAGAAGTCACCAGGACTTCCTACTTCTATTTTTCCTTGACATTTCACTTAATACCGGCATCATGGACATGAAGCCAAAGGTCAGCAGGTCACTGGACCTGGAAGAAGACAAGATTATGATGACAATAATAGCAGCTCTCTTTACCCAGTGCCTACTTCATGATGGATGTTGTGCTAGATGATATATATATATATATATACACACACACACACACACCCATATATATGTACATATGTATTTATATGTGTGTGTATATATATATATATATTTTTTTTTTTCCCCCCACTAACCCAGACAGTAACATTGCAAGGTAAGCCTCATCTCTACTTTGTATAGCCTACAACCCCAGGCTACCCTGGACCCTCACAGTCCCCCCTACCATGGCCCTCATCTCTCCCTGACTCACTGTTCTGCTATTCTAAGGTGGCTGGGCTCTGACTCAGAGCATGGGGGAAGGAGGTTTCTTGGCACCAGCAAGGGACACAGAGCTCAGGAGACAGTTGAGAGTTAGAATAAGCTTGTTAGTTCCCTCTCTGCTGGGACTGACGGGAAGCAGCAGCAGGAGAGAAATGCCCAGAAGTGGGCGGAAAGGGGCAAAGGAGGGTCTGATTACCAGAAGGCAGGGATGGTGCAGAAGCTGCTTCTCAAATCTCACCCTCTGATCTCACTGCCCCTCACAGAGCAGGACCCACAGCGTGTCCAAGTGGGGAGGACTGAATGTCAGAAGCAGCGTGGAAAACTGGGCAGCTGAAACTCTCCTAGGCCTTGAAGTCACACTGAGGACTGAGAAGAAGAAAATCCCTGTGACCGTCAGCTCAGCAGGTGTCACAGGTGTGTGCTGGGCTCAAGCTTTCCCTCCACCCCCCCTCTGCAGTGACCTGGTCCTTGAGCTAAATGCTGCTCATAAGAGGGGGAAGGAAGGGAGACTGGGGAGGGGAACGCTCTAGGGAGGGAGCCCATAGTGCACTTGGTGTGGCGGCAAGGAGAGCATGAAGGAGGAGACCCCGGGACTCACATGCCTCCTTTTCTGGACTGGGAGCTCCACTGGATGGCGCTGGCAGGACCACAGTGTGCAGCTGAGCAGGTGGTGCCTCCCATCGCGCTGGGAGGGGCCAGTCATGTGGACCACAGTGTGAATAGCAACCTCTAGGGTTAGGCACTCCACAGGCTGCAGGGTATAGTGGTCCTGCTCTCCGGGCCTAGAGAACACCTTAAAGAGGCTACCGGCTACTCTAGATTTTGAAGGTGGGAACACTCGGACTTGAGCACGGTCCAGGAATTGAAGAGGCCTCCTGAAGAGGCCGTCATCGGTCATAAGGTCAAGTGTTACTGGCAAGGGCCTGGCCAGAGATCTTCCTGACTGCCAAGGCCTTGTCCCTGGCCCCAAAGGCACCCAGGGCTGAAATGGTAGAGTCCTTGATCTTTCCCTGCATCAGCAATCACAAGAGCCAATGCCCATTAAAAAGAGAAAATCTATGGATTTCCCTGGTGGCGCAGTGGTTAAGAATCCGCCTGCCAATGCAGGGAACACGGGTTCGAACCCTGGTCCGGGAAGATCCCACATGCCGCGAAGGAACTAAGCCCGTGCGCCACAACTACTGAGCCTGCATGCTGCAACTACTGAAGCCTGCGTGCCTAGAGCCCGTGCTCCGCAACAAGAGAAGCCACCACAATGAGAAGCCTGCGCACCACAATGAAGAGTAGCCCCCACTCACCGCGACTAGAGAAAGCCCGCGGGCAGCAACGAAGACCCAACACAGCCATAAATAAAATAAATAAATAACTAGAAGGTCTAACTGATCTCGGACACACATGAGCCAATCCTCTTGAATGAAGTCAGAGCTTTGCCTCTTAAGCCTGCTGCTCCAACGGTTTCATCTATTTCCTAAGTTCGACTGTTTTCCAAAGGAGACCCCAGAGGCATGCTAACCAGTGGTCCTCTGTCTTTTCACGCCCCCATCCCTCTTCCTGGTTCCCCCTGGCTCCTGTTGTCCAGGGTACCAACATCAGGATCAACCCAGCCAACCATCCTCTTCCCTCCCTTCTGAGTGGAATCCAAGAACTGTCTTTTCCCCGAATTCTTCATACATATTGACCTGAGAGATGAAGAGGTAAAAATAGCGTGGATGTTTAGCGGGCAGGGGCTCCTAACCCCCACCCCTCTGGGATACCTCCAGTGTACTCTCCTGTCTTAGGGGGAAGCGAGGTTGCCGACTGGATCCCAAATTAGGGGAGAAGAGAGAGGAGGTCAGCAGGTCAGATGTAGCTGCTGACTGGACTCAACTGACCTCACGAGGGAGACACAGAGCACCCCGACTCAGTAGGAGCCCAAGCCTAGGACATCTTCTCTGGTCTCTCGGCAGAAAGACAAGCTGGGGAAGTTGTAGGATTTGGACACTGGCCTGAAGAGGAGGACAAATTTGCCTTTGTGTCAACTCTTGCCCCCATGGTCAGCCAGATCGGAATGAGGCAGAGTCTCTGCCAGCTCTTCCACCTACTGGGGCTGCCCAGCCTTCCCCAGTAAGGCTCAACTAGGTAGCACCTGCCCATGGAATTCCAACCCAGGCAGGTGCTTGAGGAACAAAGTGCTGGAATTTCCTTTGAGCAGGGAAGTTTAAAACTCAGATAACAATGAAGGGATCTGAACGGTAAGCTGATTCTCAGAGCTAGTTTAGGAAAAAGATCTTACCAGGACCCAGCAGCCAAGAGGAACACAGCAATTTGAACCAGTCTTCTTTGGCCTGCAGCTGGGCAGATTCCATTTAAGATTTGTTCCTTCCTCTTCTGGTCCTCGGGTGCTTACAACTGGAAAAGTCTTCTCCCGTTGTTGAGCGCCGGTGTACCTAAAACCTAACGACCTCAGTTCCCACACTCCGGTCCCTTTGATCTTTTCTTCCAGTCTCCCAACAT
Organism: Aethalodelphis obliquidens; assembly: GCF_003676395.1. Lineage (NCBI taxonomy): Eukaryota > Metazoa > Chordata > Mammalia > Artiodactyla > Delphinidae > Aethalodelphis > Aethalodelphis obliquidens. The sequence goes on from NW_020837954.1 coordinate 42,014,702, forward strand.
GTTTATTGCTCCCCTCTGAAATTCACCCAAGAGATTTGTTGACATTTCTGGGCGCTGAAACATCAAGACGGCATTCAGCAACCTAGGAGCCTCCAGAGTTGCAGAGAGGTGCAGGGACAAGTCACGTTAGTCTGAGTTTAAGGGCCCTGGTGCTGATTTTCTGGGGGTGAGGGTGGTCCAAGCTCAGCGGACTCTGGTTTCCCTTTGCACAAGGCTCTTCCCTCCTTGCGCTTCCTCCTTACAGGCCATCTTCAATCCCTTGCTACAGCTGCATATTGTCATCAGAGCCCCTGCTGGAGTCACACTGGTTGAGGGTGGGAAGGTCAAGGAAAGAAGGTAAGCGCCCCCTCCAACCAAAGAACCACATCTAGAAACAGCAAGATGTGAGGAGAGCACCAGCCTCAGAGGCCAGGCCAAGCCACTAACTGGCCTTGGGCTCTCCATCTCAAAAACGAGGGCACTGGACCGGATGATACAGCTAAGCACCCCTACCTCCTTCAGGACCACTCTTCCCTACCCTTGTTCTAGCTTCTCTTCTGGCAGGTGTGTTTTATTTGAAAAGCTTTCCCCGCCCACAAGTATAATTCCACTGCCTCTTTTCCACCAGCAATTCAAACCCCTCCTCTCTCATATTCCTCTGTCTGCCCTCTCCAAGGCCGCACATGTGCTCTTAAATCTCTATTCCAGATCTGTCCTGAGGGTTTAGCGGGCCGGGACTGAACTCTTGACTCTTTTTCCCCTTGGCCTAGTCAGACTTCTGTTGGCTTTTTTACGGTTTAGCTTCTTCTTGAATCAGATGTTACAGAATATTTCACACACATACACATGCGAAACAGTCCTGCATGGAAACTCCGGTCAAAACTTCTCTCAGGCACAAACACAGAACATTTCCATGGCTTGCCACTTTTCTGATTCTCTAGGGCTGGCCCAGTGCCAGATCGGGGAATTTTAACTCTGAAGGCCAGAGAGAAGTTTGCTGTCCCAGCTCCTGAGGTCTGGGTCATCTCCAGTACCACCATATTAAGACTGCAGTTTAATGAAATCTGCTAGTTCTCCCCCATCCCCTGAAGACTTGCTGTAGTAAGCAAGGATCTGTGGGCCCTGTCAGCCAAGGCTGGCTTTTTTTTGAAGCTCTCAGACAGAGCCTTTAGACAGTTGGCTCCCCAAGTTGGAGGTGGTGTCTAAGTCCCCAAACTCAGCTCCAGTCAGGTCCACTATAATGGGGATAATTTACTCTTTCCTGTGGCTTCAGAGTAAGGTTTGCTAATAAACAGTAAGTTCTTTCTCTGTTTCTATATTCCTTGGCAGACCCCATTGAAAAAAGCCTTCTTTGTGGTGTGCACGTTGCTTTCAACAAGCACTGAGAGCAGAATAGAGAGGATATGCTAATGACAGCAAGCACTTCAGTGTTTTCCATACATCAGGCTCTGTTCTAAGCCACACACACACACACACACGTGTGCCCACATGTTTAACACTCTAACAATGTGCTGAGACAGGTATTCTTCCCCCCATTTCACAAATGAGGAGCTTGAGGCTCCGAGCAGTTGTACACTTGCCAAAGACCTTGGCTCACAGACTGGTTCTGGTGGGCACTAGAGGGATGGCTCAGGTATGAGAACTCATTGGAACAGGATGTAGACAGGTCATGAGATGGAAAGAATGAGATTTTAGACTTAACAGGGACCTCCATTTCACAGTTCCAAAGAGTCTGAGTGATTTGCCCAAGGTTCATGACGCTACTCCACTGAAGAAATCAGTACAGAATCCACTTCTTTTGCTACTTCAATGTCACTTCCATCCAACTCACAGGTCTCTCTCAGGAGGAAGAGAAAAGAACAGACATTAGCTTTAGCAATTTAAGGTGGGGTCTTGGAGAGACTAGAAATGTTAGAAAATACTGGCTCTGAGACACGAAGAAAAAATAAGTTAAAAAAGTGGTAGGGGGAGGCCCCAAATAGTGTCGCTAGCCATAGTGCCTAGGAATAGTCCAACAGGGAGATGTTACCCTTTGAAAGCCTATGCCAATTGCCAAAAACACACACTCACCTGTTCTAGGTACATGTTTAAGTGTGCTGGTGCTCAGGTCATTATATGATTGTTATTTCATGGAATTTATGCATTCCAGCAAAGGGAATTTCTCCCAAACCAATCCTGCATTTTTATTGACTTCCATTTTAAACTTGGGATTTTACTTGGGGATTTTTTTTTTTTTTTTTTGGCGGCACTGCAGTTTTCACGATCTTAGTTCCCCGACCAGGGATCGAACCCGGGCCCTCAGCAGTGAAAGAGCAGAGTCCTAACGACTGGACTGCCAGGGAATTCCCTTACTTAGGGATTTTCAAGAATCTTTATGACCTAGTGTTTTAAAGGCCAATCCATCGCATGTTCAATACTAGTTCTGTGGATCTGGAAAGCAGTTTGAAGGCACCTAGCATTTCATTCCTTCTATTGCAGTCTTCCTATTCTCCTTCCCTCCAAATGTCTTCCATGCCAGCTTCTCTAGACGTTCCCAAGAACGTCTCTCATGCTTAAGGATCTGGATTGGCACCCAGATATCTTAGTATTTTATTGCCTTTCTCCAGCCTTGGTGGAGGTACTAACAAAGCCAGACACAGGGAGTCTTGAAAGCTAGCATTCTGTACTTCAGCTGGAATATTCCATTAGCTCATGGCTTTGGGCTCCAGAAAAGAGTCACTTCCCAATTTTAGTTAATATGAAATACTAGATACCCGATTTCCTTACAACGTGACTGTCTTGTAGATAAGCACTGCAAGATCCTTCTGCACAGCTCAAGTAAACTCTGTTGAGTGAACAGAACTGAGCAACTCCTCCTGTTGTCCCTGGCCACATTAGTGCTGGCCCCAGTGAAGTTTACCTTTGCCTGTCAGCCTCCATTCTGAGAAGCATCTTACCACCTTTGTACTAACAGTGAATTGCAATCAGGGTGCAGATGGCTTAGATTTTCTTCTCATATACATTTTTCTTCTGCTGCATGTGGGAAGCACTGTTCTTTGAAGAATTTCAAATTTACTTCCAAGCCACTTAAATGTTATTTTTACTCTAGTATGAGTGCTCAAGGACAAACGAGCACTTAGACTGAAATACCCCACCTGAGAGAAACCACACAGCTTGTCCGAAGCCCTTATCCTGCTGCTGTGGGCAAGTCTGGACTCACCGAGCCTTACCTCACCTTAGTATTTCAACGCTGGCACATTGTCTTGCTTAGGTCCTAAGGGAAGGACAGTCTTCCCTTGGAAGCATAGATTTTCCTCACGAGTCTTGCTTGGCAAGAATTTTTCAGTTAACTGAAGGAGGCCGCTTTACAGACAGGATATATATATAAGGTGGGTTTTTTTTTTCTTTCTGTTAAGAAAAAAAGTTTGCAATGCATGTCTGGGACAGGGCAGGAAAAGCAACTTGATATTTGGAAACATGAGAAAACATAATTCTTTGGAGGCTGTTTGTAATGTCATTTCACTGCATCATTCCCTCAGTTCCAGCTAATAAGAGTCAATTCCAGGATTTCACTATCCTGAGTCTAAGTCTGGTGAAGGAGACCAGTTAGGTACCTCCTCCTACTCCAAATGTTGTTGTCCCAATGTAACCTTTGTCCCAACACCTAGAAGTGACAATGATCATTGGCATAGATGTAGTGCACCGCAGTTTTTCTTCTAGTCTTCAGTGTGGCTCTGAATCAAGTTTTCAATTAGGCAAGAATTAAAACAGGAAAGAAACGAAGGAGGAGGGGTGTCTAAGCAACCAAGTCTTCCCTGGAAGAGAAGAGGAAGCCATTAGAAGTGAATAATAGGTTTATTTGCATATACACAAGAGAAGAGCTAGCGTTGCCGGGAGAGAGGTGGGGCTTGTGAGGAGGTAAGGCTTCAGCAGAGGAAGGCACCTTGACAAACAAGGGACTCCGGGCTTAGTAAATCAAGCGCAGTTGCAACCTTCTTTTGCCCCAAGCCCACTATTCATTTAACTCATTTACCTGTTGTCCTAGAGACATGGGAATCATTTACAAAACCAGGTGGAAAATAAAGTGGAGGGAAGGTTTTATAAATCTGGACCAGCCACTTAAAATTTTATGTACAGGATGCAGGAAAAAAACCGTAAGAGGCACTTTTGAATAGCTCATAACCTAATCAGTGCCATCTGCCCTGTTAGTAAAAATACCTATCATGGAAGAATCTGAGGATTAAATGTGCCTCCAAAGTTGGCGTCTCAAGTTTAGGCGAAGGGACCCTGGAAGTGGTAGTGGCAGGAACTACCACTTCTGATCTCTCCATGATCAGAAAGGAGATTTCTGGAAATGAGAGTGGATGGCTACAGAGACAAGCATTCCTCAGCCTGCTTCTGTGGGTATGCTGCGGGGCCTATCTCTTGGCAAGCTGAACCTGGGATGTCTCCCAAGGATGGAAGCCATCCTTGCTAAAAATGTCTTTCTTGGATACTAAAGTTGAACCAGAATGAACTTTGACTTCTCTTTTGAGTACCCAAATGAGATAACGGCTCTTAACATGAAAAGACCAAGTTCTGCATTTGGGAACAGTAACTACCAAGTGGCTAGTTCCCAACGGAACTTTACTTCTTCTCCAGAAAGATATGCGGATTGTCCTTAGAGACGTCAGAAGTGGCTAGCTACTGACTAGATTAAATAATATTAAACAAAAAGACTGGGAAGGGGAATGCTGACTAGGAAGGGGAAGAGAAACACACACTGAGTGATTATATCTTTTTTTTTTTGTATATAAAGGATTAAAAAATTCCAATTTAATAAATTTTGGAAAAGCAAATGTAAAATGACTTGGGCTTATAAAACCAGAATTTACAATTATCTGTGAATAGTCAAAGACAAATCATAGAACCGTTTTGATTACAGATTAAAGTAATTCTAATGGTTACAGAATCACTTTCCCACTCCCCGGTGAGATTACAGTTGTTAACTTGTAAGCATCCCCACTGCTACTCACACTCCTTGGTCTCCTTCTCCTAAGCCAATGTTTTTACACCCAAGTCACATCACACACACCAGGCACATCTTTCTTTTAACAAAGCTTAGCAAGGTGATATCTCCTTTTGGCTTAGATCAACAACCTTCCTTTATAAATAACCCCCCTTCCCCCAGTGACTAAATTCACCCAAGTCATCATCCTCCACAGGCTGTCTCCCCTTGGTCCCAGTTCCAGTAGGACGGGTCCTTCCCTAAAAAGAACGCTGGATCAGTGAGGCCACACCAGTCACATGCTAGGTCCTCTCTAAGCCAGTGCCGCTGGTCTCCTAATTGTCTAGCACCTTTGTGCTCAAGAAAGTTGTAGTGTTCTCTCTCTCCCTCATTTCTTCCCAGTATTCTCCTGCCTTTTCATGACATCCACACCAACAAGGTATCTGTCATCCTAGGTCTTCCCGTCTTGTACAGGCCTTCATTAATAACCAAGTGAGTGTGACCACCACTGCAATGCTGAAAAGCTCCTGGTCTTTTCCTCTCTCAATCTTTATCTACCTTAATGAAACAGAGCCAGTGACTCCTCTCTCCATACTCTCTGCCTCCTAACAGACCTACTCAATAAGAATCTGTTACTTCGAGATGCCTCCTGCTCTGCAAGATCCAGTCAGAACACCACAGTCTCTGTGGACAGCAAGCCTGAGGGAAGATGCCAGTTCCACCAATTCTGACCATTTTGGGTTGAACTAAATGAAGGCAGTACCATACTCTGCTCTTTCCTATACTTCTTCATTAACACACCTATAACATTCACTTTAGTAGTCTGAGCACAAATCTCTCGAGAGCTGTCTTTCCCCTTCTTTCAATATGCCTAGATGCCACCACACACGGTCAGGAAGAGCCTGCTGGCTTTCTGAGTGCCTCATAGGAACTAGCACCTAACTTGTTAAAGTGTTACCCACAACTAGTTATATTTTATGGCCTCCCTACAGTATGGTATCGCGCCATCGCTCAATTTGCAACCAGTGAAATTTATCAGGGGTCTATCTATGTTCTCTGAAATCTGATCTTAAGTGCTAACCTCTCATTAGCATTAAAAACGCTCCACTTTTAGTACGTCTACATTAAATGATCAATGAAGAAGTGCTACTGAGAAAACATGGAAGATTTCTTTAAGAAAGGAACCATGCTTTCCTTTCCAGCACAGCCAGTGGGCTGAAGGCCTATTTCCATTCTCGTCTCCATTCTTTCAGCATAAATCCACTACTCACTGGCAACACAACCTGATTTAGCAGGCACTCATTATTAAGACCAGAACACCTATGGCATGTAAATGGGGTGAGATGGCAGAAAATACAGATCCATAGATCCTTTCTGATGGAGAAAAGAAAGAAAAGTCTGAGACAATGAGCTCACACATGCCAGCGCACACACACAAGAACAAGTCAAACATCTCAACGAGGATTTACTTTAACAGAATCTGCACAGGTACACTATGCTCAAGTCTTACTAGAAAGGAGTCACTTGGATTTGTTTCCCTTTCTTAACACAGCACAGCCAGTGGCCAGCTAAACATCAGACCCATTGTTGAAAAGAAGGGAGCAGCATCAGACACAAAACTTCAGGCCCTGGTTTCATGTGCCTTTAATACTATTTTTCCTTTCCTCTGTGTTCACTAAACAGGATTTAAAAATTTTTATAAAGCTACTTTTCATAGCTTTTTGTTTTCCCTTTGTATTTATCATGTTTTTAATTTCTTCTCTGAGGAGGAATTCTCCGAATCTGTGTCTTCCAATTCGATTCGGTGCCTTTTGAGGCCACTATGGCCATGAACAGCCCTGCTGCTGTCTGTGTCTGGGGGGTCAGTGGGGTCCTCTCTCGTTCCAGCACTGGGGGTCTCACAGGTCATTTCAGACCCACAACAATCTTTGTGTAGGAGCATCGCCGTCAGGGACAAGTTATCATGATCAGTGTCCGAACGTCCTGGGGACGAGCAGGCCACCGCCTCCAGCTCCCCAAAGCTCTGCCCGTTGCTGTGGGGATGAGGGGGCCGGGGGTGTAAGCGCCCATTGTTGTGGTTGGCACAGATGGTTTCGAGGCTCCTGTCCTCACTGTCATCAGACTGGGTCCTCAGACAGTTGCCAGACCCGCTGTTGAGAGCGGAGCCAGATGCCTTGGGGACAGGAGGGGAGGGCGGCTCCTCAGCCCGGCTGCTCAGGGCCTTGCTCAGGGCCTTTCCATTGAGCTTCTTGGTCTCAAAAGAGTGTTCTACAGAGCCGCCAGTGTTACTCGTGTCCTGAGAGGTGTCCTCTGGTGCCTCAGCCCAAGGGTGACCGCTGGGCTCATGGCCTGGGCCATTGCTGGGATTTATGGCAGAAGTCCCTTCTTTAAAAGCGTCCTTGCTGTGGCCTGCGGGGGGCAGGTCCTGGCTCCTCTGGGCCATGGTCGTGTTTAGACAGGCTTCCTTACTGGAAGAAGGGGCTGGGTTGTCTTTGTGGCTGGTTCCTGCTCTCCCTTCATCTGCCTCCCCAGACACAAGCGAGCTCTCTCCCTCTTTGTTATTTGAGTAGGAGATATAGGAGTAGCGGAGCCACTTGTAAGCTTTATAGATCTTGCGCTCAACTGACTCTATGTCGGAAGTTGGCGATGCTCGGCTTGGCTGAATCTCCAGAGTGGACGTGTTCCGCTCAGGAGAGGAGGTGGGGGAAGAAGAGAGGTCATCTACTTTGATCTGGGGGTAATCATAGTTGTCTTCTCCAATGCAGGTGTCAGTGGGCTTGGTCGGGGCACCAGGCCTCTCCTCTCGAGGCATCTTCTGCCGGCGCCGCATGGCGTTCCGCTGCCGGGTGGACGCTCGCCGTTCATTCAGCTCCTCCTCATCCTCGGAGCTGCTGGGGCTGCCGGAGCTGCTGGACTCGTCTTCAGGGCTGGGAGACCGTGGCCGGGGGAAGAGATCTGTGTCCAGTTCAACCTCACAGGCGTTCTCTTCTGAATCGGACTCGTTGGAAAGAGCCAGGAGGCGTTTGTCCTGGTAGCGCCGCAGGGCAGACAGGCGCTGCTGGCGAGTGGTGGCATCCTCGCACGTGGGCGGTGGCGGAGTTGAAGCCACCACATTTGTGGCAGTGACCCGCAGGGGCCCCAGGTGGAAGGCGCTGTCAGCAGACTCATCCACTGTGGGCGGAGGGGAGCGGGGCAGCGAGGCCGAGGACTCGGAGTCGGTGTAGCCCGAACGCTCGCTGACCCCTGCGTGCAGCTGGAGGATGGTGCTTTCACTGAGGTCGCTGTCTGAGTCGGAGCTCCAGCCCTCGATCTCGCGACGCACCAGGGAGTCAAAGAAGGCCATCATCCGGGGGTCTTCCTGCACAGACTGGTTGGCGTAGTCGTGGGACAGGCCACTCCCACTGTTCAGGACAAGGCTGATGTACTCTTCGTGGGTATAGAGACAGCGAGAATCATCCTCAATCCGACCATCCAGATCTCCGGTACATCCTGGCTGCTTGTATGGGCTCCAGATCTGCACAGAAGGCGAAAACAAAACCAATGAGGGCTGATTAGAATGTATTCTAAAGCTGTCGAACATAAAGAACACTAAGGCAGAGCTTCCCCAGACCCTCCCCGTCACTGAGCCAGGACTTGCTAACCAACTTTAAAAATATAATCCAGACTGGATTATGTGGGCCACATATGAAAATGGAAGCTTCCAGATTCAAATGTGGGACAAAGCATGGTCTAGGACACAGCATTAGCCTAGTTTCAGGAGACCCAAGTCCTGTCTCTAGGCCCAGGATAAACACACACCCTGTCTGCCACTACCCCTCTTCCCTTTAGCTTCCTCTATTAGTAGCTTGGAAACTACAATAACCCCCTTCATAATCTCAGAGCACAGAGGATGACTTGAAGATTGGCCAATGTGTTCAAAACTCTCAGAAGACTGGAGAGGTACCACTTTTCCAAAGTGAAAAGAGACCCAGCAGTCAGTCCTCTGCGACAGTTAATATTTCAGCCTATAACTCTACTTCTCCCCAACTGCAACATTTCTATTTTAAACTAATGGGAATTGCTTACTGGAGCTTGATAAGAATAGCCAGCTGCCTACACTGCAGTTCCCTCTTGGACGTGCAGGCATCAGTTACCCAGGAATCTGGGTTCTCTTAACCAGGGAGCTGCTGGCTTGCTCCCCAACTCTTCTGTTAGCTGCAGGAATAGGTAGGACACACCTTCCAAGACCACAGACCCATCCCTTAATACCCTTCCACTCCATGGTCAGAGACATGGGCGCATAGCCGAAAGGTGGCAGAACTAGGATTCAAACTAAGGTCTGTCTGAATGCAAAAGCCCAACTTTACAAGTTGAATAAGTTATGCAAAAACGATATCCAAGGTAATTAAGCTGTCACTGCAAATGAGAACGATGAGCTTCACCTGACTGCCAGACTGGTCCAGAGCAGCACAGAGAAGCTCAGTTACATCAGCTGGTAGTCATGGCAACTCAGATGAAATTCCAGATGATTTTCTTGCCTTGACAGGCTGGTGTCTATATTTAGATAGCACCCAACCCAGAAAACAGTGGCTCCTCATCCCCTATCAAGACAATGGCTTTGTTTCGGCAAAGCTGTCCAAGGACAAATTCGCCTTCTTGTAAGCCCTGTTCCCGAGGCCCTTTCCTTCCGTGATTTACTTTGATCTCCTGGGAGACAGTGTTTCTTTGGAGGATCCCCAGTTCAAGAGGGGCTGAAGAAATCTTCTAGGCTAAGTGTCTTCACCAGTTCCCAACTCAGATTCATTCCTCCTTCAACTTTGTTCCCTGCCCACAACTCCTCAGGTGTTCTCCCATCTCCAGCTTCATAATCTTACCCAGGGGAGTTTTAAGGCAGTGGTTCTCAAACTTTGGCATGCACGTGAATTACCTGAAGAATAATTAAAATGCTGACTCCTGGGACTTGCCTGGTGGCGCAGTAGTTAAGAATCTGCCTGCCAATGCAGGGGACATGGGTTTGATCCCTGGTCTGGGAAGATCCCACCATGGAGCAACTATGCCCGTGTGCCACAAGTACTGAGCCTGTGCTCTAGAGCCTGCGATCCACAACTACTGAAGCCCGCGCGCCTAGAGCCCGTGCTCCACAACAAAGAGAAGCCACCGCAACGAGAAGCCCGAGCACTACAACGAACAGTAGCACTTGCTCGCCACAAGTAGAGGAAGCCTACACGCAGCAATGAAGACCCAACGCAGCCAAAAATAAATAAATAAATAAATAAATAAATCAAGGTGTTTTATCTTAAAAAAAAAAAGCTGACTCCTGAGTCCCCCCCTTAGAGATTCTGATTCAGTAAGTCATGGGTAGGTTACCAGGGGTCTGCACTTTTAATTAGCACTCAAGGGGTAAGTGGGGGGACCAACTTTTAAGAAACACTGGAATATAGTTAGCATACAATAAGTAGCAGAAAATAAAGGCTTAGCCTGAAGCAATTCTCAAATTCTTTGTGAGACTCAATTTTCGGGAAACATTTAGACCTGGCCTTCAGCAATGGCCCAAGCTGTAAATGACTATCTCTGCAAACAGATGTCTCTGGGAATAAAAGTTTGGTGGCTTAGAAAAAAACTGAGGGGGGGGGACTTCCCTGGTGGTCCAGTGGCTAAAACTCCATGCTCCCAATGCAGGGGGCCTGGGTTTGATCCCTGGTCAGGGACCTAGATCCCACATGCTGCAACTAAGAGTTCACATGCCGCAACTAAAGATCCCGCATGTGGGAACAAAGATCCCGCCTGCTGCAACTAAGACTCAGCACAGCCAAATAATTAATTAATTAAAAAAGAGAGAGACTGAGGGGTCCAACAGGCAAAGCCTTTAGGGTGTTTTGGGGTCTTAGTCTATATTCTGGGCTAAAGTTCTCACTCCCCCAGTTTAAAAATGGAAAATGTTACTAACCATGTTGCATAATATGAAATCTATATGTACTTCCCAGAAACTCAGAATTTAACAGAATCACAAAATGTTAATGGTGAGATTCTTGCTGGCCCAACTATCCAACAAGCCTAGATTTTAATCTACTACCCAGCCTCCTATATCTTCACTTCAGGAATGAAAATCAAAATACTGAAAGTTGGCATTTATATGCGCTCTGGAATGTATTAAGCTGAGGTAGATTTTCATTCCTGAAGCTTGGAGTAATGGAACAAAACGCTGGATCAGGAGGCAAGAGTCTTGAATGTGGGTTCCCACACAGCTCTAGTTCGCTGGTGACCGTGGGTGAAGCTCAGCTTCCTTATCTAAACAGTGAAATTAGATGGGTCTCATGCAATCCTAAGATTCAGAGCAAAACAAAACCCCTATCCCAGACGGCCAGTCTTCAGTCCTCAAGGGACTTGCCGCACAGAGCTGTGGGAACTAGTAGAACAGGTAGGAACCCGAGCCTCAACACTTCACATGGCCCAGAGCAAATGACTTCATCCTGGAAACCTCTTTCTCAACTGTAGAAATGAGAATGATAAAATGATATAACGTATACCAAAGCACCAATAACTGTGGTGCTTCCTCCTTCGTTTGGCAACTGAATACCTCAACTAGAAGGTCTGAGACTCATCCTCAAAGAGACTTTTGAACAGCAGAAGCATTGACCATCCCGATTATGTTAATCCTTCCTCATCCCTAAAATATCAATTTCAAACATTTGTGAAATTGTTTGTTATTTTTCTTACACTGAAAGTCAACAACTCAGAAGTGAAGCAATGAAAACACAACTTCCTGTTGCATGTTAAGTGTGGCTAGATGTTTCTCTTCATGGGGGGGCAAAGTTCATGAGAAAAGCAGGAGGGATGAGCAGCTTTCTCTTCAAGCCCAGTGAAAAGTTTAGCACAAGAGGCTGGTGAGGAAAAGGATGCAGTTCAATTCTTATTCAAAACATCATCGAAATGGAAAGCAATTTAAGTAACAAGTGTTCTGATCTACACAGGTGACCATGACATGCTTGATGTAGCATCTCTAAGCCCTCTTCTCTCTTTGTGCTATCACACTAAATTTAGACATTTGCCCACCTACCAAGAAAAACTACACAGATAGAGACTTAAGCTGTTATTCAGGGATGCTCCACACTCTCTAATCCGGATTCCAAGACTTCCTGGGCCCACCTCTGGCCTACCATCCCTGCCTTACATCTTAGTCCTCCCTTTCTGTGCTCTTTACTTTGGCCAAATGATCATTTTCTAAACTGGTCCTACACTTTGCTGCTTCTGAGCATTTATTCATGAACACACTGCCTGGAATGCAGTAGGTGATCAATAAATATTTATTGATTCAGTGAAATAATTAAATGTCCATTTTCTCTGCTTAGAATGGTCCTCCCATCTTACTCCTTTCTTTTCTTTTGCAGGCTTTTTCCTTCAAAATCTAGTTCAAGTATTACCTACACTGAGATTACCCCAGATGGGGAAAAAAATTTCCCCCTCCCCACACAGCACTGTTTCTATCTCTTATGTACTTATTGCATTTTTCATTACCTTTATTTCTTGTCTCTCCTACTGGGTCACCAATTCCCATGGGGACCTGCATTACCTTTCTTTCTTTGTGTTCCTCACAGGGCCTGGCACAAATTGCAGACAGTAGGTATGGTTCACAAATACAGGGTGAGTAAATGAATATTGGTCTTTGAGGAAAAAAATGCCAGCATTTGCTCCATCTTGCTATCTCTTATGTTTAACTACAAAATGAACCCCCTTTTTTCTGCTAAGTGTGGGCAATTCAAGGGGATAGAAGACCTGTTATGGGTGAGAAGAGGCTGGCCCTGACAATAGGGACTCTTCTCCTCCAGGCCAGAAAGGCATCAGCAAAGGACAAGTCAGGGGGAAGGTGGAGTGAGTAGAGAGAGAGGTGGAGAGAGAAAAGCAGGCTGGACTAGAATATGGTGGAATGATGGTCTTTGAGCCATTGATTCTCTCAGAAACAGCAAACAAGAAAGTGACTTTTATTAAAATAGTCAGAAATTGTTAGGCACAGGTAACTTACAAGGCACTCTTAGGTGTCAAGTCACTGTTAGCGCCCTCACTTGACAGATGGGAGACAGACTCGAAGGGCTGCCCAAGGGTACTGACTGACTTAAGGTTTTAATTGGCTAAACATGCCTACTGGTGAGGCAATATTCAGACCTCACTGGAACCTGAAAGCAGTGAGCTCCATAGTTTAGTCTGAATATTTTCACAGAGAAAATATTTTCTTCTCCTTCTTCTCTGAGAACTTGGCTAGTTTCCAACCTATGACCTTTCGGGTAAGGACTCCGGTTGACTAAACAATAATCGGGGAGACTTAGCTCAGAAGCATCCCAGAGTGTACAGCCAAGCAGGAATCTCTGTTCTAAAGGAGATGCTCAAGCAGAGCTCCCTGAGAGAATGATGTCAATGGGCCTAGAGAGGACATGCTACTGTGCCAACCCATGAGTCACAGGCTAAAGGAGAAGGGAAAACAATGCAAGGGACAGGGGCAATTCAATGACTGCCCAAGTGAAGGACTACTGAGATGATCAAACCCAGCAGGGGCATCAGGCTGCCTGCTGTCTTCCCGCTAGCATGGTAAATGTGGCAGTATACCAGGAAGAACAAAGAACAGGGCTCTATGCTAGCCTTACCACTAATTAGCTGTATAATTAACCCCAGACAGTAAATTTACAATTTAAACCTCATCATCTACAAAAGGAAAAGTCAGTAAAAATGATCTAGAAGTCCTGTTCTAGCCCTGTTTATTTATGGGTAAATAAATGTATGCAATCTTGAAAGTCAGCCCTGATCCACAGGACCAATAAAACCTAAATAAAGGAAGTTGGAATAAGGACAAATAAAAATATTGACCCATACTCCAACATTACATTTTTGATAGCTTCCTCTGCCTCAGATACAAGTTGTATAGTTTTCTGGTTTTTTTTAAAGAATGAAAGAAAATGAAAACTACCAATTTGTTACAAATCAATTTTTACTTTTCCCCTGAAACTTCCCTCAGGTTTTCAATGTCATTTTGGGGGAAAAAAAAGAGGAGTTTTATGTTTTGCTGGGGAGGGGGGGAGATCATCTATCCTTATTTAATAGTCAAGTTATCACAGGGTCCTCAAGAATTCGTCCTTTGCCCTGAACCCTCATTTTCTCAGATGTGGAAAAGGGTTACTAGCGACTGGAATGTGAGTGATGGGCAGCGGGCCATCCTTCCGTGGACGCAGGCCAGGCTGGGTCTCTCAGTTGCAAGCTCTAAAAATATTCCTTGGCAGAGTTAAGTTCATTCAGTCAATGTGCAGTTGATGCAAGTGGTTAGCCTCAATCACAACCACATGCAGTGGTTGATATGCATGTGGTTGTAATATTTTGATATGTCCTGAGACAAGTTAGCTATGGTTCCGGTAGTCACTTAGTTATGAGGACAGCAATTAAGGAAAAGTGCACACAGAGTAACTTTGGGGATGATAGCTTCTTTACCACCAGATGGGGTTTGGAAAGCAGAATTCATCAGACTCCAGATCAGAGACCATGGAAATGTAGTGGCATACAGGTAGTATCTAGTTTCAAAACCTAGTGATTATTTTTAAAAATGGCCCTGAAAGGAGGGTTTTAAAACCACCCTCTTTAACATCAATTTTTCCGTATTTTATAATATGTCAAAATAATTGAGAATTCTGATAGACCTTCGGTATGTTTAGCTATGAGGTCCTACATACATTTAGTTTTTTCCATTTACGAATTGCAATAATTTCTCTAAAAGGACAAGAGGGTAAGGTGCCTCACCTTGATGATCTTTTCTACACCAGAAGAGCAGATCATGTAGGTGTGGGGGTTAAATCGGACCTGGTTCACAATAGACCGATGCCCTTTCAGCACCATGAAGGCTCCGTTGACCACCCTACCAATGCCACCTGGGAAGACAGAAGGAAACAAAAATCAAATGACGAAACAGATGGAAGTAAACAGGTTCCAGTAATGGCAAACAAACAGCTCTGAACCAGAGCCGAGATATTTTATTAACTATACCACCAGGAGAATGCTTAATCTTACAGATAAAGTTGCTATGGAAAGAAGGAAGATGAAATATCTCTCGGCATATGTGCTCTTACCAAGAGCCTTTATTTAGTCTTTAAGCATTGCCCACGCCCACCCACTGCAATTCCATTGTCAATGAAGCCACAGCCACTTAAAACATTTCTCAAGGTTTTGATCCCCAAGATAGAATCCAAGTGTTACCTTAAAAAAGGCCAGTCATAAGCAAAATGAGACCGAACTGCTTGAGAACAGGTGGCAGCTGAGCCAGGGACATGCAGAACCAGAAGCATGTAATTACTTAAACGCGCAAAAAAATCTCTGATCCAGTTGCCCTCATTTTCTATAATGAAAACAGCAAACAAAGCAAACAAACAAAAACCTCTGGGAAAATAATGGAGAAAATCCCTTCTTCACTCTGATGGCAGGGAGAACTAAGGATAAAGAAAGGAGATATGGGTCACTTTCATAATAAGCAGAGCCCAGGTATTGAGAATTAGAGAGTGTGGGCCTTAAATACACCATGTATGGAGGCCATTGATAGGAAAGCTGTATCTTAAGGACCATCCTGTAGGCTTCCTTCTTCAATGATGGCGAAAAGTACCAGAGGCCTAGAACTTATAGATGAAAATGTCATCATTTATGAACTCGGGACAATCTCAAAGGTTCAACTTCACTGGTAAGGGCATCACACTCACACAGAACAAATGCACCCAAGTTCTGAATAAGGTCACTTCTGAGCAGCCATCAACAGCTCAGTACACACCAACTGGCAAAACGTGATGCATACAGACACAAACAAATGAGTGCTCATTTATTTAAGCAATGAGTGCCTTCTTAGACCCTACCAGGAGCATGGCACCACTAGGGCACAAAGTACCATCACGCACTATCTCAGCTCCACACGCCTCCATCCCAGTCCCAACTCCACCTTGTTCAAACATTTATTCCAAACGTTTCTCATCTCAGTATCTGGAGGGAAAATGGCCAGAACAACATCCCTTTTCCAGAAATAATCTGGTTCTGCAGAAGGTGTCTTCTGCTTTTGGCCTCCTGACAACTCCTCCTTCACCTCTTCTGCCTCATGAAAGATATCCCTCTTTATTGACATGTACATATCTTTTTTTTTATGACAGCAAGAGGTTTCAGACTGTACTGATTTGCTCCTTGGTGGTGCCAACTTGGCTAGCACCAGGTGCTTACTCTACTTTGTGAGTGACAAAAATATCCTTTGCCTAAATTTTCCCCCATGTTTGACATTATTAATATTTGAATTATTCAGGATGGATAATGTATTTAGAGCCGTTCATATTTCAGCCCAACATCATCATGTTTGTTAATAAACTATAAAGGAGAAGAAAAGTAACTAGGACATAGGTGTGTTTTTATGGAGACAAAGGATTAGGAAAGGTTTAAGCACCAAAGGTAGGCTGCCTTGATGGGAACCCCTAGGCAGCCTGAGTGCACTAGGTTCCTAGGGTGGAGTGGGAGGAGGGGAAGGTAACCTGAGCCTAGTCAAAGTACAAAGAAACTTGAGAGAATTAAGGAAAAGGGATCCATGGGAATCTAAAACATTTGTCTCAATACAGTGATCTCACCACCCCAAGGAGTTCCTTTGGGTGAGTTTCTTTTCTATATATGGTTGATTCAACAAGTAGCAGTCCTGCTCATGGATCTCTTCTGAATTCTACGTTTCCAACATCCTACTCCTATTCATACCCACGCTGGGGTGGTCACTAGCAAAGAAACTTACGGTTGAACCTAGTACCAATCTCTTGTTTAATCCTTCTGCCTCTAAGAAAAAGAATTTAAGTGACTCAGAGAATTTCAGTGACTTCTTTCAAGTAGCTAGTAAATGGCAGAGCCAGTATCTGAACCAGAGTCTGTTTGGTTGTAATGCCTAATATCGTTCCCTCTGTAACACTGGCATTTAAGAGATGAAAAGGTTTGAATAGGGGTGGAGTCAAAAGGTCATAACTGATTTCTAAATCCTGGCAGTCATTGTCCAAGTTGATTTTCTTTTTAAGTCCTAAATTTTTTTTTTTTTTTTTTTTAAGTCCTAAATTTAAAAGAGGGGAAGAAGAAGATTCTATCCAATGGTATTGTGATTGCAAGCTCTACAGTATCAGCACAGGACATTTCATCACATTGCCAACACTGAATAGTCTATGAGAGTAGAAGTGGATCTCTTGCACACCCAGAACCTGGGGTGCAATGCCTGAACTAAAACAGGAACTTAGTAAAACTAAAGCAGGTATCCATTGTTAAATGGATAGTGTTTCAGGAGAGGGCAATTCTAGAATAAGTACCACCAAAGGAGGACAGTTAGAAGGTCTCATGTCTTAAAGACTCAGCTACCAGAGAACTAAAGTTTATCAACTAAACCAATCTTTCTGTCAAAGATGACTTAGAATACAATTACGATAACTTTCAGATCTAAGGAATAACTGAAGGGTATCAATGCTTGAAAATTCAAACCATGGAAAAACTGTTTCTAATGCTCTTTCAAGCACTGTGACTTCATCTGGTTTCTCTTCTTGGCAGCAATTTTTAAAAAAAATAAATTTATTTATTTTTGGTTGTGTTGGGTATTTGTTGTCGCACGCGGGCTTCCTCTAGTTGTGGCGAGTGGGGGCTACTCTTCATTGCGGTGCGTGGGCTTCTCATTGTGGTGGCTTCTCTTGTTGCGGAGCAACAAGGCTCTAGGCACGCAGGCTCAGTAGTTGTGGTGCGCGGGCTCTAGAGTGCAGGGTCAGTAGTTGTGGCACATGGGCTTAGCTGCTCCGTGGCATGTGGGATCTTCCCAGACCAGGGCTCAAACCCGTGTCCCCTGCACTGGCAGGCGGATTCTTAACCACTGCGCCACCAGGGAAGTCCCTTGGCAACAATTTTAATAAGAAATTATTTCTCCTTCTTCCTACCCAAATGTGTACCCAGAAAATCTGAAAATGAAGAGGAAGTCAATAGAGCCAAGAGACAGAAGGTGAAAACAGGTACAGGAAGTATTGCTGCCATCTGTATAAGGTAACCCAGGCTGCGTACAGAGAATCATAGCAATGAATGGGCTTCAGAGAGGTTCTCTATAGTCCCTCTCCTGGTTTCCAGGTTTCAAGTAATTGAATACAGCTGCTACTGTACAGTTTACATACAATGATTCTTAGAGAATAGATGTTTTTATCAGTTCTGGAGATTTGTATATACCAGATAAATTTCTTTAGTCTGAAATGGCTAATGTCAAGATGCCAATACCAGTACGACCTTGGGGCCTCCTCTCCTCCATTATCTAACCAGAGCCTGCTCATCAACAGGAGAATTGAGTTGGAAAAAGTTAGGTGGGGAATATTTTTGCCAAGAACTATATAACCGGGCTTCCCTGGTGGCGCCGTGGTTGAGAGTCCGCCTGCCGATGCAGGGGACATGGGTTTGTGCCCCGGTCCGGGAAGATCCCACATGCCACAGAATGGCTGCGCCCGTGAGCCATGGCCGCTGAGCCTGTGCGTCCAGAGCCTGTTGCTCCGCAATGGGAGAGGCCACAACAGTGAGAGGCCCGCGTACCGCAAAAAAAAAGAAAAAAAAAAAAAAAAGACAGATACTGGTATAGGAAATGCTGGAAGCATGGGAAAACTTCATCTGGTAGCTCTAGACTCGAGTAGCAAACAAAAGCCTGCAGAACACAGTGATAGGGCAAGATGGGAAGCAAGGACATAAAGGAGTGGTACTACTTTGCAGGAAAAGAAGTCAAAAAATCAGGTAACAATGGTTATTGCCATGATGCAATGGACTTCAAATCTCTGTAATTACCTAGTCCTTCCCTAAGCAATAAGACTTGGGCTTGGTGATATTCACCAAAGAATCCAATGGTTAATTCAGTTCCCATCCTAACTCATCTTATTTGACTTATTAGCAAGATTCAACAGAATTGCCTCCCCTTTGGCACACTTTTTTCACTGCCCTCCTAGGATCACCCTCTTTTGGTTTTCCTGCTACCTCACTGGTGACTCCTTGTTGATTTCCCTTTTTGGCTCTTCTCCCTGGCTTTTTTTTGGGGGGCTACTCAGCACAGCATGCAGGATCTTAGTTCCCCGACCAGGGATCGAACCCATGTCCCCTGCAGTGGAAGTGCAGAGTCTCAACCACTGGACCACCAGGGAAGTCCCCTCCCTGCCTTCTTAACATGAGAATGCCTTAGCGCTCAGTTTTTGGTCCTCTTCTCTTAAACTACCTATACTTCACTCACTGCTGATCTCAGTCACTGGTGTTCTCATCCAGTCTGTGGCTTTAGATACTACCTATATGATATCAGAAAAATTTTTATCTCTAGTCCAGGTCTTTCTTGAACTCCAGACCTCCATACCTCTAACATCCAAAGTGTTTATTCAACAACTCTACCTGGTTGTTTAAGAGAGATATTAAACTCTACCTGCTCTCCCTTTCTCCCCCAATCTAATCTATTAGGAAATCCTGATAGCTTTACTTTAAAAAAAACATATTTATTTATTTAGGCTGTGACAGGTTTTAGCTGCGGCACGTGGGAACTTTGCTGCAGCATGCGGGCTTCTTAGTTGCAGCATGCATGTGGCATCTAGTTCCCCGATCAGGGATCGAACCCGGGCCCCTTGCATTGGGAGTGTGGAGTCTTAGCCACTGGACCACCAGGGAAGTACCCCTTCCCCCTTTTTTGGCTTTACTTTCAAAATATATCTAGACTTCAACCCCTATTACCTTGGTTCAAGCCACCACCACAGCTCACCTGTGTGAGAGAATCCTACTAGTTCTCCTCATTTCTACCCTTGGCAGCCCCACTCCCACTATCTACCCTCAACTCAGTAGTCAGAGTGATGCTGTTAAAATAAGTCAGATCATGTCAATCCTCTGCTCAAAATTCTCTAATGGCTCCCCACGTCACTCACAATAAAAGTCTACATGATTGGACACCCCTATACCCCATTTATCTCTATGACTAAGCCCTACTATTCTCCCCTCAGGCACATTCTCACTTCAAAACCTTCATACTGGTTCTACCTGAAATGCACTTATCCCAGATTTCTGCAAGGCTCTCTCACCAATTTGAGGTTTTGTTCAATGTGACCTTCTCAGTGAGGACTATACTGAATATCCTATCTAAAATTACATTTCCCTGACTCTGTTCCCATACCACTTCCTATCCCCCTTATTCTGCTCTATTTTTTCTTTTTCCAAAGCACTTCTAACCTTTTAAACATACTATATAATTTACTGTATCTATTGTTAATTGTCTGTTTCCCCTGCTAGAATGTAAGCTCCATGATGGCAGGGCTCTTTTGTTCTGCTGTATCCTAAGCCTCTAGAACAGTCTCTACCTAGTACATGGTAAATTTTCAACAAGTATCTGATGAATGAATGAAAAGGTGTGAGTGTATTAGACTGTGGAATATAAGCATGCAGGAAAGAACCCAATCTCCATTAGTGGGCTTCACCATCCAACATGCGGATTACCCAAGTGTCTTTCTCCATCTTCCTGCTGTCAATTTTGTGTGTTTCTTTTATTGTGTTTTGACTATAGTTAAGAGCAGAGAAATAAAGTAGCTAAGATCCTACCTATCCTTCACAGTCCTCTGAAATGCTAATTCCATGAAAACTTCACTGATCCCCCGAATCTCTTCAAGCCCTCCTTAATTATCTTTTTTTATAGGCTTTGGAATCCATTTTTAAATTCAGTGTGCACATACACACATACCCTTTTCTCATCCCTCTTAGATTGGAAGTTCTTGGAAGGCAAGAAAGTATTCATTTTTCAATCACCCATAGGATTTGCATAATGTTTTATCTAAGGATACTCAGTAAATGAACAAATTAAAGTAAATCTCATTATTTCCTCTGGAACAAGGCTTGAAGCAGAAGGCTAAAGCTGTTATCTACCAAAAGGAGGTTTGGTAAGTACCTGTCCAGGCAATTAATCTATTTCATTCCTGACTCCACTGGTAGAGTTAATGAGGAGCCATGAGGGGCAAGGGACTCTTTCTTTTCCTCACATATCTAAAAGAGTTGTCCAAACAACCTCTTAGTAATTCCAAAAGGCCCTAGTGAACACTCCCAGGGCTCCAAGTTTCAAACCATAAAGAGAAATACAATCAGGGTACTGACAATACAGAGAGAGCAGTGGCTGCCTCCTGGGGATCCTGTAACCACTTAAGAGTTAAGAAAAGCCAGATGGGACAGCCAGTGCTGTCAGTAAAGCTCAAAGAGCTCCACAGACAGCAATGCTTAATTGTACAAAAAAAGTCAATTACACTAAGTTCTTCTTTCATCTGTACTTCACATGTGTTTGCAACCAACTACTTGTGGCCAATTAAAAACAGCTGTTCTTCCTATTACATGGGAGGAAAAAGCAGATGCCCAGGCCTAACTCACTGAGAGTAAATGCATGTCTAGAAAAAGGAGGAGAGACAGAGCAGGCACACGTATGCAGGCCCATGGAAATACATTTACAGCTGTTTCCAGCCGACTTCAACAGCCTACTGTCAGTGGGGGATGGCTGCAGTGACCTGGCAGTGAAGCTGCATGTTTTCCCCTCTGTTCAGGGAAAAAACTGTCGTATAACTTCCCCCCTCTTAAACAGTTACTGATGAGTCAAGAGCAGCCTTCATGCAAGAAAAACTCAACTGACCATTCAGGAGGGCACCAGATGAGCACCATGGCTTGGTCTCTAAGGAGTTTTTCAGAGGAAAGTTAAAAGGGAGAAAGCTTTTAAAATGAGGAATAGCAACATTTAGTAGCTACTGAGCACCCTCACAATATCCCTAAGAAAGCAGATATTATTACTACTGTTGTTATTGTTTGCATTGTTAATATTCTTATTTTACAGATGAAGAAAGTTTGGCAAGATTAAACAATTTTTCCAAAGCCTCCAACTAAGAGACAAATGCATCAGGAATTTAAACCCAGGCCTACCAACTCTATTACATTATGCTTCTTTCCATAAATAGTAAGGTCTTAGTGTAGAGGCATATCTCAGGGGAAGCAATTCTATCAGTGAAAACTCTAAAGTCCTTTCCAACAAGAATTAGGGAAAAGGGAAGGAGAAGGCCGTATGAATATTTTCCAAAGACACCAACATCTACCAAATGTAAACCCATTACGTCTATTACCTAGGTTACTAGGCAGCAATGCTCTGGAAATTATGGATCTATGGGCATTGATCTTACACACAGCAGTAACAATGTCTTACATTTGAAAGCACCTAGTTTTCAGAAAGCCTCCAAGGCTGTTAAGTCATCCACGATATGAGGTGGTAGGGCGGGGGGTGGAGGTAGCAATTTTACAGAAGAAACTGAGACTCAGACAACTGCTGTTATATAACCTGCCTAGAATCACTCAATCATTTGGTTACTGGAAGTACTGCAGACTTGAATCCAGGTATGATCTTAAGCCTAACGCTCCTTCCCATACACCATACTGGCTCTATAGATAACGGCCAGCCTGTTTATTTTATCTTCGGAATTATCACATAGAAACAGATGCTCTTCCTACGTACTTCGTAGGTGTAAAATATATTCTGATGGGCTTTTTCTTTGCTACAGCAAAATCCCCAGTTCCTTCCTCTGATTTTTAAAGAGATTTTGAGAAATGAGTAATTATTTGACATCAACTAAAAAAATTGAGCCTAATCCTCCAGGTAGGAAGTTTTACAGTGGGTATTAGTTCTTACATCTTGAAATGATTGAGGAAGCCCTATGTGAATTACTTAGCCAACTGCCTAATTCTGTGTTGTTTATATAATAAATAAACTTCATCTCTTTAGTTTGTGTAGCCAAAAAATGTCTCCAGTGACTGTCAGTCTTTCTGAACAGGAGAATGGAGAAGAAAAAGATGCTCTTGCTTGTGGCTCACACTGAGAAGCACACAGCAGGTATTCAATAAATGCAGATTGCGTGTCATCTGATTATGCCATTAAGGCATATAACAAGAAGCCAGCTTCCTCCCACAGCCTGCCTCAGTATCTTACTTTCAACTGGCATGAACAGAGAGAGCGAGCACAGCCTTTTCCAGATTTGTTTAAGTCAAAATGGCAGTAGATTAGATGAGGAATTTCCTGACAGATTTTTCGTTATCTAAGCATTCAAAGCTAGAACTCAAGGCCACATTTAGCCCTTTTATGTTATGTTTGGCTTGCTGAACCTTTCTAAATGTTTTTAAAAACTATGAATTGCCAACATTTAAAAATAGAGAGCCTACATATAAGAACTTTCTAATC
The DNA here is from genome assembly GCF_003676395.1 of Aethalodelphis obliquidens. NCBI lineage: Eukaryota > Metazoa > Chordata > Mammalia > Artiodactyla > Delphinidae > Aethalodelphis > Aethalodelphis obliquidens. Next base: position 42,037,885 of record NW_020837954.1, read on the forward strand.
ACTGGAGTTGCCCTGGGGCAACAAGCACCCTATCATGGGGGGCAACCTAGCAGAGGGTTTAAGTTATTCCTAAATAAAAGTGTACTTTAATATATGTAAGTTATAACTCAAAAAAAAATTATTGTGGGGATATGTATGCGAACAGAAAATTCTACAGACCACTGATCTGGACTAAATACATGCAGCATGTGAATGCTTCTGCTGGGATATCATGTTTTCATTTTTATTCATTTAAGAAAATTTTATTTCTTTTGTGATCTATTCTTTGTCCAATGTTTATTCACTGATTTTTTTTTCTTTTTTCATCAAGGAGTATAAAAAGGATACAGAAAACAGCATAAAAAGTATAGTTTAGGGGCTTCCCTGGTGGTGCAGTGGTTGGGAGTCCGCCTGATGATGCGGGGGATGCGGGTTCGTGCCCCAGTCCGGGAGGGTCCCGCATGCTGCGGAGCGGCTGGGCCCGTGGGCCATGGCCGCTGGGCCTGCACGTCTGGAGCCTGTGCTCCGCGGCGGGAGAGGCCACGGCAGTGAGAGGCCCACGTACCGCAAAAAAAAAAAAAAAAAAAGTATAGCTTAATGACGTTTTTTAACGTGAACACCTGTATAACCAACACCCAGGTCTCAAGAAATGGAATTTTTCCTGGCCATTCAGAGGCCTCTATATGCTTCATTCCTATTACAACCCCTTCCCTCCCCTAAAGAAATCATTATCCTGACTTGTACATTAATCGCTTCCCTGCTTTTTAAAATAATTTTATTCATCCAAGTATGCATTCCTAAATACTTTATTTATTTATTTATTCTTGGGTCACACCGTGCAGCTTGTGGGATCTTAGTTCCCCGACCAGGGATCGAACCTGGGCCTTCGGCAGTGAAAACTCAGAGTCCTAACCACTGGACTGCCAGGGAATTCCCTTCTAAATACTTTAGTTTTGCCTGTTTTTTGTTTTAATATATCTTTTGGGTTTCTTATACAATAGATTTTCTCCTGTCCATCCTTCCTTTTCTCACCAAAATGTAAATACTTGTTGAAGAACACAGATCATTTGACCTATATCCTCACAACGTAGTACAGAACACTCCTCTGTCCTCTGTGCTACCTGCAAATTGAAAGCTGGATCCTGAGGTCTGATTAGATTCAGGGTTATTTTATTTTGCAAGACCTTAGGCACCATTGTGTTTCTTCATCAGGAGACTCTTAATGTCTAGTTGTCTTTCTTTTTGTGATGTGAACAGCTGTAGATGCTCAATGTTTAGAGGCATTAATTCACTGAGGGCTGCTAAGTGATTATATTAAAATTCTATAATTTCTTTTTTCTAAAATGTCTTCTATTTTACCTATAATTTTGAAAGATATTTTCCCTGGATTCTAGGTTCCCTAGAATTCTAGGTTGGCAGGTTTTAATTCTTTAAGCACTTTAGGGATATCATTCTACTATATTCTGGCTTCCATAATTTGACCATCAATCTTATTGTTGCTTATTTACAGGTAATTTGTCCATTTTCTCAGACTGCTTTTGGGCTTTTTCTCATTATCTTTCATTTTCAACAGTCTGACATGATATGCCTAGGTGTGTTGTATTTATTTATTCCGCTTCTGGTTACTGAGTTTCTTGAATCTGAGTATTGGCATATTTCATTTGTTCTGGAAACTTTCAGTCATTATCTCTTCATATATTGCTCTGCTTCACTTTCTCTCTTTTATCCTTCTGGGATTCCAATTTCATATGTTAGATCACCTGTGTCCCACTTGTCTCTTACACTCTCTGCTTTGCTTTTTCCATTCTCCATTCTTATCGTCCTTCAGTTTGAATGTCTTCTATTGACCTGTCTTCTATTCACCAAGCCTGTCCTCTCAAGGTTAAACAAATCCAAAAAATTCTTAGTTTTAGACATATTTTTCAGTTCTACATGATTTTTTTTTCTAGGTAGATTCCAATTCTCTGTTGAAATTCTCCATCTTTTTATCCATTTTGTCCATCCATCATTTCTATTTTCTTTATCACATTTACAGTATTTCAAGTTCCTGAGTGTTTGACTTCAAAATGTAGATTATATTGTGGGTTGGCTTCTTTTGATTACTGACCACATTTTCATGTCTCATAATTTTTTTATTGTATGCTGGACATTGAGGATAAAGAACCATGGAGACTGCTATGGACTGAACTGTGTCTCTTGCAAATTCGTATGTTGAAGCCCCAACTCCCAATGTGACTATTTGGAGAGAGGGGCTTTAAGGAGATAATTAAGGTTAAACAAAGTCATAAGGGAAGGATTCTAATCCAATAAGATTGACGTCCTCATAAGAAGAGGAAGGGACACCAGCGATGTATGTACACAGAGAAAAGGCCATGTGAGAACACAATGAGGAGGCAGTCATCTGCAAGCCAAAGGAGAGAGGCCTCAGGAGAAATCGAACTTCTCAGAACCTTGATCTTGAACATCTAGCCTCCAGAACTGTGAGAAAATATGGTTCTGATGTTTACAGTCTGTGGGATTTTGTTATGACAGCCCTAGCAAACTAATAGAGAGATGAAAGCTGTTTCCTCCATATGCATTTACCCATTCCACTCTTGAGAAAAGAAGGGGCTGATCACCCTCAATCCAATCAGAAGGAACCAGGTCAGCACTGGGTTGAATAAGTCTACTTCTTTTTTTAAAAATACTTATTTGGCTGCATCTGTTCTTAGCTGTGGCACGTGCGATCTTCGTTGCAGCATGCAGGATCTTTCGTTGTGGCGCGAGGGCTTCTCTCTAGTTGTGGCACGGTGGCTCTTTAATTGTGGCGTGTGGGCTTAGTTGCCCCACGGCAAGTGGGATCTTAGTTCCCTGACCAGGGACTGAACCCGCGTCCCCTGCATTGGAAGGCAGATTCTCAACCACTGGACCACCAGGGAAGTCCCAAGTCTACTTCTGGTTTCAAATGTCTCAAAGGCAAGACCTGTGGCGTGCTTGTTGCAGATCTCTTCCACTAATGGAAGTTCGTGTCCTACTTACGTACCAGGAGATTGTAGGATATTACACTCGGCCTTTCTGGCCCAGCTCCATCCTCAAGTGTAGTCCTTTTGGACTTTTGATGGAGAGCCTGTCAAACCTCTGTTCTCTGCTCTGAACATTCTGTTCTTTGGAGGTTTTAATCTTACCTCTTTATCATCCTTTCCCAAGTAGGTTCAAAATGCCCTGTGGAGCAGGACCTTCCCACTAGTGTTTGGGGTTCCTCTAGAATCCAGTCTATCCTATCAACACATGTGGCCATCGAAAACTCTGATTTCTTTTGACCCTGGTAGAGTCTGTCCATGGCAGCCCAAACTACAGCCTGTGCATAGATGCCCTCAGGAAAGAACATGGCCAGCACCTTCTGCTCAGTTAGGAAGGGCTCTTCCTTCTTCTGAACTTCAGTTCTCCTCACAGACTTTGTAACCACAGCTCTCTGACATCTTTAAAAATATGGCTTTTGTAATTTGATTTTTGTACTTATTGCAATAGGAGCTACCTACTGCATCCTATGTGGAATCTGACGTCTAACAATTTATTTTTTAATAGAAATTTTATATCATTCCCTTTTCCTCCTTGAAATAATATTTCTACTTTATCTACCTCCCCCCAAATTTCAACCTAATATATTTTAATGAAAATCTATCATAGTTTCACCAATAAAAATATAATTACAAACTTAAAATTTTCTTTATTTACTGTGACTGTAAGGCTCTAAGTGTTAACATTTCTGTATTGGATTTGAGTTACCATTACAATACTTACTGGAACACAATTGATCAAAACAGATATACTTTTAATGTTTTATAAAAACCAATTATTATAAAAAGGAGCAATTTATTGTAAGTGCATAAGAAGATAAGGTAGAAGATGGTGGAGGGTTGGGTTATAGCCCTATGATTAAAGGATACTTCAGCTTTTTTGGCATCTTAGAGGTTTTTACACCTTAGGGCAATGCACCATGCCAAGGTTCAAGTGGCCAGAAATTTCTGGAGTACTTCCAATTTTCTGGTGTTTTTTGTTTGTCTGCTTGTTTGTTTGTTTTTCTGTAAAGTGGGGGAAGGACAAAGGGAAAAGGGGAGGTGGGAAAGGACAATACACATGGAATTTGAGAATCTAGAAATGGATTCCTTTAAACCAGCTGTGCCTATACAATCCTTGGAAGGTCCAGGCACCCATTTCGCAGTTTTGATACTGGAATCCTAAATCAGCTATGAGGGTCCCTGCCAACCCAGAGATTGCATACCCATCTACATATAAAGACAGCCTAACAGTGGCCTGTACCCTAAGTCAGTACAGAAATCAGCAGGAGGTGAAAAAATCTACAATACTACTGCTAATTCTTTCCCCTTCTCTCAATACAAACATGAAAAAGATTCCAGAGGACAGTCCTGGGGGAGGGGATGATCCACTTTCTGTTTTAAAAGCCACACTGACTTAATAATGAAAAGCTTTTCAAGATCAGGTAAAAGATACAATTAAGCCCATAGATTATTTCTCAGCTAATCAATCTAGGACTTACGGGGGTGGGAGACTTAATACAGAACTATCTCTAGTGCTGGAACATCACTTTTTGTTCAGATAGACTGTTGCTGTCCCATCTGGTAGTGCTTCAAAGGTAAGATGCTTCACTCATGCTTTCCAAATTCCAGAAGGGGAAAAAGGTCTTTTGTAACTTGTTTAGTAACCAGACCACAGCAACAGGATAGTTTCCAAAAGTAAGCCTCGACAAGTTTTGAAAGGCAGATGTTTGGTAACAATATTGTTAATTCAGCAATAGGCAAGCCAACAACTTTCCTAGACTCTGAGCACTAGACACATCTTGTGTAATATAATCAGCACAGTCCTCTATTACTTTCCTGATGGCCATTTTCCAGTTTGATGCCATGTATCACCTGGAGCAGATGGCTGTACTGAGCTGTCCTGAGAACAAAAAATAGACATTTTTCTACCAGTAGGAAGCAACCAGTGTAACACTCATCTGAGCACGTGAGGACACTATTATCAAGAATGAAGAGGGCTTCCCTGGTGGCGCAGTGGTTGAGAGTCCGCCTGCCAATGCAGGGGACACAGGTTTGTGCCCTGGTCCGGGAATATCCCACATGCCGCGGAGCGGCTGGGCCTGTGAGCCATGGCCACTGAGCCTGCGCGTCCGGAGCCTGTGCTCCGCGACGGGAGAGGCCACAACAGTGAGAGGCCCACGTATCGCAAAAAAAAAAAAGAATGAAGAATGGTCCGCACTGCCTGAAAGCTCAGATGGCCTAGGTCCAAATTTATGGAAAGTAGCAGGCTCTTTTTCAGAATACATCTAGAGCAAAAGCAGAAATATTTCTTCCTAATTTCTCTCATGTCTGGGGTTAGCCAAACTCCAGGGAGTATATCTGTCCATCAACAAAGAAAGTTTCCCTTTACCTAACATCACCAGGGAGGCTAAAAGAAAGGCAGAGGCCCTACCAACTGTTTGTAGAGTCATAAGCAGGAATGTGCACATGAATAATAAAGGAAAAGCATGTAAAAAGCAAGGTAATAATACTCCAAGTGTGAAACAGGAGAGAGGAAAATGGACATAAAGGAGATCTATGAAGTCTAAAGAAAAGTTCTTAGGAGGAAAAAAAGCTGAGCATGATTATGTCAGATAAGAGTATGCATGAAGGTTATAGCTAAATTTGGCTCCTAATTTTTATTTTAAAATTTACTTCGGTCACTTTCCAAAAAATTTTTTGTATTAAAAGAGAAATATCTTCCTCTACTGCTAAAGATCTGCCCTTTCAGGGCACAGCACGCAGGAGGTCAATAGAGCCAACATTAGCAGCAGGTTCACACTCGGGATACACTCACCTGCTTCTGGATCTGCAGGAATTCTCCACATGTACAGGTTGAAGTCATCAGAGCCTGAAAGGATATACTGTTGGGACAAAAAAAATCTATTTATTACTTATGTATTGATTGATAATCTATCTACCTATCTATCTATACAGAAAAAGGTTTTTAAAAATAAACAAGATAAATGAACATATATTCATAGGGCACCACAGAGCAAACACTCTCTTAAAAGTATTTGCAAATCAAAAGGCTAACTGGCTAAAACTTGGCAACAACCAAACCACCTGATTTAAAAATGGGCAAAAATGGGCAAAGGACTTGAACAGACATTTCTCCAAAGAAAATATACAAATCGCCAATAATGTGAAAAGATGTTTAACATCACTGATCATTATGGCAATGAAAATGAAAACCACAATGAGGTACCACGTCACACCCATTAGGATGGCGATTACCAAAAGCAAACAAACAGAAAACAAGCGTTGGTGAGGAGGTGGAGAAGTTGGTACCCACTGCGCATTGCTGGTGGGACTATATAATGGTGCACACACTGTGGAACACAGTATAGAGATTCTGCAAAAAGTTAAACATAGAACTACCATATAACCCAGAAATTCTACTCCTAGGTATATGTCAAAGAATTGAAAGCAAGGACTAGAGATATCTGTACACCAATGTTCAGAGCAGAAGGCTCACAACAGCCAAACAAACTAAATGTTCATCAATGGATGAACACATAAACAAAATGTGGTATATATCCATACAATGGAATATTATTTAGCCTTAAAAACGAAATTCAGACACATGCTACAACATGGGTAAAACTTGAAGACATTATGCTAAGTGAAATAAGCCATATACAACAAGACAAACGTTGTATGATTCAACTTACATGAGGAACCAAGAGTAGTCAAATTCATAGAGACAGAAAGCAGAATGGTAGTTGCCAAGGACTGGGGGTAAGGGAGAAATGGGCAGCTACTCTTCAACGAGTACAGAGTTTCACTTTGGGAAGATGAAAAAGTACTGGAGATGGACAGTTGTGATAGTTACACAACAATGTGAATGTACTTAATGCCACGAAGCTGTACATTTTAAAATGGTTTTAGTGGTAAGTTCCATGTTATGTATATTTTACCACAATTTTTCAAAAAAAATTTTTTTGAATTTTATTTTTTTATACAGCAGGTTCTTATTACCCATTTTATACATATTAGCGTATATATGTCACTCCCAGTCTCCCAATTCATCACACCACGTCCCTCCCCCCAGCCCGCCACTTTCCCCCCTTGGTGTCCATACGTTTGTTCTCTACATCTGTGTCTCAATTTCTGCCCTGCAAACCATTCAACTGTATCATTTTTCTAGGTTCCACATATATGTGTTAATATATGATATTGGTTTTACTCTTTCTACCTTACTTCACTCTGTATGACAGTCCCTAGATCCATCCACGTCTCTACAAATGACCCAATCTCCTTCCTTTTTATGGCTGAGTAATATTCCACTGTATATATATACCACAACTTCTTTATCCATTCCTCTGTCGAGAGGCATTTAGGTTGCTTCCATGACCTGGCTACTGTAAATAGTGCTGCAATGAACACCGGGGTGCATGTGTCTTTTTGAGTTATCAGTTTCTCTGGGTATATGCCCAATAGTGGGATTGCTGGGTCATATGGTAATTCTATTTTTAGTTTTTTAAGGACCCTCCATACTGTTCTCCATAGTTGCTGTAACAATTTACATTCCCACCAACAGTGGAAGACAGCTCCCTTTTCTCCACACCCTCTCCAGCATTTGTTGTTTGTAGCATTTCTGATGATGCCCATTCAAACTGGTGTGAGGTGATACCTCATTGTAGTTTCGATTTGCATTTCTCTAATGATTAGTGATGTTGAGCAGCTTTTCATGTGCTTCTTGGCCATCTGTATGTCTTCTTTGGAGAACTGTCTATTTAGGTCTGTCTTCTGCCCATTTTTCGATTGGGTTGTCTGTTTTTTTAATATTGAGCTGCATGAGCTATTTATATATTTTGGAGATTAACCTTTTGTCCATTGATTCTTTTGCAAATATTTTCTCCCATTTTGAAGGTAGTCTTTTCGTCTTGTTTGTAGTCTCCTTCGCTGTGCAAAAGCTTTTAAATTTCATTATGTCCCATTTGTTTATTTTTGTTTTTATTTCCATTACTCTAGGAGGTGGATCAAAAAAAGATCTGGCTGTGATTTATGTCAAAGAGTGTTCATCCTATGTTTTCCTCTAAGAGTTTTATAGTGTCCAGTCTTACATTTAGGTCTCTAATCCATTTTGAGTTTATTTTTGTGTACGGTGTTAGGGAGTGTTCTAATTTCATTCTTTTACATGTAGCTGTCCAGTTTTCCCAGCACCACTTATTGAAGAGACTGTCTTTTCTCCATTGTATATCCTTGCCTCCTCTGTGATAGATTAGTTGACCACAGGTGCGTGGGTTTATCTCTGTGCTTTCTATCCTGTTCCATTGATCTGTATTTCTGTTTTTGTGCCAGTACCATATTGTCTTGATTACAGTAGCTTTGTAGTATAGTCCGAAGTCAGGGAGTCTGATTCCTCCAGCTCCGTTGTTTTCCCTCAAGACTGCTTTGCCCATTCGGGGTCTTTTGTGTCTCCATGCAAATTTTAAGATTTTTTGTTCTAGTTCTGTAAAAAATGCCATTGGTAATTTGACAGGGATTGCATTGAATCTGTAGATTGTTCTTCTTTCTCTAGTTCCTTTAGGTGAAGGTTAGATTGTTTATTTGAGACTTTTCTTGTTTCTCGAGGTAGGCCTGTCTTGCTATAAACTTCCCTCTTTGAACTGCTTTTGCTGCATCCCATAGGTTTTGGATGGTCTTGTTTTCACTGTCATTTGTCTCTAGGTATTTTTTTATTTCCTCTTTCATTTCTTCAGTGATCTCTTAGTTATTTAGTAACGTGTTGTTTAGCCTCCATGTGTTTGTGTTTTTTACGTTATTTTTCCCTGTAACTGATTTCTAATCTCATAGCATTGTGGTCAGAACAGATGCTTGATATGATTTCAATTTTGTTAAATTTACTGAGGCTTGATTTGTGACCCAAGATGTGATCTATCCTGGAGGATATTCCGTGTGTGCTGAGAAGAAGTGTAATCTGCTGTTTATGGATGGAATGTGCTGTAACTATCAATTAAATCTATCTTGTCTACTGTGTCATTTAACGCTTGTGTTTCCTTATTAATTTTCTGTTTGCACGATCTGTCCATTGGTTTAAGTAAGGTGTTAAAGTCCCCCACTATTATTGTGTTATTGTTGATTTCCTCTTTTAAAGCTGTTAGCAGTTGCCTTATGTATTGAGGTGCTCCTATCTTGGGTGCATATAGATTTATAATTGTTATATCTTCTTCTTGGATTGATCCCTTGATCATTATGTAGTGTCCTTCCTTGTCTCTTGTAACAAGGAAGTCTTTATTTTAAAGTCTGTTTTACCTGATGTGAGTATTGCTACTCCAGCTTTCTTCTGATTTCCATTTGCATGGAATATCTTTTTCCATCTCCTCACTTTCAGTCTGTATGTGTTCCTAGGTCTGAGGCAGGTCTCTTGTGTACAGCATATAGATGGATCTTGTTTTTGTATCTATTCAGCGAGCCTGTGTCTTTTGGTTGGAGCATTTAATCTATTCACGTTTAAGGTAATTATCGATATTATGTTCCTATTACCGTTTTCTTAATTGTTATGGGTTGGTTTTTTAGGTCCTTTTCTTCTCTTGTGTTTCCCACTTAGAGAAGTTCCTCTAGCATTTGTTGCAGAGCTGCTTTGGCGGTGCTGGATTCTCTTAGCTTTTGCTTGTCTGTGAAGCTTTTGATTTCTCTGTCGAATCTGAATGAGATCTTGGCCGGGTAGAGTAATCTTGGTTGTAGGTTCTTCCCTTTCACCATTTTAAATATGTCATGCCACTCCCTTCTGGCTTGTAGAGTTTCTGCTGAGAAATCAGCTGTTAACCTTATGAGAGTTCCCTTGTACGTTATTTGTTGTTTTTCCCTTGTTGCTTTTTTTGTTTTGTTTTGTTTTTGCGGTACGTGGGCCTCTCACTGTTGTGGCCTCTCCCGTTGCGGAGCACAGGCTCCGGATGCACAGGCCCAGCGGCCATGGCTCACGGGCCTAGCCGCTCTGCGGCATGTGGGATCTTCCCAGACCGGGGCACGAACTCGGCAGGTGGACTCTCAACCACTGCGCCACCAGGGAAGCCCCCTTGTTGCTTTCAATAATTTTTCTTTGTCTTTAATTTTTGCCAATTTGATTACTATGTGTCTCGGCATGTTTCTCCTTGGGTTTACCTTGCCTGGGACTCTCTGCGCTTCCTGGACTTAGGTGGCTATTTCCTTTCCTATATTAGGGAAGTTTTCGACTATAATCTCTTCAAATATTTTCTCGGGTCCTTTCTCTCTCTCTTTTCTTTCTGGGACCCCTATAATGCGAATGTTGTTGCGTTTACTGTTGTCCCAGAGGTCTCTTAGGCTGTCTTCATTTCTTTTCATTCTTTTTTCTTTATTCTGTTTCGCAGCAGTGAATTCCACCATTCTGTCTTCCAGGTCACTTATCTGGTCTTCTGCCTCAGTTATTCTGCTACTGATTCCTTCTAGTGTTGTTTTCATTTCAGTTATTGTATTGTTCATCTCTGTTTGTTTTTTCTTTAATTCTTCTAGGTGTTTGTTCTTTAATTCTTCTAGGTCTTTGTTAAACATTTCTTGCATCTTCTCAATCTTTGCCTCCATTCTTTTTCTGAGGTCCTGGATCATCGTCACTGTCATTATTCTGAATTCTTTTTCTGGAAGGTTGCCTATCTCCACTTCATTTAGTTGTTTCTCTGGGGTTTTATCTTGTTCCTTCATCTGGTACCTAGTCCTCTGCCTTTTCATCTTTTCTATCTTTCTGTGATTGTGGTTTTTGTTCCACAGGCTGCAGGATTGTAGTTCTTCTTGCTTCTGCTCTCTGCCCTGTGCTGGATGAGGCTATCTAAGAGGCTTGTGCAGGTTTCCTGATGGGAGGGACTGGTGGTGGGTAGAGCTGGCTGTTGCTCTGGTTGGCAGAGCTCAGTAAAACTTTAATCCACTTGTCTGCTTATGGGTGGGTCTGGATTCCCTCCCTGTTGGTTGCTTGGCCTGAGGTGACCCAACTCTGGAACCTACCCGGGCTCTTTGGTGGGGCTAATGGCAGACTCTGGGAGGGCTCACACCAAGGAGTACTTTCCAGAACTTCTGCTGCCAGTGTCCCTGTCCTCACGGTGAGACACAGCCACACACTGCCTCTGCAGGAGACCCTCCAACACTAGCAGGTAGGTCTGGTTCAGTCTCCTATGGGGTCACTGCTCCTTCCCCTGGATCCCGATGCGCACACTACTTTGTGTGTGCCCTCCAAGAGTGGCGTGTCTGTTTCTCCCAGTCCTGTCGAAGTCCTGCAATCAAATCCCACTAGCCTTCAAAGTCTGATTCTCTAGGAATTCCTCCTCCTGTTGCCGGATCCCCAGGTTGGGAAGCCTGATGTGGGGCTCAGAACCTTCACTCCAGTGGGTGGACTTCTGTTGTATAAGTGTTCTCCAGTTTGTGAGTCACCCACCCAGCAGTTATGGGATTTGATTTTATTGTGATTGTGCCCCTCCTACCGTCTCATTGTGGCTTCTCCTTTGTCCTTGGATGTGGGGTATCCTTTTTGGTGAGTTTCAGTGTCTTCCTGTCGATGACTGTTCAACAGTTAGTTGTGATTCTGCTGTTCTCACAAGAGGGAGTGAGAGCACGTCTTTCTGCTCTGCCATCTTGAACCAATCTCTCAAAAAATTTTTTTAAATTTAGGAGCTTCCCAAGAGATCTGTTATGCAAGCCCAAGCATCCTGAATTTCCCTGTTGTCATCTACATCTTTGAGCAGGAAGCCATTGCCAACCCAGCTATGAGTTAATGACAGAGACGTAAGCAATCCCCTTTTATGAGGCAGCTTCAAACTGCCTGATCTCAGAAAGAGAAGACACTAAGCCAGATCTATTTTAATTAGGACTCATAAGAGCACTGTCTAATAGCAACCAGTGAGCAATTCTGAGAGTTCATTTATTTCCAAAGATTAACAAAAGTGCTTTGCTTTAAGTTTAGGTCAGCATTACTTCCTACCTTTTGGTCCCATCTGCTTATTCCCCCAGAAAAATAAAGGCCTACAGTTTTCTAAAGAAAATTTCTGGGCTTCCCTGGTAGCGCAGTGGTTGAGAATCTGCTTGCTAATGCAGGGGACACGGGTTCGAGCCCTGGTCTGGGAAGATCCCACATGCCACGGAGCAACTAGGCCCGTGAGCCACAACTACTGAGCCTGCGCGTCTGGAGCCTGTGCTCCGCAACAAGAGATGCCGCAATGAGAGGCTCGCACACCGCGATGAATTGTGGCCCCCGCTTGCCACAACTAGAGAAAGCCCTTGCACGGAAACGAAGACCTAACACAGCCAAAAGTAAAATAAAATAAATAAATAAAAGAAATGCATTTCCATTCTAAAAGTAAATTTCTGACTTAAAAATGACACTGCAAATATCCAAAAAGTGTAAGTCCAACATATACACAACCTCATGCCTAATGAATACATTACTAAATACTTTGTAATCATTAAAAATCAATTTACCAGTCTTCAAAACACTAGTAATAACATGAGAAAGGAGGGAAAGAGACTCATGTTCAAAGATGAAGAAAGTGCTATCCACAGGGGTTAGGTGATCTGGCTCAGGGCACAGTGGAAAAAGAAGTGGGTCCAGTTTCCTCATCTGGTTGCTCATTGCTATGGTCTACATGTTTGTGTCCCCCCAAATTCACATGTTCAAATCCTAATGCCCAATGTGATAATATTAGGAGGTGGGGCCTTTGGGGGGTGATTGGGCCTTAAGGGTGGAGCCCTCATAAATGGGATTAGCACTCTTGTAAAAGAGACCCGGCAGAGCTCCCTAGCCCCTTCTGCCATGTGAGGAAACAGTGAGAAGTCAGCAGGCTGCAACCAGGAAGACGGCCTTCACCAGAACCCAATCAGGTTGGCACCCTGATCTTGGACTTCCAGCCTCCAGAACTGTGAGAAAGAAATTACTGAAATTATAAGCCACCCAGTCCATGGTATTTTGTTATGGCAGCCATAACAGACTAAGATACCCTCTGAGGCTCATTCAGTTCTAAGAGTCTATGATTACTCTGTGAAGGAATGATGTAAGCCAGATCAGAGCTGAAAATCCCTAAACTGCTGGCTCACAGTTGCTTGACGAGTCACTACATAAGTATGTTGAAAATAAGGAAACTCAAAGTCTAATCGTGTTACACTTCAATTTAAAAGTTTCCTCAACAACAGAAACCAAAGACCTCAGGATTTTAAAACTGGGCAAAGTACTTGAACAGACATTTTCCAAAGAAGAAATGTACAACGGCCATATACAAATGGCCAATAAGCACACAAAAAGATACTCAACATCACTAATCATTAGGGAAATGAATATCAAAACCACAAGGAGATACCACCTCACACTCATTAGGATGGTTACTATCAAAAAAAAACAGAAAATAGTTCTTCAAAAAATTAAAAATAAAATCACTATATGATTCATCAATTCCACCTCTGGGTATATAGCTAAAAGAACTGAATGCAAGATCTCTTAGAGATATTTATATAACAATGTTCATAGCAGCTTTATTCACAACAGCCAAAGAGGGAAGCAACCCAAGTGTCCAGCAAGAGATGAATGTATAAACAAAACGCGGTGCATACACACGATGCAATAGTATTCAGATTTTAAAAGGAAGGAAATTCTGACACAAGCTACAACATGGATGAATCTTGAACCTTATGCGAAGTGAAATAAGCCAGTTACAAAAAGACAAATACTGTATGATTCCACTTATGAGGTTCCTAGAGTAAGTGAGTAGTCAAATTCATAAAGACAAAGTGGAATGGTGGTTACCAAGAGCTGGGGGCAGGGGAGGGAGGGGAGTTAGTGTTTAATGGGTACAGAGTTTCACTTGTGCAAGATGAAAAACTTTTGGAGATAGATGCTCGTGATGGTTACACAACAATGTTAATGTACTTATCACTACAATTATACTTAAATATTTTCCCCTTAAAAATAGAAGAAAAAACGAAAAGATGAACCTTCATTGTCTTGACTTAGGGTCCATCCAGTAACTCCCTGCAGTTTAATGACACTATCTTGTTTGAAGTTAGGAAGTTGAAATTCAGGAGCCCAAAGGCTTTTCTCTCACAGCCTGTTTGGCAAAACTACCTACTATCAATAGTTAGGGGAAAAAATTCATTAATTACACACAAACCGAGCACTTATATGCCAGGCACTCTGGTGTTTACAAAGATATATAAGGTAATACCCGGGTTCTCAAGGAGCTTAAACCAAGTAGAAAATATACATGTAGGTACACAGCTACCCTGCCATGAAGTCGAGATCACTAGGTGCCATTATGAGAAACAAGGTGCCTGTTGATTCACAAAAGTCAAGGCAAGATAGATTTGAGCCCTGAGCCACCCACAGGTAAAGATGTGGTAGGAAAAGGCAAAGGAAAGAGGAAAGATAAAGTGCTCATGTAGTCTACTGTTTTAACAGAAACAGGAAGCACGGGTAACTCACTCCTTCATACCCTGCTCAAGTCCCTCAGGCCTTACTGCTTAGTGTACCTGATCTCCAACTGCCAGTATCCATATCTCTTTGCCTAAGGGCTTCTCGAAAGCTCAGGAGGCTGCAGGGTACTCTAGGGAATAAACACTCCCTGTGAGCAGGCTCCAGCAATGACTCATATCCCAGCTGCCTAGATCCCAGGTAGAATAACCCTGAAGTGTGTGTTCTATACCCTTTCCCCTCAGAATCAAACTCCAATTGCCCACAGTAGTAGTTGGCTCACTAAATCATCCTTCTTTCCCCTATTTCACTTTTCCACTCCTCTGATATTTACTGCATTTCCAAATAAATTACTTGCACCTGAAACTTGAATCCAAATTAAGACACATGGGGGAGGGAACACAAAAGAACTGTGTACTAATAATTTATATATAAAACATATTTATTATTCAACAGCTCATCATTTCATGCTCTGTGTTTAAAAGAGGCTATAAAACTTCAAATAGAGAATTCCTGTTACCCTGTGCACCCCCCTCCCCAATATCTTCCCCAAACTAAACAAACAAAAAATAAATATTAAAAAAAGAGTGGGGCTTCCCTGATGGCACAGTGGTTGGGAGTCCGCCTGCTGGTGCGGGGGCTGCGGGTTCGTGCCCCGGTCCAGGAGGGTCCCGTGGGCCATGGCCACTGGGCCTGCGCGTCTGGAGCCTGTGCTCCGCGGCGGGTGAGGCCGCAGCAGTGAGAGGCCCACTACCGCAAAAAAAAAAAAAAAGAGTGAACCAAGGCTGGGCTTATCAGAGGTTTTACTATTTCATTGCAAAGGATCAGTGCTTTCCCATTTGCTCAACTATTCACCAGGGAAAGCCATGAAAAGGTAAAAGGGGACTCCCAGACAGAAAGCTGACGCACAAGCCTTCCTTAGAAGGAAAAAAACTCCCACAGAGTTGAGGCCTCTTGGATTTAGTATGACAGCTCCAGAAATAGGTGGAAAATGAGTACCATGTACAGGCTTCCTCTCAGAGACAAGGTCAACTGCTGACCCTTTCTTCCTCTTGCAGCCACCACAAGGGAACAGCTCAGGATAATTTCCAAGGAAGGGGTCTCGACCCACTGCCGGCTAGTCAGACTGTTTAACTGTTCACACACACCGGAATCACAAAACTGCCCTGAGGAATTCATTTATGGCATTTCTTGGTTGTCTGCTGGGCCCCTTCCAACATTAAAAGTCGGCTGCCTAGGATACCGCTGAGAGAGTGAAATAAAAATGAGTTCATCCGTTTATTCATTAAACAAGTATTTACTGAATGTCTACTATGTCTACAGTGTTGGGCACTGTCCCAGAGAAAGGACTGATCAGAAAGACCCTGTCCCTACCTTCATGTGACTTACATTTTATTGGGTGGGGAGAGAAAAAGAATTTTATGCATATATAATGTGAGTGAAGAGTAAGTAGGGGAAAAAAAGTTAAAAAGAATATATGTATGTAATGTGTCCAGTGGTGGCGTTACAGAGAAAAATTAAACAGCAGGTTGGGGCATGTAGGGAGTGCTGGGGGTGGTTAGTTTCATTTTATACAGGGTAGTCACAGAAGGCCTCTCTGATAATATGGCATTTTGAGTACAGCCCTGAATGAAATGAGGGAGCAAGTTATATGGCTATCTGGGAGAAGAACAGAAGAATATTCTAGAAGGGACAGAGCTCTGGGCTATTTTAAAATACAAGGTAGGGGCGGTCCATTGGTTAAGACTCCATGCTTCCACTGCAGGGGGCACGGGTTTGATCCCTGGTTGGGGAACTGAGGATCCTGCATGCGTGTGGCAGCAGCAAACAAACAAACAAACAAATACCACCACCAACAAAAAAACCACAGGCAGCCAAAGGAGCTCTTTTTCTTTTCTTTTTTCTTTTCTCTTTTCTCTCCCTCCATCCCTCCCTTCCTCTCTTTCCTTCTTCCTTTATCTCTCTTTCTTTTTTTCTCTCCCTCCTCCCCTCCCTTCCCTTTCTTTCTTTTTAAACCTTTGCAGAAATAAACATCATTTCAAGTGGACTGAGTCCAGAGATACATTTAACGTCATCAGAGCAGCTGGAAAGATTCCTCTCCTCCCAGTTGAAGGAGGCTGAAGCCTCTGACTGAGGGGTGAGTGACAAATTAAAAACTCACTTCAGGGGGTTTCCCTGGTGGTGCAGTGGTTAAGAATCCGCCTGCCAATGTAGGGGACAAGGGTTTGAACCCTGGTCCGGGAAGATCCCACATGCCGCGGAGCAACGAAGCCCATGCACCACAACTACTGAGCCTGCGC
This sequence comes from Aethalodelphis obliquidens, assembly GCF_003676395.1. Classification (NCBI taxonomy): domain Eukaryota; kingdom Metazoa; phylum Chordata; class Mammalia; order Artiodactyla; family Delphinidae; genus Aethalodelphis; species Aethalodelphis obliquidens. The sequence continues at coordinate 42,054,627 of NW_020837954.1, forward strand.
TCTAGAGCCCACAAGCCACAACTACTGAAGCCGGCGTGCCTAGAGCCCGAGCTCCTCAACAAGAGAAGCCACCGCAATGAGAAGCCCGCACACTGCAAAGAAGAGTAGCCCCCGCTCACCGCAACCAGAGAAAGCCCACGTGCAGCAACAAAGACCCAATGCAGCCAAAAGTAAAATATAAATAAATTAATTAAAAAAAAAAAACCAACTCACTTCACATGAGTGTTTCACCTTGTATCCTCACAGAGATAGATGGGGCAGGTCTCCGAATGAGAAAGAATGTTTTAGGGAGTCCATTATCTAGGCAATAGAAGCCCCATTTCCCCAAATGCTTTGAGGTATGGGGGATAGGAGGAGGTAGGAGACCCACAGCCTACTTCAGATCAGAGAGTGGAAGACATACTTAATTTTAACTTGGCTTTGTGGGTAAGATGCGTGATACCAATGCAAAAATGAGCATAAGTTGTTGTGTGGATCCACACCATCCACAATCCTTCCCAGCTGGCCACAAAGGTTAAAGGTTGGTTACACTCTAACCCCATCTCTCACTGTTCATTCATTCCGTAGCCCAAGAGGGCAGCCTGTTTACTGATCTTGATGCAGCCCAGTCATCTTAAGTAGAGCTAACCTAAAGCCAGTGCATTTTATCTAATCCACTGTCAGTATGGAGATATTAATTTGTTCAAGCACAGGGACAGAGCAACAACTGCTCCTCTTAATAGATTTCAAGGAACTACCACCATGACCACCAACAACGACCAAAAAGAAAAAAAACCAACCCCCCCCCATATTAGCACCCTGTCACTATCTTATTTGCCCACATGTCCTCTGTCAATCTATTAACCTTTAGAGAAAACAGTCACATAATACTCCCTACTCTGGTAGACTGCTGTAATGCCCAGCGTCCCCTCCAAGAACTCCTGAAACCAAAAAAATGCCTCCCACTTCTTACCCACCCGAAATCCATGTTAAAAAGAGGAAAAAGTTCTAGCATGCAGGAGGAACAGACCATCTACTGATATACTCCAAAAATAACCCAGAATATGTCTTAGGTTCTTTGCTAACAGAGAAATCTCTTTCTGCTCAATTTCTCCGCTCCACTTCTCTAAGTAAAATATATGTATATGATATGTGTGTGTAAGTGTGTGTGCACAGCAGTTAATATTCCCCAATATCTGCTGATGGAGAAAGAGATATATCAATCAGCTATTATTCACTGAGTACCGATCAATTTACACAGTTCTCTCTAAGGTTCCTCCCATAGTAACTGATTAATTATTCTCCAGTAAATGGCACGCCTGTCTAATTAACTGTATTGAATAGGATAGAAAAACCAGATGGCTCTCTAGCCTGGATCAGCAACAGCAGAAATTGCTATTTAACATTTAAATCAAACACAGCTCTCATTTCTCCCTGACCTTTGTCAGAAGGGGAAAAAAAAATGTGACTGAACCATTTTGTGATGTGCCCTCTATAAGATTATTTTCAGTAAAAGGTTTGCCAATTGGTATATAATATACCTTTGATCATATCACTTATACCCAGAGCCTGTCACAAATACTATCCAAAGCAAAGAGGAAAAGTTTTCTTTGGAAATGGCCAAAGCCATAGGTTTATCTGATTTTATTTGTGGTCAGAGAAAATACAATTCCATTGGCTACCAATAAAAGCACACAAATATGCATACCCATAAGATTAACACTATTTTTTGCATGTGAAGTTTCACGTGATTTTTGCTTCTTTGGATCATTTGCCATTTCAGCTCCACTAGGCTCCTGGATTCTTTGGTTTATTAAAATAACTAACTTTTATGGGTTCTGAGTAGGAAAAATTCTATTAATAATAATAAAAAAGTTCCATAAAGACAGCCAATAACTGTCAAATAATCAGTAGGGAAGAAATTAAAAAAATGCTCTAAATCTCTAACAGCTGCTTGTAACAAAGTAGGCTGCATTACTTAAAGATGAATCTCTGTTTGGCAAAACTCTTTTGGAAACCTGGGCAAGATGAGGGGTCATCAACCAAATGGCCTTCAACAATCAATTTCTCCTCTGTGGGCCTTAGTTTTTATACTTGGGGACTGGGAAGTGGGGAGATGGCATCACTCATTTCAGTCTGCAAATATGTATTTATATTGTTTATTCAAGCAAAGGTCTCCAGTCTTTCAGAGGAAGGAATATTATTTCCCTTTTCCCTTTTTTTAAGATACCCCAAAATGAGGTAAAGCTACTTAAACACTACAAGGAGAATGGGGCAGGTAGAGCAGGTTATACTCTGTTCCCATCATTAATATCTACCAGGGATTTCCTAGTGAAGCCCAAACTCCTAGTCACGAACTATATATTAAAGGAGCCCTGCCATGTTGTATCACCAGATCACATCAATTCCATTTGTTCCTAAGAGGAAATCAGGTCACCTAGTGGTCCTTTTCAGCTTAACAATTGAAAACCAGACTATATCTAGCAGGTGTGCATATACTCCAAAACCTTGTAAGCTTTCTAAGTTCTACATCAGTAAATGAACTAAAAGATGGTTTAATCCTTGAGTAAAATCTTAATCCAGGATTGCTAATACCTGAAATCCCTAGTTTTCAGGAATTCCATAAACTCCTTAATATTACATGCAAAACGATGTGCATATGTACATTTTTCTGAAATGGTGTTCAAAGCTTTTAGACTTTCGAAGAGGTTCAGGAGTCAAAAAGATTTACAAATAGCTGATTTAATAAACAAGTTATTTTCATGCTACCTTCTCTTTATAAAGTAAAGAGTCTCCTAAAATATTCACCTAAAAAATACATACAACAAGGAATTCCTCTGCCATAACTGTGTTCAGCTCTTCCTCATCAGCCCATGGAAGAGGCTATTGCCACTTGATCTGAAAACACAGGTGGCAGCAGGTCTATGAGGAAGAGGGTACAATCATAGGCAATGGACTGAGCCTAGTCCTGGTTCAGCTACTGATTAGACCTGCAGTTTCAAACTACTCTAGACCTTAGTTTCACATGGAGATGAAACCTGTTCAACTATACCCAAAGGTTGCTGGGAGGATTAGTATGACATGAAAGTGCTTAGAAGCTAAAGAGCAAAAAATATATAAAAGAAAGGCAAGGAGAAGAAGAAAAAGTTAGCTTAAAGATACAAAGCAAGTCAAAGGATAGAATCTGAGAGTTGAATCTCCCCTATTAAAGGTGTGCCTTTATTTCAGGAGAACATATGGCATGCCAGGCCCCCACGTGAGCTTAATCAGGGCTGCATGGAGTTATTAGGAAAAAAAAAAAAGCGGAGTTATAACTTTCTAGGTTCCTTTACTGGCCTGGAGTGCACTTCCTGGTGAATTCCTACACCTCTATTATACCCGTATAATGTCAACACAGAAAGGTTGAGTGGTGACGTAATGTCTGAGGCCAAGCCATGTATTCAAGGCCGTTTTGTTGGATTCACAGTGTACAAGTCAGCTCTTTTCTCCAGGGGATGAGATATGATGATTTAATTATCATGATTTTAGGGGTCTGCCATCTGTCAAGTTCAAGAGAAAGACCTCTGTAAGTGATCCCAATGTTCAGACACTCCAGGGCTCAGCCCTTTCAAGAAAACTTTATTATTCTTTCTCCTTCCTTCCCTATCCGACTTTCGGCAAGATGTAGGGATTACCAGGCCAGGTGTTAGATGAGACTAACGAAAGAGAAGACTTAAATTACCACACTGTCCATTTCCAGGCCACACAAACCAGTTAGCCTGAAAGACTTATTTCCCAGAAGCCTGAGGTGCTCTGCTGGACTCTCGCAATCTAGGGCAAGAGCCATTTAAGGAATTGTGAAAGAAAGGGAACAAAAGCTGGGTGCTGTCTTACAAGTGTGTGCCAGAAAAGCTAGCAGGTGGAAAATTGGCCTTCTTTTTTAACCCTGTTAAGAGATTGGCTCACTAAGTATACAGAGGGGAGTGTGAAACTTGGGAGCCAGAATGTACCTAGTCAGGCTTCAGAGAGAAAATGAAAAACAAAAAAATCCAAGTATGATACAAAAGCAAGGAGGAGAACCTTTGGGTTCAGGCAGCCTCGAGGAAGGAATGCTGTTTGTTGTTTTACTAAAAGATTCCTCACTATACTGCAAGATTAGAAGATGGGCTGCCTTTAAAAAAAAAAAAGTTAAGGCTTTATTTGGGGCTAATTGTTCCTGTTGATGCCCAATCAATCTGATGTCACTCATGTCACCTTATCTGATGATAGAAGTTATCGAACTTGAATAAGATTATACTAGCAATAAACAAACCACGTATTCTTAGCCAAAAGTGGGGATGACAGAGTGTATATACAGGGGTTTGAATGAAAATCTCAAAGAGGGTATGAACTGGCAGTCACGTGAATGTGGCTACCACAGCATCTGGCACACAGCAGATGCTCAGTAAATATCTGCTTTCTTATTTTATAAGATGGAGGGGATGAAAAGGCATGAAGTTAGGAAGGGTTCAGTAGGAAAACAGGAAAAAGGAATGTGTCTCCACTCACCTATGAATTAGTGACAGACCATGAAACTAAACATGACAGAAAAACATCCTGCTGAAGCACAGAGGTTTGAAACTGGTGGCTCTAATAAAGAATAGGTGTTATGGTTCACAGGTTTGTTTAATTCATACAATGAAGTATGAATTTGCTGCAATACTTAAAAACCAGGAAACTTCACATAACAAATCTTTACTTCTGGCTTCCCTCGAAAAAACCAAAGGCCCTCCTGGCAGCAATGGGCTGAAGCTGCGTCAAAGCTTCATTTATACGGCATTCACTTAGATTTAGGATGGGGTGGGCTCTCCAGCTGGCCACGGTCCCCACTACTCACTAATGTTTACTTCTAGCCCAACTCACTCATTTTTGCTGCTTGCCTTGCTTCAGGCATTACGTTGTGACCTTCTGTATAGTGAAAAGGAGTCTCCACTGAGAGCTCAAAAATCTGGGTTCTAGTCCTACTCAAACTTGTACATGTCTTAACTTGTATACCTACCCTCTCTAATCCTGTTTTCTCATCTGTAAAAGGAGGGGTTGTACAAAATGATCTCTAATAGCTCTATAATTAGAATTGATCTACAATGGTGGCAATGTGTATGGGGAAGACACAAAGTAGGCTCAGTCGGTTTTATGCTTTATTCTGATCTTGAAATGTTAGTTTCATTTTGGGGCTAATGAATTACTTAGTGAACCTAGAACAGTCTTATAGGAAGTACAGGCTCTCTGGCATAATGGTTTGATTTGTGTGGACTGAGTAATAGTGTAATTAAAAGCCAGAAGACTGTCTCAGATAGATAGGTCGCTTACTGCCTTTCTTGACCATGTTCATTCCTATTATGGAAATTCGCAGATTCCTCTCTGGGATGGTTACTTACCCAGCCTATGACTAAATGAAGAGTTCCAGAGCACAGAGCCTCGGGCTGTGGGCGTACTCAAAGCATACAAGAAAAAGATCAAATATAAAGACCGATATAAGGAAAGGGTAGGCTTTGGAATTTGAAAGCAGCTAAAAAGATCCTGTCTGAATCAGTCAAAGAATATACCTATCGGTCCTGCAGATCATACTGTAACTGTGGCAGCTGCTGCTTTAGCCCTGAGTGTGGAAAGTCAGAGCCCATAAATCACCTTTGAGAGACATGTTTCAGGAATGAGACAATAATTTTGGCCTCCTATGCTACACTTAGAAAGTATAAGCTCAGCAGATTAGTTTCACTGAAAATCCATTATTTAATTCATCCTCCTAAAGCTCCTGGAAGTTGAGCAGAAAAACAGGTACTTATCAATCCTGACTTACAGTTATACAAGGCTTAGGCCTGGAAAGCTAAAAACCACACATTGACCAAAGTACTCAAGATTCACGTCAACAAATATTTATTGTGCTCTCAGTGTGCCAGGCATTGGAGACAAGATAATGATGAATTAGCTACATTTCTTAGTCCCTAAGAAGTGAAGAAAACAGCCAAACATAAATCTCTGTACTTCCTATTCCCTAGGTTATATACTTCTGATAATCTATATAGGGAATATAAATAGACTTTAACTCTGAAATGGATTTGAAGTTAGACTCAATGACTTCCCATCCTCCTCTATCCATGGCAAACCACTTATCCCAACCAAAAAGCAGTCTAGTTTGTCAGAAAGGATATATTACCCACAAACTTTTCCCATAGGACAAAAATCATACATAATAGTCAAATCTGAATAGAGAAAATCAAAAGCCATTCAATGTTTTTACCATTCTATATAACCTGAAAGGCCAAAACAACTACATCTTGTCAATGTACATAACCAGGACCACCACAAAACACCTTGTGTGGCTCTGCCTATGGCAGTATCTGTACCTGTCCCCCCGTATCTCAAAGTGGGTAATTATAACCTAGGTCAAAAGTTCTCAATCAGGGGCAATGTCTGGGGACATTTTTGGTTGTCTGGGTGACAGCTGGGGGAGATGATACTGGCATCTAGTGGGGAGAGGCCAGGGATGCTGCTAATTATCCTACAATGCACAGGACAGCCCCACAAAATAAAGAATTATCTGACCAAAATGTTGACAGTGCCAAGGTGGAGAAACCATGGCCTATGTGCTCTTACATATTGGTTAGAGGCCTTTGTTCTGGGTCTTTTTTTTTTTGTGTGGTACGCGGGCCTCTCACTGCTGTGGCCTCTCCCGTTGCGGAGCACAGGCTCCAGACGTGCAGGCTCAGCGGCCATGGCTCACGGGCCCAGCCGCTCCGTGGCATGTGGGATCTCTCTGGACTGGGGCACGAACCCGTGTCCCCTGCATCGGCAGGCGGCCTCTCAACCACTGCGCCACCAGGGAAGCCCTGTTCTGGGTCTTTTAAGGACTCCATGCAGGCAGGCTCTGGCTGCTAACATAGGAACTAACAGAAAACACAACATTCATTCTCCTTCACCTCTTTCTCCTTTCTCTCAGGGCCTGTGTCTCTGGTAATAAAACCTAATAAACCACTACATTTCTACATTTAGTGCCTGCTCTTTATTGTTCAATGAAATAAAATCACATGCATAAGAGGTTGACATGACAGAAGACAGAAAATCAACAAAAGCAAGGAGGAAAGGTAGACAGGGAGGCAGGGGCTTGGTTGTCATTTCCATAGCTATATGAAACTAAATCAACCATTCTGCAGAACAAAAAATAACCTATTCTATTGTGAGTCACATCATCTCTAGAAACTGCTTCTTTCTACCCAAGAAACAAACTGTCTATAAAAACTAAGTCTATCAGGCATTGTGGCCTCTCCAAGGAGATATCGCTTATATAACTGAAGCCACCTAGTGGTTTTAAGTGTAGATTGCAGCTAAGTAGGCCCTAGGACTCTGACAAATATAAATTCTGAATTTAGATATATATTCTCTATTTATAAAAGGGGAAATTCCTAGCCTGGACAACTTAAAAGATATTCTCAGTTTCTTTAACATGCAACTCAAGTAAAAAAGCATTTATTGTGCTCCTACTACATATGCTAATCTTTAAGCTATGATGTCGGGGAGCCTCTACCTCAGCTAGGGAGAAAAACCCCAGCTACTGCCTTCAAAAAGCAGGGTCTTCACAAGTTCTCAAAGAACTGTTTCTTTTATGCCCCTTGCCCACAAATAACTTTAAAGCAGTGGAGTACAGCATGTGAGAATTATATGTCAAAGTTTAACATAGTTGATGGATCCAAAGTGAACACTAAGAATTAGCAAGACTAAGGTTTCTATTTTTCCAATCTAGATGTGAAACGGCAATAAGATTTATTGTGTTTGAGAAGAAAAAAAAAATTTATCCATTTATTTGATCAATCTTACTTTATATTTGTTTTTACTCAGCTTGATTACTCAGACCAGTCCAACTGATCCATTCACTGACACCCACTTCAGAACTCTATGGCCAAGAGAGACAGGTATAGCAAAGGTATAAGTACGTTTCTAAACTGCCAGCTCTAAGTCAACATCAGTATCTCGATTCCCAGTAAGACTGTGAAAAGGCTGGAAACTCACAGCTTGGGCTCTCCTTCCCAGTTGTGATACTGGCAATAAAAAGGAAAAACGTCAGCATCTGGCTTCCTCTCAAACAAAGCTGCTCAGCCCATTTCATCCAAGAAAAAGGTGCCATTCCAAGGGACTATTCAGGATGTGTGTCTCTTGGAGGGTACTTACAGTGTTTCATACATCATTGTGTTTCACTGATACAAAAAAAAAGGTGTCTTTTTTTGGCAGGCTAATTTTCCATGGACTTCCTCCTTTCTTTTGAAATGACACACTCTTAGAATCTTAAAGTCTGTTCACAAACTTGGCAGAGCTAGGTTGCTCAGAACCATATTGTGGTTTATGGTGTGTGCCTCATACATATTACCCAAAGGCAGCTCTGATGGAAAAACTCACTATTAAGCCAGAAAGTCTCCAGACACTTATTGTTTCCCCTCAACTGTTTCTACCTGACATGGCTAAAGAGAAATAAAGACCAGTACAGAAAGAACAATCTGAGAGGAAAGCATGAGTGTGGGATGCAGGCGGCAGAAGGCACTTACCTGGTCACGATCTCCTGCAAAACAGCAGCTTTTCATGGTACATGAGTTGAAGTAACCCTGATTGTCAAACTGGAACACAGGCAGGCGGGAGTGGATGTCATAGAGCACAGGGGGCAGGCGACGTCTCAGGGCCAGGAGCTGGGTCCCGTTGCTGTTGAATCGCACACTCATGGCACTTTGGAGGGACAGGTTGCCCCCATAGCGCAGGAGAGAACTGGAAGGCAGAAAGCACAAGGTTCAGGCATGAGGCGGGCTGGACCAGAGTCTGCAAAAAACACTGCATTTTGTACCAGGACCTCCTGTCAGGCTTGCACATCTGAATTTTGGTAGAAAGTTGTTTTTATGCAGTGGGCTAGAAGGTAATAAAGAGGACGGGGATGACTCCTTGATTACATTAAAGCAAGTTATTTAACCTGGTGGTTCCCCTCTTCAATCTCTGAAAGGCAAATTACCAGTAAATTTATAGGAAAAGGATAATACAAGCATCTTGAAAGAAGAGACATATTAAAATGATTAGTTCTTTTATTTACCAGAGCTACATACGCAAATAGATACTTGTCAAGACCCTGGGAAGTCAGTGGTGTCCACACTAACTGGCTAATCATGGATGGTATTTAAGGAATATATTTGTCCTTTGAATTAGAGATACAAGAACCATCAGCCAAAACAAGATATTCTAGTTTATTCTGGATTTTTAAAAAGACAATAATCACTTTATTGCTTACACATTTATTTTTGAATTTTCAATCTGTTTAGAGAATTTTTATATTCCATATGGCACAACTCAAGAATAAATATTAAAGAAAATTTTAAATTAAACACAGAGCAAGCAGTTACAACAATTAGAAAAGCAAGATGACTTGTTTCCCTTTACAATTCCCAAAGAGTTTGTATTTAGCTTTAAAATATACTTTGGCTAATATATATAATTCCATTTATCCACCTTCTACTAGAGAGTGGTATGATCTGGTTCACGCAGTATTCTTCTGTAGTTTCATAATGTTCATAACATTTTTTAAAAGTCACACAGTATGGTTCCAAATAATTTATTTTGATGACTCAGAAGATACTTACAATGTGTTAACTAGGATGGCAGTGAACATTAACAATTATACAGTACTAAGTAACAAATGGTGTGTGTTTTAACTTTCTAGTAGTCAGGCTCCTTGATTATGATTACCCGGACACTATTTTATTATAGAGGGATGACGGTTCATTGTCCATGTCAACCAACTTTTCTTTCTTTAATTCTTGGAACACGAAATTACTGGTAAGAAAGTGAGATTAAGTATATGCACTGGAGGGACGTCCCTGGTGGTGCAGTGGTTAAGAATCTGCCTGCCAATGCAGGGGATGCAGGTTCGAGCCCTGGTCCAGGTAGATCCCACATGCCATGGAGCAACTAAGCCTGTGTACCACAACTACTGAGCCTGCGCTCTAGAGCCCGCACGCCACAACTACTGAAGCCCGTGTGCCTAGAGCCTGTGTTCTGCAACAAGAGAAGCCACTGCAATGAGAAGCCCACACACTGCAATGAAGAGTAGCCCCCGCTCACCGCAACTAGAGAAAGCCCATGCGCAGCAGCGAAGACCCAACGCAGCCAAAAATAAATAAACAAATTTATTTTTAAAAAAGTATATGCATTGGAGAATGCTATAGAAATGAGGGCCACATCAGTGCTATTAACTCACTCTGCTTCACAAGACACCGTGGTCATGAAAAGAGATTCTAGTAATTTAAGAAAAAAAGTTTATAAATTTAGGGAATCAGAGCTGGAAAGGGCCTTGAGATACATAAATTAGAGCCTGCCAGACTTATTTGAAACATTTTTAAGGAAGAAGTTTTAATAGCATTTTACCAAGTGAAAACTTAAAGAGCTACATGTTACCAGAAGAAATTTAACACTGAATGAATATAACACATTTTCTTTTATTTCTTTTCTGGCAAGAGAGTGATGGAGAAGTTTAAGGGGACAAGAAAGGAGATATCTCAAAAACAAAACTAAACTGAACCAAAAAACAAAAACAAAACCTGTAAACAACCAAAAGAGGAAAAAAAAAGGAATTAAAAGTAATTTACAATTATAATAGTGTCTATAGGTTTTATAGAGAATAAATTACTCCTGCTATTAGTGTTAGCATGTTTGACCATTTGACATAATTGAATTCACAACTCTGGTTTTTTCAACATGCTGTTGTATTAACCATAAATCCAAGAAGTCATCTTTTCTCTGAAACTCTGATATTAATTTTGGTTCTGAAGACTCTTTAATATATTCTTTATATCATTATACAGATATAATGAAATATGTGGTGTAAATCTTTATAACTGGCAAAGCGCTATACAAATTAAAGAGATTACTACTATAATGTTTTTTAAAAAAGAAAGCAGATATCCCATGGGAAAAGGAGGCCCTGGACCACAGTGCAAAGGAAGCTGCCAACCTGGCCTAATCATAAAAACATTCTGCACCACCACTAGCCACAGTGAGTCCTGTGTCCCCCAAAGCAGTCTTCTCACCAGAGGGAAGAACGCTCTAGTACTGCAGGTATGTGTGGAAACAAAGCTTAGGCAAAAGACTTTAATCCTCTTATGTTTGGAAGGGAAGTAAAGAGAGAAGTGACTTAGAAAACGGTCCCTAGAACTCTAAACATGAAGGAGAAGCCTGGTACTCCTGCAGTCCCCAAGTAATAATCCCTGCAAAGCAATGTTCTTATAATGTCCTAAACACAGGCCACAGTCATTCACATACAGGGCATGAATGATGGGGCTGTTAGAGCCCAGGCATTTCCTTTACAGGGTGTCCTAGCTGCCACAGGCATGTGGTGTTATCTAAACACTGATCTCAAAAACAATGAAAGCCTTTCAATTCAAGATCAGCATGGAGTGTGCAAATAAACCAGTATCTGTAGGACTGAAGAGGAATTGGGGGTGGGAACAAGACTCAACAAAAAGAAACTTGGTCAGCCACAGCGGCAGGGGATTGCATCAGCTCAGGCATCCCTGACAGGAAAGCTGGGGCCTCTGGCAACACCCTTTCCATTTGTTAACAGGAACTTCCTCTGCAGATTCTAGTCAGGCCTGCAGGAGTCTGCCCAAGACAGGCATCTGGGCCCATCCCATTCCCACCCAAGCTCCTATGTCTGCAATCTGGCCACTCTACAGAGGTCTGTTTGTGGGCTCCACAAGAGTCACTAACTTTTCTCTTAGTTTCTGGGCAGGGAACTCCTATCTCTCACACAGGGAGAGTAGGTACATAGGAATCTTGCTCCTGGAGTGTTTAGGGGTGCAGCTACCAAAAACCTGTAGCAGCAGCTACTAAAACTGAATACTTCATGTTTGGGTGCAAAAATCCTTTCAGAGGGATAGACTGACACCTGAAATTCAGAAAGTGAGCTACATTAACTGTAATTTCTCAGCAGGGGTTCTGCAGTTGGCTCCTCCTGTTGAGAATGGTCTTGTTCATCAGGAAGAAAAGGCTTAGGAGCAGTTCCCCCTCACAGTCAAGATATAAAGATAATGTCAAAGATCCTGTTGTTTATGATTCCATGGGTAAGATGCATGATAAATCATCTGGGACTTTTAAAAAATGCAGATTGGGACTTCCCCAGCGGTCCAGTCGTTAAGACTCCGCACTTCCACGGCAGGGGGCATGGTTCAATCCCTGGTCGGGGAAGCCAAGACCCCACAAGCCACATGGGCAAAAAAAAACGAAAAAAACAAGGCAGATTCTCAGGATCCATCCCCAGATATTCTAATTCAGTCTGAGAAGTGGGCCCAGGAATCTGAATTTAACAAGCAACCTTAATTAATTATGATGCAAGTGACTTTCAAACCACACTTTGAAAAATATGGTTCCATTTTGGAATTTGGGGCGGCAGGTGTAGAGGGGAAAATAAGGTGGAGAGAAAGCAGATTACTAGAGGCTCAGCGAAAAGCCAACCACACAATATGGCACTTTTTACAGCCCCATGTCTAACAGCAGAAAGGACTCTAACTCCTTTTAAGATCAGAGTTCCACTCTACCAACAATGCCTGAAATGTTTTTTTTCCTGCCCTCAACACATTCCCTGAAGGAGAAATTTCTTACTTCTTCTTGGAGGACTGATGGTACCTGTACAAAAGAATGCCTCAATCTTGACAGCGGAGGTTCCACCATCTCCACTCCTCCAGAGAAATGGTCACCATTACACACACCCAAATGAGATGAGCAGTATCTTGAAAGGACTAGCAACAAGTTAAAATGAGTTCAAATCAAAATATCCCTAGTGGGAAGCAGCTGCATAGCACAGGGAGATCAGCTCGGTGCTTTGTGACCACCTAGAGGAGTGGGATAGGGAGGGTGGAAGGGAGACGCAAGAGGGAGGGGATATGGGGATATATGTATACATATAGCTGATTCACTTTGTTATACAGCAGAAACTAACAACATTGTAAAGCAATTATACTCCAATAAAGATGTTAAAAAAATTAAAAAATAAATAAGATAAAAGCAAGTAAAATAAAATGATTGTTAATAGATTTAAAAAACCCCCAAAATATCCTTATAAGAAAAATACAAGCAATCAATCTATTCCCAGCCTATCTTCAACCAAGAATTTGTCATAAAATGCAACAAGAATGGGGTAGGAGGTGATCCAAGGGTCAGCATGCAAAAGACGCAGGACAAAAAGCAAGAGAACCTCAGAACATCAGGAAAATATTCCTCACTAGTGTGTTCCCCTGGGTTTTTGCTTTTTGGCCCCTCAAAAATATTCAATTGGACTTCTTTACTGCTTTGGTGGGATAAAAAGAAAAATTTTAAAAGTCTTTGGCCAAGGCTAAAGTCTTGGAACAGAAGAGGAACAAGCCAAGGCTGTTTCCAGAAAAAGTGACTAGGAGTATCAAGTCCTGCACAAGATAGAGCACTGGTAAGCGTTCCAAGATCTGGCTTCCTGAACCTAGATTTCCATAAATCCATGATTAAGTAATTCGTCGACAGTGCCAACAAGATTTTCCAAAGCCCACTGGCATGAATTTCTTCAGAGTTTCTATGTGAAAGTTTCCTAACACCTGTGAAACACTTGGAGTCAAGGCACTGCTACTCCAAATCACAGGCATCAGAGCTGGTATCAGACAACCAGAGAGGCAAATTCAATGTCCCACGGGTAGGGGAAAATCTCTCCCCTCCAGTTTCTGCTTTAGGACAGGATGACCTATAAGGAATACAGGGGCATTTTGTACTTCCTATAACACAACCCAGAGAACATGACAAACCCTAGAAGATACTAGAATTAAGTAAAAAGTGAAAAAGTTCAAAAAGTCACAGCCCACATCAGTTCCGTTCAAGTGTGTTCAAGATCTTGGTGATCACTTAACCTTTTTCTTTCGTTTTCTTTTTAATTGAAATATAGTTGATTTACAACATTGTGTAAGTTTCTAGTGTACAGCAAAGTGATTCAGTTTTTTATATATATATATATTTTTCATATTCTTTTCCATTATGGTTTATGACAGGATATTGAATATAGTCCCCTGTGCTATACAGTAGGACCTTGTTGTTTATCTATTTTATACATAGTAGTTTGTATCTGCTAATCCCAAACTCCTAATTTATCCCTCCTCCACCCCCTTTCTCCTTTGGTAACCGTAAGTTTGTTTTCCATGTCTGTGAGTGTGTTTCTGTTTTGTAAATAAGTTCATTTGTATCATATTTTAGATTCCACATATAAGTGATATCATATGGTTATGTTTTTCTCTTTCTGACTTACTTTGCTTGGTATGACAATCTCTAGGTCCATCCATGTTGCTGCAAATGGCATTATTTCATTCTTTCTTATGGCTATGTAGTATTTCATTGCATATATATACCACATCTTCCTTTGTTTTCAAATGGTTGTGCTGTGCGTGCACTCGTGGGATTTTATTTCCCCGACCAGGGATTGAACCCGTGGCCACGTTAGTCAAAGCGTCGAGTCCTAACCGTGGGGCCACCGGGGAAGTCCCTACCACATTTTCCTTAACCATTTCTTTTATGTGAGTTGGAAGGAGAAGAACCTGGGCTTTCTCTTTTGTTTTTTCTAATATAGTCCTCAGTTCCAAGATTGAGACTTCTCTAGAGGAAACCAGAACTATTGGACAATAAGCCCGAGAAAGACACACTGTCATCTGCGACTAAACAAACTTATTTTCTTCAGAACATGATCCACTGCCAAGCCTCTCTGGGTTGAAATATAGATACAGGTTCAGTGTCCACGGTAAAATTTCCTTCCCTTTTTGAACATCCAGAAATTTAAGTCTGAATGAGGTCAGCAGAAGTGCTAGACTAAATTTCTGATAAAAAGATCTTCAGGTAATCAAATGGCATATCTAGTCCCTCCATGAAGCAAACATGGATGGTAGGTATTGCAGTGCCTCTAATCATCACCTTCCAGAACAGGGACATACCCAGAGTTGAAGTGACATACAGTCCACGTTTTTGCCTTTGGCTCAGAGGATCCCAAAAGCCACATAAAACCAACCAAGATCTCAACCTCATGCAAGATCTCAAAATGAATTAAGAAGCAGTGCCACAACAGTTTTGTTCTTGGACACTCATGACATTTCTACGGAATTAGGGACTCAGCATTTAGTCATCTCAGTTCATCAGATGACCTGCTTATTCAAAACCCCCCTTTACTCTGAGCTGTGGAAAAACAGAGAGGGGTTTTGTAAGCAGCCATTTAATCTTTATCTTAAGCTATTCTTGGCCCTACCGTCTGACAGATGTTACATAGCATCAGCCCTGACCTCACAGTGTAGAAAACTGGAGAGGAAGAGTTTAATGAATAGTGGTTGGCAGGAGGAAGAAAAAAGCCAGGGGAAGGGGGAAACTGAGATGGCAGTTGCTACAGCAACAGTAACAGTGCAGAAGGAGTGGGTGGGAATACAGGCAGATAAACAGGCAGACCCTGATGGCAGGAGGAGAAACTGGGTGTGTGTGCTGACTGTCAGGATACAAGGCCACAAAGCTAGAGGAATGTTAAAGGGGAAACAGGCAGTCTAGAAAAAATCCTAAGCAGAAGAGGGTCTGAAAACAAAAATTACAATTTGGTATCTTCTACAAGAACACTTATGCAAACAGTTGAAAACAAGAGAAGAGAGGAGTGCAAAGGAAAGGGGAGAGAAGGCCAAAGTGCTGACCGATGAGACACGATTATAGGAAGATGGCTTATTTCATACAGGAGCCACTTACTGAGAATGTGTCCAAAAACCAAAGTCACCTCTAGTTGGCAATAATATAAATGTCTTAGGATAACGGCTTTCAAACTTGTTTATAGTAAACCTTTGTAGTAAGTACATCTTATACTGCATTCCAGTACACTCACATTTATTTAGCATAAATTCATTAAACAACTTACTGTCTGCTGTGTGCAATGCACTGATTTCCTATTTTCCATTTTCTATCTAATAAATACTTGTGACCATCTAAATTAATTTCATGGCCCAATGGATTACTGAAAGAGCTTCCTATCTTATCTCCTTGCTTCCACTCTTGGCCCATGCTTCATTTCATCCTGAACAAGACAGCCAGAGGCATGCTGATCCATGAGTCAAGATCACATTATTCCTTTGCTGAAAATCTGCCAGTGGCTTCCCAGTTCAACCAGATTAAAACCCAAATTCTTTTTTTTCTTTTTAAGGTTTTAAATTTTATTTATTTACTTACTTACTCATTTAACTTTCTGGCCGCGCCACATGGCATGTGGCATCTTAGTTCCCTGACCAGGGATGGAACCCACGCCCCCTGCATTGGAAGCACAGAGTCTTAACCACTGACCACCAGGAAGTCCCCCAAACCCAAATTCTTTATAATGCCAACAATGCCCAAGACAGCCCCTCAATCCCTATGTCTCTGGCTCTGCCCCCTAGCACTCATCTTACCTTACTCTGCTTCAACCACACGATGCCTCCTTCCTGCTCCTAGAATACGTCAGACATGTTTCTGCGTTAGGGCTTTTGCACTTGCAAATCCTGAGGGAACGTTCCTCCCCAGATATGAGCATGGTTCGTTCACCTAACTCTTTATTCAAATATCCTTCTCAATTAGGCTTTCCTGATATACCCTATGCAAAAATGCAACTTCCCCAATGCTCGCTCTCTCCCTTGCCTGCTTAGTTTTCTCTACTACATGAATCACCATCTTACATACCATATATTTTTACGTACTTATTTTTGTTTCTTATTTGTCCTTTTCCACTAGACTATTAACTTTTATATCTTTTCCTGTGCATCCCAAGTGCTTACACAGTGCCAGACACATAATAGGCATTCAGTAAGTAGATGCTGCATGATCTAATGGATCATGAGTAGCAGTCTGAAAAACCTGACTTAGAACATTAAACAAAACAGGCTCCACAAAGGTTCACCTGGCTCCTGACATTTGTCTGCCCACAAAGTCTAATCTTGAGAGGCAAGCAGAAGAGCAACATAAAAATCAGAGAAATAGCAGGAGGCTTGAAGATCATCGGAGTCAAAGTTTTCTTTCACAGGCAAAGGACTGTGGCCTAGAAAGTAAAATGATTTGCCAATGACCACTTAGGTCTTTTCCTCCTCACTGACACCACCACACGTCCTTCAAATGAGTTAAATTTATCTACCTGCTAATAAGCAGCCAGCAAGAAGGAAGACTTTAACAGGTAAACAGGTATCATAATTTTATCTTGTATTTTAAAGCAAGTTTCTGATATTTGTAAAATGAAAGTTCAAAAGGAAAATTAATAGTTAAACTTTAGGAAGTCAATTACAAGCTAAAAAAAGAAAATTTATGTATCAGGTTTCAGAAGGTAGACAGTGAACTCTATAGGATTTGAATACATGCCTTATCCAATTATGTCTAAGGATAGATAGTGATAAACATTTGGATTGATGGATGTACTGAGACCAACAAGAAGATATGTTAATTAGACTATAGCATTTAGGTAATTTTTTTTATACCTTTCATTTTATTTTCCAAGTTTTCCTACAATGAACAGGAACTTCTGTAATCAGAAGAAAATACATCATTCTAAAATGTCATCTCAAACATACTCCCTCTTTAATTAAGGGACCACAGAAGATAGCTTTGAGAAGAGTATGACAGTGGGGAATTTAAAGAGCTTCTTAATTGAAACTTCAAATAATATGCTGCCCCACAGGATTCTGGTGTAGATGCAAATCTGAAATTAAATCATTGTTTTAAATTCATATAATGATAGTTAAACAAAAATTTTCAAAGGACTCTGAAAATTTCAGTGTCCCTCACCATCCTTCTCAATGAAGGCAAATAATATCCCTCCTTTGAAAGGTTTTTAAGTACTAAACAGGCCTCCCTTGGTTAGCACTGGACATAGTACCAGGTTAGATCTGAAACTACACCTAGTTTGATTTCATTCTGCAGATCCACCATTCCACTTCCCAAGCACCCATAAATAAATGGCAAAGTTGTATTACTGGAATAAAAAACTGATTCAAAACACAAAGTTTTTAATGTAGAATTCAGAAACATTAGCAATGTTCTTGGAAAGTCTTCTATACGTGGGCAAATTCATGGATAAATGAAGCCAAGATTATTAAAGAGTGTATGAAGACATCCCCATCTAAAACACGTGACTCACACCAGATAAAATACAAGGGGTCAAACCTAAGGTCACAAAATAAAAAGTTCAAACTATGAAGAATTCACTGAAGGAATCAAATCACGATAGATACCCTTGAAGAAGCCACAAGTTCTTCATTAAATTTAATTTCCAAATATTACTCAGCCATAAAATGGAACGAAATTGAGTTACTTGCAGTGAGGTGGATGGACCTAGAGTCTGTCATACAGAGTGAAGTCAGAAACGGAAAAACAAATACCGTATGCTAAATGCATATATATGGAATCTAGAAAAACGGTACTGATGAACCTAGTGGTAGGGCAGGAATAAAGATGCAGACGTTGAGAATAGACTTGAGGGGGATGGGGAGGCTTGGACGTAGTGAGAAAGTAGCATGGACATATATACACTATCAAATGTAAAACAGATAGCTAGCGGGAAGCTGCTGCATAGCACAGGAAGATCAGCCCAGTGCTTTGTGACCACCTAGAGGGGTGAGATAGGGAGGGTGGGAGGGAGACGCAAGAGGGAGGGGATATGGGGATATATGTATACATTTAGCTGATTCACTTTGTTATACAGCAGGAACAAACACAACATTGTAAAGCAATTATACCTTAATAAAGATGTATAGGGACTTCCCTGGTGGCACAGTGGATAAGAATCTGCCTGCCAATGCAGGGGACACGGGTTCGAGCCCTGGTCCGGGAAAGATCCCACATGCCACAGAGCAACTAAGCCTGTGTGCCACAACTATTGAGCCTGCACTCTAGAGCCCACAAGCCACAAGTACTGAAGCCCCCATGCCTGCAGCCTGTGCTCCACAACAAGAGAAGCCACCGCAATGAGAAGCCCGCACACCAAAACAAAGAGTAGCCCATGCTCGCCGCAACTAGAGAAAGCCCGTGCGCAGCAACGAAGACCCAATGCAGCCAAAAATAAATAAATTAATAAATAAAATTTAAAAAATAAAGATGTATAAAAAATTAATTTCCAAGATGTTTGTAAATTGTATCATCTAATCCTTGCATTAATCCTGTAAGGTGGACAGTGAAGGTAACATTATTCTCATCTCAAATTGGAGGAGACCTAGGTCCTGAATGCTTATGTGACTTGGCTTTAACCATACAACAAATAAGCAGCAGAAATAGGGCCAACAAGTTGTTTTCTGCTTCTTGGTTCAACAAGATTTCACAGAATACGCTCTGGAGATGGATTATTCCACCCAGCAAAAAAAAATAGCATCATATAACAATGCATCAGGGCCAGAAGGATTCATCTAAGTAATTCACTTCATACCCTTCCCTGTAGTTCAGTAACTCATATATTCAGGCATGCCTTTACTGAATAAACATTTATTGAATACCTGCTAACTATTCTAGACAATATGCTAGGCACATGAATTTAAAGATGAAATAAGATGAAAGGACACTTTCAAGAACTAATCAGGGACAAGAAAACCAACAGTTTCCTTCTGTAACATGAATAGTGTTCTAATAAGGGGAATATGTGCTGTGAGAGACACAGGAAGAATATCTACCCTCCACTGGGTACACAGGAGGGGGAGCAGTCACAAAAGACTTCCTAGAAGAAAAATCTAAGCTGACTCTTAACAGAGAGAGTCAGAGAGTTGACTCAAGTTCTTAACTGGCAAAAGAAACGAGATAAATCTGGATATGTTAATATAGATAAATCCCCAACATACACTGATGGGTGAAATAGTCAAGTTGTAGAATAACTGCAGAGTGGTACGTCATTTGTGTGAAAAGCATACATGCATATAGAAACAAAAATCATATATTTTCTATGGGTACATGTATAAGCATATAAAAGCAAAGAAAAAGTTCTGGAAGCATATACTACAAACTCCTAACACTCATTACCCCCAGAGGAGGGGGCAGGGGACCAGGACTGGAAGAGGTAGTCAGAAGGAACTTTAGCCTTACTGACAGTTTTAAAAGGAGAATGTTATTATGTGTTACTTGCATTTAACTTTTTATTTTGAAATAATTATAGATTCAGAGGAATTTGCAAATAAATTTCCTTGTAAAAAGAATTTGCAAAGAATAAAAATCATATGATCATCTCAACAGAGATGCAGAAAAAGCTTTTGACAAAATTCAACATCCATTTATGATAAAAACTCTCCAGAAAGTGGGCATAGAGGGAACATATCTCAACACAAAAATACGATAAAGCCCCAGCTAACATCATACTCAACAGTGAAAAGCTGAAAGTGTTTCCTCTAAGATCAGGGACAAGACAAGGATGCCCACTCTTGCCATTTTATTCAACATAGTTTTGAAGTCCTAGCCACAGCAATCAGAGAAGAAAAAGAAATAAAAGGAACCCAAATTGGAAAGGAAAAAGTAAAACAGTCACTGTTTGCTGATGACGTGATACTATACATAGAAAATCAACAAGGTTCTTTGAACCCTTTACCCAGACTCTCCCAGTGTTACCACCTTGCATAACTACAGTATGATGTCAAAACAAGGAAATTTACATTGGTACAATCTATAGAGCTTACTCAGATTTTGTCAGTTATACATGCACTCATTTGTGTGTGTGTGTGTGTGTGTGTGTGTGTGTGTGTGTGTGTGTAGCTCTGTGCAATTCTATCACTTGTGTAACTTCATGTAACCACAATACTTATCTGTACCATCACCACAAGACTTCCTTGTGCCACCCTTTTATAGTCACATCCACCCCCTCTACCTCTAACCCTAACACCTGGCAATGACTAATTTGTTCTCCATCTCTATAATTATATTCTCCCATGAATGTTATATAAATGGAATCATGCAGTATGTATCCTTTTGAGATTGGTTTTTTCATGTAGCATAATTCACTTAAGGTTTATCCAAATCGTTGCATGTATCAATAGTTCACTGTTTTTTATTGCTGAATAGTATTCTATGGTATAAATGTACTACAGTTTTTTTTGTTTTTAAACTATTCTCCCATTGAAAAACATACGGGTAGTTTCCAGCTTTTGGCTATTATGAATAAAGCAGCTATGAACGTTCATGTTCAAGTTTCTGTATGAAAGTAAGTTTTCCTCTCTCTTGGATAAATGCCTGGATGCGCAGGCTCAGCGGCCACGGCTCACGGGCCCAGCCGCTCTGCGGCATGTGGGATCCTCCCAGACCAGGGCACGAACCCACGTCCCCTGCATCGGCAGGTGGACTCTCAACCACTGCACCACCAGGGAAGCCCAAGTTTTCACTTTAAAATAGTTAATTTTATGTTATGTAAATTTTATCTCAATTTTTAAAAAAGAATACCTTTCAGAGATACATACTAAAGTATTTACAGAGGAAATGATATAATGCTACATGGAAATGGATCCAAAATAATTGGGAAGGGAGGTCACAGAGGAAGAATAAATGAAATAAGATTGTCAATGGGTTAATTTAAGCTGGGTGCTAGGTATAATGGAGTTTATTTTACAATTCTACATATATATATGTGTATGTGAATTTTTTAATATAAAAAGCTTTTTAAAAAGAAGAAAAAGTCAAGATTTGATTTTAAAATAAAGTGTACTTGATTTAGGAATTTGATATCACCTCCTCCTGAATAACAAGAGTTGGGGAGAATTAAAGGGAGGATATGAACTGGAACATGCTTCCACAACTCCCATCCGTTCACCAGGCATTCCCCAGATGCTCTGGTCTGAAGCTAAGTCTCTTTCTATAAAAAAGCACACTGGTGAGAATGAATGGACACAGGGAAGCTCTGGCCTAAAGCCCAAAGACCCTGGGTCCAAATGAACACAGCAGCAAATTCAACAGACCTCTGAATAATCACAGCTTCCACCTTGAAGGATAAGCAAAGTTGTCAGATCACCTGGGGTATGTATTAAAAAATGGCAGATTCACAGGTTCTGTCCCAGATCAACAGTTCAATCTTTGGGTCTGTGCTTTAGGAAGCAGCACGTTAACAACCTCCCCAGGTGATTCTGATGCCCTCTAAAGTTTGAGAATCACTGGGTTAGGATACTGGGGCCCTGGTATCTTCTAGTGGCCAAAGCTGATTCTAGAGCTCCACCTTGTGGCCCAAAAGCCAGAAAGCAATTTTGCCAGAATCCTTGACTTCCATACATCACTAGTTGACAGGTGTCCAAAGCCCCAGAAGAACCCTTACAACCTCCTCTAAGGATTTATTCCCTACAGATGACATTTTGATCCATGCCATTACACTCAGGGAGTTAATGAAAACATTACAGAAAGCTAGCTTTGAGAATACATACTATTTTGGGATGAGTGTAACACTGTACTCATTCAATATTTACTAAGGGTCCATAACATTCTAAGCACTGTGCTAGGCGATAGAGATTAAAAATAAATAAAACATGGCTCTGTCCTTAAAAATCCACAGAAAAACATGAGAATTAATAGTACAGATTAGGACAAGTGCTTCCTTCCTGAGAAGTAATTCCTGAGCACTGGAAGGAAATAACAGACATAATACTGGTCTGTCTGGAGATAAAACACAGTCACAGGAAAGGTAATCAATGATGGCAAAAGCGGTGACTGAGACATGCAACATGAATGCCACAGGCCGTAAGCATTATACTTTACAGAGGTTCTAGATAGAGCGATCCCTTCTGCTAGAAGTGAGGGCAAGCTTCATTCATTCAGCATGTACTCTGTGCCAAAACTGGGCTAGATGCTGGGGACACAGCGAGTAAAGTAAGCTTTAAGAGTATGTAACAGGGAGACACAGCAAGGACGTCTGCACTGATGGGCTTCCATTTGATCTTGGACCTTGAGGGGTAACTAGGATTTGAATAGGAAAAGAAAAATCAAGAAAAAAGGAGAAATTCTCCTCTACGTGTGTTTGTATGCAGAGGAGGAGTTACAAGGGGAGAAGGGGCACTGGTACCAGCGAAGGGGTTGACTGCTTGCGTAACGAGTTTTTATTTCATCCAGTAAACTAGGTCATACATTCATTCCCAAAAAAACATTTTCTTGGAGCATCCTGCATAATTGGTTCAGGGGATATGGCCATGAAGAAAGATAAAAGGCAGCCACTACAGCTCCTGGGTAGGGGAATGGCAGAAGTGATGTTTAAGGACATGTGCTATGTGCCAGAAGCAAGAGGCAGGTTAAGAAGCCAGTGTAGTCAACACCTTATGGAAACAGTGATATGGACCTGAAATAGGGCAGGGGCTTTAAGAACTGAAAATAGTGGCCAGGCACTAACACAGAGCAAGGCTGGTCATGGCAGAGGGAGGGAGAAACAGAAGAGTCAAATGGGACTCTAGGATTTTAGCCAGGATGAGTACAAGAGTGATGGCGACATTAATAAAAATAAAGAACTTAAAGATATACAGTTTTAGGGGAAAAAAACAAGCTTTTATTACAGGCTTCAATAGATGGGACATTTGCCTGAGTATTGGATATATACATATAAACACTAAAGATGGGTGAGTGGGAGAGGAGAGAGAGAAAGCAGAGTATAAATGCCTTTTCGGGCCTTTGAAGTTGAACACTTGGGCTCTATTTTCCCATAATAGTATGAGTAGCCCTCAAATGCAATGTGGCAGAGATTGCCTAGGTGTTCAGAAGGCAAGGAGTTACACTTAACTTTGTCTCTACAGAAGTAGGATTGGTACAGGCCGAGAGAACATTTAGGCCCCAAAGCCAGGTGAGTTACTAAGAGCAACTCCTTTCTGAGAGCAGGAATTTGCACTCACTACCCATTATCAAGTGTGTAATTTACACAACACGTAAAAGCACCAGCTTATAAGGTAAGTCTTTACAGGAATTCCTGGGTTGCCCTAGTTTTATTATTGAGTGGGAAAGAACCACTCTCTTTATTATCCTTGTCAAAGCAAGACATTGTTACCTGTCACAGAACTAACGGATCCTGACAAAAACTGACAAACTAAAGATACGAGAAGGGAGAGAGGTGGTGAGTGAACAGACAGCTAAAACAGGCAATGAAAACGGTGAGACAAGGAGAGTAACAGCAGGGAAAACTTCACTCTTCCTGAACGCTTTGGGTGTTCAAGGAGTTCAGTTTTGAAAACTGTTCAGAGGCCACTGCAATAGTCCAAGCAAGACATCATAACTGGGATGTTGGCAGTGATAAAGGAGAGGATGGTTGTGAAAAGACATCAGCAGAAATAATCTAAATGAAATAAACCAAACCTCGCCCAAACTTGCAATGCATACTTGTATATGTGAAGTTTTCTCTTATCCAGTTACTTATACTCAAGTTCCCCAGCTATGCCCCCTTCATTTCCACTAAAATCCCCAAAGCAGACCCTCAAGCTCCAATGACTACATGACCAGGGAAGTAACATAAATGAGAGAAGCACACCTGGATTAAGACATCAAGGAGTGGTGGAACCTGTAACACATCCCAAAGGTTTAAAGAGGAACCCATGATTCAACTTCGGCTGACTGTTGCCATGTGAGAATAAAGGTCCAATGATATCAGATCTTTTGAATTTTTCAAGAGATGTTAGAAACTGTGATTTTTTCTGTGTAATTTTCTAAACACTATTACATCATGTAGGCCAAGCAAAATATCTCCGTGGGTTGAATATGACCTATGGGCAACTAGTTTACAACCTCTGTTCTAAAGCTTTACAAAAGAAAAATTAAGAGCATGTGCGGGTTTCCAGGGTTAGGAGAGCGAGAAACATGGGAAGTCAGCATGAAGACTGGGGCTGGGCCAGAAGACAGTGAAAAGGGAGGCAGAAAGTCTAAAGGCCTCAGACTCTAGAGTTGGATAGGCCTGTATTAAAAAAATTTGAGAGGAATTCTGACAAAGCTTTATTTCAAGGAGGCATAGATGAAAGAAAACTAGAACATACAGGGGAGGATATAATACACATATATGCATGTTATTTCACCTCTCTGTACCTTGACTTCCTTATCATTAAAATAGGAATAATAGAATCTATTTCATAAGGGTGTCATAGGATTAAATAAGGAATTATTCATGTAACTGTCATTATCCCCAGCATGTAATGCTTAATAAATGTTAGCTATTATTTATTATTATGAGGCACTGAGAGGTGAAGTAACATGCTCAAGATCACATGGCTATTAAGGTATACTACCTGGCTCTGTACCCAGGATGTACTTCAGATCCTACACTCTAAACCATCAAGCTCTTCTGCCTCCCTTTACAATCCGTACAATAGGAAGTCAGATCAGATGATAACTGAAGTCCCTTCTAGAGCTGACACTTTATTCTACCAGCCAGCCCTCTAGTCAGCTTATTTCAGGGCAGTAGTAGGACAAACATGAACCTGTTCACACTCCTATGGGCTACCTGCTAAAGTGGAGAGACACAGCTTAGGCTTGGGGTAGGGCAGGGAAACCGTTCCAGCATGGAACCACCCATAAGGTAAGGTAGGAAGGGAAAGATATTCAATGTGAGCCCCCCTTATTGTTCCACAGAGATATATTTGTTTCTAGGGAGCCAGTGGGCCACTTGAAAAGGCCCAGGATTCACACATGTGCCCAAGCTACTACAAGCTGGAAGTTACTTAGAAGCCTGCTAAGGAACCACAACAGGCTCTAAATCAAGAATCTTTAGAACACTGAGTGACTCATCCTCTTGGGGTTCAAAGGTCTCTATGAGAACCTGGTAAAAGCTCTCCTTGTCCCTAGAAAAAATGCCACGTGTGCTCACTCAGATACACAAGCACACATGATTTTACCTGCAATTACAAGGGGTTCACAAATTCCCTAAAATCTTTCCCTAGACTTTAAGTATCCCTGAAATAGATCATCTCTCCTGTTCCAGGCTTGTCCTCCCAGGCAATTCAGAATTGTCCCAAGATCTGGGTTGGGGTTTCCAGGCAGCTGTGTTTAGGAGACAAATCATCCATTGCAACTCGGCATAATTAATCCTGCATGGAAAAGACAAAGGGCCGTCTCTTTCTCCCGATACCAACTTGCACTGAGAAAATTCAAACAGAAAAGATCTGCAGTTTAATCCCCAAACACTAGTGGATGTGAAGAACAGGACCTCAAGAATATTTCACACCCTTTTTCTGCCTCATATCCAAAAAACCTTAGAAAAGTTGAAAGAAACAGGTAAAAACATCCTAGTCTCCACAGCACTGTGCTCCTCCTTTTATTCTAAAAAAGGAATCAGTCAAGATTGCCAACTAGCTTTACTAGATGACTTTTCTCCCACATGGGCTTTGAAAACTATAGGTTACCAAAGAAACCACATAACCTCACCCATAAATGAAGAAGTAATCAAAAGAAGATATTTTTCCCCCATAAGACCTGCAACAGTTTAAGTGTTCATGACGGTCTGGAGATGCATGTAGTCTCATGCACAGTTGGTAGGTTTGTAAATCAGTGCAGCCTTTTGTGGTCGTGGGAAAATTTGACAATTTTTATAAAAAATGTAAAAACGTACACTCTTTGTTTGATGCAGCAATTACCTAGATATTTTTGCAAAGGTAGGCCAAGATAGACGTGTGATCAGGGTCAGTGAAGCATAGTTTATAATGGCCCAAACAGGAAACAAGAAGTCTGGTTGCTGGGTACATCATATGAATGGAATACCACGTAGCCATTAACAGAATGTGCTAGATTTGCAAGTGCTTACATGAAAAAAGCTCCAAGACATATTATTAATTGGAAAAAGAAGCTGAGCACAGTGGTATTATTATGTGGTTCCTTTAGTCTAAATTCTTTTAAGGATATATATTCCTTATGTGAGTTACACACATTAAGTTATGTTCTGGACAGATACATAAGAAACTGTTCACTGTAGTTACCTTTGGAGATAGTGACTAGAGACCAGGAAAGAGAAGTACTGTATTGATGTAAAACATTTAAAAAACATACAAGCAACAGAGATAATCTTGAGATGGGATTTTCTTTTTCTATCTTTTTTTTCTATTCATTATACTTTTCTGGATATAGACCTTAAATCTAATAAATGTTACAATAAAAGTAAAGCAGAAATCTCAGAATTTTTTTAAAAAGAAAGAAGCCATGTTTAGTGAGGAGACAAGTAAAAATGGGAGGAGGGCCTCAATATAATGCACAGTAAGAAGCTGGTAGGGGAAAATCAGAAGAAGCATTAACGTTCAACCCCCCTCTTCTCTCAAGACACTGCTAACATCATGAACTGCTCAAGCTTTCCACTGGGGATGAATAGCTCAGGGCTCACTCCAGTTGCCAGCTATTCATTCTCAGTATGGGAGATAGCAGGTTGGGAGAAAGCTGGCATCTTTAGTCCAAATTCTGCCTTTTGTGATAAGGACAAGGCAGAACAGTTGTTCCTGAAGAGCCCAAAGTGGCAGAGGAGGCTTGGGCCGAACACAGGAGACTGTCTTCCTGGCAGAACAAGCTTCCCTCAGCACACAGCGTAAATGCACAATAGGGGTCCTGCTACTACACGCATTTCAGCCACGTGGAAAAGAAAGAGCCAGGTGCATAGGCAACAGAGAGCAGGAGAAATCTCTGCTGCCCTATGGAGCCTCAGGGAGCCCTGCTCAACACCAGGGATCCCCTTCTGGGCTACACAGATCTGCCATAGATCCAACCTCACCAGACTGCCCCATGGAGAGAATTAGCTAGAATTAAAAATCACCAAGGAAGGTAATCCTCTGTACTCAATTGCCCCTTTCATCCGAGGCCCATGAAATAAGTCATAACCTCGCTTACTTTCCATGATACTCTTCTGCAATAGTACCTTAAAGTGGGAAGTTAACTCCATGTAGAATTTTCAGAGGAGCTAGCAATGCATGCAAATCTTTCATAAAGCAAGGTTTGGCTTCATGCACAGATGCCATAAAAGGTCATCTCTCCCCCATGGGATTTAAGGAACATGAAAGAGGCTCCTACTTGCCCCATCCACATATTTCTCTTAATGATGTCTGAAATTCCCCCATTAGTGATTCGGATCATCAGCTCAGAATTGTCCTAAGTGTGCTCTTTAATAATGCAAACAGAAGGGGAACACATTAGGTCCCTAACACTGTAGTGCAATGGCTCTTAACCTTTACTGTTGCAGTCACTGGTCCTTTCGTGAAACTGAAAAAAACTAAACTCCCTTCTCAGAAAAACATACTTAGATGAATACACAATATAATTTCCATGCAGTTTGGGGGTTCACAGTCTTCCTGAAGCTCATATTCCCTTCAGCCCGGGGTTAAGAATCCCCAGTTCAGGGGCAATGCATTTAACAAATCACCATCACTCCTCCAGAAGACCTCCCATGCATTTGGGGAACCCTGGACCTAAAGATAGAAGGTAGTGCTGAAGAGAGCTCTGCCATTGCAAAGTTTGCCTAGAACTGATCCTGTCTAGAGTCCAGATTACAATTTATGATTCCTCCTTAGCAAGGAGTGTGGATGTCTCACACTGCCTGCCCCCTGGAAATAGGGTCCCCCTGGCTTCAGAGACACTGGGATATGTTAGGAGATGTCCAGCTGAGATCAACTGCCAACCAGGTTCTCAAGACTGTTGCTGACTGATGACATTACCTGAGAGTTGAGTCAGGGGAAACTTTTAACAACTTCTGAATAAAGGGGGCTCACCTCTGAGGTTTTCGAATATCCCAGAGTCCCACTCCTTCCTTTGAATTGGCTGTGGCCAATAACCTGGGCTCCACAGGGTTGAACATGACACTGTGAAAGGCTGATGGGTAGTTGGCCAGGCAGAAGGGCTCTGTGAAGAGAGAAATTCTGATCAGTCCACTTCAGGCACTGCTGGGCCTGTGGCAGGCAGACAAGCAGGATGTGAAAGCAAGAGGAGCACAGCCGTTAACAATCACCCCAGTGGGCTGGAATCCAGTGTAGGACATCATTCCAGTAGCCACGCTTGTTCACAAGGTCCCAAGTCCTGGCACACACCCTTCTGCACCAGAAAGTCTGCAAACAGCAACTTAAACACATATACACAAATTTTAAACTATAATGCCGATAAATAAACATAGTACCTATTCAGATCCTGTAACAAAACAGAAATGGTCACTGTAAATGGGAAGTTAAGCTGTTTTACAGTAAGTAAAATTGAATTCCTCATGAGCTAAAAAAATTCACAATCAATTACTGGTAGGATTATTATACCTTAATCCAAATTTACTAGCTTTAGAAATTGAAAGTTTTAAAACTACACAAAGATTTAATGAAGACAAAATAAAACAATAGTGCAGTTTTTCCTTCTGGTAATATTGCTCCCTAAATTGAAAAGAAAACAGCCTCAGTCTAGAATTTTAGGATTTCGTTTCATCTAGTACTTGAACTTCTCTTGCATCCAGCCAGTTTCTAATCAACTTCACCTTGAAACCCTGCAGCCTCTTGCATATACTAGCTGGTTCCAGGTGAGGAAGGAATCACTTTGCTGCCTGGGGGGACATACTCCTATGGAAGTTGTTTAGAAGCAATAGACAGAAAGCACTCCTCAGTCTATGATTTCCATATGTGATACTTCACAGGCCTCTGGGCACAGGGAGTGCTCAATAATCTCAGCCACGAGGCAGTTCAGACAAAGGAGAAGTTCACGTACCAAGCAAACCACTTCATTCAACCATAGCTGCTGCTTTTGGCTACCAAACCTATCTGACTCTGAGAACAAACTTCTCTTATAGCCTGAACCTCAATAATGAGCACAGACCAGCATGTTAAATGCTCAGAATACAGAAGAATAAAAAGACTCAGAGCCTGCCAGACAAGGTAGGCAAGATAGTAACTCTATGTGCATAGGTATGGTCATGACAAAGCTGCACCAAGAGTGGGGCTGGGGGTGGCACTGAGGGTATGCTGGAGGAAAGAGCCTTTGAAGATAGAGTGACAGAAGTCTCTCTGCAGGAAATGAGCTGAAAAGATGCATTTCCTGAAGAACTTCAGAGAAATTCAACAAGACAAATTCTTCATTTTACATTTCAGAGACCCAAAGAACACATTTGGAAGAGGAACTCACCCAGACAATCCCCCTTAAACAGAGGGTATCTGCTATCATTTTAAGTTCCTACACACAGTGAAGGTGAGGTTCTGTGGTTCTTTCAGCAAAATAACAACCCTGGATCTAGGATGTAACAAAGTGCACAACACGCCCATTCTCTGTAAGTAACCAAGAATATGTGCATGTCAGCACCATGCACAAAGCTGGCCCTTGGTGGCTACTCTCTACAAATGAGGCACCACATGTTCTGCTCCTTGGGGCTACTACACAGCAAGATACTGTGGTATTTACTCCAGGTGCAAAGGTCTGTGGAGATTCACAAGTGATTGGAGGAGGACTGGCAGAGGTGCCTCACTTCTGAGTACTCAGGGGTAAGGTGGGACCTCCAGAGACACATTTATGTCGCTGAGTTTCCTCTCCCTTTATAGCACTTCTACCCAGGCTACTCAAGTCATAGACTGGATCTGCTATGAAACTGACATCAAACTCTTCAACACAGTCCAATCACCTTTTGCACAGTGACCCTACCTCCATGGGGAGATTCCCGGATGTCCCAGATGAGAACCCGACCATCATCTGAGGAGCTGGCAAAAATGTTGTCATTCACTGGGCTCACTGACAAGCCATACACCGCATCTTCATGAGCAAACACATCTAAGGTCTCACTGCTGAGAGACAGAGAGCAGAGAGAGGCACACAGGCACACACATACACACAAAAGTAGTGCAGAGTTAAAGCCCTCTAGTTCCTAGAATGGAGTTCTCTTTCATTTCCAGGAGAAAGTCAACCTAGCTAAACCCAAAGGATATTACATTTACTAAAAAGTAGGTATTCGACTTCCAGGTTAAAAAAAAAAGTATTACTAAAGAGATAAGACTTCACGACAAGTTTGCTTTTTGCACTAAATAAGCATATTTAAAGGTGACTCAAGGGAATTCCCTGAAGGTCCAGTGGTTAGGACTCTGCGCTTTTCACTGCTGGAGCCCGGGTTCAATCCCTGTTCGGGGAACTAACATCCCCACCCCCAAAAAAGTGACTCAACTGATAAGTTTTATGTTTTCACTTACTACAGAATGCATCTGCTTGTGTACAGCCTTGGGGTGGTGCTGGATTTCCAAAAAGCGAGGGAAAGCTTTAAAGCAGCCCTGATGCCAGCAGGGGTAGAAGAGGGATTCCTGGCAGTCTGGCATGGTGAGTAAAAGCATGGCTCCAAAGCCAGGCTGCCTACATTCAGATCCTAACATCACTTGACTTTAAGTTACCTAATATCTCTATGCCTCAGTTTCCTAATTGAGATCATAATAGTATTGCCTCATAAAATTATTGAGGGTTAGATATTATGCTTCCTTCCCTTACAACCTCTCCCTTTAAATTTTTACCTGAAAACTATAATTTTATATCAACTTTGTAAATCTTTTTCAGCAAAGGACAGTTGATTTCATGTTATTTTCTTCAAAAGACAAGAACTATTTCGGTCTAAAGAGATACCTGCCTTTCTTCTTACGAAAGATAGAGTTAATTACCTTCACATACCAACAATCTATTTACCTTTCAACATCATGGAGGATAACTTGCTCATCATTTCCTGCAAGGGAAAAAGCAGACATTTGGTAATTCCTACAAAGTGATCCTGTTCATATTACAATTCAGTATTTTAAAGATTTCAGGAAAAACAAATGAACAAAGTCAATGTTAATATTTACAAATTAGGAGTGTTAATTAGAAAAAGGTTTATAAAAATAGTGAAGAAGGATAGGATATTCTTATAGAGAATTTGAAAAAGCATAATAGCACATAGATATAACAAGTTTCCAAAATGCATTATCCAGTGGATGATTAAAAAAACAAAAAACTGTGGCTATTCAGGAAAAGAATAAATGATCATGGGCAAATCAATCCATTCATCCAAGCTAGCTTTTTTTTTTTTAAACAAAACATTCATTAACTGTGAGACCTGGAAAAATATCTGTAACTTTTCTATGTCTCAGCAAAATAGGAATAACAATTGTATCTACTTCATAGAGTTATCGTGAAGACAAGAATATAAAAGCATTTGGAGTAGGACTAAGCCCCTAACAAACGTTTGCTACTATTCATACCCTCATCATCTTTTATAGCATTAAAATCTAATGATAGTGTGATCCTAAATAATGGGAAAGATTTTATCCACAACTTTTTTCTCTTGCATTTCTCAAGGAATCTAAAAATACTGCATCCACGATATGTGTAGTCCTGCCTTCAAATGGTTTATATAGCCAAAAAATAAAAATCCCAAAATGAAGACAGTAAAAAAATTTCCCACTCTATGTTAAAAGCATAAGCAGTAGAGACGTGGCCAGGTCATCTTAAAGTCCTCACTGTAACTCTATGGTGGGTTCATACCAAGTAAATCAAACCCATACTAATGCCTTTTAGGTAACAGGCACAGAGTGAGGTGCTGAGGATACGAGAGGAATGAATAAGATTGAGGAATTCACAGTCCACCTGTACAAACAACTAATAGTGACAAGACGGGTTATCTTATTGTAGCGATATGCTCTACAATGGGAACACAGATAAAGGAGCAATTATGTCCTTTATTAGCAGGGTGAAAGTACGTGGCACAAAGGGGGAATATTTTTATGGGGAAGCACTTGAATAGAAACTCAAATAACTCAAAACTCTTACCGATGGAAGACTTATGGGAATTGGTGGGGTCTGGACAATTAATCATGGCCTATGGAGGAACAGTATGGGCAAAAGGCACAGAGCACTTAAGATGACAAGTGATTTAGTGAATTAGAGCACAAGATGCAGGGGAGGAAGATGAGGCCAGATAGGCAGACTGGATTGAGGCTTTATCCTGTGGATGGACATGTAGGGTCAAAGGTCCACATGGTTGAAGAAAACTCATATAAGCAATGAATAAGGAGAGTTAGATACCGGTAGCAGAAATCACAGCAGGACACTGCAGCAGTCCAGGCCAAAGATGAGGACCTGAATCAGAGCAGTCGGTATAGCAAGAAAGCAGAAACCAAAGGATGGATATGAGGCTTCCAAAATAGATCTGACAGTGTAGTTGGTGACATACAAGATGTGAAAATGAAAGAAAGGCAGGTCTGAAGCTGACTTTGAGATTTCTATTAGACTGAACCATATGAAACTGTCATTTTTGTAAGCTGAAAATGCTCCAATGTCAGCAGTTTCTTAAAAGTTAAACCTAACAACTTACATAATTAGTTGAATGATGATAATAACCGAGAAAGGGAAACCAGGAAACAAGAGGAAATATTGTGCAGGGGAGAAGGACTAATAATCTTAGTTTTAGATCTGCTGGATTTAAATTACTTTTGGAAAACAAAGGTAGATATTCAGTGGGGAAATCTGCAGTGCAGAAGAGAGGTCAGGGCTAGAAATATAGTGGTCAGAAAGGAGTGTGACTGATGAATGCCATCATCAAGAGGCTGGCTTGAGCAAAAGCCATTCCAATTATACCCCAACACAACGTTTTTTCACACAGGAGCCACCCATGGGTCATAACACCAATTTGAGTCACAACCTTTAAAATCTTTAAAAACAAAACAGAATAGAATAGGGAAAAAAAAAAAAATCAGAGTGTACCACACATACTAAGGTTAAGTACTCTTTCTAACATGTTTCTGTGTATCAGACTGCAATGTGAAAAGTTTTCTACCAAAAAAGAGAGAAAGAACAAGAGCAAAGGAGAGAAAGGACAGACAGACATTAGTCTAATACATGTGTCTAAACTGCTGTAATACAGAGAAGACAAGCTATGGGAAAACAGTAATTCCACAACTCAATGAGATAAAGGAAGGAAAATTAAGGAATAATTTTAGCACTCCTTTATCTGAAATCCCAGCCACAATTTCCCAAGGGGAAATCTCCTTCTCACCTCCAGAGAATACTTTGGTGTTCCCACTGTTGAAAGCCAGGCAAAAAATGTTGGAATGATGCTCTCCTTTCAGCTGTATGGGCTTAACTCTGGAGTGGATAGCTTGTTCCATGTGCCATAGTAGAACCCGGCGATCATCTCCTCCTTGAGAGGTGAGTAAGAATCTAGAGTTAAAAGAGCTGACATTTCAAGGCTGACATTTGGTTTTGCCAGCCTGAATCCCATACTTTCCAAAACTGCATCTTCCCAACTCTGTGAGATTCTGATGGGACACATAAACCCAGAACTCTACCCGCTTAACCATCAGTAGACACATGGCCTCTAAGCCACTCACTTTTCCCCAGAAATTACATCTTGAACAGATACAGAGAAATTTCTGAATTTCCAGAGACCCAGCTGTTTAAATATTTCTTCATTTGCTACCTAAAATCCTTCCACTAATGTCCCCCCCACCTTTTTTTGTCTAACAGAACCTGAGTTGGTTTCTACTGCTTGCAATCAAAGAACTCTAAATATGCTAGTATTTATACCATAATAGTTTCCAAAGCACTCTCCTTGATGTGATCTCACTGACTATGGGACACCAGACAAATGACAACTGAGGAGGAATTGCCTGTCACAGTAGCAGGGTTAAGACAGAACTTGGCTCTCATGAAGCTCAGTCCAGCTCTTTCCTCTGCATAATTCTCAATAGTCTGAGTTGAATGAGCAATATTATACTGCATGAGCCAGCTCCTGGAGAATGAGAAGATACATGCTCTACATATTCTTTATATTTGCAAACGCATTATACACATCTGGAAGGATGAACAATGGGCTGTAAACAGTGGTTACTACTTCCAGGGAATAGGATTAAAAGAGAGGTAGAGGACAGATTAAGAGGGTTTCTACTTTTACTTTATAGATTTGGCACTGCTTGACTCTTTTTTTTTTTTTAATTTTATTTATTTATTTATGGCTGTGTTGGGTCTTCATTGCTGCACGCGGGCTTTCTCTAGTTGTGGCGAGCAGGGGCTACTCTTCGTTGCGGTGCACGGGCTTCTCATTGCAGTGGCTTCTCTCATTGTGGAGCATGGGCTCTAGGCGCGCGGGCTTCAGTAGTTGTGGCACGCGGGCTCAGTAGTTGTGGCTCACGGGCTCTAGAGCACAGGCTCAGTAGTTGTGGCACACGAGCTTAGTTGATCCGCAGCATGTGGGATCTTCCCGGGCCAGGGATCAAGCCCGCGTCCCCTGCATTGGCAGGCAGATTCTCAACCACTGCGCCACTGGGGAAGCCCTGCTTGACTCTTTACAACAAACCTATATTATATTCTGAATAAAAATTTAACTTACAACAGGAGCAAACATGGGCAGCAAGCCATAGTAAGCTCTATACCTCTGCCTCCCCTCCTCCATGCAATATAATAGCCACAAATTATATCACATCCGTAACAAGGGCATACCATGCAACCATTCAATCAGTAGATCTCTAAGAACTAACTCAGGAAGATGACCAAAGGTCTTTGTTAGGGGAAAAAATGAGGTGTAAAACAGTATGCATACCAACATCCATTTGTGTAAAACAAATTTTTAAAAAGCTCCAATACAGCAGGAACCTTGTCAGTTTTGTTCACTGCAGAATTCCCAGCACCTAAATGAATGTCCCAAAGAGCAGACATTGAATGAATATGCTTATGCTTGCATATCTATGCTTGTATTTGCAAATCTAGATGGCTACAAAAGAAGTTTTTAGTGGACACCACCTCTAGGCTAGAATTGTTTGGAGACTTTACATTGTGGTAAAATATAAATAGCAGAAAATGCACCATTTTAACCATTTATAAGCATACAATTCAGTGGCATTAAGTATATTTGCAGTGTTGTACAACCATCACCATTACCCATCTCCAGAACTTTTACATCATCCCAAACTGAAACTCTGTACCCAATAAACAATAACTCTCCCCAGTGCTCAGTAACCACCATTCTACTTTCTGCCTCCATGAATTTGATTACTCTAGGTACTCCCATATAAGTGGAATCATACATTTGTCCTTTTGTGTCTGGCTTATTCACTTAGCATAATGTCTTCAAGGTTCATCCATATTGTAGCACGTATCAGAATTTCATTCTTTGTAAGGCTGAGTAATATTTCATTACACACATACCGTTATTTTTTTTAGTCCATTCATCCATCTACGGACATTTAGGTTGTTTCCATCTTTTGGCTATTGTGAATAACGTTGCTAAGAGCATATGCATGTACAAATATCTGTTCAAGTCCCTACTTTCAGTTCCTTTGGGTATATACCATTGGAAAATTTTATGTTTTAATTTTTACTTTATACCTTCTTTTACTACTTGACATTTTGCCATAAACATATTTCCTCTTTTAGTAGGAAAAAAAATCAGTAGAAAACATAGTAGCCAAATCATACTTATTCTCCCTCCCCTAGAAAGAAGTTGCCTTCATTTCTTGAGTTCCTTTGTTTCTTGAGATCCTTCTTCCTTCCATTGTCCGTCAAAATCAAGTCCTGTGTCCTCCTCCAAAGTATTTCACTGTCAACCCTTAAGGGAATGATCCCTTAAGTATGGTCCACAATGTTCTGTGTTTATGATCTGCCTAATTCAACTATGAGTTCTCTAGCCTGGGATGGTTTTCTAAATTCTATGTCTCTTATAAGTTAAGGTCATGAAAATAAGCTTTGGGTTTTTGTTGTTTTATTTTCATGAAAAATGGCATAAAGGGGTTTTCCTCCCTATTAATAGATTTAGACAGGCCATGGGCACTTTAGTTCTACATAGTCTCTACTCTTACTGTTTTTCCCCAACACTTGAGGCCACAGGTCAGGGACTTGGCACTGTTTTTGTTACTTTATATCTTATATTTAGAGAAATATTTCTCTGTGCCCATGTCTCTATCAAAAGTGAAAAATTAAAAGATAAAGAGGCCCACATGTTTCTTCAACTTACTCATGTTTCTAATCTAATCTCCCTGAGCCTGAGTTTCATCAAATACAAAACTGGGATCATAACAGCTCTACTCGCATGGGTTTTACAGATTATAAAGTCAAGTACAAGAGAGTTAAGTAATCTGCCAAGGTCACAACAGTAAGTAAAGTGGTTGAGCCAAGATTCAAAAGCAAGCAGTTAAGACTCCCCACTCTCTTAACCACTATTCTGGATTGCTTGCCTTATAGAATGAAAAACAAACCGTAACTGACAAAGCAAATTCAGCTGATGGACAACTGAAAGGATTCTCTGACTTGGTAGCACTACTCAAAAATGAGTAGGTAAGAATAAAACAAAGGACCACAGGAATAAAAACAGAAACCAACTTAAGTGGAGTACACAGAAGGAGCAGGGACAGGGACCAGGAAAGGCTTTCCTGAAATTATAAAGATTCTAGCAATGCACAAAGCTGATAATGGCTTATTATAAAGAACATACAAAGAATTCCTACAAATCAACTTTGAAAACAACTAGGAAAAGAGGCAAATATGACAACTACAGAAGAGGAAAACCAAATGGCCAACAGAGATTATAGAGGATATCAACCTCTGTATTAATCAGGGAAATGTAAATTATAATTTAGATACCTTCTTACAAAATGGCACAAAGAAATGTACAAAAGAATGTTCACTGCCTCACTGTTCATAATAGCAAAAAAAAAAAAGGTAGATAACATAAATATCCATCAATATATAAACTGATAAAACCGACTGGAATACAAACACGAATGAAATCTAAGCACAATGGAACACTATACAGCATTTAAAATGAGCTACAGATACGTGTACTGAAATGAATACATCTTGAAAA
The DNA here is from genome assembly GCF_003676395.1 of Aethalodelphis obliquidens. Lineage (NCBI taxonomy): Eukaryota > Metazoa > Chordata > Mammalia > Artiodactyla > Delphinidae > Aethalodelphis > Aethalodelphis obliquidens. Next base: position 42,092,347 of record NW_020837954.1, read on the forward strand.
CCTAGTATTAAGTAATAAAAACAAGTTTCAGAAGGATACGTAAAGGAAAACATTAAGTATATAGTTTTAAATATGCAAAACAATACCATATTATTTATGAACACACAAATAACAAAAGAGGACTTCAAATGTACCTGTAAAGTTTTATTTCCTTTAAAAAAAACAATAGATTAGAAGAAAATTTAACAAACTGTCAACACTTTGTCAAATCTGATTGATACTTCTCTTCTTTATGTTTAAATATTTCATGACATTGTTACATCTATGAGATATAGTAACAGTACTGTGATCATGTTAAAAAAGAAAAAAGTTCTTATCAGTTAGGGGTACATTCTGAAGTGGGTGAAATGGCAAAAATCTGTAATTTCCTTTAAAATATTCCAGAAAATAAAAAGTAGGGGGATAGGTGATTAATAAAATGTTGATAATTGTTGTAGATGGGTACACTACATTTTTGTATATGCTTGCACATTTCCATAAAATAAATAAATATATATATTTTTAATGTTCATGATAGAAAAAGAAAATAAGACTCTCCAGGATGTGCTGGGATACCCATAGCAAAGAAATATAACTGTGGGCACCTCTGTGTTTGTTCATTAAGACCTATGCAGGCAGTACAACCTCTCTTGAACTGCAGCAGCTTAAAAAAAAAAAAAAAAAGTTCAATAAAAAAGAAAATAGAATATCTATACCTATGCGCTCAAAGTCATAACCATTCTCAGCCAAAGGATCTTCCCCTATCATCCAGTCAGCATTATCTTCAATGCTCATTCTAGATTTAATTTTGCCAAATAAATTCTTTCTGATTTTAAAAGAATGGTTATTTGTAGAGTGCCTTGAGATCAATTTAAAACGATGTGTCCTGGGGATTCCCTGGTGGCACAGTGGTTAAGAATCCGCCTTCTAATGCAGGGGACACAGGTTCGAGCCCTGGTCCGGGAAGATCCCACATGCTGCAGAGAAACTAAGCCCGTGCGCCACAACTACTGAGCCTGTGCTCTAGAGCCCGCGAGCCACAACTACTGAAGCCTGTGTGCCACAACTACTGAAGCTCGTGCACCTAGAGCCTGTGCTCCACAACAAGAGAAGCCACCAAAATGAGAAGCCCACGCACCACAACAAAGAGTAGCCCCTGCTCTCAGCAGCTAGAGAAAATCCCTGTGCAGCAGTGAAGACCCAATGCAGCCAAAAATTAAATAAATGAATAAATTAATTAATTAAAAATAAAATAAAATGATTTGTCCTTAGTACCTAAAATGATGATGACAGCCCAAGTCCACAGAAGATTGGAATCACTGAGGCAGAAATTATCGCTATGGCAGGGCCTACCTCCTCTGCTTTGCCCTCAAGGTCAGTGTCAGAAGATGTAAGGTGCACATGCCCCTCCCACCCCCATTTCCTTAGGCAAGGTATTAAGAGCCCTGTGTAAAGATGACACTTTTCAACCACGTGTTGGCAAAAAACACCAACGGTGCAAACTGAGGCATAATCTGAAATTGCTGGGCTGCTTTTAAGCCAGTAGAGAGAGCAGAACAGCTGTGCCCAAAACTCTGACCCCACAAAGCAAAGGAGGGCTGGTGAAGCAAGGATAAATCAGTTTAGAACATGAAAAAAGCTCTACAGTTCTGTCTCTGTGAGTCACCTGGTCAGTTCAAAAAACCAAAGATGTATTGTAGAGTCCCACAGAGAGAGACTGTCTGACCTGCAAACAATCCAAGGGAAGAGTATGATCCTTTAAGCCGGCTCCGTGAGTCTGGCAGCAGTTGGGTGCTTGTGGGGTTGGCCTCTCAGACACTTCAGGGGGAGCACCAGGACCTCTTAGGAAGGCAAGACCTTTCTGCTTAGTGCCAGTGCCAGGCAAGGGACAAGGAGAGGGCAGGCCTTCTAAGCCTGGTTTCCTCACAAACCACTGCTTAGCTTCAACCCAGCTGAGAATCCCAAGAGAGTACAGCTACTTATGCTGGTCATCTTGGGTTGATTTAATTCTGTATCAAACTGACCAATTCATCCTAAAATGTACTATAATCACATTGTGGCAGCAGCTCTGTAGTTACAGAAAGACTTTATATTTAAATATTACTCTTTTCCAGTGGCTTGTGAGCTATAAGCAGAAAGTCTGCAAGCTCTCACACCGTGCTGTTAACAAAAGAAATTATTTAACATTCTTCTTAAAATAAGAAAAGTCCAGAAAAGCTGAGGCACAGAAGGAAAGAATTCGCTTTGGGTTTCCTCAAAGTCAGCCAAGCACAGGACAGATCTGAGAGAGGACTCTGAAAGTCGGGATCAGATGCTCCTGCAGTACAACATTGTTTGTAGAGCAAAAGACATGTACATGTCCATCAAACTAAGTCTCATTAAATAGTGTTCAGTGAAATAAGCCAAACACAAAAGGACAAAAACTGTATGATTCCACTTATATGAAGCACCTAGAGTAGTCAAATCATAGAGACATAAAGTAGAAATGGTGGGGGCCAGGGGCTGGGGGAGGAACAATGGGGAGCTGTTGTTTAATGGGTACAGAGTTTCCATTCTGCAAAATGAAAAGGTTCTGGAGATGGATGGTGGTGATGGTTGTACAACAATGTCAATGTACTTAATGCTATTAAACAGTACACTTAAAAATGGTTAAAATGAAAAAAAAGAAAAACTTAAAGGGCTTCCCTGGTGGCGCAGTCGTTGGGGGTCTGCCTGCCGATGTGGGGGACACGGGTTCGTACCCCGGTCCGGGAAGATCCCACATGCCGTGGAGTGGCTGGGCCCGTGAGCCATGGCCGCTGGGCCTGCGCGTCCGGAGCCTGTGCTCCGCAACGGGAGAGGCCACAACAGTGAGAGGCCCGCGTACCGAAAAAAAAAAAGAAAGAAAGAAAGAAAAAAAATGGTTAAAATGGTAAATTTAAAAAAAGGAGTTCCGTGGTGGCCTAGTGGTGAGGATTCAGGGCTATCACTGAGGTGGCCTGGGTTCAATCCCTGGTCGGGGAACTGAGATCACACAAGCTGCGTGGCAGGGCCAAAAAATAAAATAAAATGGTAAATTTTGCATTATGTATGTTGTACCACAATTTTAAAAATGCAAAAAGTTTACTGTTCATATATATACTATGTATTATGCAGGCAAAAAAAAAAGCATGAGGCAGCTCTGTCTCTTCTGATATGGCATAATCACTATGATGCAGTGTTAGTGACTGTGTTAACCATTCAAAACATTTTCTTTTAAAAAATGACACAGTGGGATTAGATTCAGGGTTTAGGGTTCCATCTTTGTAGGCAGCAAAGGTGGTACAGGAAGTGCAAGCTTTTGAATAAAAGTGTCTGGATTCAAATCCTGGTTTCACCACCCATGTGTCCTAGGCGAGTTATTCTACTACTCTAGCTTCAATTTTATGACTGTAAAATGAAGAAAATGCCAACTATCTCCCAGGGTTGTTATGTGTTTGGGTGAGATAATAAATATAAAAGCACTTATTAGCCCAGTGTGTCATTTATTAGGTATATACACTCCTTAAAACATCCTAGTTTCTCTTAAGTATCCTCCATGAATTTGTCCCAATCTTCCAAACTCTTGTTTTAGGTGGCGTTAGAGTATGAACAGCATGATGTATTTTAATAAAACAAAAGAATACACTAATTTGTACATGGAAGGGCAAATGTAAAATGGTTAACAGAAGTTACTCTTGGGGATAGGAATTTTACTTAATGCACTTTTATACTGCTGCAGTTCTGTTTATTTTTTTAACCTGCAAAGATTTAAAGGAAATCAAGCAGCCTGGCTTTCTTCTCAGCCTATTTATTCCTTCTTCTCCATGTGTGTAATCGCCACTCTGCGGAGCCAAACCTCTTTTTGTGACAACCATACCTCTCCTTGAGCTCTAAGAAGAAGCATGGAGATATAGAGGTGCAGCCTATGTGGCATACAGCCCAGCTACATCAGTGTATGAGAAATAAGTCTGTTTTGTTATTTCCCCAAAGTTGAAAATAATTAACTTTTGTATAAAAGTTTATTCACATATATCTTCACTTGCGAGGTAAGGATTATATAACCCTTTTTCCAGATGAGGATCAGAGAGACAAAATGACTTGCTAACAATCTAAGAAGCTAGGCCTGGAGCCTAAAACCAAGGTGTATCCTTTCTACCAAAGTGCAAGAGGCCAGAACACTACTTACAATTCCAAGTGAGGATGTTTCACAGCTTTACGCAGGGAAGAAAAGCACCATCCATCCAGAACTTTTCATCTTCCCAAACTGAAATTCCATATCCATTAAAGTATCAGCTGTTCATTCCTGCCTCCCCCCTCCCCTGGCAACCACCATTCAACCTCTAGAGACACCATTTCTGTCTCTATGAATTTGACTACTCTAGGTACCTCATATGAATGGACTCATACAATATTTGTTCTTTTATGACTAGCTTATTTCATTTAGCATAATGTCTTCAAGGTCTATCCATGTTGCTGCATGTACCAGAATTTCATTCCTTTTTTTAAAAAAAAGACTGGATTTTTTAAAAAAATTAATTTGTTTGGCTGCATAGGGTCTTAGTTGCAGCACGCGGGATCTTTGTTGTGGTGCGTGGGCTTCTCTCTAGTTGTGGCGCGTGGGCTCTAGAGTGCGCTGCTTAGCTGCCCCGCAACATGTGGGATCTTAGTTCCTTGACCAGGGATCAAACCCACGTCCCCTGCATTGGAAGGCAGATTCTTAAGCACTGGACCACCAGGGAAGTCCCGAATTTCATTCCTTTTTAAGGCTGAATAATATTCTTTTGGATGTATATTCCACATTTTATCCATTAATCTGTTGACAGACATTTAGAGTGCTCCCACTTTTTTGGCAATTGTAATGCTATTATGAACATGGCTGTACAGATACCTGTTCAAGTTCCTGCTATCAATTCTTTTGGGTATACACCCAAAAATGAAATTCCTGGATCATATGGTAACATTCTATGTTTAATTTTCTGAGGAACTGCCATACTGTTTTCCACAGCAGCTGTATCGTTTTACATTCCCACCAGCAATGCACAGGGTTCCAATTTTCCATGTCTCATCAACACTTGTTATTTTCTGTTTCTGATTTTTTGGTTTTTTGATAATAGCTATCCTAATGGGTATGAAATATGTGTTGGCCATTTCTACCTTCAAATAATAGACTAAAATGATTCTCTTACTGAATATCTTGGAGCACATCATTCTACAAACAGTCTGTTATTTTTCTTTATGTATTGTTTTATACTTACCTACCCTGAAATTCAGTTACCACTCTTCTGCTCACTCATTCCACCCAAGGAGTTGCCTGCAGCTTATTTCCATTGGTTTGGCATTCCACTACTTGAAGGAACTAATGTCGTATATAAATTGGGGCTATTTATATGCATTCTCTCCTCAAATCACTTACAAAAACATTAAGAGCACTAATCTCTGTTTACCCAAGCATGCCAATTCTGCAATTAAACCTACTTTAGAGATGGATGTAGTGTGAGGCAGCACAGCATAGCATTCAAAACCACAGGCTTAGCTTTGCTCTACAGTAGAAACTAACACAACATTGTAAAGCAAGTATACTCCAATAAAAATTAATTTAAAATAAATTAATTTAGAAAAACATAGGTTCAACTGTCAGTGTTGCTACCCACTTACTAGCCATGTACCTTTAGACAGGTTACTTAACCACTCTAAATTGTACCCTCTCATCTGCAAAACTGAAAAAATAACTCTCTATTCTACAGTGTTATGTTAGGATTAATGATAGATCTGTGTGAAGGGCTTGGCCCACTGCCTGATACACAATACAAGCTAGATAAATGTTAGCTAATTATTATGCTATTTGAACTCCAACAATAGCTAACATCAGCTAAATTTACTCTGGGTCAGGGACTATCCTAAGGGTTTTACATGTAGTGGCTCTTCAAATCCTCTTAACAGCCCTATGAAGCAGGTAGTGTTATCCTTATTATACAGATGAAACTACAGAAAAACTAAATAACCTGAAGGTGCACAGCTACCAAGAATGGAAGTTGGGATCTGAGTCCAGGTAATCTGTCTCCAGAGACGGTGCTCCTTACCACAATACAATCCAGCCTCTCAAGTACAACAGGGGCCAGGTAGCAAAGCAAATGAGTGAAACCTGCCAGATTAAATAGCAGACTAGAGGTTACACAACCCTTTTTAAAGGAAAGCCACTACTCAGCTCCAGCCAGTTACTGCCACAGCAGAGTGCAGGCTTAAGTCAGCCAGATCTTCCAATTTTTTAAGAGAAGATAGCAACCTGATTTTTGCAGGCTGAATGCAGGCCTCAGTGCAGGCTGCAATTAGCCCATGGATAAGTTAAAATGGGGTGATTTGCCCAAGGTCACAAAACTGGGGTCCAATGGTACTTCCTAAATCAGGAAATAAAAAAAAAAATCAAATGGCAAGTGCAGGCAGGTATGGAGAGATAAGGAGAGGTGGTATCACACAAGTTTGCTCTTCACTACAGAAGTAGCCACAGGAGTGATACTTCTGCTAATAAGCTGCTCTTACCTAGTACCTTTTTCCTGAAAACTGATTCTACTCATCTACCTATTATTTCATTTTTCCACATGTCCAATTAGGCAAGTAAGGCAGAAACATTATCCCCATTTTAAGGATGTGAAGGGTGAGGCACTGGTGTGCCTCAATGATGGAAGCCTTGACTCCTTGCTTGAATCACCTCACATTAAATGAGAAGCAGAAATTAAAGTAGCAGCAACACCCTAAAGAGATAGCTAGAACCCTAGGAAATAAAATAGTTTCTCTAAAATTAAATGATTAGTAGCAGTGGGGTTTAACAGAGCTAGGGTTTTTAAATCCTAAGCCAGCACACCAACCCCTAGACAATGTCTCAAATTCCTGAGCAGAAATAGAGAAAGGAATACACATCAGAATCACAGAGTAGAGTTGGAAGACACCTAACAGATCATCTTCTCCAACATCCCCTTTCTGCCAATGAAGAAACTAAGGCACAAAGAGGTAAACTCGCCTATCCAAGAGCACACCATCAGTTAGAGGCAAAGTGAGATTCAAATCCAAGATGTCTGATTCCAAAGCACCTGTTCTTCCTAAAGTGTAGTAAGCAGAGGTCACTGGATGATTTCAGAAAGTAGAGAAATGATTTTAACAATTATGTATTTTAATGTGTATTAGGAAAAAGAAACCTAGACCATTAAACCCATGATTTCATAGACATTATAATAATATAAAGTTTCCTTTCAAATATTGTTTTAAGGAGTCAATTTAGAAAAAAATGTTAAATAGCACAGATGATACCCCTGAAATGTGACAAAAGTCAAAAAGGTGGGGCTCAAACTTCTGAAATTTAGACAGTAGTTTACCAGGCACCTCTACTACCTATTTCCTTAAGAGGGGGACTCTAAACCTGAGGTTGTGATTTGACACACACTCAAACACAAACAGAGTAACTAGGGATTAATCTCTAAAGGCATTAGGAGAATGTGACCATTTTAACAAAGAAAGCTGCAATCTTATCAGTTACACTGTAATCAGCCTAAAGGAAGACTACAAAATGGCCAAAACTTAAGACAAAAATATTCAGCCTCACTAATAATCAAGTCCAGTTATATGAGAACTTCAGTAATAATAAAAATTTTTAATACCATCTTCACATATTGACTGAATAGCAAAGATTAAATGATGCCCAACAATAGCCATGATGCAGTCTAATAATACAGTGGTACAAGTATAAATAAATTAATTCAACCATCTCAGAGGACAAATATATATCAAATGTATTTTATAAATCATAAAAAAACTTTGATCCAGAATCCCATTTCTAAGATTTTATTCTCAGGAAAAAAAAAAAGTTTTTGCAAAGGTTTAGTTATAAGAATTGTGATAAAAGCAAAAAATAAATAGAATGAGAGGGAACTGGTTAAATTCTGATGTAGGCCCTTGACAGGATACAGTGCTGCCATAATATATCATACATTAGAACAGTTCTCAAAGTATGTTCCACAAACCCCAGGAGGCCTGCTAAGTCAAAACTACTTTTACAGTAACACTAAAATGTTATTTGTCTTTTTCACTGAAGCCAAAGAGTTTGAGAATTTTTGCTTTAGAATTGTGGCTCTCAACCAGGTGATCTTGCCCCCGCCACGGAGCATTCAGCAATACCTGGAGACATTTTTGGTTGTCACAACTGGGGAGCTGCCACTGGCATACACATATAGTCTTAGGCCAGGGATGCTGCAAAATGTCCTACAATGCCCAGGACAGCCGCCTATAACAAAGAACTATCCGGCCCAAAACATCAACAGTGTTGAGGTTGAGAGACTCTGCTTTTGAAAATACTCAATGACATATGAAAAAAAATGTCAATATTAAGAAAAAAAGATAAAACAGCAGAGATGGCCTAATTCCAATTTTATTTTTAAAATATGTACATTTAAATACAAAAAGTCTAAATAAAATATGTCCCAGGTATCTAAAATGGTCATCCTGAGTAGGTGGGATACTTCTTTCTTTAAATATGTATTTTCCAAATTTCCCATAATTAATACATGACATTTCAAAAACTTATGAATAAGTGGGAAGTCTGTCTTATAAGTGCCATATTCTGATAACTTGTATGATTCAACAGGAAATTCTCAACGGTAAAGTATGGAATTCTAAAATATCAAAGAACAAAAAGATCCTCAAATAGAGCTAGGGCTAAAAACAGATCCTCAACAACAGTAAGGATTTACAGGGAAGTTATGATAGTGGATGATGCATTTATTTTGAGGTACTCCCAGACCACAGACTGTCTTCATGTCCAGTCTCACTTCTTCTGCCCTACAGAACTAACCTGCACAATACACTCTCCTCATTAAAACACAGATGCTCTTCATTCAATCTGAGAAGTTTCTGATTTTTAAGTTTTTCTTTTTTTAAATAAGAAGATTGCCTGCATAACTTCTGCAAAATTCCTTGCATAAGCAACAGTAACAACATAATAAAGCTTTCTTCTCTCTTCTTGGGCTATTTCTAAAAATTGAACCAAAGCAGGCACCAATGCTTAGTCCTTCCAGGAAGGTACACAATATCCACCCAAGAGTAGGTATAAACAGAGAGGTCAACTCTGAGACTAAAATCAAGGGCTGCTTGAACCTGGTTGCCAAACATGCCAATTTCAGTTGTTTCTTGCCAGTATGTCTAAGGCAAAACATGCTTCAGCCACCTACGGCAGCAAGCGATAAGGTATCTGTACTAGGCCATCAAACATGGTTAAGACACCTAAAAAGAAAGAAACAACAATCCTCAGAGACTCCAATTAGTCACTTGGCTTTAAGGAGTAACATGAAAGATACAACTGGAATTTAGATACAAGACTTGAATGGAAATTCAGAATGAGGAAAGTTGTGTAATAAGATTCTGACGGGTATCTGGATTTGCAAAAATTCCTTCTTCTGAGTAATGTTCTTGGAAAACCTTTTAAAGTAAGGAAGTATAGGCAGGCTAAGAATTAAAACTGGAGAGTCAGCCACAGTGACAGTCTGCCTCCCCCTGGAAAATCTCTACTACTCATCTGCAAAATAATGAGGCACTACCAACTTAATCAAAACAACCATGTTCAGAGACAATAAAACTGCAGACAGAATGTACTGGTGAAGTAAGCCACTTACTTGAGTAAGTCCTTTATAAATGCAGAACCTCATAATTTTCCGTACTGAGGGACCAGGTCAGAAGACCCAGATTTTAATCTTGCTTGTACTACTTACTAGTTGTGAGCTACTGGGCTAATCACTTTACCTCTTTGCTCCTTTATGCCCTTATATGTAAAATTAAAGGCTTCAATTAGATGATCATTAGTCCTTTCCAGCAATTAAACTGTATGATTCCACAGAGGGAGAACATCAGCAGCCTAAGATCACGGAAGGGTGAAATCAGGACTCTAGGCCAGATCTCTTAAACTTCTTTAATGATGACATTACACAACACCAAAGATATTCTACAGCCAACTGCCCACATATCTGAAAAACTACAATCCCCGAAAACTCTTCACCGCGCCAACCTATACACTTGAGGGGGCCAACTTTTATTCCAAATGTATATGGTGCTAGATAGATACTCCACAAAACTAAGCCTTTAGCATGGTTTTAGTATTATATCACTTTGGGTTAAAAACACCTTAGGAAAAAAACTCCAACTCAGTGGAGAATCATTCGTCAAAACATCTTTCCTCAAAATCAACTCTGCAAAAAACATCAACCCACAGGAAGACTTAAAAAGAAAAAAAGAAAGAAAAAAGAATGTACAGCAAGTGAACAGTAGAACAAGAACTATAAGAAGAAGTACATAGAAAGGAAGGGGTAACTTACTAGCCTCTGGATCTAGCATTTTCTAAATGGTTTTAGCCTTTTTGTTTGTTTTTCTTTCTAATAAGAGGACAAGGAGGAGACAAATGACTAACCAACCACTCTGCCTCTCAGATTCAATTTAGTACCTTAAAAGTGGCAGTTGAAAGACCGTGGGGAGAATGGGGGCTTGGAAGCTTTTCCAGCAGAGGCATTCAACAGTGAATGGGAGGTGTTAAGAGACTAGGGCTTTGGTTCTACCTGAGTGCCAGACAACTCGGACAATCATGAGCAGGTGGCCATGTGACTTATAATCCAAACTAGGACCTTTTCAAGAATGAAAGGAGCACTAATAATTGTACTAGGATGTTGGGATGGTCCCAAGTAAACCAGGATATATGGTCATCTTAGTTATAAAGGACCCCAGCAAAGGCAGGGGACCTAAGGAGTTACTTGATCAACGATTTAAGGTAATCTTACCTCACTTTATCAACCGCAGGAGCCCCAGCAGAGGCAAAAGGAAGATGGAAATCAGCCTTGCTGCCAATATAATCTCTGCTACTTGGATATATTATAAGCTTGTCAGTTACTTCAGATGCCATTTTCTCATTGATTTCTACATGCCCCAGCCCTCTGGAATATAACTCCCTTAAGATTGGCCCTAACAGGAAAATAGTACTCAAAGCACATAGACCTGATCTCCATTGCATATCAACTCTGTATCCTGAGAGGTACATGATAGAATCTCGGGCGTCTAACACTACACAGTGCAAGGACTGAGGCGCAAGGTGGCAAAGCAAGTGCAAACATGCAGGCATGGGAAGAGCAGACAACTAAAGTGACGAACTACTGTTGTCAATTCTTTCCATAAATCCCTGACCTAGAAAAACTGAGGTGAAGAGCAAGTGGAATCCAAGACCAGAACCTGAAGAGTAACCCTCCTTGTTCATCCAGTCAGTGTGCAAGCTTGGAAAGAAAACACCTTTTTCACAGAAGCAGAGTGAAGCTGCTGGTGACAGAAGTAAACTTAACCTGCAATAACACTATGCTTCATTTTACTGTCAAAAGTGCTTCCAAGTGTCAAAAGTGCTTCCAAATGACTTACAGTGCTCTCTGGGCAGATCGCCCATGTTACATTGTTTAAACCTTCTTCCAAAAGGCACTTTATTCTGAAGCACATTATCTGTGTCCCAAGCATAGATATTTTTTCCACAGGTATAATTATAAGGAAAGATACCTATTTCTGTTGGCTGAAATTCAGCCATACTCAAGCAGCATACTTTCAGCAGAAATCAAACTCAAAACCACAGGCTCAGTAAACACAATATATTATTTGTACTTTTAGTTAGATTAATGGAGAAGAGGAACCAACTTGGTAACCACAGTTTGTATACCCACTCTTAATTAGAGTAAAGGAGGTGTGAAGTTAGTCACGTGGTTGAAGTAAGTAAGCATAGAACATGCAGTGTTAAGGAAGGAGACTTTAGAAGACAGCCAAGATCCACCAGAGGGCAGAGAGCAGAAGCAAGAACTACAATCCTGCAGGCTGTGGAACAAAAACCACATTCACAGAAAGATAGACAAGATGAAAAGGCAGAGGGCTATGTACCAGATGAAGGAACAAGATAAAACCCCAGAAAAAGAACTAAATTAAGTGGAGATAGGAAACCTTCCAGAAAAAGAATTCAGAATAATGACGGTGATGATGATCCAGGTCCTCTGAAAAAGAATGGAGGCAAAGATTGAGAGGATGCAAGAAATGTTTAACAAAGACCTAGAAGAATTAAAGAAAAAACAAACAGAGATGAACAATACAATAACTGAAATGAAAACTACACTAGAAGGAATCAACAGCAGAATAACTGAGGGAGAAGAATAGATAAGTGACCTGAAAGACAGAATGGTGGAATTCACTGCTGTGGAACAGAATAAAGAAAAAAGAATGAAAAGAAATGAAGACAGCCTAAGAGACCTCTGGGACAATATTAAACACAACAACATTTGCATTATAGGGGTCCCAGAAGGAGAAAAGAGAGAGAAAGGACCTGAGAAAATATTTGAAGAGATTATAGTAGAAAACTTCCCTAACATGGGAAAGGAAATAGCCACACAAGTCCAGGAAGTGCAGAGAGTCCCAGGCAGGATACACCCAAAGAGAAACATGCCGAGACACATAGAAATCAAACTGACAAAAATTAAACACAGAGAAAAACTATTGAAAGCAACAAGGGAAAAATGACAAATAACATACAAGGGAACTCCCATAAGGTTAACAGCAGATTTCTCAGCAGAAACTCTACAAGCTAGAAGGGAGTGGCATGATATATTTAAAGTGATGAAAGGGAAGAACCTACAACCAAGATTACTCTACCCAGCAAGGATCTCATTCAGATTTGACAGAAATCTAAAGCTTTACAGACAAGCAAAAGCTAAGAGAATTTAGGACCACCAAACCAGCTCTACAACAAATGCTAAAGGAACTTCTCTAAGTGGGAAACACAAGAGAAGAAAAGGACCTAAAAAACAAACCCGTAACAATTAAGAAAATGGTAATAGGAACATACATAACAATAATTTCCTTAAATGTGAATGGATTAAATGCTCCAACCAAAAGACACAGGCTGGCTGAATGGATACAAAAACAAGACCCATATATATGCTGTCTACAAGAGACCCACTTCAGCCCTAGGGACACATATACACAGAAAGTGAAGGGATGGGAAAAGATATTCCATGCAAATGGAAATCAAAAGAAAGCTGGAGTAGCAATACTCATATCAGATAAAATAGACTTTAAAATAAAGAATGTTAAAAGAGACAAGGAAGGACACTATATAATGATCAAGGGATCAATCCAAGAAGAAGATATAGCAATTATAAATCTATATGCACCCAACATAGGAGCACCTCAATACATAAGGCAACTGCTAACAGCTATAAAAGAGGAAATCAACAGTAACACAATAATAGCGGGGGACTTTTAACACCTCACTTATACCAATGGACAGATCATCCAAACAAAAATTAATAGGGAAACACAAGCTTTAAATGACACAATAGACCAGATAGATTTAATTGATAGTTATAGCACATTCCATCCAAAAAGAGCAGATTACACTTTCGTCTCAAGTGCACACGGAACATTCTCAAGGATACATCACATCTTGGGTCAGAAATCAAGCCTCGGTAAATTTAACAAAACTGAAATCATATCAAGCATCTTTTCTGACCACAACGCTATGAGATTAGAAATCAATTACAGGAAAAATAACGTTAAAAAACACAAACACATGGAGGCTAAACAATACATTACTAAATAACCAAAAGATCACTGAAGAAATCAAAGAGGAAATTAAGAAACACCTAGAGACAAATGACAATGAAAATACGATGATCCAAAACCTATGGGATGCAGCAAAAGCAGTTCTAAGAGGGAAGTTTATATCAATACAAGCCTACCTCAAGAAACAAGAAAAATCTAAAATAAACAATCTAACCTTACACCTAAAGGAACTAGACGAAGAACAAACAAACCCAAAGTTAGCAGAAGGAAAGAAATCATAAAGATCAGACCAGAAATAAATGAAATAGAAACAAAGAAAATGGCAGGGGCTTCCCTGGTGGCGCAGTGGTTGAGAGTCCACCTGCCGATGCAGGGGACACGGTTTCGTGCCCCGGTCCGGGAAGATCCCGCATGCCGTGGAGCGGCTGGGCCCGTGAGCCATGGCCGCTGAGCCTGCGCGTCCGGAGCCTGTGCTCCGCAACGGGAGAGGCCACAACAGTGAGCGGCACGCATACCGCAAAAAAAAGAAAGAAAGAAAATGGCAAAGATCAATAAAACTGAAAGCTGGTTGTCTGAGACAATAAAATTGATAAACCATTAGCCAGACTCATCAAGGAAAACAGGGAGAGGACTCAAATCAATAAAATTAGAAATGAAATAGGAGAAGTTACGACACCACAGAAATACAAAGCATCCTAAGAGACTACTACAAGCAACTCGATGCCAATAAAATGGACAATCTGGAAGAAATGGACAAATTCTTAGAAAGGTATAACCTTCCAAGACTTAACCAGGAAGGAATACAAAACATGAACAGACCAATCACAAGTAATGAAATTGAAACTGTGATTTAAAATCTTCCAACAAACAAAAGTCCAGGACCAGATGGCTTCACAGATGAATTCTATCAAACATTCAGAGAAGAGCTAACACCCATCCTTCTCAAACTATTCCAAAAATTGAAGAGGAAGGAACACTCCCAAACTCATCCTATGAGGCCACCATCACCCTGATACCAAAACCAGACAAAGATACTACAAAAAAAGATAATTACAGAGCAATATCACTGATGAATATAGACGCAAAAATCCTCAGCAAACAGAATCCAACAACACCATGATCAAGTGGGATTTATCCCAGGGATGCAAGGATTCTTCAATATATGCAAATCAACCAAAGTGATACACCATATTAACAAATTGAAGGAAAAAAACCTTATGATCACCTCAATAGATGCAGAAAAAGCTTTTGACAGAATTCAACACCTATTTATGATAAAAACTCTCCAGAAAGTGGGCACAGAGGGAAAGTACCTCAACATAATAAAGGCCATATACTACAAACCCACAGCAAACATCATTCTCAATGGTGAAAAACTGAAAGCAATTCCTCTAAGATCAGGAACAAGACAAGGATGTCCACTCTTGTCATTATTATTCAACATAGTTTTGGAAGTCCTAGCCACAGCAATCAGAGAAGAAAAAGAAATAAAAGGAATACATATTGGAAAGGAAGAAGTAAAACTGTCACTGTTTGCAGATGACATGATACTACACAGAGAATCCTAAAGATGCCACCATAAAACTACTAGAGCTAATCAATGAATCTGGTAAAGTTGCAGGATACAAAATTAGTGCACAGAAATCTCTTGCATTCCTATAAACTAACAACGAAAAATCTGAAAGAGAAATTAAGGAAACAATCCCATTCACCATTGCAACAAAAAGAATCAAATACCTAGGAATAAACGTACCTAAGGAGGTAAAAGACCTGTACTCAGAAAAGTATAAGACACTGATGAAAGAAATTAAAGATGATACAGACAGATGGAGAGATATACCATGTTCTTGACCTGGAAGAATCAAATTGTGAAAATGACTACACTACCCAAAGCAATCTACAGATTCAATGCAATCCGTATCAAATTACCAATGGCATTTTTTACAGACCTAGAACAAAAAAATCTTAAAATTCGTATGGAGACACAAAAGACCCCAAATAGCCAAAGCAGTCTTGAGGGAAAAAAACGGAGCTGGAGGAATCGGACTCCCTGACTTCAGACTATACTACAAAGCTACAGTAATCAAGACAGTAGGGTACTGGCACAAAAGCAGAAATATAGGTCAATGGAACAGGATAGAAAGCCCAGAGATAAACCCACACACCTATGGTCAACTAATCTATGACAAAGGAGGCAAGGACATACAATGGAGAAAAGACAGTCTCTTCAATAAGTGGTGCTGGGAAAACTGGACAGCTACATGTAAAAGAATGAAATTAGAACACTCCCTAACACCATACATAAAAATAAAGTCAAAATGGATTAGAGACCTAAATGTAAGACTGGACACTATAAAACTCTTAGAGAAAAACATAGGAAGAACACTCTTTGACATAAATCACAGCAAGATCTTTTTTGATCCACCTCCTAGAGTAACGGAAATAAAAACAAACAAATGGGACCTAATGAAACTTAAAAGCTTTTGCAAAGCAAAGGAAACTACAAACAAGACAAGAAGACAACCCTCAGAATGGGAGAAAATATTTGCAAACGAATCAATGGACAAAGGATTAATCTCCAAAATATATAAACAGCTCATGCAGCTCATATTAACAAAACAGACAACTGAATCCAAAAATGGGCAGAAGACCTAAATAGACATTTCTCCAAAGAAGACATACAGATGGCCAAGAAGCACATGAAAAGCTGCTCAACATCACTAATTATTAGAGAAATGCAAATCAAAAGTACAATGAGGTATCACCTCACACCAGTTAGAAGGGGCATCATCAGAAAATCTACAAACAACAAATGCTGCAGAGGGTTTGGAGAAAGGGAACCCTCTTGCACTGTTGGTGGGAATGTAAACTGATGCAGCCACTATGGAGAACAGTATGGAGGTTCCTTAAAAAAACTAAAGAGAGAACTACCATACAACCCAGCAATCCCATTACTGGGTATATACCCAGAAAAAACCATAATTCAAAAAGACACACGCACCCCAATGTTCACTGCAGCACTATTTACAATAGCCAGGTCATGAAAGCAACCTAAGTGTCCATTTACAGATGAATGGATAAAGAAGCTGTGGTACATATATACAATGGAATATTACTTAGCCATAAAACGAAACGAAATTGGGTCATTTGTTGAGATGTGGGTGGATCTAGAGTCTGTCATGCAGAGTGAAGTAAGTCAGAAAGAGAAAAACAAATATCGTATATTAACTCATATATGTGGAACCTAGAAAAATGGTACAGATGAACCGGTTTGCAGGGCAGAAATAGAGTCACAGATGTAGAGAACAAACGTATGGACACCAAGGGGGGAAAGTGGCAGGGGTGGGGGTTGGTGGTGTGATGAATTGGGAGATTGGGATTGACATATATACACTAATATGTATAAAATGGATAACATAAGAACCTGCTGGGGCCTCCCTGGTGGCGCAGTGGTTGAGAGTCCGCCTGCCGATGCAGGGGACACGGGATCGAGCCCTGGTCTGGGAAGATCCCACATGCCGCGGAGCAACTGGGCCCGTGAGCCACAACTACAGAGCCTACACGTCTGGAGCTTGTGCTCCGCAACGGGAGAGGTCACAACAGTGAGAGGCCCGCGTGCCGCAAAAAAAAAAAACTATTTGTTGAACTAATAAATGGACCAAAGAATAAAATTTAACACCTTCACAGCAATGCATTATCAGTAAACAGAAAAGTCCAGAAGAAAATCCAAGAATTGATTCCCTAATCACCATGTCAAAATGTATGTACTGGGCTTCCCTGGTGGGGCAGTGGTTGAGAGTCCGCCTGCTGATGCAGGGGACACGGGTTCCTGCCCTGGTCCGGGAAGATCCCACATGCCGCGGAGCGGCTGGGCCCGTGAGCCATGGCCGCTGAGCCTGGGCATCCGGAGCCTGTGCTCCGCAATGGGAGAGGCCACAACAGTGAGAGGCCCGCGTACCGCAAAAAAAAAAAACAAAAACGTACGTACTACAAAAGCTTTTTTTTTTTTTTTTTTTTGTGGTACGCGGGCCTCCGTGTTACTACTGTTACAGTAGTAACAGTTGCAGCAGCAGTAGCAACCAGAGCAACAGCATGGTCTAGGCCCTTGTGCTAAAAACTTTACAGGTGTTATTTCATTCAATCCTCACCACAACCCTGTGAGATGCATCACTGTCCTTATTATATGACTCTTAATCTCTCTATATAACTGTGGATACTTATATCCCATAAGAATATGGGAGACCCATATGAAATAGAAATAGGACTAAATAGTGAGTCCAATTATAAATATTATGCCCAAGTAATTTAATGCCTCTCCCCATTCACAACTCCTACTTAATTAACACTCTGAAACAGTATAGTTGCTGATGCTATCTGAAAAGCTTCTGAGGGTGCTTTTTCTACATTTAGTCATAAGCATTAAAAAAGAAATCATAATCTCTCACTGTAACTCAAAACTTCACACTATGGGCTATTAATCTGCTAGTGCTACAAGTTCCAATGCCTTAAACATCAATTCAGGGTAAATAATATTACAGCAACTCTTATCCCAAAGAGCTGAATATTTTTATTTACTGCTAAGATTCTATTTACCAAAACCATTTATAAGATATAAGAAAGCAGAGAGTTATATATACAGAGCTACACTCTTTTTTTTGACTGTGCCTCACAGCTTGTGGGATCTTAGTTCCCAACCAGGGACTGAACCTGACCCCCGCAGTGAAAGCGCTGAGTCCTAACCACTGGACCGCCAGGGAATTCCCCCAGAGCTACATTCTGATTGGTCTAGCAGTCAGAATGCAAGAAGATGTTCATCTCCTTCCCCGAGAGAAAATAAAAAGACTTTTAAGCAAACATATTTCCATTCTGGGGAAAAGGAGAAACCTAAGAGGAGACAATGGAGGCAATTTAAAGAAAGAATCAGATGCAACCAAAGACTTAAAAGGTAAACCCAGGCTATCCCTTAAATATGTGTACTACCATAACCTCCTTGATGGTGTTACAATCTCTTGTAAGTAGCACTTAATGTTGTTCCTTATCTCTCAAAGAACTAACACCCATAAATATTCTAAGATAAGACTGCATCAGGCATAAGCTGTCCTTTATAATGTTCACTCAAACCCATACAGTTCACAAAGTACCTTCACATATGACATTTCATTGAACAGACCTCATTGTTAGGTAGTGAGGGCAATTTGTTAATCCCGTTTACTGATGAGGAATGAAGGAACTTGCCTAAATTCGTACAATCTGTGACTGGTAGAGCCTCCAACATACCACGTGACACCAAATCCCAGGCTCTTTCCCCACCATATTGTGCCTCCTCATTCCACATCAAAAAAATCACAAAACTATCCTGTCTGCCCCATTTGCACATGTCCATTACCATCACTGTAAGAACAAGTACCAGCTAATAATGAAACCACAAGTTATAAGTACAAAGGGGAAAGAAAACAAACTCAGCATTTTTTCTGAAAGGCTGGGAACTCTGTTCAGTACCCAATCTAAACTTTGCCTAATGTAGCTGTCACAACAGCCCTTCAGGTGGGTGCTGGTATTCCCATTGCTTAAATCAGGAAAGAGAGGCTTAGCAGCTTGACTAAAGTTACACATTAAATGACACAGCAGTGATTTTAACCATGTGTATGCTATACCACACTGTCTTACATGATATCACAGTAATGCCCCTTTCAGCAATAAAGAAAAATACTTTTTAGGGCTTCCCTGGTGGCGCAGTGGTTGAGAGTCCGCCTGCCGAAGCAGGGGACATGGGTTCGTGCCCCGGTCCGGGAAGATCCCACATGCCGCAGAGCGGCTGGGCCTGTGAGCCATGGCCGCTGAGCCTGTGCTCCGCAGCGGGAGAGGCCACAACAGTGAGAGGCCCGCGTACCGCAAAAAAAAAAAAAGAAAAATACTTTTTAGGTTAAAATACTTCTGTATTTCAAAATGTCAAAAAAACATCCTCCCACTTGTTGCTGTCACACACTCACTTCCCAGCTGAGCACCTTTTCTCCTTCCTGGTTTTCTCTGCTTTACTCTTAATATCTGCTGGCCTCATTGTGCCCTGGAAAAGGGGCTAGCTATTAGAACAAAAAAGCAATGATGTATCCTTAACAAACAGCATTTTTATAAGGCCATAGGAATCATGCAAATATTATTTTTGGCCTAGGTCTAAGTTAATTCTATCAAATAGTGTGCGTCAGGGAATTCCCGGGCAGTTCAGTAGTTAGGACTCGACACTTTCACTGCCCCGGGTTCAATCCCTGATCGGAGAACTAAGATCCCATAGGCCGAGCTGTGCGGCTAAATAAATAAATAAAATTAAAAGAACAAAAAAAGACAAAAACAAAACAAAAACCCCAAATAGTGTATCAGTTACAAGAAACGTGAGCCTGCCCAAACAATTAGAAAATGAAAACAGTGAGCAAACTATGAACAATCTATCATTTTAAAAAACTGTTTTTCTTCCAGTTTTGATATATAATTGACATACAGCACTGTATAAGTTTAAGGTGTACAGTGTAATGATTTGGCTTACATACATCATGAAATGATAATCCCAATAAGTTTAGTGAATTCACTCTATCATATAGATACAAAATTACAGAAATAGAAAAATTTTCTTGTGATAAGAACTCGAAGGATTTACTCTCTTAACTTTCATATATAACATACAGCAGTGTTAATGATATTTATCATGTTGTACATTATACATTTCATCCCTAGTACCTGTTTGTCTTATAACTGGAAGTTTGTACCTTCTGACTTGCCTTCATCCAATTCCCCTGCCACCGGCCCAACTCCCCCGCCCCCTCCTCTGGTAACCACAGTCTGATCTCCTTTTCTGTGGAACAAACTTTCACTTTAATCACCACTTTCAAGAGCTTTAACCAATCCAGACAAGATACAAGCACTACAACAAAATGTATAAAAGTAATCTCATTACCATCCTAGAGTCTGGCCTCCCACCACATTTTTGGTGAAACATTAGGGATTGATAACATTAGCCTCAAAATACCATGTGCTCCTCCCCTCAGGTGTTAACTGCTAAAGAAGGACAATGATAAATAAGATGTAGACACCTTAAATAGTTTTAAATTTGGGAAGCTTATTGAAGGACTTCCCAGAACAAAATTTAATTTGCTTTAACAAGTGTATTTATGACTCCCAGAGGGGGCTTCCTTATCTGAAGCGAACAGGAGGAACTTTCTGTTGCATAAGTTGTACTCATACTAGATGGTGAATAAGCTAATTCTACCGTTCAGGGAACAAGTAAGAAAAGCTAACGGTAGCTGAGCTAAACTGGAGAGGCAGGTGAAAAAGCCTACTGGAAGACTAGGAACAAGGACATGAGTAGATAAAAAGGAAACAGGAAGAAAGCTAGAGGAAGCGTGCCGGGAAGGAGGAGGAGTAAGGGGCAAAGAAAGTTGGAACCCAGGAAGTACTGATGGAGATGGGCAACTCAGGCCTAGAAAAGAGGAAATGAATGCCTAGAACCAGAAGGTTTACCAGAGCCTGCCTGTGGAAAGGACCCTGCTCCTCTACAGACTAAAATTAAGATAAAGGAAATGAACTGGTCAAGTCTAGAGAAAATTGGGTTCATGGGGGAAGGTACTACACAAGGATTAACTGGTAGAAAATGGAGGCAACTTTTTAGCATCTTTAAAAAAGTGTTAATGGGGACTTCCCTGGTGGTCCAGTGGGTAAGACTCCACCATCCCAATGCAGGGGGCCAGGTTCATCCCTGGTTGGGGAACCAGAGGCGGCAACTGGGGCTCGGCGCAGCCCAAATAAATAAATATATATATTTAAAAAGTGTTAATGAACTTTAAATGGATGAAATGTATGGCATGTGAATTATATCTTAATAAATCTGTTACTTTTAAAAAGCGTCGCAGACGTAGAGAACAGATTTGAGGACACGGGGAGGGGGAAGGGTAAGCTGGGACAAAGTGAAAGAGTGGCACGGACGTATATACACTACCAAATGTAAAATAGCTAGTGGGAAGCAGCCGAATAGCACAGGGACATCAGCATAGCACAAGGAGATCAGCTCGGTGCTTTGTGACCACCTAGAGGGGTGGGATAGGGAGGGTGGGAGGGAGATGCAAGAGGGAGGAGATATGGGGATATATGTATAGTTGATTCACTTTGTTATAAAGCAGAAACTAACACACCACTGTAAAGCAATTAAACTCCAATAAAGATGTTTAAAATAAATAAATAAAAAGCCTGTTAAATTGAGCAATGTATGACTACATTTATGATTTAATCAACACGATTAGCTCAGTCTGTAATAGCACCCCCTAAATTCCCTCACCCTGTAGGGTGCATTTACTTGTGTCTGGGAACATGTCTGTTGGAATACATCAGTCTGGGAAGTAGACAGGAGTATGATGAATACAGAAGTAGCAGCAGGGAAAAAAACTGGGAGCTCTGTAAAGAGCTCTTCCCCCATCTTTGCCCCCTGGAATTTTTGGCCCTGTGGGGGAAGGAAGCTTTTGTTTGGGGTATGTCTCGAAGTGGAATATTAGATTTCTTCAGGAGATGATCTAGGACCAAAATCTACCTAGTCAAAGAGAAAACGATCTGAAGTGGAAAAGTCAAGTCAGTTCTGGAGAAACCCCAGAAGGTTTATCATGAAATGATCACAAGTCTTATCTCTGTTACCCCCAAACTGGACTGCACGCTCCGTGTCACTTCCGAATGTTACTCGCGAAGAAGACGGATGCTTTGCCATGATCCCAGAAGTTTCTGGCGAGCTGCCCACTGACGTAAATTAGAAAATCATTCGGGGACCGGCCTGGGTGAAGCGAAGCGCCACGTCCAGCGCTGGGCTCCCCCTTCCTCCCTCTCGATATAGGAAAAGGGACGGGGTTGGGAGGGCAGAAAGCGAGCGGGAACGCCAGATCAGCCGTCTTCGCTCTCCTCCCCTGAACCGGGTTTCGGGGAGCCGCCCCCAGCGTAACCCATCCCCTCTCGCCAGCCGTGGGCCCGCGACCCCCGTGATGAGGGCGGCGGCGGCGAGCGCCCCCACGGGCGGCAGGAGCACCTCCCCCGGAGCAGCTATCGCCGCCACCCGCCCGGCCCCGGCCTCCCCGGGAGCAATAGGCTATCGATTCAGCTGCCTGTCGCTAGGAGCCCCGAGAGAGCGAGGCCTACACCGCCCGGCCAGAGCGCCGGCCTCGATTTCGCCACTTACCCAACACCGGAGGGGGAGCCGGGGGGCAACCAAGCCCAGCTGGGCGGGAGGAGGAGGCGCGGAGACCACCTGCAACGGCAGGCGCGGGGAAAGGGGGTGCGGGCTCGGGGCTCCAGCCAACAAGTCTCCCGGGGGTCGTCCAGCCCCCCACCCCCTGCCTCGCAAGTTGCGCATTCAAGTTCAGGCCGGTGCCCCTTGGCCTCCAGAGCCCTCGGCACTCCCAAAGCCATAAGAAAAACAAGATACGGAAGAGGCCACTCTAGGACCCGAGGAGATGGCGCTGGGCCCGAGGGCGACGAGGGGGCGGCCCAAGGGGACCCGCTCGTCACCTCCCCTCCGTTCACTCGTAGTCGCAGCCCCGACCCCTCCGGCGGCCGCCCTGTCACAGCCCGGCCCCCGGACCCAAAGCCCCTTCCCGGGACGACGGAGACAGGGGCTCGAGCTCCCCCCGCGCCGCCCCCGGCTTCCGGCGTGCCGCGGCCTCCTCCCCCACCAAATCGCTCAAATGCCCCCAGCACCTTTTAAAGTACGCGGAGGAAGAGTTTCCTATCAAACTTTGTCAAGCGGTAACCTCGCCCCCCTCCCCGACCCACACTTCCACCGCAGTCATCAGGAGAGATCACTTTACACTTGGGATAAAGCGAATTAAGGACCTGTCAACCATTTTAGGTCTTTTTTATAGAAGACATCCTCTCCTACCCCTCTCTCCCTCCCTCCCCCGCCAGGGTTTTAATTTGACACCCACCTTCCCACCGCCGAAGGGGGGGTTGAGGAGGGAGGGGGTGGGGACGGAGGGCAGGAGGAGGGTGGCGAGGGAAAACGGAAAGGGGAGGTTGGAAGGGGGCCGGGAGGCGCAGGGAGAGGAAGGGGGTTGATTTACCTGAGACCAGCCACTGGCCTCCATTGTTGGAGAATTCAATGGCATTGACACAGCCGAAGTGGCCCAGGAGGTCCTTCTTGTAGAGGTTTCTGCAGCCTCGCAGGCGTCTCCTCTGAAAGTCCTGAGTGAGCAGGGGGTCCCCATGCAAGCCCCGCTGGGACAAGAAGCCCACCACTGACCTCATGCTGTCCCCCAGGCCAGCTCTCCTCTTCATGCTGGAACCGCCGCCGCCGCCGCTCGCGCCGCCGCCCCTCCCTCGGCCTCACGCGCGGCCGGCGCTCTCCCCCCACCCGACCCTCCCCCCGCGCTGCGATCCGGATGGTTCTTTAACCAGCCATAGCAGACGGAGCGAGGTGTGCAGACACTCGGTGGCGTTCGCGGCTTCCTGACGGTCCCCTCCCTCCCCTTCCCCCTCCGCTAGGCTCCTCCTTCTCCTTCTCCGCCTCCTCCAGCAGCTGATCCTCAGCTGCGGCCGCGCTTCCGCGAAGCGCGCGGCCCTTCCGCCGGCGGCGATGGGGGCCAGGGAACGCGAGTGGCGGCGGCTCCTCCCCCGCCGCGGGCTGAGGGCCGGAAAAACTCGGGCGGGTGGCCTCTAGACCGCGGGCGGCGGCTCGGCTTTCCCGCCGCAGCTCCTCCTCGCGCGAGGACCGGGGTCGCTCTGGGCGGAGGCCGGGCTGCACCCCCTGAGCGGTGCACTCTGTGAAGTTGGAGGCGCGCAACGATCAAAGTGGCCGCGGGGCTGCGGACTCGCCTTCCTCCCACAGAGGCCGGCGGTCCATCGCCGCGGCGAGTGTGCTCCCGGCTCTTTTTTTTCCGGTCCGGAAAATGCAGCCCGAGGTGGCAAAGAGGTGGAGGGAGGACTGCGGGCAGAGGCTCCGGTTGTTCTACCTCAGTTCGCCTCATCCTTGGGCCGCCCGAGCCCTGTCCAAGGGAAAGGAACCAGGAGTTAGGACTGGACACTCGGGGTAAGGTTGCTTGGGGCCCCCCAAAGAAAGTTTTGACACTACCCCTGCCCCATCCAGTTTCCTGATTTTCCCTTCTTCCAGCCGTTCAGTGAAAAAGGCTAAACTGGGTTCCATCGGTTAGATGATGAAGTGGTATATGGGGAAAAAAGTGTGTGTGGGGGAGGAATTTTTAACTGAAAAAGAAAATTGCCAAAACCGAGTTGAGAAAGCTCAGGTAAGCAGAAAGTACCTCTGTTCATTAGTTCCAGGTACATCCGCAAGACACAAGATGCATTATTCGAAAATAGAAATATATGTTATTTAATTGGGTGCGGTGAGCCCCTCTTCAAGGCCTTGAGTGTGGAGCTCTGAGGCTGTACAGCTGTTAACTAGCAGCTGCGTTCCAGGCCAGAAGTAGCTGCACTACAGTCGTCTGGGAGCCTCCGCGGTGACCCCAGTGAGGAGACAGGTGTTAAGTGCCCTGGAATATTAATGCAATATTATTTCCCTAAACAGGAAAATGTGTAATACTTTCTTTTAAAAAGTTTAATTCTTAGGATGCTTCATAGTGTTTTTTCATTATAATAGCACCGTAAAGATCAGTAGTGGTATACCATCTTGATTATAACCAACACCTTTTCTTCATAGCAACCAACATCTTTTCTTCATAGCAATGTCTTAATGTGTAATTAAACATGTATTTTCGTGATTATATCAGCATGTTCCCCCTATAAGTTCTCTGAGAGCAGGGACCATGCCTATTCTGCTCATGGGTATATGGCCAGAGCTAGCACATGCTGGAACTGAGTAGCCACTCAAATATTTGTTGAATACATGAATGAAGTCAGGGAAAGGGGAAGAATGAGGAGGGGAAGGTAATGCATCAGTGTCAGATGCATTGGGTTTGAAGTAACTGAGCTTCATTCCAGTGAAGATGATTTCAAAGCCAGTTTCCCATCTCACTGTTCGTTTGCTTGACGTACTCAATCCACACATTCAAAAACAGGGAGCCCTCTGGCTCCTTCCAATTAATAGGACATCATTTATACCTACTTTGTTTTGCCTGGGGTGGGGTGGATGTGCACAGTAATGATGTGGTTGAAGTGGCCTTTACTGTGACAATATATGACACCCTCCCCTCCCCTCTCAAGCACATACTTCTCCACAATTTTAAATATGACTCGCTTTTCCCCAATCCCTGGAATAACTGTCCCATTTATCTCAGCCTAAAAATAGACCAGGATCCGATCACAAGCCAGCCCAATTCTAGGACTTTGCTGGATACTTCCTTAACTGTTCAGTGACCAGCCAGGACAGAAATGTAGGGACCTCTCAGTCTGTTCATATCCTACTGATAGTCTGGGCAGCTTTTTGTAAGGAGAGTGCAGAAAACCTCTCTTATTCATGTAATTAGAGTTGCCAGATAAAATGCAGGATGCCCAGTTCTGTATGAATTTCAGATAAACAATGAATAATTTTTTAGCATAAATATGTCCCATGTAGTATTTGAGATATACTGAAATTGTTATTCAGTGTTTATCTGAAATTCAAATTTAATTGGGCATCATGTATTTTTGTTTGCTAAATCTGGCAACCCTAGCTATAATATAACCCAACTTCAGAAGATCAAGCCCCACCATAGCTGTTTACTTTTATTATGAATTTGACATAGTCCCTTGTGTCATTTATTGCAAACTAATAATGTACATAGCGATATAACACAAACAATTAACTTCAATGACCATATGAGCTTGGCCTTTTTGATATAGGCATTTATTGTAAAAAAAGCCAGTGTACTTAGCTTAAAAATAGCAAATGAAATTGGACTCCTGAGTAATCTCTCCAGTACATAGACTATGTGGAGGAAGAGGGAGAAAAAGTAAAAAATTCATATTTTTCTTACCTAGGCCAAGAAACTTCTGTATATTAACATTCACATTCAGAAAGCCTGGAAACACTGTTTTGAAAATTCATTCTGGAAAAACCAAGATATGGAAATTACTGAACATGGGAAGTCTTGCTTAATTGCTCCACCATGAGTTGAATACTGATTAAACATAGAATTGCCAGAAATTCATTTACTCTTTGATTTCTGTTTTGCTTGGCCCTGATATCACTAAAGAAAAAGTAAAGAATCTTTAAAAGCACTAGATGCTAAGGAAATGTTCAAACATTAGAAATTGTTTTAAAAAATAACCTAAGAAAATGCTAAGCCGTTTCTCACACATTTACTAAATTTTAGCATATTAAGGGCTATGTATGGATACTAGCATCTCAGAAATTTTTCACTTCAAAATATTTTCAACTTTAAAATAAACTACTACTCATAGATAAGAGATATTAATTTAGACAACGATCAATGCGTCAAATATATGTATAATTTAACTGTAATGTCATTTTAAAGGATAAGTTATTGGTCATTTCAAACAGACAACAGTCAATTTTAATTTGGGAAAAAAAAGAAATATCTATTTAAATGCAAATTCCTCCAACAAGATCTATAGGACATACATCCATTTGTATGTATTTAAGGGCTTTCCTGGTGGCGCAGTGGTTAAGAATCTGCCTGCCAATGCAGGGGACACGGGTTTGAGCCCTGGTCCGGGAAGATCCCACATGCTGTGGAGCAACTAAGCCTGTGCACCACAACTACTGAGCCTGCGCTCTAGAACCCGCAAGCCACAAGTACTGAGCCCGCATGCTGCAACTACTGAAGCCCGCGCATCTGTAACCGGTGCTCCACAACAAGAGAAGCCACTGCAATGAGAAGCCCGTGCACCGCAACGAAGAGTAGCCCCCACTTGCCGCAACTAGAGAAAGCCTGCATGCAGCAACGAAGATCCAGCGCAGCCTAAAATAAATAAATTTTTAAAAATGATAATAATTTTATTAGATATAATTGATATACCATAAAATTCACGTTTTTAAAGTTCACAATTCAGTGGCTTTTTAGTATATTCACAAAGTGGTGCAACCATTACCACTATCTAATTTCAGAACATTTTCATTACCCCAAAGAGAAACCCCATTCACATTAGCAGTCACTCCCCATTCCTCCCTCCTCTTAGCTCCTGGCAACCACTAATCTATTTACTCTCTCTGGGTTTGCCTATTCTGGACGTTACATATGGGTGGAATCATATAATATGTGGTCTTTGTGTCTGGCCTCATTCATTTAACAGTGTTTTCAAGGTTTATATTTGTTGTAGCATGTGTCAGTACTCTATTTGTTTCTTAGACCAAATTATATTCAGTTGTATGGACAATACCACGTTTTGTTTCTCCATTCTTCAGTTGATAGGCATCTGGGCTGGTTCCACTTTTTCGCCATTATGAATAATGCTGCTATTAACATTTGTGTACAAATTTTTGTGTGGATATGTTTTCATTTATCTTGGGTATATATACCTAGTAGTGGAATTGCTGGGTTATATGGTAACTCTATGTTTAACTTTGTGAGGAATTCCACACTGTTTTCCAAAGCAACTGACCATTTTACATTTCCACCAGCAACGTAACATGGTTCCAGTTTTTTCATATCCTTGCCAATGCCTGTTATTGCCTATCTTTTTTTTTTTTAATTATAGCTATACAAGTGGGTGAAATGGTTTCCCATTATGGTTTTGATTTGCAATTCTGTGATGGCCTTTGATGTTGAGCATATTTTCATGTGCTTATTGGCCAGTTGTATATCTTCTTTGGAGAAATGTCTATTCAGATCCTTTGCCCATTTAAAAATTATTTGTCCTTTTATTGATGAGTTGTAAGAGTTCTTTACATACTTTAGACACAAGTCCCTTATCAGATTATAATCTTTATATATGTTTTCTCATATTATGAGTTGTCTTTTCATTTTCTTGATTGTATCCTTGAATCACAAAAGTTTAAAAATTTTGTTAAGGTCTAATTACATATTTTTTCTTTTGTTACTTGTACTTTTGGTGCCATATCTGAGAAACCCACCTAATGCAAAGTTACAGAGATTTACTCCTGTAGTACTTCTAAGAGCTTTATAGTCTTAACTCTTACATTTAGGTCTATGATCCATTTTGAGTTAATTTTTGTATATAGTGTGAGGTAATGGTCCAACTTTATTCCTTTCCATGTGGACATCTAATCATCCCAACACCATTTTTTAAAAAGACTGTTCTTTCCTTCATTGAGTTGCTAGTGTATGGGCTTCCCTGGTGGCGCAGTGGTTAAGAATCCGCCTGTCAATGCAAGGAACATGGGTTAGAGCCCTGGTCTGGGAAGATACCACATGCCGCGGAACAACTAAGCCCAGGCGCCACAATGCAGAGCCTGCGTACCACAACTACTGAAGCCCACGTGCCTAGACCCCATGCTCTGCAACAAGAGAAGTCACCGCAATGAGAAGCCTGTGCACCACAACAAAGAGTAGCCCACGCTCGCCGCAACTAGAGAAAGCCTATGCGCAGCAACAAAGACCCAATGCAGCCAAAGATAAATAAATTAATTTTAAAAAATTGCTAGTGTATAGATACACAATAGATTTTTGTATATTGACCTTGTATCCTGCAAATTTACTTAACTCATTTATTAGTTCTAATTGGTAGGTAGGTTTCTTAAAACTTATGTACAAAATCATGTCACGGGCTAATAGAAATACTTTTACATCTTCCTTTTCAATCCACGTTCCGTTTATTTCTCTTTTTTTTTTATCTAATTGCCTTGGCTAGAACCTCTAATACAGTGTTGAATAGAAGTAGTAAGAGCAGACATCTTGTCTTGTTCCTAATATTAGTCACCATTAAATATTGTGTAGGCTGTGGATTTTATGTGATTTTGTTATCAGGTTGCAGAACTTCCTTTTTATTCCTAGTCGTAGAATGTTTTTATCATGAAAGGATGTTGGATTTTGTCAAATGCTTTTTCTTTGTATGCTGAGATGATCATATGGTTTTTGTCCTTTATTAATATGATTTTCATATGTTAAACCAATCTTACATTCCTGAGATAAATTCTACTTGGTCATGGTGTGTAATCATTTTTATATGTTGCTGGATTCACTTTGCTAGTGTTTTGTTGAGGATTTTTGTGACTATATTTATAGAAATGTTTGTTTTCAGTTTTCTTGTGATGTCTTTGGTTTTGGTATCAGGGTAATACTGGCCTTATAAAATGAGATGGAAGTCCATCGGCTGTTTTTTGGAAAAGTTTGTGAAGGATTAGTGCTAATTCTTCTTTAAACATTTGGTAGGATTCACTAGGGAAGTTGCCTGGCCTGGGCTTTTCTTTGTGGGAAGGTTTTGATTACTGATTCAATCTCTTGTTATAGTTCTATTCAGATTTTCTATTTCTTCTTGATTCAGTTTTGGTAGTTTGGGTGTTTCTAGGAATTCATATTGCTTATCTAATTTGTTGGCATGTTGATAGTATTCCCTTATAATTCTTTTTATTTCTGTAAAGTTGTAATAGCACCTCTTTCATTCCTGATTTTAGTAATTTGAGTCTTCTCTATTTTCTTGGTCAGTCCAGCTGTCTTGTCAATGTTGTTGATATTTTCAAAGAACAAACTTTTGGTTTTTGTTTATTCTCTTTGTTGTTTTTTGCTTCTCTATTTTATTTATTTCTGCTCTAGTCTTTATTTCCTTCCCTCTGCTTGCTTTGGGTTTAGTCTTTTTCTAATTTCTTAAATTGGAAGGTTATGTTACTGATTTGAGATCTTTCTTTTTAATATAGATATTCACAGCTATTAATTTCTTTCTAAGCACTGTGTTAGCTGCATCCTATAAGTTTTTGTATGTTGTGTGTTTTCATTCATCTCAAGGCATTTTCTGAATTCCCTTGTGATTTCTCCCATTAGTTAAGAATATATTGTTTAATTTCCACATATTGTGAACTTTCTAAAATTCCTTCTGTTATTAATTTCTAATATCTTTTTTTTTTTTTTGTCCACACCGTGCGGCTTGCGGGATTTTAGTTCCCTGACCGGGGATGGAACCTGTGCCCCCTGTAAGCACTGGACTGCCAGGGAATTCCCTCTAATACATTTTTTAAAAGGGGCATTTTTCACAGGTCTTGAGTGAGTTTCCAGTCTGTGAAGTAATTGAATTCAGTAATTAAAGTCAGAGTATCATTTGTTACTAGAATTTTCAAATCACAATCCAACTTACTTTCCAGACATTTCGTTCAAGTTTTCCATGCATAATTCGTCTTTTGAAAAAAATTTTTTAACATCTTTATTGGAGTATAATTGCTTTACAATGGTGTGTTAGTTTCTGCTTTATAACAAAGTGAATCAGCTATACGTATACATATATCCCCATATCTCCTCCCTCTTGCATCTCCCTCCCACCCTCCCTATCCCACCTCTCTAGGTGGACACAAAGCACTGAGCTGATCTCCCTGTGCTACGCAGCTGCTTCCCACTAGCTATCTATTTTACATTTGGTAGTGCATATAAGTCCATGCCACTCTCTCACGTCGTCCCAGCTTACCCTTACCCCTCCCCGTGTCCTCAAGTCCGTTCTCTATGTCTGCGTTTTTACTCCTGTCCTGTCCCTAGGTTCTGCATAACCTTTTTTTTTTTTTTTTAAGATTCCGTATATATGTATTAACATACGGTATTTGTTTTTCTCTTTCTGACTTACTTCACTCTGTATGACAGACTCTAGGTCCATCCACCTCACTACAAATAACTCAATTTCATTTCTTTTTATGGCTGAGTAATATTCCATTGTGTATATATGCCACATCTTCTTTATCCATTAGTCTGTCGATGGACACTTAGGTTGCTGCCATGTCCTGGCTATTGTAAATAGAGCTGCAATGAACATTGTGGTACATGACTGTTTTTGAACTCAGGTTTTCTCAGGGTATATGCCCAGTAGTGGGATTGCTGGGTCATATTGAAGTTCTATTTTTAGTTTTTTAAGGAACCTCCATACTGTTCTGCATAGTGGCTGTATCAATTTACATTCCCACCAATAGTGCAAGAGGGTTCCCTTTTCTCCACACCCTCTCCAG
Organism: Aethalodelphis obliquidens; assembly: GCF_003676395.1. NCBI lineage: Eukaryota > Metazoa > Chordata > Mammalia > Artiodactyla > Delphinidae > Aethalodelphis > Aethalodelphis obliquidens. Next base: position 42,123,953 of record NW_020837954.1, read on the forward strand.
CATTTACTGTTTGTAGATTTTTTGACGATGGCCATTCTGACTGGTGTGAGGTGATACCTCATTGTAGTTTTGATTTGCATTTCTCTAATGATTAGTGATGTTGAGCATTCTTTCATGTGTTTGTTGGCAATCTGTATATCTTCTTTGGAGAAATGTCTGTTTAGGTCTTCTGCCCATTTTTGGATTGGGTTCTTTGTTTTTTTTGATATTGAGCTGCATGAGCTGCTTGTAAATATTGGAGATTAAGCTTTTGTCAGTTTCCATGCATAATTCTTCATGATGAATAAAGAAATCCACTTTGAAATAATCTTTATGGAGTGAAAGTGAACAGAAATTCTCAATGGCTAGGATTATTCATTTGATATTTACTCACTGGTATCTTCTGTGCTGTTCTATGCCAGCCATCTGGGTTTTGTATATTTGAAGTTTTCTTGACAAAATCATCATGAGCCAGCTGTTTTCACTTATTTTTAATTTTAGGTTTCCACATGAATTACCCCTGGTGAATGGGTTAAAACAGTTATTGTTTATTGCGCTGGGTATGTAGTCACATAGCCAAGATTTCTTTTCCAGAGATGGTTCCATGGATATATAATGTTTATTGAGCATCTTCAGTCTGCTAAACACCATTTAGAAAATAAAATTGGGCAATGCCCCTTCCCCAAAGTAAAATATAACGAAGGAGAAGCAAGAAGATTCTTTGATAAAGATGTCAAATATAAATTGTCGTTGTGGGTTCAGTGGTAATCGAGGACAGGCTCCTGGAAAATGAACTGATCACAGCATGTATTTATAAACTTGTTTCCCCTCCCTTCTGAACAAACCACATGAACTCAAGATGTAAATAGTATCACCAGTATTCTTGACTATAGTATAGATCTCACTTAAGTTGGAGCTGGAAGTATGAGCTTGCTGAAAGATAATCATTATTCAAATCACAAAATGATAAAGCCCATGGGATCTCAGAAATCACCTGGTCAAATCCCTTCACCATTTTTTTTTTTAATTGGCATATGGTTGTTTTACAATGTTGGATTAGTTTCTACTGTAGAGCGAAGTGAAGTAGAGTTCCCTGTGCTATACAGCAGGTTCTCATTAGTTATCTATTTTATACATATTAGTGTATATATGTCAATCCCAATCTCCCAATTCGTCCCCCGCTCTTTCCCCCCTTGGTGTCCATACATTTGTTCTCTACATCTGTGTCTCTATTTCATGGTTGTTGTTTTTTTTTACATTAATTTATTTATATTTTACTTTGGGCTGTGTTGGATCTTCGTTGCTGTGCACGGGCTTTCTCTAGTTGCCGCGAGCAGGGGCTTCTCTTTGTTGCAGTGCAGAGGCTTCTCATTGCGGTGACTTCCTAGAGCGCAGGCTCAGCAGTTGTGGCGCACAGGCTTAGTTGCTCCGCGGCATGTGGGATCTTCCTGGACCAGGGCTCGAACCTATGTCCCCTGCATTGGCAGGTGGATCCTTAACCACTGTGCCACCAGGGAAGTCCCTCATGGTTTGTTTTGATTACCATTGAATCTACAGTATCAAGAAGAGGTCCTGGTCACTAGTTGTTAGGTGAACGAATCTTCCTGAAATGTGCCTGGTCAATACTCTCTTCTCTGTCATATCAGGTCCAGACTCCTTTATCTGCCTATCAAGTCCCTCCATGGTTTGTCTCCACCGTATCCATAATTATATTTCCTGTTACTCCTCATCACACATCCACCAAGTAGGCTGGTAGCCCATTCTTCCCTGCATACGTATATGCTCACACTACTCTACCAAATCCTATACATATTTTGAGGTCCACTTCATCCATGCAAATCCTATATATACTTTGAAGTCCTCTTCTTCCACAAGCCTCTTTTCTAACAATTTTAGGCCACATTAGTTTTCATTTCCTAAGATTCCTGTTATGGTTACAGTTACTATCACAGTTTACCATTTAAATGTTTAATATTTCTATATGCCTATGTAGTTTTAAAAAGTACTTCACATACTTTTTTTAGCTTTGCAACAATCCTGCGTGGTTGGACACAAATTATTATTCATTAACTCCAGAAATGTTTTTGAGCATTTACAATGTACCAATGCCCTAGGAAGACACAAGGAATATAATAGTGGGTAAAAAAAGAAGACCCTGACCAATGTTCATAGTACTTATGAGACAGAGACAGACTTTAATCAAATAATCATGCAGTCAATGTAAGATTACAATACTAACAATTGCTAACATTTACATTTATTGAGCATTTATTATGTGGCTGGCACTGTTCCAAGTCCTTTACACATATTAACTCATTTTATATTCTCAACCACCCTATGAAGAAAGTATTATTATTCTATGTTACACATGAGGAAAATTACAGTTATGGTACATAAAAGTGTGTGGTAACTCAGTTTCCATATATAACAAATTCTTATTGGTAGAGCCCTTAGATCAGTGACTGATGTGTAGTAAACATGTCTGAATATTAGCTATTATGATGATGATGGTGAGAGATTAAAATGGGAGAATTCTATTAGAGGCATTGAGGGGAGCTATGATCTGAAGGAAAGGCAGGTGTGAATGTGGCCAAGTGGGCAGTTGGGTGGCCGTGTTCTAAGCAAAGGCAACAGCCCATGCAAAGTCTCTGGGGGTAGAGGGGGTGGAGGGAGACCTAGAAGGCACTCATTGTGGCTGAAGGAACATGATATCAGATGAGGATGCAGCCTAGATTATGCAGGGGCCTGGCCATGTTGAAGATTTTGGTCTTTAAGAGTCACCGAAGGGTTTTTAACAGGGGCTTATGTGATCAGATATGCATTTTATAGGATTATTTTGGCTACTATGAGAAGAAAGGATGGAGGGGGCTGAGAGTGGATTAGAGTAGATGATTAGGAAGATTTTACAGGAGTACACAGGGAGAGAAGATGGTAGCTTGGACAAATCTAGTGAAAGTAGAGTTAGAAGTAAATGGATCTAATATAAAAAGATAGAATTTGGTGATGGATTGGAGCGATTAGGGGTTGAGGGACATCAGGGCCTAGGTTTTTGTATAACTGTTCATTGAAATAAAACTCCTGGAAAAGGCTAAGTTTTGAGGGAGAAAATCATGAGTTCAGTTATATATACATTGAATTTGAGATGCCTCTGAGACTTCCAAGAAGAATGGATAAGTAGCCTGTGTTCCGATGCATGGTCAAGGCAGAGGTCATTGATAAAGAGGTGGTGGTAAAGTCCTAGGCATGGACAAGAATATTCAGAAGTATTAACTGGAAAGAAAAGAAAAGAAGGCCTAGAACCGAGCTTTGAGAGATGCTTGGGGTTAATGCATGGATAGAGGAGGATATACTTACAAGGAGTCAGAAGGAGTGGTCAGAAGGATAAGAAAAAAACTGGGAGAGTACTGTCATGGAAGCTGGAAAAGAGAGCATTTCAAGAAGGGAGAGTGGTCAGATTGTGTCAGTTGTTGTTGGAAAGTCAATAAGATGACTGAAAAATGTTGGATTTGTTGACACTAAGATTTTATCAGTGAGACATAAGTGATCTCAATCAGAGGTCCTTCATGGGTGTGATAACGCAGGACCCCAGAGGAGAACTGGCTGAACAGTGAGTGGAAGGAAAGGAAATGAAGGCAGTTAGAGGAGTAGCTAGAAGGGAAGCTAAGATCCAGGAAGGGTTTTGTTTTGTTTTCTTTAACAGAAAAAAAAAAAAAAAAGAATGTTTAAAACCATTGAGGGTCCTATTCAGAGGAAAACAAAAATTGAAAAAGATATATAGATGAAACCAGACTGTGTAGTCCACAGGGAAGAGTTCTGAGGAGGCAGGGTTGAGGGAATCCAAAACACAGGAAAAGAATTTGGCCCTAATTAGGAGGAAAGACAGCCCCTCCATTAAAACAGGAGGGAAGGAAAACAGGATGGGTACTGGTGAAAGTAGGATTATATGTTTAGTACTAAGAAGGTGGAGAATGGGATAGTTTCTATTTTTTCAGGAAAGTCAATTGAGCTTCCACTGGACAGAATTTATTTTGCCTTGTTACCAGTTAAATACAGTTTACATAAGTTGTAAAATACCTCCAAAGCAATAAAAAGCTAGAATCAGATAACGTGGAAAGGTCTGCTCTAAAGAATGCATAGTTTTCCATTGGAAACACCAGTTATATTTTTTGCTTCTTCCAAATTTCAGTACACCTCTCATCCCAGAGGTATGTGGAACCTGAGAGTATAAACAGCACCATTTGGGTGGGGCAACAGGAAAATAGTGTCCTCAAGGGAGAGTCAGATTTTAATAAAGGTAAGAAATTGAAGAGAAAGCTTGACAATGCAGGGGCTTTTGCAGGCTGTGGATAATAAGTTCTAGAGGGCACAGTGGAAGAGTTTGGAAGGTAGGGTGAGGCTGAGAGAAAGGTAAGGTTGTAGAGAGTAATATAGGCATAATAATACATTAGCACTTTGGTTCTCAGCGGGGGAGGGAGTTGCCCTCCCACCCTGAGGTTGTCAGATAAAACACCAGAAGCCAGTTAATTTTTTTTTTTTTTTGGCTGCGTTGGATCTTCCTTGCTGCGCGGGCTTTCTCTAGTTGAGGTGGACGGGCTTCTCACTGTGGTGGATTCTCTTGTTGCGGAGCACGGGCTCTAGGCACCCGGGCTTCAGTAGTTGTGGCTCGCAGGCTCTAGAGCGCAGGCTCAGTAGTTGTGGTGCACGGGCTTCGTTGCTCCGCGGCATGTGGGATCTTCCCGGACCAGGCCTCCAACCCATGTCCCCTGCATTGGCAGACAGTTTTTTAACCACTGAGCCATCAGGGAAGCCCGAAGCCAGTTAATTTTTGAATTTCAGATAAATAAAGAATAGGGGATGAAAAATATATGTCCTGTTGTTTTTGTTTTTATTTTGCTTTTTTGTTTTGCTAAATCTAGTAACTCTACCCTAAGGGCACATTTGTCATGTCTGGAGAAGTTTTTTGATTGTCACAACTGTGGGGGGAAGGGTGCTATTGGGATCTGGTGGGTTGAAGCCAGGGATGCTGCCAAATATCTTAAAATGCACAGGACAGCCCCCACAGAAAGCATTTTCCAGCCCAAAATGTCAATAGTGCTCAAGTTGAGAAACCATGATGTATTTGAACAATGATCTATAAATTTTTTATCACAAACTCTCCTTTCAACATTTAACATACACCCATGTTATATGTATATAATGTAATACTGTCCTAATATATTTGTACATTTTTAAATCACAAAAAAGGTTTAAAAATTTAAAAACTAGGGCTTCCCCCTGGTGGCGCAGTGGTTGAGAGTCCGCCTGCCAATGCAGGGCACACGGGTTCATGCCCCGGTCCGGGAAGATCCCACATGCCGTGGAGCGGCTGGGCCCGTGAGCCATGGCCACTGAGCCTGCGCGTCCGGAGCCTGTGCTCCGCAACGGGAGAGGCCGCAACAGTGGGAGGCCTGCGTACCGCAAAAAAAAATTTAAAAACTAAAGGATGAGCTGAAGCTGAAATAAACACACTATTTTAAAATATAAATTTTGTTTATTTTCTATACGAAAAGCGCTTTTTGCTCCCATGAACTTTTTTTTTTTAAGCAAGAGCAATCTGATTGACTGCTTTATTTTTGAAATGGTGGTTTAACACACTATGATGTTATGATTTCTGAAGTTTGCCTCTATGATCTGTTTACTTTATTACTTCGTTTTAATGGAAATGAAACTCACAAAAATACAAAGGATCCAAAGGGAAAAAAGCGGGCTGGGCTTACTCAAACATGAAATTGATTTTTCAGTCCCGATGAATTTTACTGAAATTCATCTAGTTAATTTTTATCTTCTATATCAATCAGTTACACTTGCAAATTAATCAGAAGATGTTATATTTTTAGCAAATATATTTAAAATTCACTGAATCTCTTTTATTCGTAAGATTCTTAAACACAGTAGAAAACTATTTCCAAGGTTTTAGGCATGCAAATATGAACATTTTATAAGTGACATACTTCTATGTTTTTTGGCAAAAAAACACCCCTACCAAAATAGAAAGACTTCTAAATATCATTTTCCAAAATATTCGTTTACAGTAGCTTTCAAAAAGCAGTTGTTTGTCACTCATTACACTATCAACCTTATCTTGAAGGAAAAGAGTTTAAAACATTGTTTTTTAGTATCTATAGAGTTGCATACTACTGACAGCCACCTTATCATTAACATCATCCACATTTGAAAAAGTTAGCAAATTCAAATGCTCATTTTTTTGTAAAAGAAAAGTATATGTTATCCCTCACCACTGTCTTCCCCAGCAGAAAAAAAGAAAAGTGTAAGTTATTTGTAGGTTCTGACAACTATTTTAATACTCTGACAAGAAACACTTAGCGAATCTCTGAGCGAAGCCAAATATCTTTGTCAGCAATCCCCTTTTCACCATAGACCACTGTATTATGAACACTCTGCTACATAAAAGTCTTGGTTCTATAAAAATGAACATACTGATGTCATCGCTTAAGCACAAAAAGTATAATATGGGTGAGGACTATCAATCCATTTGCACTGCGGAGCTCCTATGTCTCCCTGAAGATACCAAAATGACTCATAGCCAGCTGGCATCCAGACCAAATAAGGATGCCAGTGTCCAGCTGTATGTTAAATAGTAGCAAAGCTGAATTTCTTTATTATTGTTTTAGACTTAAAAAGTATAAATAGAAATCTAACATTTTTTGTTAATATCCTAGTATACCATCACGCACACCCAGGATGTGCCTATCCTCCTCCACTGTGGGGACCATTACGTTAGAGGATGGTGTAGCTTGAGACCATTTCCACTTCTTTGCTGAGGTATGTGAGGCCAAGACAGACTGAAGTCAGAGAGACCTGGGTTAGAGCTTCCTAAAATGGCTCCATTGTTCATCAGCTGTGCAGTCTTCTGCAAATTACATAATTTCTGTGCCTCTGTTTCTGTATTTGTAAAATGGAATAATATTGTAAAGTGGAGATAATAATACCTCATGGGACTGATGTGAGGATTAAATAAAATAATGTTAACATAACCATGCCACCTCTCCTAAACACTCACAAATTGAGCCTACTCTCCAAGCCCTTGCCCTCAGCCTTGGCCTACCCATCTGTTTCACAAGGATCATATATAGGCAATGTTATTTACTTCTCATATTCAGTCCAAGGTCCTATCTGCATAGATTGAAACCAAAAGACTAAATTGTAGGGAATTCCCTGGCAGTCCAGTGGTTAGGACTCTGTGCTTTCACTGCCGAGGGCAATGCGGCATGGCCAAAAAAAGAAAAAAAAGACTAAATCGTAAAGTTAACAACCATCAGCAGTCCTTATGTAAAATAATAAGGGAAAATCAGGAGAGAGATTCTTTTTATGTACACACATAAAAAGCTGGAAGAAAATATGCATAGCTATTACTGTGCTCATTTCTGTAAGTGGTCACAAGGCCATAACTGACATTTATAAATGTTGTCTTCCACTATCCATTCATTATTTCCTTTCCCTCACCTAGAACCTCTTTTTCTGGCCTGAGTTCTTTAGCTGCTGGGATGAACCAGACTTTCATTCCTGAAGAATCTAAATGCCCTTCAGGGTCCTGCTTTTTTCTGGTTGCTCTAATTTTCCATTAATCTTTTCTATTAGATGTGGAAGTGCTGAAAGGCTTCCCAGAGAATCTCTTGGGTTCCAGAGAAACTCTTGGGTACCTGTGTAACAGAGACCCAATTCCCCCTTGTAATTAGGATCAATCACCTCACCCAGCTGAGCAATCCTTTTATTTTTTTGGCTGTGCCCCTTTCGGAATCTTAGTTGCCCGACTGAGGATTGAACCTGGGACCCAGCAGTGAAAGCGCTGAGTCCTAACTGCTGGACCGCCAGGGAATTCCCTTGAGTAATCCTTTCCTGGCTGTTGGTTCTGTGACATGAGGAGCCCAAAATGGCTAGGGGGGCATCTAACTTCCCATTCAAAAGAACTGTTATTGTGTTTCATGGTAGAAGCATTACTCTGTTGGGTACTAAGGCCTCCAAACCAACAGAACTCAAAGTTGCAGACATGGGAAGTAAAAATTCTGGAAGGGGATTATTAGGTATAAGAATGAGAAAAGCCATTTCTACTTCCAACCCTTGATTTGTGGATACATGCATTCTGGCTGTAGAAGAAATAGCACTATATATTAAAGAATATATTGAATTTTATAAGATGATCCCAGTCTTTCAAGATGCTATCTCCCACTGGCAAGGGTGCTCAAATCAAGCCATTAGTAGGCTCTTCCAGCACTCCATCAGGCCACATGCTTTTGGTTAATAAGGTATATGGAAAGATCAATGAATTTCATAGACATGAGCCCATTGTCACACTTCTTTTACAGTGAAATATGCTTCCCATTAGAAGCAACCCTGTATGAAACACCATTACAGTAAATAAGGCATTCTGTTCAAGTCTTGGATAGTGATGCTGACAGAAGCACCGTATGAGCAGGGAAGACAAATCCATACCCATAATATATGTCTATTCTGGGAAGGACAATTGCTGTTATATAAGGGGTCCAGTGTAATCAACTTGCTACCAGTCGGCTGACTGCTTCCCCTAGGAGTGTCGTATTGAGGGTCCAGTCAGTATTTATCATAGGTGTGTTAGACTTGCTGAGGAGCTTACTTAGGTCAGACTTATTGAGAGGAAGTTGATGTTGCTGAGTCCACACGACTTGGCCACATTGTACCTGAGCTCATTGAGCAAACACTATTGTGTCTGGAGAAAGAAATGAAGTGATATTCATACTAAGTGTCATCTTGTCCACTTGACTGACAGCCTCCTCTGCAGTGGATGCCCTTTTGTGAGCATTTTTATGAGACACGTATTACATTCTGCTTATCTGAGAGGTCCATTCACACACCTCTTCCCCATACCTTCTTTCTACTTACCTTCCAATGCCGCTGTTCTTTCCAGTTCCCTAAGCGTATTGTGAAGCTGTAAGCAACTGCCCATTAGTCAGGGTAGGTGTGTTCTGGCCATTCTTCAGTTCAGATAAAGTGGACAACCAAGTGTATTTCTTGAAGATCTGCCCACTGGGAGGATTTACTTCACCACTGTCTTTTAAGGAAACTCCTATTGGGGGCTGTAATGCTACAGCTGTGTCTTCTCTTTGGCGCAGAATTATCTGTAAATCAGGCATGATTCGGGTAAATTACATGGGTTGATTTTCAAATGTTAAGCCAACTTTAAACTCCTGAGGTAATTTTTGTCCTCTCCCTTTTTTCTTTTCTTTTTTCTCTTTTTTTCTTGATCAATCTGGCTAGAGGCTTGTGATTCCTATTGATCAATTTTTTAAAATAGCCTTTGTTTTCATGGATTATATGCCCATTTTCTATTTTGTTGATTTCTACTCTTGATTATTTCCTTCTATTTTCCTTGGGCTTAATTTGATCTTGTTTTTCTAATTCCTCCTGGTGGAAACTTAGATTGTTGATTTTTGCTCTTTCTTCCTTTTGTGTGTGTTTTTCTTTTTTTTAAATATTTATTTATTTTGGCTGCACCAGGTCTTAGTTGTGACACATGGGCTTCTTAGTTGCGGCATGCATGCAGGATCTAGTTCCCTGACCAGGGATCGAACCAGGCCCCCTGCATTGGGAGCATGGAGTCTTACCCACTGGACCACCAGGGAAGTCTCTCTTATTTTTGAATGTAAAATATTTAAAACCATAAATTTCCCTCTAAAAACTCCTTTATCTGTATCCCACAAATATCAAATGTTTTATTTTCATTATCTTCTAATTTATCTTGATTTTTTTGACTTGTAGATTATTTAGAAGTGTGTAGATTGATTTCCAAATATTTTGAGTTTTCTTAGAATGTTATTATTTATTTGTAATTTAATTCCATTGTTAGAGAAATACTCTTTAAAATTTCAATGTTTAAAATACGTTTTATGGCTTAACATGCAGTCTTTCCTGGTAAACATATCATTTGCACGTGAAAAGAGTGTATTTTGCAGTTGTTGGGTGTAGCATTCTATAAATATCAATTATGACAAAATAGGTGATAGTGTTGTTCAGTTCGTATATGTCTTTGAAGATTTTCTACCTGGTTGGACTATCAGTTGCCTAGAGAGATATGTTAAAATCTTCAATTAAGACTATGGAATTGTCCATTTCCCTTTTAAAATTTATTTATTTATTTTTGGCTGCATTGGGTCTTTGTTGCTGTGCACGGGCTTTCTCTAGTTGTGGTGAGCGAGAGCTACTCTTCGTTGTGGTGCACGGGCTTCTCACTGCAGTGGCTTCTCTTGTTGCGGAGCACAGGCTCTACGCGCGAGGGCTTCAGTAGTTGTGGCACAAGGGCTCAGTAGTTGTGGCTCGCGGGCTCTAGAGTGCAGACTCAGTAGTTGTGGCACATGGGTTAGTTGCTCTGCGGCATGTGGGATCTTCCCGGACCAGGGGTCAAACCCATATCCACCACGTTGGCAGGTGGATTCTTAACCACTGCGCCACCAGGGAAGTCCCCTCCCTTTTAATTCTGTTAATTTTTGTTTCATATATTTGGAAGCTCTGTTATTAGGCATATACACATTTATAATTGTTATGACTTCCAATATATTGACCTTTTGTTATTACAAAATGCCCCCTTTTATCTCCTGTAGTACTTTTTATCTTAAAATCTGTTTTATCTGATATTAATACAGCCACTCCACTTTCGTACACTTACTGTTTGCATGTCTTTTTCTATCTATTTACTTTCAAACTATCTGTCTTTATATTTTTAAGTGTATATTTTATAGGTAGTAAATAGTGTAGTTTGCCTTTTTATGAAGCAATTCTGCCTGTCAGTTGAAGTGTTTAATACATTAACATTTAATGTAATTATTAACATGTTTGGATTTTGGCCTTCTATTTCATCATTTGTTTTCTATTTGTCTCCTCTGATTTGTTGTGCCTCTTTTTTTCCTTTTTGTCTTCTTTTCAACTATTTAAATATTTTAAAATTTAATTTTAATTTATCTATTGACTTTTTAGCTATACCTCTTTACATTACATTTTTAATAGTTAGTTGTTCTAGGAACTTCCCTGGTGGTCCAGTGGGTAAGACTCCGTGCTCCCAATGTAGGGGGCCCAGGTTCGATCCCTGGTCAGGGAACTAGATTCCACATGCCTTAACTAAAAGATCCCGCATGCCACAACTAAGACCTGGCACAGCCAAATAAATAAATGAATAAAATAAACATATTTTTAAAAAGTTGTTCTAGGTATTTCTTTTTTTTAGAAATTTTTAATTTTTATTTATTTATTTTTTAAATATTTATTTTGTTGTGCCGTGTCTTAGTTGTGGCAGACAGGCTCCTTAGTTGTGCTATGCAAACTCTTAGTTGCAGCATGCATGTGGGATCTGGTTACCTGAGCAGGGATCAAACCCAGGCCCCCTGCCTTGGGAGCGTGGAGACTTAACTCCGCCAGTCTTAACACTGCACCACCAGGGAAGTCCCTGTTCTAGGTATTTCTCTTTACATCCTTAACTTTTTAAAAAAATTAATTAATTAATTAATTTTTATTTATTTTTAGTTTTGACTGTGTTGGGTCTTCATTGCTCTGTGTGGGCTTTCCCTAGCTGCGGCGAGCAGGGACTACGCTTCGTTGCAGTACATGGGCTTCTTATTGTGGTGGCTTCTCTTGTTGCGGAGCACAGGCTCTAGGCACGCGGGCTTCAGTAGTTGTGGCATGCTGGCTCAGTAGTTGTGGCTCACGGACTCAAGAACGCAGGCTCAGTAGTTGTGGTGCACGGGCTTCGTTGCTCCATGGCATGTGGGATCTTCCTGGACCAGGGCTCGAACCCGTGTTCCCTGCATTGGCAGGCAGATTCTTAACCACTGCGCCACCAGGGAAGCTCTACATCCTTAACTTTTCCCAGTCTACTTAGTTAATATTTTACCACTTTACATAGAATGTAGAAGACTTGCAAGTCTACAGATCAATTTTCTATTCCCCATCTTTTATGCTATAGTTATCTTATGTATTACAGCTACAAATGTTATAAACCCAACAAGACAATTTTTGCTTTAAACAGTCATACGATTTTGTTTTTGTTTTTTAATTATGAGTGGGAAAAAAATCTCTTGTCTATTTACCCAGATATATACCATTTCTGATGCCCCTCATTCCTCCTAAAGAGCTGATTTTATGCCAGGTACCATTTCTTTTTAGTCCAAATAACTTCCTTTAGTATTTCTTGTAGTACAGTTTTGCTGGTGATAGATTCTTAAAACTTTTTTTTTAATCTTAAAGTTTTTATTTTGCCTTCATTCTGAAGGATGTTCTCCCTAGGTATAGAATTATGGGTTGTCAGTGTCTTCTTTTAGCACTTAAAAAATGTCAGTCCACTGTCTTCTGTCCTCCATTGCTTCTGGTGAAAATTAGTAGTTTTTTGATTCATCATTCTCTTGTATGTAATGAGTCATTTTTCTCTTGCTGTTTTCAGGACATGCTCTTTTTCTGGTTTTCAGCAGTTTGAATATACTATGCCTACGCATGGTTTTCTTTGAATTTACACAGCTTGGGATTTACTGAAATCTTTGGGCCTGTAAATGTATGTCCATCCACAAATTTGGGAAATTTTTGATCATTTGATCATTGTACCTTCAAATATTGTTTTCTGTCTCTTTTTCTCTCTCTCCTCTCCTTCTGAGACTCCAGTTTAATATACATTAGATTTTTTTAATGTTTTCTGTGACCTCTGAAGCTCTGTTCATTTTCTTTCCAATGATTTTTCATTTCTGTTTTTCATATTGGATCATTCCTATTAACCTGTCTTCAAGTTAAACTGACTCTTTGGTCAACTCTACTCTGTTGTTACTTTTATCCAGTGAATTTTTTTTTAATATAAATTTATTTATTTATTTTTGGCTGTGTTAGGTCTTTGTTGCTGTGCATGGGCTTTCTCTAGTTGCAGTGAGCAGGGGCTACTCTTCTTTGTGGTGCACGGGCTTCTCATTACAGTGGCTTCTCCTGTTCCAGAGCATGGGCTCTAGGTGTGCGGGCTTCAGTAGTTGTGGCACGTGGGCTCAGTAGTTGTGGCTCGCGGGTTCTAGAGCACAGGCTCAGTAGCTGTGGCACACGGGCTTAGTTGCTCCACAGCATTACAGTGAATTTTTTTTCAGATTTTTTTTTTTTAGTTCTGAAATTTCCATTTGGTTCTTTTCTATCATTTCAATTTGTCTTCTGAGATGTCCTATCCTTCTGTACATTATGGACATTTTTCCTTTTTATCATTTAAGATGGCTATAATATCTGGCTTAAAATCTTTGCTAGGGCTTCCCTGGTGGTGCAGTGGTTGAGAGTCCACCTGCCGGTGCAGGGGACACGGGTTCATGCCCCGGTCCAGGAAGATCCCACATGCTGCGGAGAGGCTAGGCCCATGAGCCATGGCCGCTGAGCCTGCGCGTCCGGAGCCTGTGCTCCGCAATGGGAGAGGCCACAACAGTGAGAGGCCTGTGTACCGCAAAAAAAAAAAAAACTTTGCTAATTGCAGCAACTGTATCATGTTGGTATCCCTCTCTGTTGATTGTCTTTTCTCTTGAGAAGAAGATGTAATACATCATCTTATTTCCTCATATGTCAAGTAATTTTGAATTGTTGTGGAGACTAAATTCTATCTAGTCTCTATTAGATGTCTGATAGTTATTTTTTTTTAAAGAGTGTCAGTTTTGTTGTGGTGGTGGTTGTTTGTTTTAACATGCCATTAGGGATGATTCAAACTGCAAACTGTTTTTGGGCTGCAGTACAAATTTCAGTTCAGTTGTTTTATCTTTGGTTGGGCTGCTTGCAGTCTGCCCTGAAAATATGCAATTCAGCGGTTTACCAGAAGTTGAACAGTGTTTAAACACAAATTATGTGGCTCCCTCTGTCTAGTTCACTCCTTTCTTGGATTCTCCTCTCACTGTCCAGCAGCTGTGGGTCCCTCCAACTCTCTCCTCTGGTTTTTCAGAAAGACTATGAATTTTCTATCAGTGTTTTAGCACTCTAAGTAACTCTGGATGAAGCCTGCCTTCAGGTTAAAGACTATTATAAAACATAGAAAATTCATCCCATGCTATTGCTATCTTGTAGGTGTTGACCTCCTGTCAGAATCTATCTGCTTCTTTTTTCACTCCCAGTGCCTTCAGAGAGTTGGCTTGTGGTGTATTTTGTCTAGAGTCCATGTCTAGTCCAGTACAGGAGCTTACTAGGACATACCATAAGTGGAACTCCAGTAACATTTCAGATTACAGAAAACTTGTGAAGGTAGATTAAAGAGTTCCTATACACCCCATACCCAATTTCCTCTATTATTAACATCTTATCTTAGTACAGTATATTTGTCATAATTAATGAACCAATATCATTACATTATTATTAAAATCCATACATCAGATTACCTTTGTGTTCCAGGATCTCATCAGGGGATCCACTTTACATTCAGTTGACATGTCTTCTTATGTTCCTCTTGGTTGTGACAGTTTCTCAGACTTTTCATTGTTTTTGATGACCTTGGCAGTTTCGAAGAGTACTTACTGGTCAAGTATTCTGTAGAACGTCACTCAACTGGGATTTGTTTGATGTTTATCTCATGATTAGACTGGGGTTATGTGTTTTTGGGAGAAAGGCCACAGAGGTAAAGTGCATTTTCATCACATTATATCAAGGGTATTATATGGACTGAATTGTGTCATCCCCTGTCCCCTCTCCCCAAATTCATATGTCGAAGCCCTAAGCCCCAATTTGACTGTTTTTGGAGATAGGGCCTATAGGAGGTAATAAGGTTAAAAGAAGTAATAATGGAGGGGCCCTGATCCAATGGGATTAGTGCCCTTATAAGAAGAGATACCAGAGGGCTCTCTCTCTCCATCATGTGAGGACACAGTGAGAAGGTAGCCATATACAAGTCAGGAAAAGAAGTCTCAGCAGAAACAGAATTGGCTGGCACAGCCTTCAGAACTGTGAGAAAATAGATTTCTGTTCTTTAAACCATCCAGTCCAAGCTGTCTTGTTATGGCAGTCCTAGTTTATTTAGGCAAGTATGTACTGTCAGCATGACTTACTGCCTTGATAACCTGGCTGAGGTAGCGTTTGTCAAGTTTCAACACTGTAAAGTGACTCTTTTTTCCTCCTCGTTCCTTGCTGTACTCTTTGGAAGGAAGTCCATACATTGACTCTTCACTCACAGTCTTTGACCTCTGCTACTTCAAGATCCCAGCATCTCCACTGCAATCAGGGAACCCATCTCAACTATAACTTCTCCCTTCGTGAAACATGTCTACAGAAAACAGTCACCAAATAGTTTACAAGGATACTGGTGCCCATTCACTAATGTATTTCTCAGTGCTTTAGAGAAGGGAGTGTCCTCTGGGATTTCTCAGATGAGAGAGTGAGGGGGTGGCAATTCATACATGATAGATCCACTCCAACATTTCTATCTCCTTAAGCCTTTGGATTCCTTCTAAGTATGCCAGGAAGGTTTTGCATCTCAACTTTATTGAATATAGGCCACTACTAAAATGCAGTTTCAGTCAACCAACTGTTAGAGTCATTTCCAGCTGCATAGATAACACAGTAAATTTAGAATTGTGATGAGTGCCTACATCAACTGTTCAACCGAATCTAATATTACATTCTGTCTTCTTTATTTATTTCCTTCTTGGAAAGGAAGAATCCATTCTTCCACATATTCTCCAAGTTTCTTCAAATATAAATCAGCAAAGTATTGCAACATTAAGTACAAGTCATTTCTTCCCAGTCAGACCGTGAAAATGTTGCGATCTGACCCTGGTTATGGATCTAGAGCAGTGGTCCTCAGCTGGGGATGATTTTTTCCTCTAAGGGTACCTTTGGAAATGTCTGGAAATATTTTTGGTTGTCACAACTCAGGCTGGGGAAGCTGCTACTGGATCTAGTGGATAGAGGTCAAGAGTGCTGCTAAATATCTTACAATGCACAGGACATCTCACAACAAAGAATTATCCACAGCCATTGAGAAACCCTGATCTACAGCTAACAATGAGTGGTTGGAGTGAAACTTGGGGAACATAGACATCCTGCAGATGATATAATTACAGGACTTCTAAGCAAGGGATGAAGGGCTGTTTCTACTGGAGAGATTTGGGCATTCTAGAATCTTAACTTCGTTTGTGTTCCTAATGTCCCCATTCCAAGTTTCAGTGTCATACCCTTCCCAAACAATGCTCCATCTTTCACTAGAGTTTTGGCAAGGCTATGAAATCAACTTCTGTTGTAATTCTGAAACCTGCACAATTAAATTTTATGTTTGATTTAGCCTTCAGGTGCAAAAACTAAGGGGTTCTTTTAGGGCTGCCATAGAAGCTTTTGTCGTGCCTTGAACTGAATGTTTAATGACTTGAACTTTTCATTTCTTTATGTAAGTTCTTCAGTGCGTGCAAATAAAGTCACTCCCAGCCTACAGTTGTTATAGTCACCACTACCATCAGTCAAATATGGCTCCAAAGCATTTGCGTTAGTGGGCACTTCAACACAAATGACTAAAGGTGATAAAATGATGTCATTACGTCTCATTTCCCGTTGATGAGTTGCTCAACATTGAGTTTGAATTTAAGGATATGACCAAATCAACCCGAAATCCTATATCTGAAAGTCTGTTTCTTAGAACCACTCTTAGACTATTTTCTGTATTAGGATTCAATAAAGAAACAGAAACTGCAGCAGTTATCTGAGGAAATTAACACAAAGAGTTATTAGAGCTATCACAGGTGTTGGAGAATTGAAAAGGGAAAGTGAAACAGAGAAAGTAGTAACTGCAAGCAGTAGATGGAGAAATAAAAGGTCAAGGTTGGGGTTATTGGGACCAAGCACTTGAAGGAAGGGTCTTAGAGGTGGAATCCAGACCCTGAGGAGAACATGCTGCCTTGTACTGACCTTATACTGGTACCTCAGTGGCTCAGAGGAGGGACCTGAGTCCCGAGGTCTGTCAGGACTCAGACCGCTGAGGAGGTTGGCTGGCTGGCTGGTACTGGTATCTCTGAGGAATGTGATAAGCCTCCTTCTGGGAATATGGAAAGAAGTCCAAAGCTGGAACCAACCGCTGCTGCTGGCATGAAGAACTGTTGCCTGGGTGACACTGATAGAAATAGGAAGTGAACAGGAAGGAGCAAGTCCTTTCTCCCTTATTTCTGTCTCTGATCTCCCACTATTGGCAGAACCTAACGGAGAGCCAGGCTGGCAAAGGAAATATGTGAATTGCAGAGACCTAGCCCAGCACCAAAAGAGAGAGCAGAGGTCGGAGGGTTTGAAGCTGAGGAACAATTTCTTTACAATCAGCATAGTTAGACAACCATTATTAGATTACATACAAAAAGATGAGGGAGAGGAAGAAGCCTAGAATATTTCACAGGTTTCCAGTATTAGTAACCAAATAAATAGTGGATAAAGAGGTAGAATATATGTGGAGTGGGGAGTAGAGAGGAGGTAGCTTGTAGTGAGTGAAAAAATCTGTTGCGATTGATAAATTTAGTTGGAGAAACCTGGAGTCTAATATAGTATAATTCAAAGTGTAGTCTCTGGATTAGCTAGCATGCAATTTTTAAAAATTGTGGCAAAATACACAAGATAAAATGTATCATTTTAATCATGTTTTAAATTGTGGCAGGTAAATAAATGTATAAAATATCTTAAAATTGACCATTTTAACCATTTTTAAGTATACAGTTCTGTGGCATTAGTTATATTACATTCATATTGCTTTGCGATTGTCATCACTATCTATCTCCAGAACTTTTTCATCATCCTAAACTGAAACTCTGTACCATTAAACCATGACTCCTCATTCCTCCTTCACCCAGCCCCTGGCCACCACCATGAATCTGACTGTTCTAGCTACTTCGTATAAGTGAAATCATACATTATTTGTCCTTTTGTGTTAGGATTATTCACTTAGCATGATGTATTCAAGGTTCATCCATGTTGAAGCATGTATTATAATTTAATTCCTTTCTAAGGCTGAATGATATTCCATTTTTGGTACATACCACCATTATGTGCAATCTGTTTTTATCAATCCTCAACAAGATAAAAGCTTGTGCCAAAGTATAAACTACCTATGTCAGCAAGCACAATGTTAAGTTCCCTTCACATTTTTGTTGGAAGATTTTTCAGTGAAGGAAGCAGAATGCTGATTTACATTCCATAGCAAGGTCATTTGCTCATTTCAGCCCAGTATTTTGAGTAGCATTGGTATAATAAGTATTTAGAGACACAGCTTTGGACTGGAGATTTGGGAATCATCATCTGTAAAAGAAAAAAGTCCAAACTAGGACCAAGACGCAATTTTTGCGTAATGTAATTTACAGCCTCTTTCCAGGAAGAAATTAGAATTACTGATTAAATGCTCACAACTAATGGGATTATAACTTCTGAGAAACCAGTTATGCACCCACTCACCCTTCAGTTAAGAGTATAGTGAGTTTTACCAAATATACTTTTCTTTTTTGTATCTACTCTAAAATGATTTTCTAACCAATCTCTTCCTCTCAGATATCCCTACCAAAAGTAAATCTTTGAATTTAACTTCTTAAAGGATAATAGTTTTAAAAAAATCATGATAGGTGCAGATATGAAATGAATGTGTCAAAGATTTAATTTAACTCATTAATTAATGAGGGAATGGGAAAAGATGTTGCAGTCAGTTCAAAGGAACATCCAAAGACCAGACAAGTATCTAAGCCCATGGGAAATGTTGAAACCAATTTTCTTAATAGATGCAAAGCTTGCTTATTGGAGGGTGTCGGGGGCAGGGATGTCAATAGAAGCTTCACCTAACAGAATTTATTTGCAAATATAAAGACAATAATTATTTGCATTACTATTAGTTTTTTTTTTTTTTTACAAATTAGCTTATATCTCTTCAGTTTTGTAAAACAGTTCAAAGTCAGTAAAAGGCATAAATCCCATAGAATCTGATAAGTGGCAAGAGTATATTTAAAACAATGCATAGTTTCCAATTTCCCAGTAATCTTTTGGTTCATTTAAAAGTATTTCACACTTTCTCCCATATCCTACTACAGAGCTTCTTCCTTATTGCAAGATGATAATGAAATTTTGATACATGCTCATATCAAAATTATCTGAAAATTTTTCTTCAACACTTGGTTTCTAATATTGGTTGCTGATGTGAGAGAGTAATGCAGGAGTCTCGAAAGAAGTGATTTTCACTGAATTCTCATATTACTAGCATGGCACCCCTATCCTTAACTAGATAAGAGGTAGAGGGTAACCTCTACCCTCTCCAGGAAATCAATCCTAAACCTTCTGCAGGGGCCCGTAGGGGAGTGACTTGGGAGCTAGGGAGGAGCTGGTGGTCTGCTTCCGAAGTAGACTTTTAACCAATTATTGTGCTTTTAGTCCCAACTTTTACCTGCTTCTTGAGGTACCTGGTGCTGCCAATTCTAGAGTCTTTTGGTGGTTCTCTGGGACAAAGCAGGCTTGCTCTTAGCCTGTCCTTTGACAGATGATGAGTCTGCTAAGTCAGTTCCCACCATCCTTCTGCTTTCCAGCTTCCAAAATGTTAGTGATTTTATGTCCTGTTCCGTGAGAGACTGACTATACAAATGGACAAATAGCCATACCACGTATGACAATAGAACACTGACCCCTAATCTCCACGGCAGGCAACCAGCCTCTGGGGCAGTCAGCCCAGAAGTGTCAGTGAGTCAGCTTCCTTATATCTTGCCCCCACTTCCAACACAGGACCAAACAGAGAAAGCCAAAACAATCACAGAAGAAGCCTGGCTTCCATTTAGCGTATCCCTAGCTTCCCCATGACAATGAACTCCATTCAGAGAATATCTAAAGCCTTCCCTTGTTTTCACTATAAAGATTTCCCATTTCTCTGCCTGCCTTTGAGTCTTTGCCAAACAGAAGTGATGGCTGACTCCCTGCCACAGCAAGTTCTGAGTAAATAGCTTCTGTTTTTTCTCATTTGGGTGGCCTTCATCTTTTTCTATATCTTTTTACCTTGAAGCTTTGTGTTTTCCCATTTTTTAAGAGGAATTTCAGGAGGAAGTGGACTTATATGTGGCTCAGTCCGTCACCTTTAACTGGAGTTCTCTTTCTGTGCTCTTTTCTCTGTGATCTAGAGGCCAGAGTCTACACTTTTCCCCCAGCTCCAGAAAACCCAAAATAACCTTTGTCTTTTCCTCTTGCAAACCTGGATGCAAAATTCAACACCTATTCAAATTCCTCCAAAGAATCTACTGGAACAAAAGCACTAGAGAACAATATAGACTTAAGGGAAACCTACCTAGGAGGGAGAGAAGATGAAGTTGCATAACACGCACCCCCCCATGACCCCGCATAAAGAACTTAAACTCACATCCCAGAACACTTTAAACACTCTTTCTCTCCCAAAGTGTCTCCTCCGAGGTATCTTTCTCCCAGGAAGATTCAGCCTTTCAGTCTTTCAACCCCTATTGTTAGATGAACTTGTCTCACTGGGGGATGTATGTGTCTCACCCTCACTCTAAGGAGGCTTCATGAATTTCTTCTAAATGAATTCAGGCATCTTTCCCAAGAGGTAGTCTCATTCCAGCTCCTTAAGAGAAAAAAAAAGTTCTGATTCTCTAAACCACCAAAAAAGGATACCTTTTCTCACTTGCTGACAAATAGTCTTTTTGTGGTTCCAACTAGCTTGTAAGCTTCTTGAGTGCATAGCTACATATTTTTATAATCTGTATAGTACCTAATAATATTACAAAAGTTTATAGATGTGACCAGCAGGCAGAAAGGAGCAATAGAATTTCAATGGAAGGAAATAGGATATTCAGAAAGAGCCTATTTAGTGGTTCCTCAAAGTTTTGACCTTTATCTTCAAGACACTGAACAAATCCAGTAAAGGGTATCCACTTTTTTTTTTTTTTTTTCCGGTACACGGGCCTCTCACTGTTGTGGCCTCTCCAGTTGCGGAGCACAGGCTCCGGACGCGCAGGCTCAGTGGCCATGGCTCACAGGCCTAGCCGCTCCGTGGCATGTGGGATCTTCCCGGACCGCGGCACGAACCCGTTGTCCCCTGCATCGGCAGGCAGATAGATTCTCAACCACTGCGCCACCAGGGAAGCCCAGGGTATCCACCTTTATTGTACATCTACTGGGCACTGTATTCAGCAGGTTTAAGTTAACCTGGGTGGCATGCATTCATTATTAGTATCTTTCATGTCCTGTATCACTTAGGGATTGGGTTCTATTGCTAGTAACAAAGACTTGACTGCATGGCTTAAAAAAATTAATTTATTTTCTCATGTAAAAGAAGTCCAGAGGTAGGCAGTTCAGGGTTAGTACAGACTATAGAGGGAATCAGGGGTCCAGGCTTCTTCCTCCTTTCCACTCCACCTTTCTAGGTACCTGGCTTCCATCTTCAAGGTGCCACTGCAGTGGCAGAGGGCTGTGGAGTGCCAGCCATCAGGTCCTAGTCTCAGCAAGAAAGAAGTAGAAGGGTAATGACAAAAAGGCAAAAAAAAAAAAAAAAAAAACCCACCAAAAAATGCCCCCTTTTTAGTAACTTTACCCAAAGTCCAATGCAAAAACTTGTTTATACCTCATTGGCCAGAACGTAGTCACATGGCCACCATAATTATTCACAATGGAGACAGAAAAATGCATTTGTTAGTGCATTTAATACCCTGACTTCTGTTACTAAGTAGAGAGGAGAATGGATATTGGGTAGGCCACTAGCACTTCTGCCACAGTTCCTCTTAAACTTTCTGTACGTGATGTCCTAATGCTTGGCATTAAGTTGTCCTTGGAATCAATAAATAAATGAATAAACCATTTTTAGATAAATCAAGCAGTTCACAGCATGATCTCTCTCTTTTTTTTTTTTTTTTTTTTTGTAGTTAATTGACTTTATTACTAGAGCAGATTTAGGTTCAGAGAAAATTCTAACATAAAGCACGAGTTCCCATATGCCTTCCCCCCAACTCCCCCCGCCTTGTCACACAGGCACAGTTTCTATTAACATCTTCCACTGGTGTGGTATGTTTGTTACAATTGATGAACCAATATTGATACATTATTACTAACTAAAGTCCATAGTTTAGGATTTTCTCCTTGTGCTGCACAGTTCTATGGGTTTTAATACATGCATAATGTCATGTATCCACCATGACAGTATCATACAGAATAGATTCACTGGCCTAAAATCCCTCTGTGCTCCACCTATACACCCCTCTCTTCCTCCCCAGGAACCTCTGGCAACCACTGATCTTTTTACTGTCATCATAGTTTTGCCTTTTCCAGAATATCATGTAGTTGGAATCACACAGTATGTACCCTTCTCAGACTGGCTTCTTTCACTTAGCAATATGCATTTAAGGTTCCTCCACGTCTTCTTATGGGTTGATAGCTAATTTCTTTTTATCACTGAATAATATCCCATTGTATGAATGTAATACAGTTTTGTTATCTATTCACCTATTGAAGAACGTCTTGGTTGCTTTCAATTTATGACTAAAGCTGCTATAAACATTTGTGTGCAAGTTTTTGTGTGGATTAAGTTTTCAACTCATTTGTGTAAATACCTAGGAGCATGATTGCTGGATTGTATGGCAAAACTATGTTTAACTTTGTTAAGGAACTGACAAAGTATCTTCAGAAGTGGCTGTACCATTTTGCATTCCAGCCAGCAATGAATGAGAGTTTCCGTTGCTCCATATCCTTGTCAGCACTTGGCATTGTAGTGTTTGGATTTTAGCCATTCTAACAGAATTTACAGAATCAATGAAATACTGGTATCCCATTATTGTTTTAGTTTACAATTCCCTAATAACATATAATGTTGAACATCTTTTCACATGCTTATTTTGGATATCATATAACTTCTTTGAAATGTCTATTCAGATCTTTTGCTCACTTTTTAATTGGGTTGTTGAGTTTCAAAAGTTCTCTCTGTATTCTGTATAACAGTCCTTTATTAGATATGTGTTTTGCAGATATTTCCTCCAAGTCTGTGTTTTGTCTTTTCATTCTCTTGTCTAATAAATTGTTGGCATAAAGTCATTCATTACATTTTCTAATTTCTTATATCTCTGCTGTATTTTGTTATGTTCCCCCTTCTAATCCTAGTATTATTTATTTGTTGTTATTTCTCTTCTATCTGGATCAATCTCACAGAACTTTTTTCATTAGTGTTTTCAAAGATCTAACCTTAGTTTTGTTGGCCATATGAATAACATCTTTTTCTATTTTATTAATTTATTCTCTGATTTTTGTTATCTTCTTCCTTCTAGTATTTTGGATGTATTCTTTTGTTTTTTCTAATGTATTACCTGATCACTTATGTAATTTTTAGTCTTTCTTATTTTCTAGTGTAAAAAGCATATAACGTTATCAATTTACATGAATCCTATAAATTTTCATATATGTATAGTATTTATTATTACTTCTCAAATCTAATATTATAAATTTCCATTGGGATTTCTTTTCTGAGCTTTAAATTACTAAGATTTTTTTAAAAAAATTCTCCAGGGGCTTCCCTGGTGGCGCAGTGGTTGAGAGTCCGCCTGCCGATGCAGGGGACACGGGTTTGTGCCCCGGTCCAGGAAGATCCCACATGCCGTGGAGCGGCTGGGCCTGTGAGCCATGGCCGCTAAGCCTGCACATCTGGAGCCTGTGCTCCGCAACAGGAGAGGCCACAACAGTGGGAGGCCCGTGTACTGCAAAAAAAAACCCCAATTCTCTAAATATATGGAGTTTTAAAAACAATCATTTTATTATTGATTTCCAACTTAATTGTAATGTGGTCAGAAAATGAGATCCGTATGATAGCATTTTTTTTTCAGTATGTAGAAAGTTGCTCAATGGCCTAAATTAAAATTAATTTTCTTAAATCTTTGTTTTTAAAGTATGTGTGTGCTTAAAATACTGGGTGTAGAGTTTATACATGTTCCTTAGTAAATGTTAATTAATAGTGTTGGAGACAATCCTGCAATCACTGGTGAGTCTTGGATGTCTTTTCATATTTAAGAGTGCTATAGGCTGAATGTTTTGTGTCCCTTCAAAATTCATATGTTGAAAACTAACTCCCAACATAATGGTATCAGGAGGCAGAGGCCTTTGAGAAGTGATTAGGTCATGAGGGTGGAGCCCTCATGATTGGGATTAGTGCCTTATAAAAGGGGCCCAAGAGGACTTCCCAGTGATTAAGACTGCATCCTTCCAACGCAGGGGATGCAGGTTCAATCCCTGGTTGGGGAACTCAGATCCGACATGCTGTGTGGTGTGTAAAAAAATAAAAAAGAAAGCCCAAGAGAGCTCCCTACCCTTGGTTAAGTGAGGACACAGTGAAAAGACAGCTGTCTATAAACCAGGAAGTAGGCACTCACCAGACAATAAATCTGTCAGCACGTAGATCATGGACTGTGAGAAATAAATTTCTGTTGTTTATAAGCTACCCAGTCAATGGTATTTTGTTATTACAGTCCAAAGGGACTAAGACAGAGTGAAGTACTAAAAAGTTGACTGGAAATTATTTATGCATAGATGGGGCTTGTTGACTGGGCCTTAAATGTAGGGTGATTGCTTATGGATGTAGACAGTTTATTATGGGATCCCTCAAATGATGTGTCCTTCCATTCTAATCTAATTTCTATCCTCTAAAATTATACTGATATTTGTTTGACTGCTATTATCGCCTCTCCTGTTCTCTTTCTTCTTTGGGCTTATAAACTTTTCACTCCTTTATTTTCATTAAAAAAAAAAAAAAAAAAGAAGTCCCCCCAAAAAAACCATCACTTTTTATTGATGTATGTATGCATTCAGAAAACCAACATAAATATGCAACCTGAACACACATGTAAACCAGCACTCAGATTAAGAAACAGAACATTATTAGCACTTCAAGAACCTCCCCATGTTCTCTTCCAGAGTCACTACTCCACTAAGAGTAATCACTACACTTGTTACCCAACCATACTTGGGTCCGCTCACCTGCGCATAGTAAAGCCAATCTACTGACACTGGATTGTGGTGTAGGAAAGTGCAGCATTTATTGCAAGACACCAAGCAAGGGTCCAGGCAGCTAGGGCTCAAAAGATCTGAACTTCCTGATGGCTTTCAGGGAAAGGTTTTTAAAGACAGGGTGTGGGAAAGGGGTTGTGGGTGTGAGTGATCAGCTCGTGGACATTCTTCAGATGGGTTGGTGATGAGGTACTGATAATACTACTGTCTCATGAGGTTATGAATATTAAATGAGACAAAATATGTAAAACATTTTGCAGAGTTCCTAGCACACTGTGATCACAGTCATCAAATGGCAGCTATTATTAT
This sequence comes from Aethalodelphis obliquidens, assembly GCF_003676395.1. NCBI lineage: Eukaryota > Metazoa > Chordata > Mammalia > Artiodactyla > Delphinidae > Aethalodelphis > Aethalodelphis obliquidens. The sequence goes on from NW_020837954.1 coordinate 42,149,237, forward strand.
CCCTTATATTGTTTATGCACGTCTCATTTCTCCTATTTTACACATTCTGTGACAAAGCAACAGCACATAGCACACATTAGCTGCCTCACAAATAACAGTTGCTGATAGACTGGGTGAATGAAAGTTTTTAAATATAAATGGAAGGTATTGTGGTTATTGTTATAAAAGATGTTATAAATTATTATAATGGCTATAGTATAAAATGTGCTGCTAATGAGGAATACATTATTTAAACAAGTGTCTCTTCTATTTACCTTCATCATTTAACAGTTAAGAATATCTATGCAGTGGAGAAACACTACTGGAGCTAATTAGTAAGGACAGTTAGATGTCCCAGATTGCATTTGTAAGGGTTCCAGAGGCTTCTTTCTTTAAAACCAAAACAAACAAAAATATCACCTGGAAACAAAAACAAAAACACCACTTATCTGAAAAGATGTTAAGGTTTTCCAATTTTAACAAATCTTTTGTTCAGCAGTGGAGAAACTCGGGAGGCACCACCTGCCCCCAACGGCTTCCGTACAAGATGGCGTCGTCCATTTGTACACCCTGACTGGGGTTGTCCCTTCAGCCCGTCACAGGACCGGAAGTGGTTTCGGTCCTAGTGGATCCGGGTGGGTGCGCGCAGGTGGCCACAGAGGTTCCAGGTCTTCAATGTGAGGCGCCGCAGGTGTTCCCGGTGGGGTCCAGGGCCGCAGGTAAGCGAGGATCAGGGGCGGGCGAGGCTCTTCTCCAGACTTGTGCGAGTGGCGGAGGGGGTTTCCAGCGCGGATTGAGGAGAGGGCTCAGGAAGCTGGCGATGTCACCGTGTGCGGGGGCGACTGCTTGCGGGGACCTCGTTTTCCCCAAGCGACTTGGCCCTGCCCCTCTCCCCGCCCCGCTCGCCCGTGGCGGGGGCGGTTCAGCACCCAGGTGCGCTCCGAGGGCTGTCACCTCGGTCCGCGGCCTCCCACGCCCTTCCCTGGGCGCCTCCTCGGACCCTCTTTTGCTCTGTATAGGAGTACATACCAAACCTTCGTGGCTTCTTTTTTTTAAATTTAATTTAATTAATTTTTTATACATCAGGTTCTTACGTTATCCATTTTATACATATTAGTGCATATATGTCAATCCCGGTCTCCCGATTCATCCCACCACCATCCCACCACCACCCGCCCCTCGCCTTCGTGGTTTCTTGACCCAGTTAGCTAAAACGGAGGCACCGCTCGCAGCACCTGGCGACCGCTTGGGCGCTGCGTGTTGCACGCGTCCACAGTTACGGTTTGGTCCCCTCCATTCGTCCCCCGCCCCCACTGTTACCACCTCTTTCCTCCCAGACCACACCCGCTGCTCCGGGCCTTGCTGGGAGCCACCTCCTTCCCTTTTCGCATCCCTGGAATAGATCAGAACCAGAACGTTAATGATTATTTATTACAAAATTGATATCGGCTCGTTTAAATATAAACGAAACCCAAACCTTTATAAACTTTTAATGTATTAATGGACGCAAACTCTCTTAGATACCCGTTCCTTGAAAACACTATACCGTATTTTTTTAGTTTCATTGCAAGGGTAGAAGGAACAGTACTGAAAGGTTTCGTTAATATCGAAGGTACGAGAGAAAAGAGGTTTAAGAGGGGGAAGGAATTATAAATTTTGGTCAAGTTGAGTTTGTTTTAAAAATATATATTTATTCTGTATTTATTTTGGTTGTAGTCCATGCATACAATCATATCAAAAATTTAAAATAGATCCTCTTTGACCTATCTCTTTACATCTCCATCTTTTCTTCTTTAATCTCTTGACCCCAGGTAAAAACTGTTATCAGTTTGGGGTGTTTTTTCTATTTCTTTGTCTTTACATTTATTGATATGTGTTTGTACTTATAAATATGTAAGGTTTTGTGTTAAACTTTTACAAATGTGGCATATTGTACCAATTCAACAACTAGACTTTTTATGCTTAAAAATGGGTCTTGGGACTTTTTCTTTGTCAATATGTAGACATCTAGCGTATTCGTTCTACCTGCTCTGTAAATTTCAGAGTGTGTTAAGATCCCATTGTATGTGAGATACCATAGGTTGCTTACAGTTTTTCACCATTAGGCACAGTGTCGCAGAGAATATCCTTACACCTGCGTCTGTGTGCTTGTGTGAGCGTTTGTCAAGGATAGAAACCTGCAGGTGGAATTAGTGGGTAGGAGGGTGTGGATGTTTAATGCCAAACTGCCCAACAGTGTATAATCATACCTATTTCCCCAGCTCTTTTAAACATTTGATGGTATCAATCTTTTTTACTTTTGCCAACCTGATGGGTGGAAAATGACTCTAATTTGGTGTTTTAATTTGTATTTCCCTAGTCATTGGTGAGATTGAGCATTTCTTCATGATTGTTGGCTGTTTGTATTACCTCTTTTGAGAAATGTCTCATTTCTATTGGGTTATCTTTTATATATGGTAGTGTTTTTTTTTTAATGGTAGTGTTTTATATATTCAGGATATTAATCTTTTATCATTCATATATGTTTGAAATATTTATTCCCAACATACTGCATTTTAAAGTCGTTACCTTTTAACCATAGAGCATCTTTGTAGCACAAAAGTTGTAAATTTTATGTTTAAATGTATCAGTCTTTTACTATGTGTATTTTGTATTTTGTGACTTTCATTCCTTATCCCAGTGGTTCTCAAATGGGAGCTATTTTGCTTTCTAGGAGCAACTTGGCAATGTCACGAGACATTTTTTGGTTGTCATCTAGTGGGTAGAAGCCAGGGATGATGTTAAACATCCTACAATGCACAGAAAAGCCCCTATAACAAAGAATTTTTCTGGCCTAAAATGTCAGTAGTGCTGAGGTTGAAAAACCCTGTTCTACCTTGAAGCAGAGTTTTCTCTTATGAGTATGTTTTCTCCTGTAAGTTGTTATATGGTAGAGTTTTTCTCTAATTCCTGTGTGTGTGTGTTTGAGTGTGTGTGTGTGTGTGTGAGAGAGAGAGAGAGAGAGAGAGAAAATGGTGTGTGCCTTACTCTTTCCAAACAATGTCACTCTGAATGTCAGTCCATTCTTGACCCACTAATCTAAAATGACGCATTTATCATGTACTAATTTCTCACCCACATAGTGTCTGTTTCTGGTGTCTGTTTCTGGACTGTCTTCTGTTCTATGTCCTAATTTTCTATTTTGCTAGACCAATACCATAACATTCTATATCAAATATATATTACACTTTGATATCTAGTAGTATAAATAGTCCTCATGATTATTTTTATTGTTATTTTATTAGACGTCATATACTTTATCAGCTCACATACTCATTATCTAATCAGTGTTTTGGTGGTAGTCTTACAATTTATTTTCCAGATTAATTTTAGAATCAGCTTGTCAAGTAGTTTTTTTTTTTTTTTTGTATTGTTTTGTTTTGGCTGCATTGGGTCTTTGTTGCCGTGTGTGGGCTTTCTCTAGTTGTGGCGAGCAGGGGCTACTCTTCGTTGCGGTGCATGGGCTTCTCATTGCGGTGGCTTCTCTTGTTGTGGAGCACGGGCTGTAAGCACAGGGACTTCAGTAGTTATGGCACGCAGGCTCGGTAGTTGTGGCACACGGGCTCGGTAGTTGTGGCACAGGCTCTAGAGTGCAGGCTCAGTAGTTGTGATGCATGGGCTTAATTGCTCTGCGGCACATGGGATCTTCCTGGACCAGGGATCAAACCCGTGTCCCCTGCACTGGCAGGTGGATTCTTAACCACTGCACCACCAGGGAAGTCCTCAAGTAGTTTTTTTTTAAAGTGGCTTTATTGAGATGTAATTCACATAATTTGTTGTTTAAAGTGTACAATTCAGTGATTTTTAGTATATTCACAATTATGCAGCCACTACAACCTAATTTTAGAACATTTTTATCATCCCCCAAAGAATCCCATACCTATTAGCAGTCACTCCCCTTCCCATTCCCCAACACCCTAGCCCTAGAAAGCCACTAATCTTTCTGCCTTTATAGATCTAAATATTTTGTATAAATGGAATCATACGATATGTGGTATTTTGTGATTGGCTTCTTTCATTTAGCATAATGTTTTCAAGGTTCACCCATGTTGTAGCATGTGTCAGTACTCATTCCTTTTTATTGGTGAATAAAATTGTATCATATGGTGTATTTGTTTCCTAGGGATACGGTATTGAAGTAACGCAAACTGGGTGGCTTAAAATAACAAATGTATTCTCTCACAGCCCTGGAGGCTATAAAGTCCAAAATCAAGGGGTCAGGAGGACTGTGCTCTCTCTGAGGGCTCTAGGGGAGGATCCTTTCTTGCCTCTTTCTAGCTTCTGGTGGTTGCCAGCAATCCTTGGCATTCTTTGGCATTCCTTGGCTGCAACTGTGTAACTACAACTTCTGCCTCTGTTTTCTTCACATGGCCTTCATCCCAGAGTGTCTATCTTCACATCGTAATTCTCTCTGTGCAAGTCTGTCTCTGCGTCTCTTCTCCCCTTCATGTAGGACACCAGTTATATTGAATTAAGGGCCCACTCTACTCCAGCAGGACCTCATTTTAACTTAATTAGGTATGCAAAGGTCTTTTCCAAATAAAGTCACATTTGTAGGTAATGGGGGTGAGGACTTTTAATTGGGGGAACACAATTCAACCCATAACATTATGGATATGCTGTATTTTATTTATCCATTCATGAGCTGATGGACATTTGGTTTGTTTCCATTTTTTGGCTATTATGAATAATGCTGCTATGAACTATTGGGTGGACATGTGCTTTCATTCCTCTTGGATATATACTTAGGAGTGGAATTGCTAGGTCACATGGCAACTCTATGTTTAATCATTTGAGGAACTCCCAGATTATTTTCCAAAGCAGCTGTACTATTTTCTATCAACATCAGCAACGTATGAGAGTTCTAATTTCTCCATATTATTGCCAGTACTTATTAGCTGTCTTTTTAATTAGAGCCATCCTCATGGATGTGAAGTAGTATCTCATTGTGCTTTTGATTTGCATTTCCCTAATACCTAATGATGTTGAGCATCTTTTCATGTGCTTATTGGCCATTTGTATATCTTCTTTGAAGAAATGTCCATTCAGATTCTTGCCTGTTTTAAATTGGTTTCTTTGTCTTTTTATTATTGAGTTATGAGTTTTTAAAATTTATTTTATTAAAAAAATTTGGGGGGTCTGTGTTGGCTCTTCTTTGCTGCCCATGGGGCTTTCTCTAGTTGCAGTGAGCAAGGGCTACTCTCTGTTGTGGTGCGCGGGCTTCTCATTGCGGTGGCTTCTCTTGTTGCAGAGCATGGGCTCTAGGCGTGTAGGCTTCAATAGTTGCAGCATGCAGCTCAGTAGTTGCAGCACGTGGGCTCAGTAGTAGCGGCATGTGAGCTCTAGAGCGCAGGCTCAGTAGCTGTGGCACATGGGCTTAGTTGTCCCATGGCATGGCATGTGGGATCTTTCTGGACCAGGGATTGAACTCGTGTCCCTGCGTTGACAGACAGATTCTTAACCGTTGTGCCAACAGAGAACTCCCATAAGAGTTTTTTTTTTTTTTTAAGAGTTTTTTATATAGTCCAGATACATGCCCTTATGAGATCTATGACTAGCAAATATTTTCTCCCATCCCATGGGTTTTTTCACTTTTTTGATGGTCAATTCATTTTTTTGTTTCTTTTTATTTCCATTACTCTAGGAGGGGGATCAGAAAAGATCTTGCTGGGATTTATGTCAAAGAGTGTTCTTCCTATGTTTTCCTCTAAGAGTTTTATAGTGTCCCATCTAACATTTAGGTCTCTAACCCATTTTGAGTTTATTTTTGTGTACGGTGTTAGGGAGTGTTCTAATTTCATTCTTTTACATGTGCTGTCCAGTTTTCCCAGCACCCCTTATTGAAGAGACTGTCTTTTCTCCAGTGTATATCCTTGCTTCCTTTGTCATAGATTCGTTGACCATAGGTGTGTGGGTTTTTCTCTGGGCTTTCTATCCTGTTCCATTGATCTGTATTTCTCTTTTTGTGCCAGTACCATGTTGTCTTGATTACTGTGGCTTTGTAGTATAGTCTGAAGTCAGGGAGTCTGATTCCTCCAGCTCTGTTTTTTTCCCTCAAGACTGCTTTGGCTATTTGGGGTCTTTTGTTTCTCCATACAAATTTTAAGATTTGTGGCTTCCCTGGTGGCGCAGTGGTTGGGAGTCCACCTGCTGATGCAGGGGATATGGGTTTGTGCCCCAGGCTGGGAAGATCCCACATGCTGCAGAGCGGCTGGGCCCGTGAGCCATGGCCGCTGAACCTGCACGTCCGGAGCCTGTGCTCTGCAATGGGAGAGGCCACAACAGTGAGAGGCCCGCATACCACAGAATAAATAAATAAATAAAAATTTTAAGATTTCTTGTTCTAGTTCTGTAAAAAATGCCATTGGTAATTTGATAAGGATTGCATTGAATCTGTAGATTGCTTTGGGTAGTATAGTCATTTTCCCGATATTGATTCTTCCAATCCAAGAACGTGGTATATCTCTCCATCTGTTTCTATCAACTTTAATTTCTTTCATCAGTGTCTTATAGTTTTCTGCATACAGGTCTTTTGTCTCCCTAGGTAGATTTATTCCTAGGTATTTTATTCTTTTTGTTACAATGGTAAATGGGAGTGTTACCTTAATTTCTCTTTTAGATTTTTCATCATTAGTGTATAGGAATGCAAGAGATTTCTGTGCATTAATTTTGTATCCTGCAACTTTACCAAATTCATTGATTAGCTCTAGTAGTTTTCTGGTGGCATCTTTAGGATTCTCTGTGTATAGTATCATGTCATCTGCCAACAGTGACAGATTTACTTCTTCTTTTCCAATTTGTATTCCTTTTATTTCGTTTTCTTCTCTGATTGCCAGGCCTAGGACTTCCAAAACTATGTTGAATAATAGTGGTGAGAGTGGACATCCTTGTCTTGTTCCTGATCTTAGAGGAAATGCTTTCAGTTTTTCACCATTGAGAATGATGTTTGCTGTGGGTTTGTCGTATATGGCCTTTATTATGTTGAGGTAGATTCCCTCTATGCCCACTTTCTGGAGAGTTTTTATCATAAGTTGTGTTGAATTTTGTCAAAAGCTTTTTCTGTATCTGTTGAGATGATCATATGGTTTTTCTTCTTCAATTTGTTAATATGGTGTATCACGTTGATTGATTTGCGTATATTGAAGAATCCTTGCATCCCTGGGATAAATCCCACTTGATCATGGTGTATGATCCTTTTAATGTATTGTTGGATTCTGTTTGCTAGTATTTTGTTGAGGATTTTTGCATATATATTAATCAGTGATATTGGTCTGTAATTGTCTTTTTCTCTACTATCTTTGTCTGGTTTTGGTATCAGGGTGATGGTGCCTCATAGAATGAGTTTGGGAGTGTTCCTTCCTCTGCAATTTTTTGGAATAGTTTGAGAAGGATGGGTGTTAGCTCTTCTCTAAATGTTTGATAGAATTCACCTGTGAAGCCATCTGGTCCTGGACTTTTGTTTGTTGGAAGATTTTAAATCACAGTTTCAATTTCATTACTTGTGATTGGTCTGTTCATATTTTGTATTCCTTCCTGGTTCAGTCTTGGAAGGTTATACCTTTCTAAGAATTTGTCCATTTCTTCCAGGTTGCCCATTTTATTGTCATCGAGTTGCTTGTAATAATGTCTTAGGATGCTTTGTATTTCTGCGGTGTCTGCTGTAACTTCTCCTTTTTCATTTCTAATTTTCTTGATTTGAGTGCTCTCCCTCTTTTTCTTGATGAGTCTGGCTAATGGTTTATCAATTTTGTTTATCTTCTCAGAGAACCAGCTTTTAGTTTTATTGATCTTTGCTATTGTTTTCTTTGTTTCTATTTCATTTATTTCTGCTCTGATCTTTATGATTTCTTTCCTTCTGCTAACTTTGGGTTTTGTTTGTTCTTCTTTCTCTAGTTCCTTTAGGTGTAAGGTTAGATTGTTTATTTGAGATTTTTCTTGTTTCTTGAGGTAGGCTTGTATTGATATAAACTTCCCTCTTAGAACTGCTTTTGCTGCATCCCATAGGTTTGGGATCATCGTGTTTTCATTGTCATTTGTCTCTAGGTATTTTTTGATTTCCTCTTTGATTTCTTCAGTGATCTCTTGGTTATTTAGTAACGTATTGTTTAGCCTCCATGTGTTGTGTTTTTTACGGTTTTTTCCCCTGTAATTGATTTCTAATCTCATAGCGTTGTGGTCAGAAAAGATGCTTGATATGATTTCATTTTGTTAAATTTACTGAGGCTTGATTTGTGACCCAAGATGTGATCTGTCCTGGAGAATGTTCCGTGCACACTTGAGAAGAAAGTGTAATCCTCTCTTTTTGGGTGGAATGTGCTATAACTATCAGTTAAATCTATCTGGTCTATTGTGTCATTTAAAGCTTGTGTTTCCTTATTAATTTTCTGTTTGCATGATCTGTCCATTGGTGTAAGTGAGGTGTTAAAGTCCCCCACTATTATTGTGTTACTGTCAGTTTCCTCTTTTAGAGCTGTTAGCAGTTGCCTTATGTATTGAGGTGCTCCTATGTTGGGTGCATATAGATTTTTAATTGTTATATCTTCTTCTTGGATTGATCCCTTGATCATTATATAGTGTCCTTCCTTGTCTCTTTTAACATTCTTTATTTTAAAGTCTATTTTATCTGATATGAGTATTGCTACTCCAGCTTTCTTTTGATTTCATTTGCATGTAATATCTTTTCCCATCCCCTCACTTTCAGTGTGTATGTGTCTCTAGGTCTGAAGTGGGTCTCTTGTAGACAACATATATATGGGTCTTGTTTTTGTATCCATTCAGCAAGCCTGTGTCTTTTGGTTGGAGCACTTAATCCATTCACGTTTAAGGTAATTATTGATATGTATGTTCCTATGACCATTTTCTTAATTGTTATGGGTTTGTTTTTTAGGTCCTTTTCTTCTCTTGTGTTTCCCACTTAGAGAAGTTCCTTTAGCATTTGTTGTAGTGCTGGTTTTGTGGTGCTGAATTCTCTTAGATTTTGCTTGTCTGTAAAGCTTTTGATTTCTCTGTCGAATCTGAATGAGATCCCTTGCTGGGTAGAGTAATCTTGGTTGTAGGTTCTTCCCTTTCATCACTTTAAATATATCATGCCACTCCCTTCTAGCTTGTAGAGTTTCTGCTGAGAAATCAGCTGTTAACCTTATGGGAGTTCCCTTGTATGTTATTTGTCGTTTTTCCCTTGCTGCTTTCAATAATTTTTCTTTGTGTTTAATTTTTGTCAATTTGATTACTATGTGTCTCAGCATGTTTCTCCTTGGGTGTATCCTGCCTGAGACTCTCTGCACTTCCTGGACTTGGGTGGCCATGTCTTTTCCCAAGTTAGGGAACTTTTTGACTATAATCTCTTCAAATATTTTCTCAGGTCCTGTCTCTCTCTCTTCTCCTTCTGGGACCCCTGTAATGCGAATGTTGTTGCATTTGATGTTGTCCCAGAGGTTCCTTAGGCTGTCTTAATTTATTTTCATTCTTTTTTCTTTATTCTGTTCTGTGGTGGTGAATTCCACCATTCTCTCTTCCAGGTCACTTATCTGTTCTTCTGCCTCAGTTATTCTGCTATTGATTCCTTCTAGTGTAGTTTTCATTTCAGTTATTATATTGTTCATCTCTGTTTGTTTGTTCTTTAATTCTTCTAGGTGTTTGTTCTTTAATTCTTCTAGGTCTTTGTTAAACATTTCTTGCATCTTCTCGATCTTTGCCTCCATACTTTTTCCGAGGTCCTGGATCATCTTCACTATCATTATTCTGAATTCTTTTTCTGGAGGGTCGCCTATCTCCACTTCATTTAGTTGTTTATCTGGGGTTTTATCTTATTCCTTCATCTGGTGCATAGGCCTCTGCCTTTTCATCTTGTCTATCTTTCTGTGATGTGGTTTGTGTTCCACAGGCTGCAGGATTGTAGTTCTTGCTTCTGCTGTTAGTTCATTTTTTAAAACTTTTTTAAAAATTAAGTTTGCATTTAATTTACTACATTATTTTGAGTTTTTGAGTAAAACAATCTCTTGTTTATTAAAGAAAAATAGGGCAATTATCGTACCTTCTGTAGAGAGTTGTTGAAAAGATTAAATGAGTCATGTATATATGAGTATACTTGAGTATGCATGTAAAGAGCCTGGCACATTATATGTGCTCTGTAAGTGACAGCTGCTATAATGTATCTGTGCTCTTCAAGTCTTTTTCTATATCTTCAGTAAAGCTTTCTGTTTTTCTTCATATTGATCTTGAACATTTCTTGTTGAGTTTACACCTAGGTTTGTTTGTGTGTGCATGTGGTTGTTGTTTAAATACATGTGGCTTGTGGGACTTGGCTTGTGGGACTTCCCTCGTGGCACAGTGGTTACAACTGTGCTCCCAACGCAGGGGGCCTGGTTTCGATTCCTGTTCAGGGAACTAGATCCCACATGCATGCTGCAACTAAGAGTTTGCAACTAAGGAGCACTCGAGCTGCAACTAAGGACCCCACTTGCTGCAAGTAAGACCTGGAGCAACTAACTAACTAACTAACTAAATAAATAAAACAAAAAACATGCGGCTTGTAGTTTTAAAACAGCTTATATTGCTATGGGATTTTCTTCATACTGTTATAATGGGTATGGAAAGCTATTGATTTTATATTCATCAAACTTTCAAAATTTTAAGTTGTAAAAGTTGTGACTTGTTTACTAATCCAGGTGATTCCAATGCCGCCATTCTGTTAAGAGCTATTCTTTTCCATTCTGCCTTCTTCTGCCCTGATTTGGATCTTCTTTCCCTCTTGGCCGTGCTATGGTGAGTCTTCTAACAGGTCTCCTTGCCTCTAGCCTTGCCCGCCTGCAGTCCAGCACCCACACTGCCACCATGGTGTTCTTTGAAATAGGAGCCTGAACTTGTCACTTCCCTTATAAGTCTGTTATTGGCTCTCCATTACCTATAAGGTTTTGTCTTTCAGGGTAATAGAAGGCTCCTCACAACTTGACCTGCATCTACTCCTTCTCGCACCATCCCTCTCTGTTTCCTTACTTGCACGTTGTGCTCTAGCACAGTGCTAGCCAGTAGCAATATAATGTGAGCCCCATAAATCATTTAAAGCTTTCTAGTAGCCACATTAGAAGTATAAAAAGAAACAGGTGAACTTAATTTTAACCGGTTTTATTTAACCCAGTATATCCAAAATATTATTTCAACATAAGATGTAAAAAATCGGGAATTCCCTGACAGTCCAGTGGTTAGGACTCTGCGCTTCCAGTGCAGGGGGCACAGGTTTGATCCCTGGTCAGGGAATTAAGATCCTGCAAGCCATGTGGCACGGCAAAAAAAAAAGATATAAAAAATCAATACGGAATTAATAGAGATAGAAAGTATAATAGAGGTTACCAAGAGTTGGGGGAGGGAGGAATGGAAAGTTATTGTTTAGTGGGTACAGAGTTTGTTTGGGATGATGAAGTAGTTCTAGAAATGGATAGTGGTGATGGTTGCACAACCTTGTGAATGCAGTTATGCTACTGAATGTTACACTTAAAAGTGATTAAAATGCTAAATTTTGTGTTGTGTATGTTTTACTACAATAAAAAAAGGTCACCTTAAAATATCAATATAGAAATTATCAGTAAGATATTTTTTACTTTTTTTAAAGAGTAATTCTTCAAAATTCGGTATTTTACACTTACAGTATGTGTTAAATTTGCTTGTACTCTTTCATGAGTACCACGATGCTCCATGCCTTTTGTGTCCTTGCACGTGCTATTCCCTCTGCCTTGCGCACCTGGAGAATGTTTGCTCGTTTTTTAACACCAGTACCAGTCTCAGTGTTCATCCCTCTCAGCGAGTGTTTCTCTTAATAATCCCCTTACTCTTTCCTCTTTGCCATCCCTGTACTCGTGTGTGCTTCTGTTGTTGGTGTTTCCTCACCAAATTGCAGCTTGTTCAATACGTGCATTTCTCCTTTTCTGAAAGCAGCTTGTGCCATTTAACTCTTTTTACCCAAAGTCTAACACAATGTCTGGTTTATTGAAAGTGCTATTTACATGTTTGCTGAATGAATCCCTTGGCTGGGAAAAAACCCACACAAAATCTCTCCATATAAAAATGAATTAGTAAGTTTTTTGAATGTTGCCAACAGTTCCCTCATATGGAGGTACCCCACTTGCTCCTTCAGTTTCCCTGTGAGGCCTTTCTTTTTCTCAGGCCACACATGATAAAGAATAAGTAGGAACCTGATAGCCTGGGAATTCTAGATCTGAGGGAGCCCTTCTCGATGGAAGCAAATCAATAATACTTTGTTTTTTCAACTTTTCTACTGTAACGTAACCTCATTTTAGTGTTATTAAACATGGAGATAATTTGAAATACAAAAATAAATTTGAAAAATGAATTAATAAAAACACATGTTAGATGCTGTTATTTTTTTTGAAGACAGAAATTCACTTTTCTCTACAAAAACATGTTTAAGTTGGGAGGGGAGGCACAATCAAGATGAAAATTGGTTTCAAGGGGTACAATGTTTGGCTGAAACAGACAAGAGGAAATTTAGAAGAAAGAAATGTAAAATTTTGGATTTAACAGCAAAGTATAAATTACAAGTATATAAAATGGGGAACTCAATATGATTTCAGTGAATTTTAATTTACCGCAAACTCTATGAGGGTCGCCAGTGTGATTCTGCTATTCAAAAACCTATCATTTCATCCATCATTAATAAAATATAGGGTCCAGACCCTGGGAAGTAATAATACCAATGTAGTCCACATCAATTAGAACATGTCTCAAGTTTTGAATACAGACCTGGGTGCCACATTTAAGAGATACCTTGACGAGCTTGGAGCCATTCAGAAAGATCTGGCCATAATGGCAAGTGGTCTTTAAACTAGGTCACAGGAAGCTGATTGGGTTAAGTAAAATGTACTAAGGGGAGTATAAGAGCTATCTTCACATATTTCACAAGCTCTAAGGAGGGAGTAAACACTTGTCATTTCAGAGGCCAGACTGAACATCAAAGAGAGCAGTTTCTATGCAGGGAACTTTTACAGAATGCAAGGACTTTTCAACAAAAACTGCCTCTTAAGGTGATGAACTCTGTTCCCGGATGTATTCAGGTAGAGATAAGGTCATGATCTGTCAGGATTACCATAGAAAGAAATCTTGAATTGTGTGAGAGCTGAATTTGGCTTCTAAATTTTAACTCTATGATTCTTTGTTTTCCTTTAATAGTTCTGTGGTTTATAGAACCTCAGTAGTAGTCATAGCTAACATTTATTGAACCCTAATGTGCTAGCCAATATGCTGAGTATTTTGATCATCTTACTTAAGTCTCACAATAATCCTACATGGTAGGTACTATCCTTCCCATTTTACTGAGGAGGAAACTGAGGCTTAGAGAAGTTCAGTAATTTAACCAAGTTTATATAGCTAACAATTGGCAGAGGCTGGATTTGAACTCAGGATATTTGACTCTAAGGCTCATGTTGTTATCCTCTACTTTATGCTATTCTCTAAACATTTTAACATATTTGTTTAATTCATTAAAATGAGATTTATTTCAAGAATATAATTATATGTCTTAAATGTTAAGTGGGATATTTACTTTGCCTATCTCTAAAAAGCACCACTAAAAAAACTTATTTTTTTCTAATTATGAATATATACATACTCATATAGAATTTGAAAAATCAAAACTATTTATAACCCTACTACCCTTAGGTAACCATTGTTATCGGTTTGATGTTGTTGTTTTATACAATTTTATTTTAAAAGAATGGCAGAGCCTTTCAGTCACTGAAGATAGTGAAGCACTGAAAGCTTTGGATCCCCAGGCAAGTCCTTAGCAGGTGTTTTAGTCCGTTTGGGCTGCTGTAATAGAATACCACAGACTGGGTGGTTTATAGACAGCAGTTCTCACAGTTCTGGAGGCTAGAAGTCTGAGATCAGATTGCCAGCATGGTTGAGTCCTGATGAGAGTTCTCTTCTGGGCTGCAGACTGCCAACAACATCTTATTGTATCCTTTTATGGCAGAGGTCAGAGAGAAGCAAGGTCTCTCGTGACTTTTTAAGGGCACTAATCCCAGTCACGAGGGTGCCACCCTTTGGACCTCATCTGATCCTAATTACCTTCCAAAGGCCCCACTTTCTAATACCAAAAATTTGGGGTTGTGATTTCCACATGAATTTCAGAGGGACACAAACATTCAGTCTATAACACAAGATTTGATTTTTCTCACTCCTAACCCAGTATTGAACCATACTGCTGCTTTATAGTATGAAGACTCAATAAGGAGAAAAAAGTTTTGTTTCACGTGAATAAACGGATTTTTGTAATTTTGATAATTGAATTAGAAATATTTATCATAGGACTTCCCTGGTGGTGCAGTGGTTAAGAATCCGCCTGCCAATGCAGGGGATACGGGTTTGAGCCCTGGTCCGGGAAGATCTCACATGCCACAGAGCAACTAAGCCCATGTGCCACAACTACTGAGCCTGTGCTCTAGAGCCTGCGAGCCACAACTATTGAGCCTGCAAGCCACAACTACTGAAGCCCACGTGCCTAGAGCCTGTGCTCCGCAACAAGAGAAGCCACTGCAATGAGAAACCTGTACACCACAATGAAGAGTAGCCCCCGCTCGCCGCAACTAGAGAAAGCCCGCGCACAGCAACGAAGACCCAATGCAGCCAAAAGTAAATAAATAAATAAATACACTTATTTATTTTAAAAAAGAAATATTTATCATAAAATGTTAACATATAATACCTTGAATTGAGTTTTATTCATTCAATAAATATTTATTGTTATCAGTTCTGTGCTACTTGCTGGAGATATTTATATATAAATGAAGAAACCAGTTAAGGTCCCTATACATGCTGGAGATATTTATATATAAATGAAGAAGCCAGTTAAGGTCCCTATTTTCATGAGGTTTACATTCTAGTGGGAAAGATAGACAATGAATGAACCAGCAGTCATTAATTCTTTAGTTGGGCCAACAGGAGAAAAATCAGAAATATCCCTGAATTTTGACAATTGCATACACTTGTGTAACCCAAGCCTCCATCAAGACATGAAACTTTACCACAGTTCCAGAAAGTTCCTTCATGCCTGAAATGCTCTTCCTTAGAATTTGTCATATCTGGCTTTTTTTGTCATTCAGTGCTCAGCTTAAATGTCTCTTCCCTGTACCCACCTCTCCCAGAGGCTACTATTGTTCATATTTTTTTCTATCGTAGATTAGTTTCAGCTGTTCTAGAACTTTATATAAATAGAATTATACAGTATCTCTTTTATATCTAGCTTCTTTCACTCGGTCTAATGTTATTTGAGATTCATCCAGATTGCATGTATCAGTAATAAGTTCCTTTTTATTGCTGGTTAGCATTCCATGTAGATATACCACTAGGGCTGTTTCCAGTTTGGGGCTGTTATGAATACAGCTGTAATGAATATTCTTATACAAGTCTTTTTCTGGATATATTTAATTTCTCCAACTTGGGACTCAGAGAACTGTACCAAATCTGACCTCCTTCATCTTCCAAATCTTCATTATGTGGATATTGAGTTTCTCAATCCATCCTCTGTGTCTCTGTTCTTATATTTTCTACCTCTTTATCTCCGTGATGCGTTCTGGGTGACTTCCTCAGATTTATCCTCAATTCGGTAACTTTTTCTCTCTCTCTGTATGTCTGATCTGCTGTTTAACCTGTCTATTGAGTTTTTAAAAAATTTTAACAGATATTTTTCATATCTAGAAATTCTACTCTTTGTTGCCTTCTGTTCATGTTTGGGATTTTATTTTCCTGAATTTCCCTGGTTGTTACTTTGAAGTCTCTTTCAGATCTCAGTTATAGATATTTTTTTGCTGGCTCTGTGAGCTATTATGATTGATTTTAGGGTTTTGGGTTTTGTTTTGTTTTCATTCGTTTGTGAGCACTCTTCTAGGGAGTGATCTTCGGTGGGAGTCCTGCGTGTTTCCTGCATGATAAAACAGTTTCGCCATTGCATGGTAAAACAGTTTTATGATCAGCTCTGCCTGGTTCCAACAGAACGGACCAATTCTAAGCATTTTAGTTTTAGTTTCTTGGCTGAGGGTTTCCTTTTTCAAGGATAATGTGAACTTGGGTCCTTTATCTGTCCAGAGTGCAGGTTTGAGGGGCTGTCCTTTCATGAGGGACTCTGTTCATATTCCTTTTTTTTAATTGAATGAAAGATTCTTTATATTCTATAATACTTCACAGTTTTCAAAAGTTTCACACACATGATTTCATATAATCCCAAAATAACCCCCTTTTTTCCTCCTACCCCTATATTGCCCCTCCCCCTTCCCTCTGCCCACTGGTAACCACTAGTTTGTTCTCTGTGAGTCTGCTTCTTTCTGTTTTATTCACTAGTTTGTTGTAATTTTTAGATTCCACATGTTGCTGATATTATACAGTATTTGTCTTTCTCTGTCTGACTTATTTCACTTTGTGTAATGCCCTCTAAGTTCATCCATGTTGCTGCAATGGTAAATTTTCATTCTTTTTATGGCTGAGTGGTATTCCTTTGTATATACTGTATCTTCTTTTTAAAAAAATTATTGAAGTATAGTTGATTTACAATGTTGTTTTAGTTTCCTGTGTACAGCAAAGTGATTCAAATATATACATCCTTTTTCAGATTCTTTTCCCTTATAGGTTATTACAAAATATTGAGTATATTTTGAGTACTCGGCTATACAGTAGGTCTTTGTTGGTTATCTATTTTATATATAGTAATGTGTATATGTTAATCCCAAACTCCTATTTTATCCCTCCCCAACCTTCCCCTTTGGTAATCATAAGTTTGTTTTCTATGTCTGTGGGTCTGTTTTTGTTTTGTAAATAAGTTCATTTGTGTCATTGTTTTAGATTTCACAATTAAGGTATATCATATGATATTTGTCTTTGTCTGACTTACTTCACTTAGTATGAATCTGTAGGTCCATCCATGTTGCTGCAAATGGCATTATTTCATTCTTTTTTATGGCTAAGTATATGTACCACATCTTCTTCATCCATTCATCTGTTGATGGACATTTAGGTTGCTTCCATGTCTTGGCTATTGTAAATAGTGCTATTGGGGTGCGTGTATCTTTTCGAATTAGTGTTTTCGTTTTTGGGGGGTATATACCAAGGAGTGGAGTTGCTGGGTCTTATGGTAGTTCTATTTTCAGTTTTTTGAGAAACCTCCATAATGTTTTCCACAGTGGCTGCACCAATTTACCTTCCCACCAACAGTGTACAAGGGTTCCCTTTTCTCCGCATCCTCACCAACATTTGTTGTTTGTGGGGTTTTTTGGTGATTGCCATTCTGACAGGTGTGAGAATGTGGTTTTGATTTGCACTTCCCTGATGATTAACGATGTTGAGCATCTTTTCATGTGCCTGCTGGCCATCTGCATTTCCTCTTTGGAAAAATGGCTATTCAGTTCTTCTGCCCACTTTTTAATTGGGTTGTTTGTTTTGTTTTGTTTTTTCATGTTGAGTTATATGAGCTGTTTATATATATTGGATATTAATCCCTTATTGGTCATATCATTTGCAAATATTTTCTCCCATTCAATAGATTGTCTTTTCATTTTGTCAGTGGTTTCCTTTGCTGTGCAAAAGCTTTTTGTTTTTGGCTGTGTTGGATCTTTGTTGCTGCGCACAAGGTTTCTCTAGTTGCGGCAAGCGGGGGCTACTCTTTGTTGCGGTGCACGGGCTTCTCATTGCGGTGGCTTCTCTTGTTGAGAGGAGTGGGCTCTACGCGCGTGGGCTTCAGTAATTGCAGCACACGGGCTCAGTAGTTGCGGCACACAGGACCTAGAGCACACGGGCTTCAGTAGTTGCGGCACGTGGGCTCTAGGGCACCTGGGCTTCAGTAGTTGTGGCGTGCAGGCTCAGCAGTTGTGGCTCACGGGCTCTAGAGTGCAGGCTCAGTAGTTGTGGTGTATGGGCTTAGTTGCTCTGCGGCATGTGGGATCTTCCTGGACCAGGGATTGAACCCATGTCCCCTGCATTGACAGGCAGATTCTTAACCACTGCACCACCAGGGAAGTCCCTTTTTTTCTTTTTTTTAAAAATTAAAAAATATATATATTTAAATTAAAAAAATTTTATTTCTGTGCAAAAGCTTTTATATTTAACTAAATCCTATTAGTTTATTTTTTCTTTTATTTGCTTTAGGAGATGGATCCAAAAAAATATTGCAATTTATGTCAAAAAGTGTTCTGCTTATGTTTTCTAATGGGAGTTTTATAGTACCCAGTCTTACATTTAGGTCTTTAATCCATTTTTGAGTTTATTTTTGTATGTGATATTAGAGAGTGTTCTAATTTCATTCTTTTACATGTAGCTATCCAGTTTTCCCAGCACCACCTATTGAAGAGACTGTCTTTTCTCCATTGTATATTCTTGCCTCCTTTGTCATAGATTATGTAATCAGAGGTGCATGGGTTTATCTCTGGACTTTCTATCCTGTTCCATAGATTTATATTTCTGTTTTTTGTGCCAGTACCATACTGTTTTGATTACTCTAGGTTTGTAGTATAGTCTGAAGTCAGGGAACCTGATTCCTCCAGCTCCATTTTTCTTTCTCAAGATTGCTTTGGCTAGTCAGGGTCTTTTGTGTTTACATACAAATTGTAAAATTTTTTGTTCTAATTCTGTGAAGAAATACCATTGGTATTTTGGTAGGGATTGCATTGAATCTGTAGATTGCCTTGGGTAGTAAGGTCATTTTCACATTAATTCTTCCAATCCAATGTATTGTTCCATATGTTTGTATCATCTTCACTTTCTTTCATCAGCATCTTATAGTTTTCCAAGTACAAGTCTTTTACCTCCTTAGGTAGGTTTATTCCTAGGGATTTTATTCTTTTTGATGTGATGGTAAATGGGATTGTTTCCTTAATTTCTCTTTCTGAATAGAAATGCATCAGTTTTCTGTATATTAATTTTGTATCCTACAACTTTACCCAGTTCATTGATGGGTTCTAGTAGTTTTCTGGTGGCATCTTTAGGATAGTATCATGTCATCTGCAAACAGTGACTGTTTTACTTCTTCCTTTCCAATCTCGATTCCTTTATTTTTTTTTCTTCTCTGATTGCTGTGGCTAGGACTTCCAAAACTATGTTGAATAAAAGTGGTGAGAATGGGCGTCCTTGTCTTGTTCCTGATCTTAGAGGAAATGCTTTCAGCCTCCACCATTGAGTATGATGTTAGCTGTAGGTTTGTCATTTATGGCCTTTATTATGTTGAGGCATGTTCCATCTATTTCTTTGTATGTTTTTAAAGAATGTGTACTCTCAAAATGCTAGGTGCAGAATTCTTTTTTTTTTTTTTTTTGGGGTACGCGGGCCTCTCACTGCTGTGGCCTCTCCCGTTGTGGAGCACAGGCTCCAGACGTGCAGGTTCAGCGGCCATGGCTCACAGGCCCAGCCGCTCCGCGGCATGTGGGATCTTCCCGGACCAGGGCACGAACCCATGTCCCCTGCATCGGCAGGCGGACTCTCAACCACTGCGCCACCAGGGAAGCCCTGGGTGCAGAATTCTATACGTGTTCCTTAGAAAATGCTAATTAATGATGTTGGAGACACACCTGCAATAACTGGTGATTCTTGGATG
This sequence comes from Aethalodelphis obliquidens, assembly GCF_003676395.1. Classification (NCBI taxonomy): domain Eukaryota; kingdom Metazoa; phylum Chordata; class Mammalia; order Artiodactyla; family Delphinidae; genus Aethalodelphis; species Aethalodelphis obliquidens. The sequence goes on from NW_020837954.1 coordinate 42,168,840, forward strand.
TCTTTTCATATTTAAGAGTGCTATAGGCTGAATGTTTTGTGTCCCCTCAAAATTCATATGTTGAAAATTAACCCCAATTGGGGGGGCTTTGAGAAGTGATTAGATCCTGAGGGTGGAGCCCTCATGAGTAGGATTAGTGCCACTCCCTTCTGGCCTGCAGAGTTTCTGCAGAAAATAAGCTGATAGCCTTGTATATTATTTGTTGCTTTTCCCTTGCTGCTTTTAATATTCTCTATCTTTAGTTTTTGTCATTTTGATTACAATGTGTCTTGGTGTGTTCCTCTTTGGATTAATCCTGTATGGGACTCTGTGCTTCCTGGACTTATATGTCTGTTTCCTTTCCCAGGTTAGGAAAGTTTTCAGCTATTATGTCTTCAAATATTTTCTCAGGCTCTTTCTCTTTCTCTTATTCTTCTGGGACCCCTATAATGTGAATATTAGTGGGCTCGATGTTATCCCAGAAGTCTCTTAAACAGTTCTCATTTCTTTTCATTCTTTTTTTTTCTGTTCAATGGCAGTGATTTCCACTACTTTGTCCTCCAAGTCACTGATCCATTCCTCTGTATCATCTAGCCTACTATTTATTCCTTCTAGTGTATTTTTCATTTCAGTTATTGTATTCTTCATCTCTGTTTGGTGGTTCTTTATAATTTCTAATTCTCAGTTAAAAACTTCTAACTTCTCACTTTGTGCATCCATTTTCCTCCTGAGTTCTTTGATCATCTTTGCAGTCATTACTCTGAACTCTTTCTCAGGTAGATAACCTATCTTCACTTCACTTAGTTCTTCTTCTGGGGTTTTGTCTTGCTCCTTCATCTGGAACATGTTCCTCTGCTGCCTCATTTTGTCTAAGTTGCTATTTTTATTTTTATGTATGTGGTAGATTAGTTACATTTCTTCATCTTGAAGAAGTGTCCTTCTGTAGGAGATGTCCTGTGTGTCCCAGCAGTGAGCTCCTGTCTCATCACCCAAGCTATATGCTCTAGGGGTTCCCGTTAAGAGGGCTGGGTGGGTCCTTCTGTTGTGGTGGGCTGACTGTGTGGGTGGTCTGGTAAGCCTGGTCGGTCCCTAGTCCGGTTGGTTGCCAGGTCCTGCCTTGTATGGTTGCTGCTGGGTGCTGTTAAGAGGGCCTGGTAACAAGGTGACTGGCTTCAGAACCCTAGGAAGTCCTGGGGCTAGAGCGGGCTCCACTGGTGGGTAGAGTCAGGGTCCGGAGGACTCTGGGGCTGTTGCCTGCCCACTGGCGAGTGAAGCCAGGCCCTGAGGTTACTGTTGGACTACTGGCAGGCAGAGCCAGTTCCTGGAGTCTGGCTGCAGGGTCCAGGGATCCCAGGGCTTTTTTTTTTTTTTTTTTTTTTCCGTACGCGGGCCTCTCACTGTTGTGGCCTCTCCCGTTGCGGAGCACAGGCTCTGGACGCGCAGGCTCAGCAGCCACGTCTCACGGGCCCAGCCGCTCCACGGCATGTGGGATCTTCCTGGACTGGGGCACGAACCCATGTACCCTGCATCAGCAGGCGGACTCTCAACCACTGTGCCACCAGGGAAGCCCACAGAGCTTGTTTTAGATCATTGGTTGGCAGGGAGGTGGTAATTCCTGACACAGTTGGTATGGGGTCTGGAGTGTCCCGAAGCTTGTGTTGGCCTGCTAGTGCACAGGGCCAGGGCCCAGCTGGTCCCAGGGTAGGTTCTAGCCTGCTGTGGGCAGGCTAGGTCCACAGGCTGTGGGATTGTGGTTTTCTTGTGTCTGGTGTCTGTCCCCTGGTGGCTGAGGCTGGTCTAGAGGCTAGTGCAGGCTTCCTGGAGGGCAGGGCCACTGTCTGCCCACTGGTGGCTGGAGCTGGGTCTTGGCCCTCTGGTGGGCAAGGTCCTGTCTAGAGGAGTGTCTAGAGGAGGCTGTAGGCTCAGGAGGACTTTAGGAAGCCTGTCTGCTTATGGGTGGGGCTGTGTCCACACTCGGTTAGTTGTTTGGCCTGCGGCATCCCAGCACTGCTGCCTACAGACTATTGGATGGGGCTAGGTCTTGGCTGTAATGGCTAGAGGGAGGAGCCCAAGATCACGCCCACCAGCACTGGCTTCCAAATGTGACTGAGCTGCCAAATGTAGCTGTTGTCAGCTAAGGCCGGCTCCCCACCTCTCCAAGGCCAGCAGGTAGGTTTGACTCAGACTCCTATCAAGTTACTGCTTTTGCCCTGAGTCCCGGTGCATGTAAGATCTTGTGTGTGCCCTTTAAGAGTGAAGTTGTATTTCCCACAGTCCTTCCTGAAATTAAGCCCGGCTGGCCTTCAAAGCCAAATGATCTGGGGGCTAGTCTTCCTGCTGCAGGACCCCCAGGCTGGGGAGCCTAACGTGGGGCTCAGAACTCTCATTTCTGTGGGAGAACTTCTGCACTATAACTTTTTTTTTTTTTTGACCACATGGCTTGTAGAATCTTAGTTCTGTGACCAGGGATCAAACCCACACCCTTAGCAGTGAAAGAGTGGAGTCCTAACAACTGGACCACCAGGGAATTCCCACGTCTGCACTATAATTATTCTCCAGTTTGTGTATTGCCCACCTGGGAGTATGGGACTTGATTATATCATGTCCCCTCCTACTCATCTTGTGGTTCCTTCTTTGTGTCTTTAGTTGTAGACGATCTTTTCTGGGAGGTTTTGGTCTTTTTCATAGATGGTTGTTCTGCAGATAGTTGTGGTTTTGGTGTGGTTGTGAGAGGAAGTGAGCTCAGGGTCTTTCTACTCCACCACTTTGGCCGATCTTCAAGGGACTGTGTTCATATTCTCAGCCTTGGGCAGATGTCTTGCCTGGACCATAGTAGGTGAACACTTAACAGGTTCTTGTTCATGGACAAGGCAACACTCTCCTGCATCTCCACTGTGCCCTGGGCCTGTGGCCTAGACTTCTGTCCCTGGGCTGGTGATATTCTCCAGCATTGGGGCTGGTATGAGTTCTGGTCTCTGCCCAGCTTTATCTCCTACCCACTGTGGGTTCCCTTCTTCCATTTCTGACACTTGATGATTTCCCTTTCTTCTTTTTAAGTTTAACTGTGTATTAAACTTTTATTATCTTTTTTAAAAATATTTATTTATTTGGTTGGGTTTGGTCTTAGTTGCGTCATGTGGGCTCTTTAGTTGTGGCAGGCGGGCTCCTTACTTGCAGCCTGCTGGCTCCTTAGCTGTGGCATGTGCTCAGTTGCAGCAAGCATGTGGAATCTAGTTCCCTGACCAGGGATCGAGACTGGGCCCTCTGCATTGGGAGCACGGAGTCTTAACCACTGTGCCACCAGAGAAGCCCCTTATTATCTTTTTAATGTTTTCTCCAACATTTGTATTGTTTAGAGTGAGAAAGGGAAGGGTTTTTATGTCTTCTCAGAGTATTTTAACTAGAAATCTCTCTATGCAAGTTCTTTAAACTCATTAAGTCTCAGTTTCCTCTTCAATAAAAGTGCTGGAGAAAGTACATATGAATACTTAAGCATAGTTTCTGCAAAAAAGTAAATATTTTAAAAACAGCATAGCCCTTTTATTGTTTTCATTAGTACTGTAATAATGGTTGTGATTCCATTTTTCCTCTCCATTGATGAATATCTCTGTAGGCATAATTATAGCCCAGGGTTGTTGTAAATATTAAATTATTTTTAAAAATTTGTTGTTGACGCTTTTAAAAATTGATAAAAGTAGTGCACATTGGGAGTTCCCTGGTAGTCTCTTGGTTAGGATCCCGAGCTTTCACCACTGTGGCCTGGGTTCAATCCCTGGTCAGGGAACTAAGATCCCACATGCCCCACAGCATGTCCAAAAAAAAAAAAAAAAAAGGAATTCCCATTAAATGGGAAACCCTCAGCCATAGAGAAGTGTAGGCAGGGTCTAATAGGTCACTGTGTCTTTGGGCAGTATAGATTTTAGGTCAGAGCCTACAGATGGGTAACCCGGAGCCCAAAATGTTTTTATTTGGCTGGCACAATGTTTCAAAGACTCTAAATTTGTTGCCAACACTTAAAAATGGTGATATTTCACATAAAATTCAGATATCTAACTTTTCTTGAGTAATCAGGATAATCTGACCACACTGGGCCTTCTTCACAAACAGGATGAACACCTTGTGCTGAATGGTTGCTCTCCCATGTTTTGTCTCCATTATTGAGGCCAAAGGCCACTTACCATTTATTGTTACACATTTACTGTTGTCTTTTAAAATAGTACAGAGATAGTTGTATATGCCTATTTTTCTGTCAAAAATAGGAAAACAAGAGATAGATGGAGAAAAACCACATTGTAATAAGCATTGATGAAAAAATTAATCAGTTGGTCTGAGAAAGAAATGGAAGATTTTATTTGAGCCAAATTTGAGGATTATAACCCAGGAAGAGCATCTCAGAAAGCTCTGAGACCTGTTCCTTCCCTTAGAAGTCAAGGCGCAGTTATATAAGTTTTTTGAGACAGAGGCCGTACATCAAATGCTGTATTATTGGCAGTTTACATGATCCAGATCTAAGTGCCATGTGACCCCTTATGAGATCAAGAAGGAATGGCATCTTTAAGGAGTTGTCTTACTGATGCTAGAATATTGCTCTTTATGGTTGAGCAGGTATTTCTCTCAATGGGGAAGGTTAGGTTAATGCATAATGTAGATACACAGTGCACAGTGGGAGGAGAGAGGAGACCAAAGGATAGAAAAAAATTTTTTGTTTAAATTTTTCTTGTCTTGCCATAAAATATGAGTTTTATTTCACGTACAGAAAATGGAAAAGAGGCTATTTTGTGATAGAAAGGAAGACAGTTCCTACATATTTAATAGGATGTCTGTGTCAGTTTTCTCTTGCACTTGGCTTGCTTCACTTATTTGTGTTATCCTGTTTGGACCCTGTGGACATTTCAATTTGCAACCTCCTCCTGAACATCCTGGCTCTCTAAGTTCTGTTCTTTTTCTTTTCTAGTCCTGTCTTCCCTTTTGTACTGTCCTAGCTTACCCTCAATAACTGAGTGTGTTTCCACGGAGAACTACCGAGACCTCTGGAGCAACGGAAAATCCATGTGCACTCAAGCCTGATTGCTCCATCCCTCACCAGCCACGCCTCCTAGAAAAGTAAAAGTCCCCCTACCAGTTGCAGATGATTAGATTTTTTAAAATTTTTATTTATTTATTTTTGTCAGCGTTGGGTCTTTGTTGCTGCGCACGGGCTTTCTCTAGTTGTGGCGAGCAGGGGCTACTGTTCGTTGCGGTGCGAGGGCTTCTCATTGTGGTGCCTTCTCTTTGTTGTGGAGCACGGGCTCTAGGTTTGCAGGCTCAGTAGTTGTGGCACACGGGCCCAGTTGCTCCGCAGCATGTGGGATCTTCCCGGACCAGGGCTCGAACCCATGTCCCTGCATTGGCAGGCAGACTCTTAACCACTGCACCACCAAGGAAGCCCTAGATTTTTTTTAAATTGCAAAGCAGAAGTTTCCATTCAACTCTTAGAGATTGAAGGTTCAAACGCAAACACCCTGAGGAAGATCCATTAACTAAAATTTACTCACAATAAATCAGCAAGTGGAAGTAAGAGTCTAGTTTATTCTGTTTTGATTGATGTGATTTTATAGGATTAAGAGAGCCCTGGGCAACTGGTAGAGGGCAGGGGGTTTTTCTTGGATGGAGCTAGAGGTGGAGTACAGGACATACAAAAGGGGGAAAATATTTTAAAATATCACTGTTTCATGTGGAAATTTGTAGCAATTGTTTTAGTTTGTGAGCACATGGATTGTGAATGCAACGTTTTTTGTGGGGTTGGGGGGGACTTGTATCCGTGGACCTTTAAATTCTATATGTGAATATATTGTTGCCATTTGTTTTGCAGATTGTGGGATTAGTGATATGCTTTCCTAAACAACAGAAAAGTTGAAGATGTCTAAACACTTAGTGGCTTTGACAGTGACCACCCTTCTTGGTATGGCTGTCGGAGGGTTTGTCCTGTGGAAAGGCATCCAGCGTCGGAGGAGTAAAGCAAGTCGTGTGACCCAGCAGCAGCTGTCACAGCAGCAGCCGAAAGCGCCAGGCAGGAGAGAGCGGCCCACTCCAGCAGAGGACCAGCAGCACTCCAGTGCCCCCAGAGCCTCGTGGGAAGAGAGGATCCTTAGAGCAAAGGTGGCGACTGTGTCTCAGGAGGCAGAGTGGGATCAAATTGAGCCCTTGCTTAGGAGTGAGTTAGAAGATTTTCCAGTGCTTGGAATCGACTGTGAGTGGGTAAGTTAAAAGGCAAAAAACGAAACGTATCTTTTCTGCTTTTCCAGCTAGGGACCTTGAATAGTCAAATAGAGGGTAAGATTAAAGGAGAATTAGCTTGTGCTCAACTTATTTGTAAATAGATTTTAGCAGAAGGAGAAGCGGCTTCTCTTCTCAGGATAGGGGAGTGCTTATAATCATGGATTCTGGAGTCTGAGCTACATGAGTCCATTTTCACCACTTATTCTGTGAACTTGAACAAGTACTTAACCTCTTTGAGCCTCAGTGTACTTATCTGTAGCAGTGTGTGTGTGTGTGTGTGTGTGTGTGTGTGTGTGTGTGTGTGTGTGTGTGTAATGGTATCTACCACCCAGAGCTTTTTTAAGGATTCAAATAGATAATCCCTGTATAGACTTCAGCACAATTTTAACAGAGAGTAATTGCTCATTATATATTAGCTACTGTTAATATTTTTAATAGTATTTTCATAGGATGCCATGGAGAAGATAGTTAAGGAGGTCTAGTTAAATATGTGTTTATTACACAAATTGGGATTTAAAAAGATAATAGTTTAAATGCTAGACACTATTTACTCTAAGCCAGGTATTATGTTGTTTTTTTTTTTCATTATCTCATTTAATTTTGACAATAATCATTCGTAGGAAGATACTGTTATTATTTCTTTACAGATAGGAAGTGTTAAAAGGTTTAGTTACTTGCCCAAGGCTATGAAGCTAGTAACCAGCATTTGATCTGGTTTTCCTTAGCCATCGGTTAATTTTTCTAATAGCTATTACTTTGGGGGAGTTGTTACATAGTTGTGATGAGGATAATATGGTACATCTACTCTTCTGTCATTCTGACTCACAGAGTGAACTTTAATCTCCTTGCAACAGAAGATACTACAAAATATAAATAAGTCACAGTTATCATCTCTTATTAATTCAGCATAATACCTTGCCAAAATTCTGTGATCTATGTCTTCTGGGTATCTGGAATACAGTCAAGAGTCAGGAAGTGTAATCGAAAGAGGCCCTAAGCAGAATTGCTGCCACAAAATCAGATCACAGGTTGGTAGGAGGAACTAAAGATGCCAGTACAATGATGACCAAGAAGAGAACACCTGACAGTGTGGGCAAGGTTTAGTAGTCACATAAGGCCTTAAGGAGCTACTGAGGGTATTTCTTTTTTTTCTTTTTTGGCCGTGCGCTGCACGGCTTGCGGGATCTTAGTTCTCTGACCAGGGATTGAACCTGTGCCCTCTGCTTGAAAGTGTGGCGTCTTAGCCACTGGACCGCCAGGGAGTTCTCGAGGGTATTTCTTTATATCAGCAATAGCAGTAGTAGTTTATACCAATGACCTTGGGCCATCAGGAAAGGATTGGGCACCTTTTGTTTATTGTGTATAAGAATTATATCATTTTAGAAATAAACATATTTCTATATCATTTTAGACATATTTACACCAACAACCATAGAAGAAAACATTAGTAAACAGTGAGCTTTAGTAGATTAGGAAAATTCACATTTGCCAAACACCTTGATTATCCTACCAAGTGAAGTATAACTGCAGCAACAACAGGGTAGTCTGAAGTGAATAGTAATGCAATCGATTTAATAATAATATGTTTAATCACTGTAGCAGAGTACGTTTAAGTGGCAAATAATCCAAAACCCAGTTCCTTATGGCTTTGGAATGTATTGAACTTCTTCTGATGCCACATTCCCTTCAGGTGTGATTGCATTTCTCTGATTGCTGCCACAGAAGAACTTTCATCCATCCTCCTTCTTTTCATTCTTCCATTTCTGATTTGTTTTCTCTTTCATTCACTTTTGTGTAAGTATTTGCTTAGTTATTGTTTTTGTTCTTGTTTTACACAGTCAGTATTCATTTCAATTTACCAAAGTGTTTACCTTTTTCTTTGCTCATCTTTCCTTATATCTCAGAACTTTCTGGCATATTCTCTTTAAGGTTGTCCTTTAGAAGTTCATTTCTTGAGGGGTCATTGATAGTAAACTTATTATTGTTTTGAAAGTGTCTTTATTTTGCTTTTGATCTTTGAAGATATTTTCGCTGGATATGAAATTCTAGTTTAGCAACTTACCATTTTCAAGATTGCATTCCACTTTCTTCTGGCTTCCATTGTTGCTGTTGAAAATAACTATGAGTGTAAATGTTGATTCTTTATAGGTAATCTAATTTTTGGTAGCTCCTTTTAAGATCTTTTTGAGTTGCTGGTTCTGAAGATTCGCTGTCATGAGACTAGTAGTGTTATCTTACTGTATTTCCTGTTTGGGATTCTGAGAGATATCCTGGATGTAAGGATTGGTATCATATCAATTTTTAAATTCTCTTTGAAGATTGCCTTTACCCTGTTTTTTCTTCTCCTCCTCCTTCTCTTCTTCCTACCCCTCCTCTTTCACCTTCTTCTTCTTCCTTTTTTTTTTCCTTCTTCTTTCTTGCTGGAATTAAATCAGCTATATTCTGAACTTTTTCTGCTCTCCTACATGTCTGGTAATCTCTTTTATATTTAATGTATCTTACTCTCTCGGGATTCATTCTGTACAATTTCTTCAGGTCTCTTTTATAGTTCCCTTTTTCTTTCCTTAGTTTTGTGTAATCTGCTATTTAACTTACCCCTTGAGTCTTTTTTTTTTTTAATCTTTTTTTATTGTGAAATAAAACACATCAAGAAAAGTGCCTGGGCTTCCCTTGTGGCACAGTGGTTGAGAGTCCGCCTGCCAATGCAGGGGACACGGGTTCATGCCCCGGTCCGGGAAGATCCCACATGCCACGGAGCGGCTGGGCCCGTGAGCCATGGCCGCTGAGCCTGCGCGTCCGGAGACTGTGCTCCGCAGCGGGAGAGGCCACAACAGTGAGAGGCCCGCGTACCGCAAAAAAAAAAAAAGAAAAGTGCCTGAAACAAAAACAAAGAGCTAAATGATTTCACTAAAGAGAACAGCTGTGTAACTGGAAACTAGGTCAAGAAACAGAATTTGCTAGTACCCCAGAAGCTCCCCTTGTGACCCCTAGTAATCACTGTTCTCCCACCAAGGGTTACTATTATCCTGATTTTATGGTATTTACTTTCGTGTTTTTCTTTATACTTTTACTACTTAAACATGCATGTCCTAGCACACCATTGTAAAGCAATTATACTCCAATAAAGATGTAAAAAAAAAATGCATGCCTAGGCACGATAATTGAGTTTTGTCTGCTTTTTTTTGTGGGGGGAGGTATGCGGGCCTCTCACTGTTGTGGCCTCTCCCATTGCGGAGCACAGGCTCCGGACGCGCAGGCTCAGCGGCCATGGCTCACGGGCCCAGCCGCTCCGCAGCATGTGGGATCTTCCCAGACCGGGGCACGAACCCGTGTCTCCTGCATTGGCAGGCGGACTCTCAACCACTGCGCCACCAGGGAAGCCCGAGTTTTGTCTGCTTTTTAAATTTAATGTAAATGAAACTATCGTGTGTGTATTTTGTGTCTGGCTTCTTTTGTTCAACATTACGTTTGTGAGATTTACCCATGTTGTGTGTGACTGTGCTTCATTGCCATATGTCCATTGTGTAAATATATCATGATTTATTCATCCGTTCTAATATTGATGGACTTTTGGGTTGTTTACAGTTTGGGGCTCTTACAAAGAATGCTGCAGTGAACAAATGCACTTATTATTATTGGGCATATGTATCTATGAGTGGAGTTCTAGGTCATAGAGTTTGTATATATATCTTTAACTTTCATAAATAATGCCAAATTGTTTTCCAAGGTGGTTTTAACTAGTTTACCCTCATCAGTAGTAATGAGTGTACCTATTGTTTCTAGCTGTTTTCAGAAGTGGTTCTACTAATTTAATCTCTCACCAAGACTGTATGAAAATTCCCTTTGTCTTATATCCTTGTCCACATTTGGTACTGTCAGATTTAAAAATTTTAGCCATCCTAATGGATGTAGTAGGATGTGTAGTAATATTTCATTGTGGTTTTAATTTGCATGTCCCTGACCAGCACTGAGATTGAGCATCTTTCTATATTTTATTGATTATTTTGATATCTTCTTGTATGGAGTACTTGTTCAAGTCTCTTGCCTCTTTTTCTATTGAGTTGTCTTTTTCTTACTGATTTATAGTTCTTTATATATTTTGGTTATGAACCCTTTGTGAGTTAAATGTACAGTAAATGTCTTCCCCCACTCTGTGGATTGCCTTTACATCCTTTTATTGTTAAAGCTTGATGATCAGAAGATCTATATATAGTGCTGTGTAACAAGTCTTACCTTATCCCTAGTCATGAATATACTCTCCTGTTACTTTCTTGGAGTTTTTTGGGTTTTTTTTTTATATATATATAAATTTACTTATTTTATTTATTTATTTTTGCCTGCGTTTGGTCTTCGTTGCTGCACGCAGGCTTTCTCTAATTGTGGCAAGCGGGGGCTACTCTTCGTAGCAGTGTACAGGCTTGCAGTGGCTTCTCTTGTTGCAGAGCATGGGCTCTAGGCGTGCAGGCTTCAGTAGTTGTGGCACGTGGGATCAGTAGTTGTGGCTCACGAGCTCTAGAGTGCAGGCTCAGTATTTGTGGCGCACGGGCTTAGTTGCTCCGCGGCATGTGGGATCTTCCCGGACCAGGGCTCGAACCTGTGTCCCCTGCATTGGCTGGCGGATTCTTAACCACTGCGCCAACAGGGAAACCCTAAATGTGTGACTCTGTTTCTGTTTTGTAATTTAGTTCACATGTAGCCATTTTTAGATTCCACCTATAAGTGATAACTTATGATGTCTCTTTTTCTGTCTGACTTATGTCACTTAGAATGATCGTACCTAAGTCCACCCAAGTTGCTGCAACTGGCCTTATTTCATTGATTTCATGACTGAGTAATATTCCATCATACATAAGTACCACATCTTCTTTATCCATTTTTTCCTTCCAAGGACATTTAGGTTGTATCCAAGTCAAGGCTCTTGTAAACAGAGCAGCACTAAACGTTGGGATGCCTGTGTCCTGTCGATGTTTGGTTTTCCCAAGATAATACGCCCATGACTGGAAGTGCCGTATGCTCTGTAGCTCTGTTTTTTAGATTTTTTATTAAACACAATACACTTCTCCAGAGTGGCCGTTGGCAATTTACATTCCCACCATGAGCATAACAGGGCTCCCCCTTCTCCACACGCTGTCCTGCATTTCTGGTTTTTACACTTTGTGAGGATGCCCCTTCTGACTGATGCGAAGTGATACCTCTTTGTAGTGTTGATTTGCATTGTCCACCTGTTCCTGAATATCAGGAAAAACGCATACGCCCTTTTTGGCCAACTGCATCATTGGCGAAGTGCAGCCGCTTTTCATGTGCTTTAATGGCAGGTCCAATCTACCTCTTGAAATTCCTTTCCTGCAATTCTGCCTTGCTTACAAGTCCTTTTTGATGACTTACCTCAAGACATTTTTCGACAATAGGTATCATTTACAACCCTGCAGTTTTCTGAATTGCAGTGCCCCTGAGCTCCGTTTTTCAACTTGTTGTTTTGGGAACTGGCCACAAAACAGCAGGATTGCTTCAAGCCCTATTCTGGTTCTGGGAGCAGGCTGAGCCTTTGGTCAGTTCCTCTTCCTGATTGGAAATTAGAGTGGCATGTGCCTGTCCAAACAACTAGGGCTTGTCTCTCATTGGTTCACCCCCTTCCACTTCATCCTCTGGACAAATTCCAAACTGTGTGAAACAGGATGTTGAAGGTGCTGACTTCCCCAAGTGGGGAGATTGTTAGGAAAGAGGCTGGAGGGGGTAACCCGACCACCAGGAGATGAGGAGATGAGGTGCCTTTTCCAAACTCTTCCCCATCAGCCGGTGTACCATCCTCTGGGTGTCCCATGCATGTTTTAGCTGTAGGAAGGGTCCCCAGCACCTGGATATTTGGGACCCATGGAATGGGGACCAGGCAGTATTACTCTAAAGGGGCTGCATTTGCTGGCCCATCCTCACCAAGCATCTCAGCCCCACGAGTGTGCAGCCTTAGGTCCCATCCAGCTGTGGGTCTAGATGTGGTCTGTCCAGGTTGCATCACAGCCCCTGAAGGAATTCTGTAAGAATTTCTCTCTCTCTCTCTGTCTTTTTTTTTGGGGGGGGGGAATTTATTTTTATAACGGTGTATAGCTGATTTTCAATGCTGTTTCTTGCTGCTGTACATCCGCTTGATTCACTTACAGAGAGACATCAGTAAATTCTTTTTCAGATTCTTACCAGTCTTTTTTTTTTTTTTTTTAACATTTATTTTTGGCTGTGTTGGGTCTTTGTTGCTGCGCACAGGCTTTCTCTAGTTGCGGCTAGTGGGGGCTACTCTTCGTTATGGTGCGTGGGCTTCTCACTGCGGTGGCTTCTCCTGTTGCGGAGCACGGGCTCTAGGTGTGCGGGCTTCTGTAGTTGTGGCGCACGGGCTTAGTTGCTCCATGGCATGTGGGATCTTCCCGGACCAGGGTTCGAACCTGTGTCCCTGCATTGGCAGGTGGAATCTTAACCACTGCGCCACCAGGGAAGCCAGAGTTTTGTGGTTTTAACATTGCATATTTAGATTTATAATCTATCCGGAATTGATTTTTGTGTGTGTGTGTGTATGATGTGAGGTAGGGTTGAGTTTCATTTTTTCTTTTTATGGATATCCAATTGTCCTAGCACCACTGATTGAAAAGATAAATCTCACTGCTGTGCAATGCCACTTTACCATAAAACAGGTATCTCTTTCTTTCATTTTCTTTTTTTAAATAAATAAATTATTTATTTATTTATTGGCTGCGTTGGGTTTTTGTAGCTGGGTGCGGGCTTTCTCTAGTTGTGGCCAGCCGGGGCTACTCTTCGTTGAGGTGCGCGGGCTTCTCGTTGCAGTGGCTTCTCTTGTTGCGGGGCACGGGCTCTAGGTACGCAGGCTTCAGTAGTTGTGGCACGTGGGCTTAGTAGTTGTGGCTCGTGGGCTCTAGAGCGCAGGCTTAGTAGTTGGGGTGCACGGGCTTAGTTGCTCCGTGGCATGTGGGATCTTCCCGGACCAGGGCTCAAACCCGTATCCCCTGCATTGGCAGGCGGATTCTTAACCACTGCACCACCAGGGAAGTCCCCAAACATGTATCTCTATATGAATAGATCTATTTCTGGACACTCTAGTAGTCTATTTTTCTGTTCTTCTACCGGTGATCACAAACTGTCTTAGTTACTGTTGCTTTTTAATGACTCTTGATATCTGCCACAGCAAGACTTTCTATCTTGTTTTTTTCCCGGAGGGTCTTGGATAGTCTTGGTCCTTTGCATTTCGTTATACATTTTAGAATCAGCTTTTCAGGTTCTACCAAAAACAATTTCTTGATATTTTGATTAAGATTGCATTGGATCAATAGATCAGTTTGTGGGGAATTGACTTCTTTCCAACATTGAGTTTTATAATCTAAGAATATTTATTTAGATCTTTAACTTCTCTTAATAATATATTTGTAGTTTTCTGTGATTAAAATAATTCTGTTATAAATGAAATCTTAAAAAATGTTGTGGGACTTCCCTGGTGGTGCAGTGGTTAAGAATCCGCCTGCCAATGCAGGGGACATGGGTTCGAGCCCTGGTCCGGGAAGATCCCACATGCCACGGAGCAACTAAGCCTGTGCGCCACAACTACTGAAGGCTGCACACCTGGAGCCCATACCCCGCAACAAGAGAAGCCACCGCAATGAGATGCCTGCGCACCGCAACGAAGAGTAGCCCCCACTCACCACAACTAGGGAAAGCCCACATGCAGCAACGAGGACCCAACGCAGCCAAAACCAAATTAATTAATTAATTAATTATTTTTAAAGTTGTGTTTTTTCTGGTATATAGAAATGTAACTTTATTTGTATTTCTCTTATATTAAGGAACTTACTAAAGTCACTTATTAATTCTAATTACTTTTAGATTCTTTTGGGTTTCTATATAAACTATTATATTATCTGTGAAGTGACAATTTTTTTTCCAGTCCTTACAGTTTGTATTTCTTTTCCTGCCTTGCTGAACTGGCGAGGATCTCAATATAGTGCTCAGTGTGAGTGGTGACAGTAGGCATCCTTGACTTATTCTCTATCTCAGATTGACAGCTTTCAACATTTTCATATTGAGTACGATATCTGCAGTAGGTTTGTTTACAGATTAAATGCATTCAATTCTATTCTTGGTTTCTTAAGAGGTTTTTTGTTTTGTTTTGTTTTGTTTTGGCTGCGCCACGCAACTTGTGAAATCTTAGTTCCCTGATCAGGCACTGAACCCGGGCCCTTGGCAGTGAAAGTGTGGAGTCCTAACCACTGGACCGCCAGGAAATTCCCAAGTGTTTTTTTTTTTTTTGAAAGAATGAGATATTGTCATTTACAGCCGCAAGAACGGACCTAGAGAATATCATACTAAGTAAAGTAAGTCAGACAGAGAAGTACAAATATTAATAGGATATCACTTATATGTGGAATCTAAAAATGATAAATGAATCTATATACAAAACAGAAATAGACTCACAGACATAGAAAACAAATTTATGATTAACAAAGGGGAAAGGGGGTGGAGGAGGGATAAACTAGGAGTATGAGATTAACAGATATAAACTATTAAACTATTATAGATAAGCAACAAGGATTTATTGTATAGCACAGGGAACTAGATTTAATATCTTATAATAACATATAATGGAAAATAATTTGAAATGTATATATATATAAAACTGAATCACTTTGCTGTACACCTGAAACTAACACAATATTGTAAATCAATTATACTTCAATTTTAAAAAAGTTTTTTTTTTTAATTATGAATAGTTGTTGAATTTTATTAAGTGCCTTTTCTGAATTTCTTGAGATGAGTATGTAGTTTTTCTCCTTTATTCTGTTCTTGTGGTGAAAATACATTGATTTTTGAATTCCTGGCATAAATCCAACTTGGTCATGATGTCTTATTCTCCTTATACATTGCTGAATTCACTTCACTAGTGTTTTAAAAATAATCTATATTCATGAGTGATATTGGCTTATAATTTTCCTTTCTAGAAATGACCTTGTCAGATTTTGATAAAAATGTTATGCTGGCCTCATACAAGTTAGGGCTGTTCCTTGGTTTGTGTTCTCTGGAAGAGTTTGTGTAAGATTGTCATTCTTTTTTCCTTAAATGTTTGATTAGAATCTACTGGTGAAGCCATCTGGAGTTTCCTTTTGACGGAAGTTTTTGAATTATGAATACAATTTTTTAAATAGTTTTGGGGCTATTCATATTTTCTATTTCTTCATGTCTGTTTTGATAAATTTTATTTTTCATCTACATGTGTCTTCTTTCAAAATTTTAAATTACAGGCATATGCTTGTTTATAATATCCAGTGACATTTTTTTTTTTCCTATCTGATGGATATGTAAGGACATTTTTTTTTTTATGTAAGGACATTTTTGACAATGCTTATTTGCTTCTCTTTTTTTTTTTTCTTGATTACTCCTTCCATGGGTTTATCAGTGTTATTAGTCTTTTCAGAGAACCAACTTCTGGCTTTGTTGATCATTATTGTATGTTTATGTTCCATTACACTGATTTCTGCTCTTTATTACTTCTTTTCATCTACTTGTTTGGGTATAATTTGCTATTCTCCATTTATTCTTCGACCTACTCTAGTCTGACATCCTACCATACTACTCCACTGAAACGGATGAAGTTGATGGCTTTCTTGTTTTCCAGTCCAGTGGACACTTATTTGGACTCATGTTATTCTAGCTCTCAAAAGCATCTGCATAATTCCTGCACGAGACATTCTCTTTGGCTTTCATGCCATCATACTCTCCTATCTCCTGTCTTACTGTTCTTCCTTCTTTTTCCTTTTCTGATCCCCCTTCTACCTCACATCCAAATATTGAGTTGACTTAGGCTTGGTCTCTTCTGTATCCACCCCAGGGACTGCAAACTCAGATGCCTACAAGGTCCAGACAGGAAATGTAAATGGGCAATGTAGAGTGATTGTTTGCATTTTTGAATGCATAGGAGTATTCTTCAATTTCATAAAGAAGTATGCTCCCTCCCTTTTTTCTTTAAACACAAGACCTCTGTGATCTATCTTCCATTTTCCTAGTTTTATAGAGACATGGATCCTGAGAAATATTTCTTTGCTGGAAAAACAGTGGTTTACAAATA
Source organism: Aethalodelphis obliquidens (assembly GCF_003676395.1). Lineage (NCBI taxonomy): Eukaryota > Metazoa > Chordata > Mammalia > Artiodactyla > Delphinidae > Aethalodelphis > Aethalodelphis obliquidens. The sequence goes on from NW_020837954.1 coordinate 42,185,191, forward strand.
CAATGATAAATGGGAAATGACAGTTGGCTTCAGTGTTGAGAAGACATTATGGTGAATTAGAGAATTCATGCCTTATATAAATGAGGAAACTGCTATACAGTTCAAGCCAAGTGTTGCCAGATTGTCCAGTTCTTTAAAAAGAAACTCGATATATAGATTTTTTAAAAATGTGAACTCCACTGCAATTTAAAAGTTCTGGCACAAGTTTTTAAAATGTGGAGATCAAAGAAATATATAATATTAAACATCTGTGGGACAGCAGACAGGTCCAAGGACTACTAATTTATGTCCTCTGATCTATATTCTTTTTCTAAGTGACCTCATCTAATTTTGTAGCTTTAAATACCGTTGATAGGCTGAAGACTCTCAAAATTAGAACTCCAGCCCTTTACATCCACCCGTCTACTTGACATCTCCCTTGAATGTCTAATAGTCATCTCAGACTTAACATGTTCCTAACAGACCTCTCGATTTTTCTTCCCAAACCTGTATTATCCCTAGTCGTCTCCACCTTTAAGATTAAAATCAAGAGAGACATCCTCCCTGCTAAGGTTTGTCTAACAGAAGTGATATGATTGAAAGTCAGACACAAAAAGGCAGTTATAATATGTTAAGTTTCTTTAATGGCAAAATACGTGGAAATTCAAAGAAGTGGTTATAGAAAGCAGGAAATAACACAGCATTCTACCAGATAGAGGTATGCGTTTCCAGATTCCCCCGAGTTACCCATGGTGATGTGTAAGTATGGATAAATCACCTGTATAAAATGAGGATTCTGCCATGTTTTAGAAGCTATTATTGCCTTTCTTCTGGGGGAGAGGGAGATGTTAAATAGATTTCTGGCCCCTGACTCCTGCCTGATTTTTTCTGGAGTCTCTGGCTATAGACTGCCTTGCTTAACAGGTGCAAAGTAATTGGTGTAAAAAAGACTGAATGAAGTGAAGGTCATTTTCCCAAGAGCATCCTTCTGCAGGCCCAGGCTTCAGGCTTGAAGTCCCCTCCTTTTTCCTTACTATTAACCCTTCATTTCCATTTAGGAAGTATTACCCTTGTTATTTCCGAAATAGATTTTGCATCCATGTACTTCTCTACATCTCCTCTACTTCCTTCCTAGTCCAACCCTCAAGAGTCTCTTATTTGGACCTTTGTAGTAGCCTCCTGACTGGCCTCCCTACTTGGACTCATATACCTATGATCCCTTCTCCATAGAGTAAGCAAAGTGATCTTTTAAAAATGCTAATCTGATCGTCTCAGTCCCCTGCTTGAAAAGCCTCCATTGCTTCTTATAAAACCAAGATGTCTTAATTACTTATGTGTTCTTAAGGACTCACATGCTCTTGCCTCTCTCAGCATCTCTGATTTTGTCTCCTTTTCTCTTCCTCTTACTACTTTCCGGCCTCATTGAGCCTTCATTCTGTCACTTGAACAGGACAAGCTCATTCCTGTCTCGAGCCATGGTCTAGTTTAACTGACACATAACCTCCACAGATAGTTAACCTTGTTCCAGCCCAGAATATGGTCTCAGATTATTTTTTGCTCCCTGCTGCCATTGTGGGGTCATTTAAAGAATCGCGGACTTTTCCATAATGTTTTATTTGCTCTGGATTTGTAAGATTCCTGAAGCTAAAATGGATGATCACTGGCCCTCAGGAAGGAGGATCCCTAAACCAGTCCTCTGTGAGTGAATCACTGAAATCATTCATTTCAAATTTTTACTTTCGTGTGTATTTCATAATGTCTTAACACGTTAGTATAGTACTACATTTATATGATTTATAAATGCATATGTACATGTATTGTGTATGTCCCAACCATTTCTTATGAGTCGACTAATCAAAAACCAAACAAAAAACCCAGTGACCCCTGGATTACATAATGCTAACGAAATTAAAATGTGTTTTTTTTTTCCTATTAAATACAATGTTGGTAAGCCAAGGGTTTCATTATTTTCCATGGGTGGTAAGTGATGTCAAGGCAAAAAGATGTTGGCAAAAGGGGGAAATACAAGAAATTAAGACTAGATATCTTATTCTTGGGACTTCCCTGGTAGTCCAGTGGGTAAGACTCTATGCTCCCAATGCAGGGAGCCCGGGTTCAATCCCTGGTGGGAGAACTAGATCCTGCATGCATGCCACAGCTAAGAGTTTGCATGCCACAACTAAGAGTCTGCATGCCGCAACTAAGAAGTCCGCATGCCGCAACTAAAGATCCCACATGCCGCAACGAAGATCCCATGTTCTGCTACTAAGACCTGACACAGCGCCCCCCCAAAAAGACTAGATACCTTATTCTTTAAGCCAAATTGAGTTTGCTAGAAGCAATATTCTTCCAATCATACATTCAGTATAAATTGGGTACCTATTGGAATCATAAACATTTGGATTCCTAGTGGAAAAACCTTAATTATAATACAGTGGATCTTAAGCACAATCCAGAAACAGTATTAAAAGGACAACTTATCTAGCTAGCTAGCTATTTATTTAATGTATTTTAGACAACGGAACTTGGCTGAAAAGATTTTCAAAGATCTGGCCTTAGGAATTAGCAGTGAGTATTATGTCAAATTAGCAGTGCTAAATATTAGAAGTAGAGATTTTCTGCTTTTTCTTGGAGAGAGCCAGTATTATAGAGGGAGGGAATTACGCTTTAATAAAAAAAAAAGTGATTTGGTCACATCCAGATGAATTGTTATAGAATAGGAACCAGTAGTCAAGTTTCTTCTGGGTCTTGTTGATCTTCCAAGAAATAGACACTTTGGAAATCAAACTGGCATGTTTCCATTTGAGGATATGATAAAACAATGCCTGAGAAGGGGAATCCTAAAGCTTTTCTGAGTTAAACCGTGGTTTTACTTAGCACTGAAGTAGAAGTCGAGGAGGAAGTCCCTCCCAATTTTGTTTTTAACAGCAGCTCTTCGTGATCTTGATCTTGACTGTTTCTTCTCTGTTGTACAGATTGGGAAATTTGGGTTCCACTTGTGACTTTGCCATTATCTCTGCATGTTTAGTCAAACTGTTTCATCTGTAGCCCTTAAATTTCCTCTCCTGGAAAATAAGAAGGATTGGAATTTATTGGATGCTTAACCTGGGTTCTGTGGATAGCTTTAGGAAACCTTTAATTAATGTAAATTTTTCTGGGAATAATTTCCTTAGCTTTAAGCACTTTCTCCAATTTATCTATTACATCAAAAAGATTAAAACTAGATCAGTTAAAATATAAAGTTATTTTCATTTCTTTAGATATCAGAATCCTAGCTTATGCTCAATATACATTTTTTTTATGAACAGCATTTGTGACCATAAAATGCTGAGAAAGCACTCTGTGCTACTACGATTTATTATATTGGCAGGTACCACTTACTGATGGTACTGTATTTCCTACCTCTTTTTAAAAGTCGGATCTGGAGGCAGTGATGACAAGTATATAAGTCAAGTTACTAACATGTATGTTAAAGAGTCTAGTAAATGAAAAGAGTCCATCATCGTTTGGCGCTCTGCTCCTTAGCCTTTTATTTCCTTAGCTTTTTAAAACCAGTGTGTCTCACGTGACTCTGCCAATGTGTGTCCCAGCACTGCTCTGTGTCAGCTGGTCACTATTTATATGGCCTGCTCATTTCAGGCTCATGTTTGGGCCCCCGGTAACCTCTGTTTAGGCCGCTGCTTCTTAGAGTGCATTGCATTCGTTAGCAAAGGCTCATCGTTAGGTTTGAGGCAAACTCTGGTCAGTTGTTCCCTCTGGGAAATTAAGACTGTACCTCTTAGACTTTTTTGCCAGACTTTCATGTTGTACTTGGTCCTATGCTGGGGTGTGAACTGTGGCCCTGTTTTCCTCTGTTACAGGTGAATTCGGAAGGCAAAGCCAGTCCTCTGTCACTCCTTCAAATGGCCTGTCCAAGTGGCTTCTGTGCCTTGGTTCGCTTGCCCAAGCTGATCTGTGGAGGAAGGGCACTACCGAAAACGTTACTGGACGTTTTGGCAGATGGCACGATTTTAAAAGTTGGAGTAGGATGTTCAGAAGATGCCAGCAAGCTTCTGCAAGATTATGGCCTCGTCGTTAAGGGGTGCCTGGACCTCAGATACCTAGCCATGAGGCAGAGGTATGGTTCGTACGAATACTGGAACTCCTGTAGCTGGGGGGCAAATATTTTAGCAAGGGTTGTAGATTACTGAGACTCAGTAATGAAGCCTCTAAAATTCTTCAGATGCTTAAAGGCTTCTGAGATGCATATTGAATTTGTGAGGAAATATTCCAACTTCTGGGAAAACTTTAGTTACCTAGAATTGGTCTTTTTAGATGAAACATTAATAAGGTGTCTCTATAAGCTACAGGCTGTAAACTGATGGGCTCCTTGGGCAAATTAGAGTTGCAGATTTTTTGTTTTTGTTTTTGTCCTGCATGATATTTTGGGGAGATTTTAGTTTAAATTCAGAAGATTTAATGTAAAAACCTGTATTCCTGGCTTCTCTTGAAAAATTAGGTGATTTGACTACACTAGGTCAGTAGTTCTAGACGGTAGCAGCTGGCTGGAAGCATCCTCTTAGAGGAGCATGCTTTGTTCAATTTGCCAGAATCCCCACCCCTCCCAGCTGTCACACCCAGCTCATCCTGATCAACATTTGAATGTGCAGACCCTGCTTTCAGCCCAGAATGATGGTAGACCTAATGCTTTACTGAGAGGAAGACATTTTCCTTTCCTTTGGAATTCTATTCCTATGGAAATTCTACCCTGTTTAAGGAAGCTGCAGTTACCTTCTCATGTATATATGCAGGTCCTCATTTTAATAGTGTGGACTGAAACAGCCTCTCTCCCTGCCTTTCTCCCTGCCACTGATATTGAAGGGTTGGAGAATTTGATAAACTAACAGAAGGCCTGATTAAAATCTATGCTTATCATAATTTTTTGGTAGTAAATGAAATTTTAGTTTAGTTTAGTAGTTTGGCTTGTGTAAATGAAACTCTTATAAAAAAAAAAAGAAACTCTTATAAATGAAGTATCCATTTTTTTCCAAGTAATACATTGAAATACTTACTGTAAAATTCTTTTAGCTCTGTAAAAGTATTTGGAGTGTAGCAGCCAAAGCCGCCTTTCGTCAGGCCCTCCTTCCTTTGGTGCTAGAGCTGCCTGCTGTTACTCTGCTGTTAGAGGCCATGTGTATAGTGGCCAGGGGTTGACTCCAGAGCAGGCTGTGTGGGTGGGAGTCCCAGTCTTCCTCTTACCAGCTACGTGACCTTTGGCAAGTTACTAAGCCTCACTGTTCCTCAGTTCCCTCATCTGAAAAGTAGAAATAATAATGTTCCCATCTCATAGGATCGGTGTGAGGATTAAACGAGTTAAACTATGTAAAGAACTTAGAAGTGGTGTTTGACATATAGAGAGTGCTGTGTAAATTTCAACTATTACTGTCCATCATCATCATCGTCATCATCACCACCTATAGCACCACCATGATCTGATTGGTTTGTCCTTCCAGATCTCTTTCTATCCATTTACAGTCCTCTCTATGAGTATATAGAAATTAGAAGTGCCCTTACTTATCTGGCTAAATGCAGAATGGCCAAGTGTCAAAATAGAAAATTTGGCCAAAGCTGAATATGACCATGAACTTCTCTAGAAATAAGAATGAAGCATTTATCAGGCTTCTTCATTTTTAATGAAATCTTATTAAAATTTTAAACATTCTTATTTTATTCTTGAATACTTTAAAAGTAAAATTAAAAATTTTTGACATATAGTAGAAGAAATTTGACGTTATAGTGCAAGAATTATACTCAGCTTTTAGCCATAGGCTGCTCCTGGTGTTTGCTGTAAGTAGTTACTTTCATTTGACTTTGGAGAGGAGCACAGATTTTCTTGGTAATGCTGTCCTCTTTTCTTCATACTCTCTATATTTTTATTATATGTTAGCAGAAGATAGTTGATTATTGAGATTATTGTATATGATTTTGGAACCTTTCCTAGTGAAACTTTGAAGTAGCTAAGGTGGCATCTTGTTTTTAATCCATCCTCGAAAAATGTGAAACCTTCCCAAATAGGACGTTTAAAAAGAGACTAATGGGGCTTCCCTGGTGGCACAGTGGTCAAGAATCCTCCTGCCAATGCAGGGGACACGGGTTCGAGCCCTGGTCCGGGAAGATCCCACATGCCGCGGAACAACTGAGTCCATGTGCCACAACTACTGAAGCCCACGCGCCTAGAGTCCGTGCTCCGCAACAGGAGAAGCCACTGCAATGAGAAGCCCACACACCGCAACGAAGAGTAACCCCCACTCCCCACAACTAGAGAAAGCCCGTGCACAGCAATGAACACCCAGTGCAGCCAAAAATAAATAAATAAATAAAAGACTAATGACCTAAATGGAATTAAGTAACGAAAAACTAAGTGCTGTCTTTCAATGAGGGTAATGATTTCAAGGATTATGGAATACCCAGTCTTGATAAATGGCACAGCTGTTAGAAAGAATGTAATAAGCACATTTGTGCTTACTGTCAGGGAAGGAGGTCCCTGATACATTAAGTGATAGAGCAAGTTGCAGAATAAAAAACAAAACAAATACCAAGAAACTATATCTGCTTCTCCGTCTAACCATCTGTTTTTTTGTTTGTCTGTAAAAAAGGTCTGGAGCGGCCACAATATACTCATAAGGGTCATTCTTCCTGAGGAGTGGAAGTGGGGGTGGAGGGCTTTCACTTTTCACCCATTACTCTTCTCTGTTGTCTGAATTTTTAACAGTAAACATTCATTGCTATTGTAATTACTAATATAAAGGAAAGCATAAAAAGATTTTAAAAATTTAAAATAAAAGGAAAGAAGTTTGTCTCCCCCAAATTCTTAATTTCCATTAATTGAACCACGACCTTACATATTTTACCTAAGTGTGTCTGGACCTTTTTTTTTTAACTTTTTAGTCAGTGCTGCCTTTTGGGGGTGATGAAATCCATCAAGTTACTGCTTGTTTTTGTAACGAAGGACTTCCTTTTCTTCATCATTATAATGATTTCATTTTCCACAGTACCTGAGGGAATCGTGCATGTTGTAACAGTAACACTGATGTGAACCTCCACCTCCAAGCTTCCTCCTCTAAAACCTCTCGTCTCTCACTTGGTAACCAGCAAGTCAGCTCCAGTTTTGTAGACTGGTGTGTTCTTAATTTTACATTAGCCCTTGTTTGGACTCTCCAATCCTTGGGTAAATTAATTTTTTTCACCACTCTGCAGCTATTTGAATCAGAAAGTGTTTGAAGAGCAGAAGATTATTTGATTTTATTGTACCTTCGCGCCCTCAATGAAAGTAGGCTTATCATATTTTTCAAATTTGAAAAGTAATACACAAACACTAGCCAATTCAAATATAAAAAATGTAGGACTTCCCTGGTGGTGTAGTGGTTAAGAACCCTCCTGCCAATGCAGGGGACATGGGTTCGAGCCCTGGTCCAGGAAGATCCCACATGAAACTAACAACTAAGCCCGTGTGCCACAACTACTGAGCCTGCGCTCTAAAGCCGGTGAGCCACAACTATTGAGCCCATGTGCCACAACTGGTGAGCCCACACGCCTAGAGCCCATGCTCCGCAATAAGAGAAACCACTGCAATGAGAAGCCTGTGAACCACAACGAAGAGTAACCCCCACTTGCTGCAACTAGAGAAAGCCTGCGCGCAGCAACGAAGACCCAACACAGCCAAAAATATATATATATATATATATATATACATAAAATATAAAGATTTATGATCACCCCAAACCCCACACCCAGAGATAACATCACTAACGTTTGATTAATATCCTTCTAGCTAACTCTTTATGCTTCCTCTCTCTCACATACCTAGAATCACATACACACATTTATTGTGTAGTGTATATATATATATATTAATGTAAAGAGTTCATATCATGTTTTCTTTCATAATCTCTTGTTACTTAACTAATACATCATGGACATCTTTTCACATCAATATAGATCTACATCCTTATTTTTAATAGCGACGTGGAATTTAATTGCATGGATATTTAACCAGTCTTCTATTGAGGATGTTAGGTTGTTTCCAGTTCTTTGCTACTATAAACAGTGCTGTAATGAAGATTGTTTTATGTACATTTGTCTTAGGATCAATTACTAGAAGTGGAATTATTGAATCACAGAATTTTCATGTTCAAAATTTTGATAGCTATTTACTGACAAACTGTTTTTCATAAAGGTTATACAAATGTTCAGTGCACAGATTTTAGATTAGATGGTGATTCTTCATGTTCCACCAATACTAGATTTAGTTACTTTTAAAAAATCTTTGTAATCTGATAGATTTTAAAATTGTACATACTTTTATTTGGTTTGATGTAGTGAAATTATGTGTCATTTGTTTATTGGCCATTTGTATACCTTTTTTGATTTGCCTGTTCTTGTCCTTTCCCATTTTTGACACATGATTTTATTTATTTCTTGTAGAAACAATTTGCTCTCTAATGGGCTTAGCCTGAAATCACTCGCTGAGACTGTTTTGAACTTTCCCCTTGACAAGTCCCTTCTGCTTCGTTGCAGCAACTGGGATGCTGAGAATCTTACTGAGGACCAGGTACTTCTTATCAGAGTAGTTGAAGAGTGGAAGAGTCATTGCTTGTGAAATATAATTATTTTAAAAATTCTAATCCTCAAAGATGATATGTGTTGGGCAGAAATGCCTTAAAATAGCCTCACTGATGATACCCAAGAACAATGCTCTATAATAATGTAGATGCTACTTAAATAAAAGGGTAAGAGTCCCCATTCTATTTTTTTGGAGCATTTACTATATGCCAGGCATTTCAGAAAATGTAATTTTTTTTGTCATGAATACAAATGCATAATTTAAAAAACCAAAGTGTTATAAGACTTATTATAAGAAACAGCCAGCTGGGCTTCCCTGGTGGCGCAGTGGTTGAGAGTCTGCCTGCCGATGCAGGGGACGCGGGTTCATGCCCCGGTCCAGGAAGATCCTACATGCCGCGGAGTGACTGGGCCCGTGAGCCATGGCCGCTGAGCCTGCGCGTCCGGAGCCTGTGCTCCGCAACGGGAGGGGCCACAATAGTGAGAGGCCCGCGTACCGCAAAAAAAAAAAAAACAGCCAGTAGTTCCCTGCCTTCCTCCCCCATTCCTAATTACTCTTCCTTCTTTTCAGAGGCAACTGATTTCATTTCTTTCTGGTAATTACCATTATCTTTTAAAATTACATGCATATAGTACTCTTTCTTATTTTACATATTATCTTTTGACTTGTTGCTGTGGAAGACATGATTTAGTATAGTACTCTTGCAATTCCTGTATCCCCAGACAGATACTTATTCCCTTCCCCATGCTCCCAATAGAGAGGTAAATCATCATTTTTATCAGGTTAATATCTACTCATATTGATATTATTTATAGCTGCTCCACATAGCAAACTGACTAAAGTAAATGTTTTTTCCTTGTACAACTTTTTGTTTTCCCAGGAGTAGTAATTTATATTTTTGTTTGCTTAGTTTTCTATATACCTGTTAACTGTTTCAACCCCAGACTCTAACAGAACTATGTAGCGATCTCCTTTCTGCTGCTTCAGACACAGTCAGGTAACTTACTCATTTCATTTTCCCTTGGAGCTAGCCCTGCTAGAGCTCTGTCATCCTGCTCCTTTCAGGACTCCAGCCCTGCTGCCCAACTCTCATCCTGAAATTTGCATTTACCGTCAACCTGGGAATTCCCTTCACCTCTCTTCTTATAGTAGATCCTCTGTTTTAAAAATATCATGTCTTTTTACTTTCTTATCTTGGTGGAGTACATTCAAAATAGCTTCTTGAGGAAAGGAGCATGGGGAGTTAATTTATGACACCATGCATGTCTGTAAAGATATTAGTTTCCCTCTCTATTAACTGAGAGTTCAGCTGAGAGATAACATTTTAGGGTGGAAATCATTTTCCTTCAGAACTTTGAAGGCAATGCTCCTTGTAGCTTCCAGTGTTGATGTTGAGTATGTGACTTGTTTTTCTTTCTGGAAAATCTCTTTATTCTTAGTTTTTAAAATTCATGATGATAGTGTGGGCCATTTTTCATTATAGTTTTACAATTCAGTGGACCCTTTCGGTCTGTAAGCTCATGTCTTTCAGTTCAGGGAATTATTCTCATACTATTTCTTGGAGAATTTCCCTCTTTTTTTTTTTCTAGATTCTATATTGAATCCCTTGAATTGATCCTCTAATTTTCTTAGTGAAATATTTTCTCTTTGATTTTCTATCTCTCTATTTTTTTTTTACCTTCTGGGAAATGTCCTCAAGTTTATCTTTCAGTATTCCAATCAACTTTTAATTTCCTATCATATTAAGTCATAAGAGCTCCTGGTCTTTTCTCAATATTCACTTTTAAAATAACTTTGCATTTTTGTTTAATGGATATCATAGCTTCTGTTATCTTAGAGTATTGAAGATTTCTGAAGTTTTCTTCTCTTTCCTGCATTGCCTCTTTTTACTCTGAATTTCTAATTTAAATGTTTGATTTGGTCTTTGTCTTCCACGTTAAAGATTTTTCTAAAATGTTTAGATCCTTAGCTATGCATATTTGTTTACAAAGGAGACATTAAAGCGCCAGTTGAATCTATCAGTTAATGAATGAGTAAATAAAATATGGTATAGCCATACAATGGAATATTATTCAGCAATAAAAAGCTACAACATGGATGAGTCTTGAAAACATTGCGCTAAGTGAAAGAAGCTAGTCACAAAAGATCACATATTGTATGATTCCATTTATATGAAATATTCAGAACAGGCAAATCTATAGAGACAAAAAATAAATTAGTGGCTGCCTAGGACTGGAAGAAGTGGGGGATGACTGGTAAAGGATATAAGTTTTCTTACTGGGCTGCTGAAAATGTTCTAAAATTGACTGTGATAAAGGTTGCATGCATAATTCTGTAAATAATTCTAAAAATTCTAAATAAAATTCTGAAATTTCTGAATCCTGCAACATCTGTAAAAGACATCTTTGGGACTGTTGGAGACATTAGAATACAACTGTTAAAGTTCTTGGGTGTGATAATGGTGTTGTGATTATGTAGGAGAGTGTCCTTGTTCTTAGAAGATACACACTAAAGTATTTAGAGATGAAGTAAATATCATAATAGCTGCAACTTAATTTTGAAAAGTGTTCAGCCCCCCCCCAAAAAAAGTATTTGTGTGGTGTATGTATTGTATTATAAAGAGATAAAGCAAATGTTGACAATTATGAATGTCAATTATCATTCTTTTAACTTTTCCTTAGGTTTGAAATCTTTCAAATAAAGCATTGGGAAGAAAAAGTTAATTGCTACCAAATTTGAAACCAAATTTGTGATCCATATTATTGTGAGAATTCAGAATTTCCAAAGACTCTTATTCATTCTTCATTTAAAAATTCTTGTTTTTCTAATTATAAACATAATGCTTAATGAGATTTTGTAAAATACAGAAAATAATATTTAAATTTGACATTTAAAAAAATGGAATGAGGGCTTCCCTGGTGGCGCAGTGGTTGAGAGTCCGCCTGCTGATGCAGGGGACACGGGTTTGTGCCCCGGTCCGGGAGGATCCCACACGCCGCAGAGCGGCTGGGCCCATGAGCCATGGCTGCTGAGCCTGCGCATCCGGAGCCTGTGCTCCGCAACGGGAGAGGCCACAGCAGTGAGAGGCCCGCGTACCGGTAAAAAAAAAAAAAAAAAAAAAAAAAAAATGGAATGGGAGCACAGAGCATATGGCCAGGTATTTTTGACTAGCGAGTTTAATTATCAGTAACTATTAATATAAATTAAAGTCAAATGTCAGTAACTGTAAGTCTTTTCTCTCAGGCCACTCAGTTTCTCCAGACATGAATCTCCTACTCTTCTGCCCAAGAGGTATCAGCCCCACAGCCTATATTCTGGTAGCTGAGTGGGAGAGAAGGTGATGGTAGTCTTATCATTTAATATGTAGATTTTCCCATAATCCCCCTTTTTCCTGGTGACACTTTGCCCCCAACCTCTGCCATGCCTGGTATTACCAGGTCCAGATCCTCTGTGATTTAGCCACTATATGACTTAAACTTGTCAAAACCCAAACTCTGCACACCGAGTAAAACAAAGCAGAAATACGAGTTTATTGCAACAGTTTTGACCTGCAAGCTGGGAAACTCAAGGCCACGGGAGCGATGAGTTTCAAGTAGCTCACAGACTAAAGGGTTCTCATTGGGTAAATGTGGAAGATTTTTGGCTTTTTCAGCTGATTGTTTGCCTAGTGGTCTTCTTCCTTATTTGGATCAGGATAGCTGAGACAGGGGAATAAGGAAGTCTAAAGATGGCATGAACAGACTCAGTGTTTGGAGACTGACTGACATCCTCTGCTGATTTCTGAGGAGAGCTGTAAATTCCTGCAAGTTACGTTAAATAAAGTTTCATTTTCTTTAATGCGCCTGCATTGGCCACCTCCATTTTGTCTCTGACATAAGTGACTCCATTTTAGTTTTGGTTCTACAAACTTTTACTCTTTTGGGTCAGGGAAGGAGTAATTGCCTGTCCCTGTGCCGTAAGAGAGGAGATCTGGGGTTGTAAGTGTTATTTACAGAGACTGTCACCTGATCCTCCTGTTTTCACCTTGTATCATTGCTTTTATAGATACCTGGTGCCTCGCATTCTTTATACTTTGCCATTCTTTGTGGCTCAGATTAATTTGAGTTTTGGATTTTTTGCTTACTACCCCCTACAGGCCTAGGTTTCAACTTCTCTTGTTTGCTTAGTTTGTTACCGTTTGTTTGTTCATCCTTCTAAAACATTGTGTTGTGGTTTTTTTTTTGGACCGCACCACATGGCATGCAGCAATCCCAGTTCCCGACCAGGGGAAACCCACGCACCCTGCAGTGGAAGTGCAGTCTTAACAACCAGACCGCCAGGGAAATCCCCCAAAACATTGTTAATGGAAAGAGTTAGCAATAGTTAGTATCTTAGGATTAATATTATCCTGTGAGAGAGTTCTGGGAATCAAGTTATCTGATTTGTTTTTTCTAAAGCTATTTCAGATTTGCTGCGACCCTGAGTAAGTTACTTCTTTGTGCCTTGGTAGGTTCATTCCTTCCTTTCTTTTAATAGTTTTATTGAAATATAATTTACATACAATAAAATGCACCCATTTAAAGTATACAAGTCAGGGACTTCCCTGGCGGTCCAGTGGTTAGGACTCTGCCCTTCCACTGCTGGGGGCCCGGGTTCGATCCCTGGTTGGGGAACTAAGATCCTGCAAGCCGTGCAATGTGGCCAAAAAAAAAGTATACAATCAATGGATTTTAGTATATTTACAGAGTTGTGTAACCATCACCACAATCTAGTTTTAGAACATTTTCATCACCCCAAAAGAAACCCCATACCCATTAGCAGTCACTTCCCATCTCACCTCCCCAACACCCCAGCCTTCGGCAACCGCTAATCTACTTTCTGTCTGTATAAATTTGCCTGTTCTGGACATTTCATATAAATGGAATCATACAGTATGTGGTTTTTTTGGATTGGCTTCTTCACTTACCATGTTTTTGTGGTTCATCCATGTTGTAGCAACTATTGGTACTTCATTTCCTTTTTATTGCTAAATAATGCTTCATTGTATGGATAGACCACATTTTGTTTATTCGTTTATCAATTGGTAGAGATTTGGGTTGCTTTCATTTTTTTAGCTGTTACGAATAAGCCACTACGAATATCTGTGTATAAGTTTTTATGTGGACATACATTTTCAGTTCTCTTGGGTAAATACCTAGGATGGAATTGCTGAATCACATGGTAACTTTATGTTTAACTCTTTGAGGAACTGCCCAACTATTTTCCAAAGCAACCATACCATTTTATAGTCCCAGCAGCAATATATGAAGGTTCCAATTTTCCATAACCTTACCAACATTTATTATTATTCATCTTTTTGATTAGAGCAATCCTAGTAGGTGTGAAGTGGTATTTCGTTGTGGTTTTGATTTATATTTCCCTAGTGACCGATGATGCTGAGCATCTTTCATGTGCTTATTGGCTGTTGGTATATCTTCTTTGGAGAAATGTCTGTTCAGATCCTTTGCTCACATTTTAATTGTGTTGTTTGTCTTTAAATTGTTGAATTTTAAAAGACGTGTGTGTGTGTGTGTGTGTATTCTTTATGTATTCTGGATACTAATCCCTTATCAGATATATAATTTACAAATATTTTCTCCCATTTTCTGCAGATTGTCTTTTCACTTACTTGATGGGATCATTTAAAGCATGAAAGCTTTTAATTATGATGAGGTCCAGTTATCTATTTTTTCTTTTATTTCTTTTTTCTTTTGGTGTCATATCTAAGAAATCATTGTCTAACCCAAAGTCATGAACATGTACTCCTCTGTTTTCTTTTTTTTTTTAAATAAATTTATTTATTTTTGGCTGTGTTGGGTCTTTGTTGCTGTGCGTGGGCTTTTTCTAGTTGTGGCGAGCGGGGGCTACTGTTCATTGTGGTGTGCGGACTTCTCATTGCGGTGACTTCTCTTGTGTGGAGCATTGACTCTAGGTGTGCGGGCTTCAGTAGTTGTGGCTTGCAGGCTCTAGAGCACAGGCTCAGTACGGTTAGTTGCTTAGTTGCTCCGCGGCATGTGGTATCTTCCCGGACCAGGGCTCGAACCCGTGTCTCCTGCATTGGCAGGCAGATTCTTAACCACTGTGCCACCAGGGAAGTCCCTCCTATGTTTTCATCTAAGAGTCTTATGTTTTGGCTCTTACACTTAGGTTCATAATCCATTTTGAGTTAATTTGTGTGTGTGGTGTGAAGTAGGAGTCCAACTTTATCTTTTTGCATGTGGACATCCAGTTGTTACAGCACCATTTGTTGAAAAGTGCCTTGGATTCCTTATCATTTGGAAATAATTTGTTAAAAATCATTCTGAACTCTTCACGTTCAAGCACCCTCTTTTCCTGTGGGAGACAACTTGCTGACAGAGATGTAGATGGTTGGGTCTAGGTGGAGAATTTTACCCAAACCTTATTTTTCTATTCTTTTTTTTCTATTATTCTAAAAGCACACACAAAAAATCCATACTAATAGTGTTATTTACCAGGCTTGATTATTAAAGGTGAATTAAAGGAATTTTAAAGTCCTCACATGCTTTGTTGGGAAGAGCTATTAATTATAGTTTTGACAACTTTTATTTATGACCAGCTTGCCTGTGCCTAGTTGCCTGGGTGAATGACTTACTATTAATAAATACATAAATTCCAGAAGTGGGCCCTTGTGACTTTTGATCTGAGGTCCATGTTTGAAACTGTTTTCCTTGTTTTACACATTGTATTAATATGTACAGCAGTTTGTTTCTGATCAATAGTCACACAGGCCTCTTAATGAATCTTGGTTTCAGTTTTCTAGATGATGACAGTTTCCAAAGTGAAGTTGTCAGACCTGTGGTACCTACCCTACCCCAAACTTGAGAAAAATCTGTCCAGCAGGTTTGGTAGCAGATAGAAAGAAACTTCACTGATTTATATAGAGTAGGAATTTTGAGCACATAGAGTAGGTCATTATTTGAGCTATGTTAGTTAAAAACATAGAGAACGTGAGGATTCATTATACTATTTGATTTGTTTCTGTATCATGTGAATTGTTTTGTAATTAAAAGGTTTTAAGGAGTACATGGTGCCTGGGTTACTGTACATCTTGAATTGGAACCTAAAAGTTGTCTGTGTCTTGGCGATTAATTTTGAAGTTGCTCTCTCTGGTTTGCCTTCCGGATTCCACTGATCTCTGACTTTTCTCTTCAGGTAATTTATGCTGCCAGGGATGCCCAGATTTCAGTGGCTCTCTTTCTCCATCTTCTTGGATACCCTTTCTCTAGGAATTCAACTCTAGAAGAAAATGATGACTTCACTGGCTGGAGAAAAGTCTTGGAGAAATGTCAGGATGTGGTAGATATCCCATTCCGAAGCAAAGGAATTAGCAGATTGGGAGAGGAGGTTAATGGGGAAGCAACAGAATCTCAGCAGAAGCCAAGAAATAAGAAGCCGAAGACCGATGGAATGATGCCAGGCAACCACCAAGGGAGAGACCCCAGAAAACATAAAAGAAAACCCCTTGGAGTGGGCTATTCTGCCAGGTAACTGAGTTGTTCCATGTCTAGTAGAGCCCAAGGCCCAGCTTCCAGCAAAAGGCATGATGCCTTACCTTGGCTCTGGGGAGAAGGCTAGTGCGGTAAGGTGGCAGAGGCTCTCCAAGGATTAATTCTGTTTTTCCTTTCCTTCAAGGACATTTGGAGCTATCCTTTGATTTACTTGTGTACTTTTTCCTTTTGCCCTTCTTCTACTTTTTTATTTGTGGGCAGTTGGAGTGAAAAGGAGGAGAGCTTAACCTAGCTTTGTCACTGACCTTGATGTGACCTTAGACCTGTACTTTTCCAGTTATAAGCGAGGGCATAATTATTACTCCTTGCTTGCTTCAGGGCAGCTGTGAAGGTGAAATGAAGTGCCTCATGCTTTTCAGGAGACGTGCATCATCTGACCTCTTGTTCATTTGGCATTTGATTATTTGGAACGGCATCCAATCCTAAGCCGATGATAATTCTCTAGCCAATGGGGATTTTCCTGTACACCTCATGCCTCTACTGCAGAAGGATGACTAATAAGTACTTTGGAGTGGAAGTTTGGTCCCTATAGTAAAGTGCCTTTAGGAATTGTGTGATTAAATTGAAGCAACTATTGCAGATGAGCCAGAAATAAATCCACGTGGCACCCATTACTTTAGCTTGAAGTTCTTTCATTTTAATTTACTTTGTTAATCCAATGATCACTCTACAGGGAAGTTTTCCTGGTGTTCTGTTCCTGCGTGCTTTCATGATAGAACTACGTAAACACTACCCAACTCACTCTCTAATGTTCCAACCTATGAATATAAAAACTAATAGTATAAACTGATTCATTTTAATTTCTCTTTCCTAGCCCAGTGCAGATGGAGGAATAAACATGATTTCTTGCCATGTTTTTTTTTTTTTTCCAAAAATGTAATGTTTGACCCTAGTGTTGAATAGTTTGGGTCACTCAATATAGGAAGGCAACTGGTACCTTGATCAATAGTTAGCTCCCAGTTTTAGATTTCTCTCTCCCTTCCCCACAGAAAATCACCCCTCTATGATAACTGCTTTCTCCACGCCCCTGACGGACAGCCCCTCTGCACTTGTGATCGAAGAAAAGCTCAGTGGTACCTGGACAAAGGCATTGGAGGTTTGAGATTCACCTGTCATATTAGACTTATAATTAGGTGCATGCAGGCACTGACCGGAGTGGGCATGAGATGAGGCAGAGGGATGGGATGGATAGAAGGCAGAGAGACCTAGAGACACATGGGATGGGGCTGTTCAGAACCCAGAAATAGAGATCTCTGCCAGGATACAGCAGAGAACAACTGAGGTGGTGCTTCTTCCTTGTGGGAGAGGTGGGCAGTCATACACTAACACTGCTTCTTTCCTCTAAGAGCTGGTGAGTGAAGAGCCTTTTGTGGTCAAGCTACAGTTTGAACCTGCGGGGAGACCTGAATCCCCGGGAGACTACTACTTGATGGTTAAAGAAAACCTGTGTGTAGTGTGTGGCAAGAAAGACTCATACATTCGGTGAGTGTGGGCTGGGCTGCCCTGTTGGAAATTGCCCTTCAAGCCACACGCAGAGCCCTTGGCGGGCTTGACTCAGTCTGCCTACTTTGGCTGGGAGACTTGTCCCCAGGGGGCATCCCAGTGTCCTCAAGAGCTTCAGCACTCTGCCTGGCCTTGCTGTAGTGGCTTCTGCCCCTCCTGAGCCAGTTCTTAGTTTCCGGAATGAAGCACTCTTCTCGATAACAGTTTGCCATGAAGAGAGTCATTCCCTTTGCTCATGAAGGAACGGAGACCTTCCTTCCTTAGGAAGCTGCCTTTCTCTCTGGTCCTCATGATTCTCCCTTGATACTTTTCCTTCTGGGAGCACAGCCTTCCCAAAGGTTGTTATTAGCCTCTCCCTGCCCCTGGCCTGCCAGAGGAGTCTGACCGCCGGTGGCCTGCACTCACTTCAAGGAGAGGAGAACCCAAGGCCTGTATGTAGGTGGGCCAAGAGTGGAATAGGTGGTATGGCCTTAATGTCACCTCTGCTGGGCTGTGGGACCCAAGCTCCTCAGGTGTGTTTAGGCCCAGATCAGAACGCTAGTAGCCTGCCTGCCTGCCTGCCGACTCCGTGTATGTTCTGTGTCATGTGCTAACGAGCGTTGCCTTCTGTTTGGCCTCTTTAGGAAGAACGTGATTCCGCATGAGTACCGGAAGCACTTTCCCATCGAGATGAAGGACCACAACTCCCACGATGTGCTGCTGCTCTGCACCTCCTGCCACGCCATCTCCAACTACTATGACAACCACTTGAAGCAGCAGCTGGCCAGGGAGTTCCAGGCCCCCACTGGCTCCGAGGAGGGCTTGCGCCTGCTGGAAGATCCTGAGCGCCGGCAGGTGCGTTCTGGGGCCAGGGCCCTGCTCAACGCAGAGGGTCTGCCTGAGCACCGAAAGGAGGAGCTGCTGCAGGCGCTCAGAGAGTTTTATCACACAGACACGGTCACAGAGGAGATGCTTCAGGAGGCTGCCAGCCTGGAGACCAGGTACGATCTACAGTCCTGCTCAGAGGGCATTGAGGACTAGTCCAGTGACTTAACCCCGACTACTCAGTGAGAATGCTTGCCAGGAAGGGAGCAGTGGTCGTCCAGGTGCAGTGCGCAGCCTCGTGCTTACCCCATTGAGTCTCTGTGGCTTAAGATACCATGCGGGTGCGATAGAGCAATCTGTTTGCTAATTTACTTTCCACAGGAGACTTGCCTTCTATCCTTGACCCTTCGAGGTCATATACTTATGTCCAGCCATTTTCATGCTTAGCAGGAGAGTTCAGGGACACTGGAGTTGTACCTTATACATTCTCTGCAGAAGTAAATCCTCAGGTCAGCTCATAAGAGGAAAATAAGAGTCAAAAAATATCCTCCAGGGCTTCCCTGGTGGCGCAGTGGTTGAGAATCTGCCTGCCAGTGCAGGGGACACGGGTTTGAGCCCCAGTCTGGGAGGATCCCACATGCCGCGGAGCAACTAGGCCCGTGAGCCACAACTACTGAGCCTGCGCATCTGGAGCCTGTGCTCCGCAACGGGAGAGGCCGCGGCAGTGAGAGGTCTGCGCACCGCGATGAAGAGTGACCCCTGCTCGCCGCAACTAGAGAAAGCCCACGCACAGAAACGAGGACGCAACATAGCCAAAAATAAATAAATAAAATATAAAAAATATATATCCTCCAGTCTCTGGAGTTGCCCGTGAAGTACAATGTGTGTGGTTTTGCCTCTCTTCCCTTATCTAGGTCTGTGGGAATTGAGACAAATGGATTCATGTTTCTTGTCTCACCTGTACTCCGGGGTGTTGGCCTACTGAATGCGATGTTGGCCAGAATTGCTGTTACTATTTAAATTACTTTTTACCTTTTTCCTTCCTTGCTTGCTTTCTCTCTCTTTCCCCGTCAGTACATAGTTGAATTCATATCATTTAATTCAGTGTCCCTAAATGAGAAGCATTTTTTGGTCCTGAGAAATAAATGGGCACATGGCCCAGATGATAAAAACTCTGGGCTACCTGCTATAGTTTTGCTTCCCAACTTGCCACTTCTTTCAATGGTAACAGGGGTTGAAATAATTAAACTGATAAGGTCGCAAATCCTGGTAGTTATGCTGGTTGCCTTAGTGTTTTGTTATAAAAACAAAACAGCCTTCCCCCACGAACTTAATTATAGCAAAAAATATTTATTGAACAGATGTTGTATAGATATCCTAATCTATTCCACCAAGTTAATAAACTTTATATAAATTGCCTTAATTATTTCTTATAACAACCCTATGAGGTAGGAGTTTCTTACTGGTAACTGCTAACATATCCTATATCTTTAAAATCTTTTAAAATTTTAAAAAAGTATTCTTAAATTTTATTCTTAAAACTGTTCTCCAAGTTTTATATTAGATGCCCCGAGGTTAACGTTAAGTAACTTACCAAGGTCATATTACAAATTAATGAGACTGGCTCCTTTAACCAATTCCCAAATGTATTTCCTAAAACAGCTAAACTTGCCCTTTCAGTGACAGACCTTTCTAACAAATTCGTCTTGCTGACTTGGATGGAAGGGTGCTGGGCTTGGATATCTAGGACCGAGAAGAACAGCTGTTTGGGGAAAGTTTAGGCAAGTTAGTGGGATGCTTGTGAGCTAAATAAGAAAATGCCCTGCAAATACCCAGGGGGCACAAACACTGCTAGTTAGCGAGGACTGAGAGTAGGGTATGGATTGTAGGGAGAGGAACTGAGCCCCGGGCAGGGAGCTTCCTTTATTCATAGGAGCTGACAGTACTGTCCACAAGGTATCTTAGTTAGAAAGGAAGCAGGGATTCATCTTCTCATTAAACAGCACTAGCTGTGCAACCAAGCAACCACGGTAGAATTCCATCGCAGCAGAAGCACATCTTGTGGATGTGGTTTGGCATTCTTTGTATAAGAAGGAAGACGCCGAAGAAATATTACCACCTTCATTTTACATTCAGGTGTTACACTGTGCTGAAAACCTGGAACACGCGGGCTGATTGAATAGCTAATATAATTCAGCTAATAAAACAGCTAATAATATATTCAGAATGAATATCTTAAAAGAAGCAACTGGGGAACCCTGGAGTCAATGAAAGACCAACATTCTTCACCCATCATCAGCCAGACAGCGGGGCCTCTCTGGTGGGGGCCGAGCATTATGCAGTGGCCTTCCCATAAGTATAGATCAGAATCCCCAAATGCCTTCTGCTGGATTGTGTGTTATATGTCCAAACTATTTTTAAAAAGGCAGATATGGGAAAGAGGATGGTTTTAAAAGCATCAAAATGACCAACGCTTTAGGAATGCAGCAGCCTCTCTGTAACCCCTGTCGAAGCATCTTGGCCCATAGCATTTGGAGCCACTGTGTTACTGTCCTGCTTGTTTCCCTCAGACCCATGTACTTTGTGTCCTGACAGGATCTCCAATGAAAACTACATTCCGCACGGGCTGAAGGTGGTTCAGCGCCACACCCAGGGCGGGCTGCGCTCCCTCATGCAGCTGGAGAGCCGCTGGCGGCAGCACTTCCTGGACTCCATGCAGCCCAAGCACCTGCCCCAGCAGTGGTCGGTGGACCACAACCACCAGAAGCTGCTCCGGAAATACGGGGAGGACCTTCTCATCAAGCTGTCGTGATGGCTGCTTCCCTTCCACGTTGGGACAGCTGGGAAGCTGGAGCCAGGGGTGAAAATTTCACCTCTTCCTGTTTTAATGTCATTGTCAAAGCCTGGTGACACAACTCACAATACTAACCTGTACTGATCCCAGGATGCTTCTGGTGGAGCAAGGCTGTTGTTTTCAGGGGGAGCTTATGGTCTTGAGTTTTAGTTGGGCAGGGTGAGCGTTCTTTACTCCACCCTCTTATTTTATTTTTCTGGACAAATGGGAGGCTTGGCCTTCATTTTACTCTCCCTCTTCTGCTTTCCCTGTGCAGGCGACAAATGAAGGATTCTCCCTGAAGTGTCTTGTCAAGACACTCAGGTTTTTAATGCTTTTTCTCCCTGTCCAGCATGTTGGTTCACCTCAAACAGGAGCTGTCATGTATTTCAAGCCCATCAGGTTAGGAGGGGAAAAAACGTTCTTCTAGAGGTTGGAGAGGCGAAAAGGGGTCGGATTCCTATTCCCAGTTCAACCTCATAATTAGAAATTCTTTGGCCTGGTGCCGTGCGGTGACTCACCTGGTTGGGCTCCAGCCCATCTGGGTTGCTTCGGTTTATTTCACATGCTTGAAAATGCTCCCGTTGACACATTCAGGACCAAAGCAGCAACTTCCTGCCATACGTTTTCACCCTAACGCTGGAGGGAATTCTTTTCTGGAAAGAGGCCTTCAGCCTGGGTGGGGCACAGAGAAGCACAAGAACCATCTCCCAAGAGAACTTGGATAATTTGCTCAGCTTTCCCTTTTGCTGTTTCTTGCAAGCCTCCTGCCCAGAACGGCAGGGTTTTTAGCTTAATCCCTTTCTGAGAGGAAGGTTATCTCTTCTCAGAATCAGTATCTGGTCCCTTCAGTGTTCCATCAGGTTTGTAATACTGACCTCTTTTAAGCTCTTAATTCTCTCCCAGCGTCATTTGGTTAGGTTGAGAGGATTTCTCCATCTCCCTTCATGCCTGGGACGCCAAGACTAATTAATACGTTTCGATGTTCAAAACGGTGGTGTTTCATCTTTCCAAACGTGAGGCCACCACTTGGAGTACGGAATCAACTTATTAGCGGTTAGTATTTTTATAAAGTATTAGGAAAACTTTCTTACCTTACAAGATCTTAACAAGCTTAAAAAAGAGCTTTATGGCCAGAATTCAACAAGAGCTCAGTTCTTTCGGAATTGTGCCCGAGTTGGTGATGGTAGCTCTAACACTGGTAAATAAAACAACTTCTAAGCACAAAGTTCATTGATTGTAAATGTAAAACCTTTTTCTTCATAATTTTATAAAATCAGCAAATACTCTTGGGGAAGGAGATCTTTATGCTATAGGTCCCTGCCGTGTGGCAGCCCATGATACGTGTGCAGGTGTCGTCGTGTGCCTCCGCCAACAGCTTTGGCCTGTCGACAGCGGCCCACAACACATGCACACCCTGCAGTTTGTTCCTCTGCCCTTTCATCCCCACTCATCCTCGAATAGGTGTCTCTGGGATCTAAACTAGAAAGTCTTGAAGACAAATAGTACCAGCTGCCTTGGGGACCGTTTGTTCAACACACTAAGGTTATTAGGGGGCAGGTTCCTCAGGGGCTGTTACTGCCCACAGCCCGGGGCGGAGAACCGCGGAGATGGATAAGTGGTTGTCGTAGTCAGGCTTGCCACAAGGGGGCGTCGTAGATCTTGCTTTATATTCATTCTTGAGAAATAAGGGGCATTGATAACACGGGTCCTAAACATAACTCATTAAATAAATTTTAAAAAAAAACATAACTCATGAGTTATGTTTCAGATTGTGTCTATCTCACTTTGAGTCATTTTGACAGCTTTACAAGAAAAACGTCTTCCTCCGAAACAAGAGAGTAGGGCTCTTCCTTTCTCTTTCCCTGTGATCCTCATACAGAGAGGTGAGGACCACGTTAGGAGGTCGTTTAAGATGCTGTGGTTGCTGCGGAAGGAGGAATGGTTTCTCCAGTAGAGCTCCCTGCAAAGCTTAGTAATGTAGAGCCAGCAGCCACGGTAGAGGAAACATCTAGACTGTGGCACCCTCGATTTCGTATCCTTTTCAGAGCAGTTACTGTGTAGGTTTGAATCTTTTTGTTTTCTGAGTCAGCCTTGGACGCCTTTCTCTAAGACTGACAATTGCTATCTCTAGTGAGTTATTTTAGGGCGGGCATATTTTAACATAAAATTTTTTTCTGATACAAAAGTAATGTGTATGCTTGTTAGAGACGAATCTAAAGAAAGAATGAAAATCCGTCTTCCCTCCATGTAGCACAGAGCTAATCTCTGCTGGTATGTTTATGAATTTCCTTTCAGTATTGAAAAATGCATATAACATGTAAGGTGTTTAAACAAACTTGAGAGTCATATGTACAGCTTGGTATACAATTTTCTTTCCTCATTTAACATGGTATCACAAGTAATTTCTTGTGTCTTTAAATCTTGGAAAGTAGATTTGCAGTAACTCTACCTTGCTTTATTATCCATTCCCACACTGTTAAATTTTGGTTGTTTCAGATCCTTTGTTAATATCAATGATGTTGTGATGAACTTTTTTGTGTATAAATCTTTGACTATATCTTTGCTAACTTTTTTAGGTTAGAACCCTAGAAATTGGGTTGCGAGGAGGGGGACTCACATTGCTGGAGTGAGTACAAATTGATATCACCTTCTAGGAATTCCTGTGAAGGGAATGCTTCCCTTTGACCCTTTAACTCACGTCCCAGTGCATTTGCTGAGCTTCCTCCCCTGTGAGTAGAGGTGAGCGGACAGTGTCACAGCAAAGGCCTCTCTGAATGTGCCTGATCGTTACAACTGCAGGCTCAGAGTCTTTCTCTGCTTCCCTTCCGTCTCCCATCCTTTATTGCCTTGTTCCCCCTTGCAGCAGTGTTTTTTGGATATAGTTTGTTTTAAAATAAAAATGTAAAAAAAATAATTAAAAATAAAAAAATTTATTTTAAAATAAAAGCTATAGACTTTTTTTTTTCCCGATTGACAAGCAATTAGTGATTTGCCATCCTTAAGTGAACAAGGCACAACATTCAGGGATTTGTTGCCTCTTAAGGGTGCAGCCATAAGTTCCTTATTCTTATCCATGTCGCAGACAGAGATCAGATGACAAAATGTGTTCTGTTGAAATAAAGCCATTTTAATCCCTCATTTTAGACTCTTAGGGACCCAGCAAGCAGAAAGAGCTTTTGTTCAGCTTTGTATTCTAATGTTTGGGACCCTAACATTTGACTATAATTTAAATTCTTTGTTACCTTGCCTCTCTGAGTTTTTCATTCATTCATTTACCTTTTCTTCCTTTTTTTTTGTTTTTTTCTTCATTGTGTCTCATTCTCTGAGAGGTATCAGAGTTTCTCATTTTTCTAGTTTGCTAATTGTTACATATTTTAAAAGAATCCTTCTTTCTGGTGTCTTGTCTTTTCTGTGGTTTACCTGGTCATTTTTTTAGAGTACTTCATCCCTCAGGAATACAGTGAGAATCAGTTTTTCTTGGACGAAATAAGCTGTAAGAGGGTATAAGAATGATTCTCATATAGTTAACTCTTGATCTGAGTAATATAAAAATAATACATAATCCTCAGAATACTCTTGTTTTGGAATTCAGTTATTCTTTTTAGGTATTCACCAAGTTGCCCCCTCATGCTGGAACCAAAAACCTTCTGTCTTTCCCCAGTCCTGGGACAGTTTTGCATCAGGTGATGGAGCAGGGCTGACATGCAGCCAAATGTTCGTTCCACTTGTTCAAAAGTACCTGTTCCACCTACCCTACCAGGGAGATGTCTTTGCCTGCGGCACCAAGGTCCTTTACTTAACTGGCAACATGTTATTTGGGAAGGTGGGAAGTACATTAGACCATTGTTTCCTTCTAACCAGCTTTGTCTGTGGCCAACTCTGGTTATTGGCAGTCCCTAGACGCTGTGGGTACTGGATCAAATGGGCAATCACGTGGGAGATAACCAAGAGCTGACTTGCTGTGCATAGGAATAGGGAATGTCAAAGGACCTAGTTCACACATCCTGGGCTGTTCCCTCCTCCAAGGCAGTGGTACTTGCTGCCTTAAAAGGTCATTCTGTGCTCTGACTGAATGCAGATAGATAGTTAATCTCATACCCTCCAGATTGAACTCAAAGCATTTGCCCTCCTTGCAACTTCCTTGTTTTTTTTTTTTTTTAATTTGCGGTACGCGGGCCTCTCACTGTTGTGGCCTCTCCCGTTGCGGAGCACAGACTCCGGACGCGCAGGCTCAGCGGCCATGGCTCACGAGCACAGCCGCTCAGCGGCACGTGGGATCTTCCCGGACCAGGGCACGAACCCGTGTCCCTGCGTCGGCAGGCGGACTCTCAACCACTGCGCCACCAGGGAAGCCCAACTTCCTTGTTTCTAATTCTTGAATTTTTCTCTCGCTCGATAGGTAGCCTGTTGCCTTTCTGCCAGCATAAGCTTCCAGAGCTGCTGAGTTTCAGTCAGCATTATTATAAGCGTGATGTGTGGTTCAGATATTCCTGAGTTGGAGAGGCTCCTTATACTCTACTCCTGTTTCCAGAGATCTGCCTTCTCAGGCTGCAACATGCTGGGGCAGAGTTGGGATTCTGACTACTCAGACCACCAGGGTATCTATTAAGTCCTGGATAAGAATCCAAAATTTGAGCTTAGTGAGCTAACAGGGCTGAAAAGAAATAGGAGATTGAGGCACAGGTAGTTTTAAAGAAGGTACATTTATCTGGTTGGGGGGGTGATGGGAGTATAGTCTGTGGACTTCGTATTTTGCTTTTTCCTAAACTCAGTTGTATAGTGTGTTGGAGGATCAGAGGAGTGGGTTGGTGACCTGGGTTCTGGTTGTGGTCAACAGCTGTGTGTCTTTGGGCCAATCACTGAACTTTTCTGGACTCCTTTCTTTACCTGTAAAATTAGGAGTTTGAATTAGATGTGCTGTAGGGGCCCTCCTAGTGTAGCATTCTGTCATACATCCCACCGTTTCTTTATGTGGCACTTTCCCTTGGGTGCTGTGTACCTTCTGCTTCATCGCACACTCTCATCCCACCCCCAGCCCTGGGAATGGAGGCTGTGCGTGAAAGGAAGGGGGCGAGGGAAACAGGATGACACACGGTGTCCTCCTGGCCTCGTTGACTAGGGAGAAGCCTGCTCCCTCCATCTGGAGCTCCGCTGGAGGTCAAAATACTCTTCTCACCAGAGTTGTACTATGTGTGGCCTTAGGGAACTCACATTTCTATTCAGTTCACTATTTAACAGTAAAGAAAGAAGAGAAATCTTTATCTTCACCCACATCGCCAGTGCTGTAAGGCTTAATAAGGGAAAAGCACAGAGTAGAAATGAGGCAACTTTTGCCAAGTTCTGTAAATGGGAGGATGTTGGTGGGGGGTGAGGAGGGGGAAGAATGTTTCTCAGTTTAAAGATAGGAGAAATTAAGGCTGTGCCATAGAGAATTGGATAGAATTGGATACTTGAAAAGGAAAACATTAAACCAATAAGTTAAAAATATTCTCTTTTTTGGGCTTCCCGGGGGGCACAGTGGTTGGGAGTCCACCTGCCAATTCAGGGTACGCGGGTTCGTGCCCCGGTCTGGGAGGATCCCACGTGCCGCGGAGCGGCTGGGTCCGTGAGCCATGGCCGCTGAGCCTGCGCGTCCGGAGCCTGCGCTCTGCAACGGGAGAGGCCACAACAGTGAAAGGCCCGCGTACCGCAAAAAAAAAAAAAAAAAAAAAAAAAATTCTCTATTTTTATGGTGTCAGGACTGCCTAAGAAAATTTGAGGGGTCCACTGTGTTAACACATTGTTCTCCATCTGTGAGTCCTAAGACAAGGTTAACTCCCAGGGAGACTTGAGAAGTCTCAGGGGCCTGCCTCTGTGTAACCCTGACCTGCCTGGGACTTGGTCCTGCTTACCTTTGCCTGGCCACCAGTGAGACGGGACATGTGCAAAATGTAAAGTTTGTATTTTATAAACTGCTGAGAGACATTTTTCCCATTTCCGATATATCCATTCCCTGTGACCTGGCAGGAAATACATTTTCCATTCCATCCTTGTGCTTAGTTTCAGTCCCAAAGGGGTATAGTGTATTGGCTTTTCTTTGTGTAGCACAGATTTATTTGTACCAAGTATGCTAAACTTGAGGCTCTTTTCACAATAATCACTTCGATGTAGACGTGAGCCCCCATTTTCTACCAAATTGGGGGCATTTTGTTGATGTTCCAGAAAAAATGACCAGAGAGCCAAAAGAGAGGCTAAAGTATATTTCTCTGCCCTCTCCTAGACGGACCCTAACTTTATCTAAAATGTTGACATCTTTTGTTAAATCTCATAGAGCCAACTGGAGCCCCAGTCAGCTGGCTTAGTTCCTGTCTAATCAAGATCTGTACGTTTGGCCCTGGAGGTTGGGTCAGCCTGAGCCGTAGCACACATGGCTCCCTCTGAGTTCTCGGATACAATGAGCAAGACTAAAGTTGGCTCAGAAAAGGAACAGAAGATGACTTGGGGTTAGTTTTTCCTTTTTTAAATGTTATACAAGTGCAGAGAGTTGGCTGCCATCCCCCTCTCAAACCATCAGCGGAGCTTGACCTTGGCCAAGATTTTGCCTCATCCTCTCGGCATTTTAGCATCGAGTTGCGTTTCAGCCGTGGAATGCTTAACCAAAAGCACATGCTGTAGTGGTAGTTTCCAAAGAGCAAGTTTTTGCAGGAAGTCCGCAGCGTGTTTTCTCAAAACAACAGTTTTCTCCAAACCGCCAACCCAATAAACCCCCAAATGGTGATTCTTTGGTTTATTTGTACACAAAGCTGGGATTTTTGTTGCTGTTAATAATACTTTATTGGAGTACAATATAATGAACATAATAAAGTGTACAAATTTTAAAAGTACAGCTCAGGGCTTCCCTGGTTGCGCAGTGGTTGCGAGTCCGCCTGCCAATGCAGGGGACACAGGTTCGTGCCCCGGTCTGGGAAGATCCCACATGCTGCGGAGTGGCTGGGCCCGTGAGCCACGGCTGCTGAGCCTGCGCGTCCGGAGCCTGTGCTCCGCAACGGGAGAGGCCGCAGCAGTGAGAGGCCCGCGTACCGCAAAAAAAAAAAAAAAAAAAAAAAAAAAGTACAGCTCAGTGAATTTTTACAAATGTATACACCCGTGTAATTATTAAGGGCTGGAGTTTTTTATATTACATGAAACATACATCCTGGTGATGTACAGCTTGGCGTTGGGAGGTTGTCCATTCATCTAACTGAGCCTATTACTGTAACACAGCAAATCCAGGTCAAAATGCGGTAACATTTGGTGCTTCTGAGTCTGGGCAGTTTGCCCTTTTGTCACACCTAGGGGACTTGGGTGCTGCAAAGCTTGGTGATGTTTGTTTTTAACAGGTTACTTTTAAGAATAGGTAATATGTGCACATAGTACAAAATTTCTTTTTAAATGTATAATGAAAAAGGAATCTCCTCCCCGGTCCTTTCCCTCCCTGACAATAACCACTGTTACTATTACTTCTTCATTGTGCGTCCTTCAGAGAGAGACAGAGACAGAATGTGAATGTGGCGGGGGGGTTGGTTTTTTCTTTTAAGTCTCAGGTTTCTTCTTTGATTGCTAAATAAGAATTTCTCTGCCCTTCTCCCCGTACTCTAGGCTCTAGTCTAGGGCATTTGTGCAGCCTCAGTAGGATTAATCCTATTTGTCTTGTACTGTAAAGTTCAGACTCTGGATCTGTCGTCTGGCTCCAAAGTCCATGGTTCTTACAGGATTGGCCGTGAGTTGATAATTGTCTAGGCTGGGTTTTTTGTTTTTTTTTTTCACAGTCCAGGCCTTTTATTTTCTTTACACCCATCATGCCATGAATTCATAGGGAATGGGCTCCAGCAGTTCAGGCTCCTTTCCATTGGTTCTCATGAAGTGTGCTTCTCTGGGTGGAGCAGGCTGGTGCTTCAGTTGAAACCAAGTACCTTTCTCTTTGGCTTCCTTCTTTTTCTGATCATTTTCCTTCACCCGTTTCAGGAAGCTATCTCGGCTCTTAGAGTGCTTAATATGCTCGATATGCACATTAATTCTCTTGGCAAGAATCTTGCCCTTAACCTGTTTGTTTACAATGATGCCAGCAGCATGCTGGGTAACATTTTAGACTCTCCCAGTTTTGCCATGGTAACATTTGTGGGGCATTCCTTTTCGAACAGTGCCCATTCCCTTGATATCTACAATATCACCTTTCTTGTAGATTCGCATGCATGTGGCCAAAGGAACAACTTCATGTTTTCTAAAGGGCCTAGAGAACATGTAGCGGGTGCCCCTCCTCTTTCCCTTTGTGTTGATCATTTTGGCGAATTACTGGAAGATGGCTGTTCCGGCCGAAAAGAAGTAGGCTGGGTTTTTTACATTAGGCTTTCTACTTCTTTTAATATATATTTGAAATTTTCTGTAATAAATTTTTTTTAATTCTTATTTCTTTAGCAGTAGCTCCTGCAACACACCTATCTGCTTAAATTTTGCGTTTGTTTTAAAGTAAGGTTTAAATTGCAACCTGAAAGCAAACCATAGATGGATCTCTAGATAGTCCCATCCTCCACCCCCTACATCCATCCAAATCAGTCATTCAAAATTCCAAAGTTACAAACATGAACCAGGATGATTATTCACTTTCAAAAGCCATCCTTCTTTTTTTTTTTGGCGGTACACGGGCCTCTCACTGTTGTGGCCTCTCCCGTTGCGGAGCACAGGCTCCGGACGCGCAGGCTCCGCGGCCATGGCTCACCGGCCCAGGCGCTCCGCGGCATGTGGGATCTTCCCGGACCAGGGCACGAACCCGTGTCCCCTGCATTGGGACAGGCGGACTCTCAACCGCTGCACCACCAGGGAAGCCCCATCCTTCTTTTTAAACATAAGGTTGACCTCACATTTATTTTGAAAAGCCAGCTTCTCTGGCAGGCAAAATTTCATTTGACTTGTACACTAAGTTTCTCAAGAATGTAAATCTCATGCAAAACAGAGGGCTTATATTCAGCCTTGAAAAGTATTTTATACAATATATGGGCTGAAGAGCCAGGGAAGGAAGAACCTCTCAGACCCACCCTCAGCTGGGGAGAAAACATAGCTTGCATGGTTTGGCCGCATCTCCTAGCGGCCACCTTATTTTGTACTCCTCTGTGACAGGTGGACGAGGGGTCAGGTCTTCTCCAGATCAGAGATTCCCAGAAGATACACAGCCCGGGGAAAGGTTTTCCAATTCAAATCCCATATGGTTTCCCTAGGGCCATTTTATCCTTGATGTCCTTTCATGCTCTCTACTTTGTCTTGCTGTAATCCGATCACCCAGGGCCTCTCCAGTTATCATTAAATATATTCCCACTGGTCAGGGAGCTCCCTTTGAGCACTCCTTTAGAGCAGCTGTCACATTTGATCAGCATCTGTTTTCTGACAAGCTTGAAGACTGAATGAAGGAAGTCACTGAGTCTTTCCCAGTGGAAGTGCATGACTCAAGTAACCTTTGGGACTGCGATCAGGGTGCTGTGAGTTGAGTGGCCTGGCAGCTCGTGTGTGCAGGGAGAGGTGGGTGATTCCTAGATGGGGCAGTAGATCTTCATGGTCTCAGCCCTGTGGTCCATGCAGGGTCCTAACACTAGAATGGTTCCCTAAGCCTTTGGCTCCAGCTCTTTCTGGGCAGGGAAACAGAACGAGGCAAGACGCCTGGTGTGTTTTAAATAGATTTTGCTTGCTGCAGCCAATAAGCCCAATAGCTTGGGAGGTGAGTGACCCTTCCTGAGAGATTTCTGTTGCACCATTTCTCCGGCCTCCAGCCCCACAAGTGCCGACCACCCCCTCCCTTCCTGCTCCTTCCCTCTGACCTAACTCCCTTGCTTTCTGGATGCTTTCTGTTCAGCCCTTTCTGGTTTTAATATTTATTACACTTTTATTGGCTTTCGCTCTCTGCTTTTTCTTTCCCTGAAGCTGTTTTTCCTCATGCGCTGTATCTTTTCGTCTCTTGGAGTCTTGTTTCTGTCCACTCTCTCAAGAGCACATCTCCATCTTCTGCTCCTTGTCTGACGCTGTCATGGCTTCTCAATTGTCCCCTTGCCCCAACCTGGGCTTTATTGACCCTGGCAAGAAAGAATGGCGGGTGGAGGAATCCACCTTGAGCAATCCCAGTTGTGGGACAGGTAGTGGCTCCAGTCTGGGAAGTGGACCTTAAAGGTGGCAGCTGTTTCTGGACACAGTGGCAGTGCAGTAGGCAAGCCAAAGGAGGAGGAATCAGAGATGACAGGAGGGGTGGAGTGGCCCAGGACCCATCGCAGGTGACAG
The DNA here is from genome assembly GCF_003676395.1 of Aethalodelphis obliquidens. Lineage (NCBI taxonomy): Eukaryota > Metazoa > Chordata > Mammalia > Artiodactyla > Delphinidae > Aethalodelphis > Aethalodelphis obliquidens. The sequence continues at coordinate 42,216,740 of NW_020837954.1, forward strand.
TCAGAAAAGGAAATGGAAGAGGAAGGCCAGGTGGAAGCTGGATGTCGTGAGGGAAAGCTGAGGAGGAACTGGCACCGGGGGAGAAAACCAGGGATGTGGGACCCTGCCAGAGATGCTGCAGCCCAGCTCTGCTGAGCAGAGGCAGGCAGAGTGGGGTTGGGGCCAGGAGAAGAGAGCACCTTAGAGACCTTTTCTCCCCACTCTTCTCTGGCCCTTTTGTTCTTTCTCTTTCATGTTTCTGTCTTCATGTTATATTAGCAGCAGAAAACAATACAAAACAAAAGGCAGTCTGGGGATTTCCCTGGTGGCGCAGTGGATAAGACTTTGCACTTCCATTGTGGAGGGCCTGAGTTCGATCCCTGGCCAGGGAACTAGATCCCACATGCATGCTGCAACTAAGAGTTCGCATGCCCCAACTAAGGAGCTGGCAAGCCTCAACTAAGTAGCCCACGAGCTGCAACTAAGGAGCCCACCTGCCACAACTAAGGAGCCCATGTGCCGCAACTAAGGAGGCTGCCAGCTGCAACTAAGACCCGTTGCAACTAAGTAACTAAATAAATATTAAAAAGAGGGGAAAAAAAGGCAGTTTGTCTTTGAAAGGGAATGGCGAGATCTGGAGGTTTTAAGGCTGGATACACTTCCGCCTATGCTGAACTCTTAGGTCCTTTGCCTGTCTGGCTGCTGGGGCCATGAAGGCCAGCCCCTTAATGGAGCACCTTGAATAGAGGCCCTGTACCAGCTTGACAGTCCAGCTGGAGTGCCACCAACAGTAGGAGCAAGGGCAGCCAGCAGTAGTGTGCACCCACAGACCCCCTCCAGGCACACAGGGCAGCCAGGGGAGCAGGGATGTTGGCTAACCCAGCCAGAGGACTTGGGCTGAGGGGTGGCTTCCAGCGAATGATGCCAGCCCCATCCTGGGCTCCTCCCCTGCTAGGAACTAAGCTGCAGAGGGGCCTGTGGTCGAAGAAAGAGAAAGGAAAACTCTTGCTTAAAAAAGTTTTTAATTGAAGAGGTAATAAGTGCACGTGGCAAAAAATTCAAACGGTACAAAAGAATATATGCAGTGAAATCCCCCACTCCCGTTCACTGCGGATTCCCCTCCTCAGACGTGTCCCTGGATGTAACAATTTCTTGAACATTCTTCCAATTTCTCCTTTTTAGTTTGCTGTATTCTGGAAATTTTCAGATTCTTCATGCAGTGGAACATTTTAAATTGTCTGGGTGTATATGTATGTATGTAATATGGGCCGGGGGACCCAATGATAATAAAGAAAATTGTATCTCAGTTTATTGCCAATAATTCTTGCTGGGGCAGGGAATGGTTTAAAAAATTAAAATAAGTAAACAGAATCCTAAAATACCAGCACTAGAAAGGACCTTCCAAATTCTTTTGTACCAAAGATCTTATTTGAAACATAAGTAAGGGGTCACCAAGCTAGCCTATGGTACACCTAGGACTAAAACCCAGGTTCCCTACCTCCTAGTCATCCCCGTTGCCCGAGAACATACTAAATGCTCTGTCTTTAGGTAGTGGCCTTTGTAAAGGTATGTGATTCAGAAATGGAAGGAAAGACAAATGCTTGGACACGGATTTAGAAATTTCCTCCACTGGACACAAATATAGGGAAAGAAATCAGTAATTCCAGGAAAAACCTGAAGTCCAATTCCAACTGAAAAATAGCATGTGCGTGCGCACACACACGCACACACACACACACACACAGACACTGGCACTGGCAGAAGACAGAAGACGGACGTCCGTAAAGTCTATTGTCTGTCTCTCCTGCTGAGTCCAGCAGAGGCTGTGAGAGGTGGCACGACCCCCCGCTCTGCTGAAGAACCCGCGGCCCTTGGACTCACTGTCACTGGGATGCAGGTAGAGGCAGGCATCTTTGGGCAAGAGAAAGAAATGCCAACCTAGACTAGAGGAAGAGGACAGTCTGTGCAGGGACATGGGGACAGGGATGCCAAGGGAGAGCAGAAGTTGTGCCTGGCCAGGCCACCACGGAGCCCTGCCACCACTGGTCCCATGAGCACTGGCAGCCCCAACTGTTTCTACCACCTACCAGGATGAAACACCCCAAGATTTATGTGCTGACAAAACGGCAGCATGATTTTAAAAATTCTCTCTGCTTTCACATCAGCTCCAGACACTGTGTACAATTTCAGTGTCCAAGCCAGACTGATGGGCCTTTTGATCGCTTCAGAGGGTGACTCCAGTGAGAGGGGACACGTATGACTACAAACATTGGCTGTAGAAACCCTCAATTGCTTTGAAATGGTAAATTTCCAGGCAAAGTGGATCTGATGTCACACGCCTCCTCCATTAACAGCTTTTTCTTCCTCTTCAATTATTTTGGCTGGTAAGGGAGTGGAAATTACACTTCAGAATATATCGATGGGTATTTTCAGCCTTGCTGAGAGCTTCAAATTATATACCAATCCTGGGAACATTCCCTTAGTTTCCACTTCCCAGTTTCTCAAGGAAAATGGAGGTTTCGATTATAGGCACCATTAGATGGAAGGAAATGCAGGACCAGGACCACGGGTCTCTTTTCAATTCAAATGCTCTCTGGTCTTATCACCTGACCTATTTTTGAGCCAAATTTTGTTCCAGCCCTAGGTGTAGAGGTCCATCCTAACATGTACGAGATGATGAGGTCCTTGATAAAAAGACGAGTATGTCTAACAGCCTGGGTCCAGGGCTTGAATCAGGGCATCTGACAGGCAGGGGAAAAAAAAAAAGCCAGTTCTGTCTCTTCATCTTCACACAGGGATCCAAAAGTCCTGATCTCTGGTACACACGGCCTCTCCCCCGTGCTTAGGTGCTGGGTACACGGGCAGCCTCCCAGCTGCGTCTTTGCCCCAGCTGTGTTCTGGTTTTCTCTTCTCGACCTGACTGGCCTCTTCTGCTCTTCACCTGAGGACCAGACCTGGATTTGCAGCTCCCTTCCTTGGCAGACCACAGAGAACTCAAGTTCAACTGAACAAGTCTCCCGAATCTGCTCCACGTCCTGTGTCCCCATTTCAGTTAGTGGTTACCTTACACCAAGGTACTTGTCTCCTACGCGAGAAATGTACATGTTATTCTCAAATCCTTTCTCTCGCCTCCGCCTCCAACCGATCCCCAAATCCTCTGAGTCTAACCCTCTTTCTCTTCTGCTCCAGTGTTTCTGCCCTAACCCAGGCCCACAGCATTGCTTGCTGGGACTGTTGCAAAGTCATTGTAATCCCCCACCACTACTCTCCAGCCTCTTCACTAAAATTTATAACTGATCATGTCATTCCCTGTTACAAAATCTTGGGTGGCTCTCCGTGGCTTACCAGAATAAGTCCAAACTTCTTACAAAGGCATACAACACATCTGTTAACTGGCCCATCTACCTCTCTAATCTCATTACCATCACCACTCCCTACCCAGTACACACCACCCGCTGACCATTTCCTGGTCTCCCTCCCATACACTTCCACACGTTAGTTCCTTTCTTTGCTCTTCCTCTGTGCAGAATGTCTTTCCACATCTTGTCCACCTGCTTATCCTTAATACTCAGCTCTCAGATGACTCCTTCCTTGGATGAAGTCCCCTTTGTGTTTGACTAAAGTTCTGTTACACCCTTTTGTGACCTTCTGTGCCTACTTCCCCATTATCAGTTACCGGGCTCCTCGGGCGGTGGAATCAGGTTTTGTTCGTTTTTGTATTCTTGGAACCTAGAAGTGCTTGGCGTGGTAGGCATTCGAGAAGGAAAGGGAAGAAAGGGACTGGAAATACCACCCTAATGGGCAAACAGGCATTGGCTTACCATCTGAGTGGGCTAGGTGGCATTTTAGTGGGACAGAATGGGGAGTAGCAACCAGCCTGCTGCCCTAGATACTTATTCATTCATTTACTCATCGCACAGATACTTAGTGAGAGCTGCCATGATGGCCCATGCTGTGCGAGAATCTGGTGATACACAAAAGAAGGCTGCCAGGCCCAGAGGAACTCCCATTCGAGGGCAAGAGACAGGCACGTAACAGGCAGTGGCCTGACATTTTGGGCCAGCTGGTCTGCTCTGAGGATCTTTGCCACTCAGCTCCACAGAGGCTGTGGAGGAGGGGAAGGGGCGAAGGAGACAGGCAGTGAGATAGGGAGGTCAGGTAGGCCTTGCAAAGGGCTCTGCCTCCAGGACCAATTCTGCTGACCAGCTGGCTTTATTTATGCATTTCTCCTTTGTAGGAATTCCTTACTGTTAAGAAAAAGCATGTGACACATTTCTAATTAGCCCTCTAACTCTGCAATCCTCTTATTTCCAAATGTAGCAGCTGGGTCATTTCATGATCAGTAATAACTTTTGTAGTTCCTGCAGTTATTCACCAAATTGGGGTCATTCCTTCCCTGACTTCTGGTGGAACCACAGAGGATTTTCTCATCCCCTCATCTGGGGCAGCGGGGTTTGGCTCCTGGCCCCATGGTTGGGGGGCAGCCAGCTGCTCCTGTGGAAGCGCTGGGAGGGAACCTGGGTTACTCACTACACCGGCCCACACTGACCCAGATGAGTTGCGCCCTTTCTCTGGGTTCTAGTCCTGCACCATCTCTCAGGTGCTTGACTTAAGACAGAAATGCATGCTGCACTGAGTACCCTGCCCATCTTCTTCCCTCCTTCCTTCCACCAACAAATACTAAATGAAGGACTTCCCTGGTGGCGCAGTGGTTTAGAATCCGCCAGCCAATGCAGGGGACACGGGTTCGAGCCCTGGTCCGGGAAGATCCCACATGCCGCAGAGCAACTAAGCCCGTGTGCCACAACTACTGAGCCTGCGCTCTAGAGCCCGCGAGCCACAACGACTGAGCCCATGCGCCACAACTGCTGAAGCCCGTGCACCTAGAGCCCATGCTCCACAACAAGAGAAGCCACTGCAATGAGAAGCTCATGCACCACAACAAAGAGTAACCCCCGCTGGCTGCAACTAGAGAAAGCCCACAAGCAGCAGCAAAGACCCAGTGCAGCCAAAAATAAATAAATAAAATAACAATAAACTTACATTAAAAAAAATACTCAATGAGCATGGACTATATACACCAAGCAGTGTTCTAAGCACTGGGGAGACAGATGAACAAAACATACAAGAACCCCTGCCCTCATGGGGCTTACACTCCAGGGGCAGAAACTGATATAAAACGCCACGGTTCTCAGACAAACAGAATGATGACTAATAAAGAACTGAGTTCCTTTCAAAGAGCCAGGTCTTCAACTTGATCTATAATGGTTCGTAGAAACTTAACTTATAAAAACCTTTTCCTTAGATACGCTGGTGCATTAAGTGGGGACAGCTGGCAGTGGGTAGCATACCTGCCACCTGGTGGCTGGGTGACCTCTGCAGCCATCCGTCTCTTCATCTGTGAGATGGAGAGGGTGGAGCCTTCCTCACAGGGTCCTCGTGAATGTTCTGAGATGGTGTATTGGCACAGTGTCTGTTTCATGGTAACGTACATTCTGTTCACCATCCCTGGCTCCTCTTTCCTGCTTCGAGCAGACATGGGAGTCTAATCAGTTCCCTTCAGCCTCCTTCTGGACCCCTGCTGCAGATGCAGACAGGACAAGAGGCTCCTGAGGTGCCCCAGAGTCTCGAGGGTAATGGGTAAGCCAGCGAGAATGGACACCCAGCAGAGGCTGCGGCCGTACACTCTGCCTCTCCCCTCCCCCACAGCCCCACTGAGCAGAGGCTCTGGAAGAGGCAGCCACGCGCCTGTGGGGCAGGACAGTCATCCCTGTCGGAACCTGGGTGTGGCTGAAGAGGCCTGTCTGGGGTCTGTTCTCCTTCGCGGCCCAGGTGAGCAGTCCCCCGCAGGTGCCCTGGCGGGCCCTTCGGGAGTCCCCGTCACCCCAGCAGCCAGCAGCACTGCCTGGGAGAGTGGGCCTCCAGGGGACGCCGGTGGTTACCAAGCACTGGCTTTTACCTGCTTCATTTCATCCTACTTTTCCCAACAATGCTGCAAGTTAAGGGCTGTCACTGCCCCATTTTACCGTTGAGGAAACCGAGGCTAAGAGAGGGAGTAAGAATTTGCCCAAGCCACTCTAATATGTGACGGAACCAGCATGTGAATTCAGGCTGTCCAGCTCCAGAGCTCAGGCTTCACACTGACCTATACCCTTTCTGCCCTCTGTTAACAACCCCAACCCCCAAATCCGCACATCAAATTCACAGGGGCAGACAGTTCCCTGGGCCCTCTGGGAGCGCCGGGGCCACAGGGCACTCTGCCCAGCTTACCTGAGTGCTGGCTTCAGCAGCTTGAAAGAGAAGGGGACCGTGCCTGAGAGCAGTGACAAGGGAGGCAACTGCAAGTCCAAAATGGCACAGCTGGAGGGACCTTGGAGGTCATCTCTCAGCAACCCTTCTTTTACCGAAAAGAAAACGGAGGTCCAGAGAGGGAAGTGAGGTCCCTACATGCAGAATTTCTACCACCCTGCAGACTGCCCAGTGGCCTCAGAAGCCCGGCACTGGTGCCCAAACACCGGCATGGAAAATGGATTCGAACCCAGTCCCTCCACCCACCTGTTGTATGACTCTCAGCAATTGAGGGCTTCACTGAGCCTCAGCGTCCTCTCCTGCAGGTCGCGGGGGCTTTAGAGATAATGTGTGTGAGATGTCAGCACAGCAGCTGGCACCTGCTATGTACTCAGTGAACTGTAGCTATTATTATCACTCTTGTTGGTTTCGAAGTTCAATGATGTTAGGCAACACCACCTCTCTTAGGTGTTGCTTTGATTCTGTGGTTCTGCTAGCTAGGCCCAGAGAGGGAACAATGTTCACAGCCACCTCTGAACGCTGAAATCCATCTCAGGGAGGGCTAAGGCTCAGCTCGGTGCCTCTTTGGGATTAGAATCTGGAAGAATGACCGTGGGCTGTAGCCGAGGTGGCAGCTGCAAGTTCCCAGCTCTTCCAGCGTGCCTGTGGCTTGAGACCCATCACTCAGCCTCTGTCTATATCAAATTTCTGTGAGTCCAGTGAGCGAGGTAATCACCTGCCACCTTACCTCCACCACCCACACCCAGGGAAGTTTATTGTGCTCATTTAAGGAAGGGCTAGCTATGAAGTCTAACACCTTCCAGAAAGGCTACACTCCTAGGGGTTTTGGGGGGTTTCTCTTCGTGGTGGGGGGTGAGTAGAGAAGACTTCTCTCTGACACAGAGCTACCTGGCAGTGACAATTTGGTGCAGATGTACAGCATCCTCACTGCTGAGCCCAGAGGAATAAGGGGTAAGACTTGTAGAAACCTGCCAAGTTCCAGCTCCTTCTTCCCTCCCTCTCCTCATGGAGCCCTCCTTCTGGAGCCATCAGTAACCCATCAGCCTGATTTCGGTTTGGCATGGTCCAGCTTCATCCTCCATGCCTAGGGGTGACTTTGGAGCCTCTCACTATGGGTTGATGTGATGTCTTTGGATCCCACATCCTCTCACCTGGTTCTTTCGAGACCAAAGGCAGCTAGACCTAATAGACCAGGCTGGGATGAGAGGAGTAGCCTATATCAACAAAGGGTCATTCCCCAGGTCTTCCCACCTGGCTGACCTGAGAGCCTGTATGGGGGTAGGGACACCAGTAGGGCAGTGCCCTTACGTTTCCTCGTCATCTAGAGATGGCTGTGGGGCCTGATTCCTAAGGAGCAAGTCTCCCTAGCTTCCCACAGAGGACATGACCACTGGGTCTGCCCCATGATTGCTGCAGAAACAAGCCAGTGGCTTGACAGGGGTTATCTTGGTCTATGGAAATGAATCCTGGTCCCTACTGCAGTCTAATTAAACTCCCCAGGCAAGGGAGACCTGGGAGAGCAAGGCTGGCCTGCATCTCCACACCATCTCCTACTGCTCCTGACTGCCACGCAGCTCACGCCTCAGATTCCCTGATATTCTTTTTTTTTTTTTTTTTTTTTTGCGGTACGTGGGCCTCTGACTGTTGTGGCCTCTCCCGTTGCGGAGCACAGGCTCCGGACGCGCAGGCTCAGCGGCCATGGCTCACGGGCCCAGCCGCTCCGCGGCATGTGGGATCTTCCCGGACCGGGGCACGAACCTGTGTCCCCTGCATCGGCAGGCGGACTCTCAACCACTGCACCACCAGGGAAGCCCGCCCCGCTATTCTTATAGATTTCTTTGTGAGGCCCTCTTTTACGTGTCCCCTTCTTTCTAGGGTCACTTTCTTGGTAGGGCCATTTTTGGACTTGTCCTCGTGGTTAGTCTTCTGAGTGAGGAAAGGGTATTGCAGTTAAAACAATGACTTTTCTGCAGCAAAAAACCCATTCAGGTTTTCTTCCTTCAATTCACTTCACTCCAACCGAAGTGTACTGAGCAGCTATTACAAAAGTGCTTCAGTCCTGAGTGCTGGAGAAACAGGGAAATGCTGATGGGGGTGGTTGTGGGAAAGCATGAACTGTGACCTCACCATCTGCCTGATTCCCGAGGTAGCTTCATTCAGAGGCCAGGACCTAATGTGGTCTTTCAGATGAGCCAGTGCCCAGGAGTACCAGCAGGATGCAAACAGCCTGACAACCCTGTGTCTCACATGAAAGGGCTTCCTGAGTCCAGACTCGCCCAGCCTGACCAACTTCAACTCCCACCAATAACTTCCCAGCATCCTGGGCCGTGGCACCGCCAGGTAGATCTCTTCCTTGAAAATATCAAGTACTTCCATCCTCTGGACCTTTGCTCATGCTGTTCATGCAGCGCATCCTGCCCTGTCCTCCCTTTCCTGCCTCTTAAGAATTTATTCTAAGGAGTTATCTACCTTCTGTGAGAAGCCTCCCCCTAAGACCACCTCGCAATACAATATTTTTCCTCTGTGATCCCTGCTTAGTTTGTTTATTCCACATCTGAGTGTCTGTTCTGTCCCTGACACTGTGCTGATCTCCTAGAATTAATTTAGCCCACCTTGCCTTCTGCCCGGAGTGAGAGTAGTTCACATCAGATTCTCAGTGCCACCAGGACTGGGGCACAATCTCAATGATTTCTGTGTCCGTGTCTCTCAACACGGTGTTTTGCACTTTGTTCAAAGTGTCAGACGGAGAGGTGGTTTCTAGACTGGGCTCTGCCCACTAATTAGTCGTGCGGTCTCCAGCGAATCTTCTAGCCTCTCTGGCCGCCTCCCTTCTTCCTGATGAAATGGTGATGATAATACCCCAGGGTTGTCCAGGGGACAACGAGGCGGGGTGGAAAGAAGCATCATGAAAGCTGGGAGCCCCAGGCCAACGGAAGAGGGGGGGTGGTTGTACCCCCATTCTCCTTTCACTGGCTATGAAACTGCGTCTCTTCCCCTTCGCTCTCTTCGAATGTCAAGTGCACCAGCTTCCAATCCCTCCTCGGGGCGGGACCTCCGGCGGCTCGGAATCCTAGGCTGCGGAGGATTCCGGTGCAAACTCCAGACGCTCCTCCCGCCCAGCCGTCCCTTTCCAAAGACACGCCGAACACACCTTAAACCCTGTTCCAGAGCGCAGTTCAGAGCGCAGTCCTGAAAGGCAGCTCCGCAGCGCGGGCCCGGGCCGGGGTCGCGCATCTCCAACCGGTGACTCAGGGCCGCTCGGTCCGGGGGTGGGTGGAGGTAGGCGGGACAGACCAGGGCCGCGCGCGGGCAGCCGCCAGGAGCTCGGTCGCCGAGCCGTTGGAGCCGAGACTGGCTCTGGCCCGTCGCCATTGCGCCGCGGGCGTCTGCCTCGCCGGGCCTTCCTCCGGCGCCGCTTTGCACCCGCTACGCTCCTCTCCCGGGGCGCAGCGGCCCCGCAGCCGGCCGGGGCTGGAGCGGGGGGCGGGCTCTGCGCGCGAATGAATGGGCGCCCGCGGGAGGCGTGCGCCTCGGACTGAAGGGCATTAGGACCGTGAGGATCGCTCCGTGCTCCTGTCTCTCCCTATCCCCCCCCCAACCCCCCACCTCTCTCCTTTTTCTGCTCTGCGGGACTGAGCAGCCCCGCGCGAGCGAAAACAAACAGCTGAGGCTGCGAGTGCCCCCGCTCCGGCTCCAAGAGCACGCCGGCCCGGGCCCCTACTCCGGGCGCCCAGCCGCCCACCATGAGGAAGATCCGCGCCAATGCCATCGCCATTCTGACCGTAGCCTGGATCCTGGGCACTTTCTACTACTTATGGCAGGACAACCGAGCCCACGCAGCATCCTCCGGCGGCCGGGGCGCGCAGAGGGCCGGCGGGAGGCCGGAACCGCTCCGGGAGGACCGCACCATCCCGCTCATTGTGAGTACGCGTTGCGAGCCGAGCGGCCGGCCGGGGAGCCGCGGCGCGCGTCCTAGCCCCGCGCGGCAGCAGAGGGCGAGAGGCCAGGCCGGGGGCTGCGTGCCCGCCGCGCCCCGCCGGCTTTGTATACGTTGGAGCATTCCTGTCCGTTGTTATGGCAACCTCTGTCGGGCTAGCGGGGCCAGGGCGCACGGATGCAGGGAGGGTGACAGCGGGTGGGGGTTGGGAGAAAGTACTGCAAGTTTGGTGGGCCCGGCGTGCACGCGCGACTGGGAACGTGGCGGCTTTCCGGGCGCTGCGCAGCCTGGGCCGGGGGCCGAGGGCCGAGGGCCGGGGGCCGAGGGCTAGGGGTTGTCCGCGTCTCATCCGCCCCCGAAGGCGGCTGGACCTTGCGCGCGGCGAGCCGGCAGTGGGAACCACAAGCTGCTAAGCGCGTAGGTGGTTGTGCGCACCCCCCTTCAGCCCCTCGGGGGCAAAGGACGTGGGGTGGGTGCGCTGGGTGAGGCAGGGTCGCTAGGGACTTGCTGGACTTTGAGCTCCCTTCTCAGTCCGGGTCAACTTGAACCTGCTTTTTGGGGGGGCACGGAGGACTCCCCACTATCACCCCCGGGGTTCTTCGGGTCGGGGAAAGGTCTTGTCCTGAAGGCGTCCCACGCCCCAACACCAGTCCATCACGACGCGCTAACTAGCAGTGTCTGCGCCCAGGCTCGGAGATTGCCTCTCACGAGGTCAGCCCCGCGATGTCAATGCGAGCGGGAAAACCAAGGCGGCGGGGCACGGTGGAGGTGCGGGGGAGCCCCCCAGGCGCTCTGGGGACCTGGGCTGGGGCGTGCCTGTCGCCGCCTCCGCCCGGGCCCCGGGAGCCGGCTCTTTGTGGCAGGGGCACCTGTTGAGACGGGAGGCTCTGGAACCCGCGAGAGGCGCGCTCAGGCGGGCCGCAGTCTTCCGATGGGGGCGGATGGTGGGCGAGACTCTTGGGCGACCCGACTCGCAGGACAGACTGCTGGGCCCGGTGCAGCCAGGCCGGCGGGGGCCGGAAAGAAGGAGAGCAGAGTGAGGGGTTGAGGGTGGGGGAGTGGAGCAGGGTGGCCATTCTGAAAGATCTGGGTCTGGGGAGGCAGGGGTGAGGAGCTCCTGGCGAGGCGCAGGGTCAGGAGGGCAAAGGCTTGTGTGGAGTAGACTCTGAGATCTTTGTGCCAAGGCAGCTGAGCCCCAGGAATACGGTGTGTTGTTTGTAGTGGCAGTTGTAGGCGTGGAAGTGCTCTGTAGTCCCATCCTGCCCTAGATTCCCTTTCTTGTTACCTACCCGGAAAGAAGTGAAAATCCCCTGCAAAAGAACCATATTTCCAGGCTTTGCCTGAGGAGACCTTGGGGTTTGTGGGTTTTCCCCAGCCCCACTCCCCCATTGCCAGATCCCCCGTCTGGTTGAGCTCTCTGGGGGTGAGCCTGATTAGGTGGAGTGTTCCCTTCTGGGCTGAGGGTCCCTGCCACTAAGACACTGTTTCCAAAGCACTTGTGGATGTTTGGACGGAAGGGCTGATGAGGGAAAGCCTCCTGTGTTAAAGACCCCAGAATGTTGGATCTAGGTGGACAGATTCAAGTTGGAACTGGGCAAACCAGGAGTGGCCCCATACCCCCAGGGAGCTCCCACAGCAGGGACTCATCCAAGCTGCCCTGTTCTTACGCTCTGAGAGGGCCAGCTCTGGTCCAGGGTAGGCGGGCCTGGAGTGGCAGGGAAGAGGCAGGCTGCCCAGATGTTCTGTCCTTCTCTGTGGTGACGTGATGGAAGGAGGGTCTGAGCTGCAAGAGGAGGAGGGGAGAGAGGAGGGGGAATGGAAGGGAAGAGCACAGAGATACTAACTGCTGCTCAAAGCCTGAGGCTGGTCTCATCACAGGTGCCTCTGCTTCGAAATCCGGGAAAGCCACTCAGACTGAGAGCCTGGGAATGGTGCTGGGGGCTTGGGGGGGCATTGCTGGAGGTGGGCGGCACTCGTTTTGAGGGGTGGCAATGGCAGGTCATGGGGGCTGCAGTGAACATCCTCTCGGCCCTCTCCCTGTTCCCATGGGGTTTGACTTACTGCAGATTAGAAGAGGGCTGTGAACTGGAAGCCCAGTGAGTTTAAAGTGTGAAGGAGTATCGGGGAGCCAGGAATGGAGGTGCAGGAAGAGAGGGAGAGTGGAAGTTCCTGGGAGTGAGCCGCGAGCCTTCTCTGGCCACTCGGGGCATAGCCAGCTCCCTCGTTGTTCTTAGGCTTTAAGCCCTGAATGTCTGTTCCATAGGCATTGATCCCCAGTCACACCCTGCCTTTGACACAGCCTTGCATTGTATTCCCATATTCGAGGTATTTCGCTTCAGTGGGACTTCCAGTCATCGGCCTGTCTCCTCATTGAATGGAAGCTATCGTGCAGGGACAATGCAGGAAGCTTCTTGCATCCCCACCTTGATGAGCACAGCAAGACTTAATAAGTACTGTTACACGAGTGAAGTAGGATTTCTGCCCAACTCTGGGAGCAATGATCCAAGCTTCATATCCCACTAATACTTTATTCCAGCTCCAGCTGACTATAACTAGAGAGCCAGGGGAATGTATGTTCAGCTTCTCTGGGAGGTAAACCCTTTGTTCAACTTAAAAGGGGCAGGTGCAGCTGAAGATTTAATTTCTCTTTGAAATCTGTGGTTAACCTCTCACTGGTCTTCTTGCCATTCCAGAACACGTCTCTGTCTAGTTGGACCAGAATGCGCTGCATGTGGATTTTCAGATTCTTAGGGAATGATGTGGCTAGTCCGGCTGACAGAGGCTGAGAAAATTCAGACAAGCATCATCATCACTCCCCTGGGGAATCAGAGAGCTGAGCTGGAAAAGGGAGGGTCTGCATAACAGCCTGGGCCAGGAGGCAGCTCCGTCTTCACAATGTCTGGGTGATTCCAAGCCAGCCAAGTTGTTTCTGGACCTTGGAGACAATTGTTTGGCATTGCAGGGTGTCGGCATGGCAACCGTATGGCCCAGATATCTCAGGGAGGTCCTAATTTTTAATATTCTGCCCTGTTGTCAGCCCATGTGGCATAAATTTTGATGTGAAAAATTGGTTATAGAATCTGTAAAACTAAAGGGAGATACGGACTTCATCCATAAATGGCTGCTTATGATGTGGCAGGGTTTGTGATTTTTCCATGCTGTACGTTAAGGGCAAAGCAGTGGATTTGGGGATATCCACTTGAATCTACATTGATGCTCACTGGCTCTGGACTGCCTCCAAAGCAGGAGGTGGAGCAGACACAGCTGGCCTTCAGTCTTTAGGACTCACAGTCGGGAAGAACATTTGTGGTTGGTTTGGTTTTCCATATGCTAATTCTCTAATAGGCGTGGGTGGGATGCGAAGGTGTTACATGGAATTTCACTTTACAGACATATTTTTAAAAGACTATCCATTGTGGGCATTTTCAGGATAGGTGTACTCATTTGCAACGTCTCCTATTTGAAACCATGAACGTTTTAGGCAAGAGTTTTCCTAAACTGGAGTTTTTTATCCTACAGTTGGGATACTGCTGAGTGAGCATGGACAAAAACTTACATCTCTGGACCTTGGGTATTTTATATGTTAAATTTGGGTGAGGGAAATTCCCTGGTGGTCCAGTGGTTAGGACTCTGCGCTTTCACTGCGCAGGGCATGGGTTCGATCCCTGGTTGGGGAACTAAGAGCCCACAAGCCTCACGGTGTGGCCGAATAAATAAATAAATTTGGGTGAAATGGTTTGTTAGGTGTGTTGATCCTTGGATAAGCTGATGATAGCTTCCTTTCTAGAAGCAAATAAATGGCTTTAAGAGAGTTCTTTTGAATGGTGTTGTGAGATTTATGGCTAGCTGAGGGATACCCCTGTCCAGAGTTGGTCCTGTAGTAACCCCTGAGGCTGCACAGGGATCCCCACTTACCTAGTAGAAGGGAACAAAGAAGATGGCTTTTCCAGCACTGTTCTCTGAGAGCAGAGGCTTCAATTAAAATAAATATAAATTAAATTATATTTAATTTGTGTAGGTGCCCAGTTCTCTTTGCCCCACAGACACCCCCAGTTCCCTTTGCCAACATGTCTGGACTGAAAGGGCTTGGTTTCCCATCCCTGAATTACTCTGTAGGGTTCCAAGGAATGGAACTGTGGCTAGCGGGTAAAAGTTGCAGGGAGAGAGATTTGTTTTTACCAGAAGCAACACTTTCTCACTGAGCTGACTGTCACGGGAATGGTCCAAAGGCTGACCAGGGTTTCTCTTCACACTCCCTGTGGCCAGGTCAGCGCTTTCTTCCAGCAGCAGTGGGAGGAGGAGAAAAAGGCCCGTGGTCCTGACTGTCTCGGAAGATGTTAGGCAGCTCTGTAACCGAGTTTGAAATAGGGCCCAATTATTATACTGCAAGAGACCTGGCGCCCTGGGAAGCAAGGCTGGCTGAACACACTGAGGCCAGGGAGGAGGGTGATGAAAAAGAAACCCATAACTGCCACAGTGCTGTCCCCTCCCTGTTCCTTTGGAGCTGCCAAACAGGGAAGGAGAGGGGGCCAAGGCTGGTCAGAGGCAAGGCTGCAAAGCCGGAAGTGCTGGTCTCAGGCTCTTTCCTGCTCCCCAGAACGAGGCCCACAAAGGTTTTCCACCCACCTGAGGCCCCTTGAGTCTGACCTTCCCATATACCACTTCTATTTCCCTCATCCAGCCTGGGGAGAGTTTCCAGGTGGCCTGTCCTGCGTCCCGGGGCCTTGCCCATTGCTTTCCAGGGCGGTGCCGGCTGGCAGTGCCCCTGAGCTGTGTTTATGGAGGAGACTGAAGCCCAGGCCTGCCTGGCTCCCCAACACCCTGAATTTCAGCCACACCCTTTGCCAGTATCTGGTTAGAGACAGTAAGGCCACCGGAGGACTTCTGTGAACATTTCAGAACCGGTAGGAGTGGCGGACAAGGGGTGTTTGGGGACAGAGGGGGCCATCATTATACTCTGTAGGCAAGGTAAGGCTCAGACCACAGCTGGGGAGACACCGAGGCAAGTCTGCCCCAGGTATGGCCTTTCCACTTTTCTGGACCTATTAGGAAGAGCTGCAAGTTTAGCCTAAGGGCACCAGTGCCACTTCCTTGCCATTCCATGAAGTGAGGTGTGGCTCCGTGGAGATGAAGACAACACTGTCTCAGAGCACAGGGTTTGGGGGGGGGGGGCGGTGACCACATCTCTTAACATGCTCCAAATTGTGGGCCCTGACGTTGCGATTCACCCAGGCCCTAGCTAGGCCAGGTCCAGGCAGAAGGAAACGGCTCAGGGTGGAAACGGATGTTGGCTACCAGGGATCAGGAGATGAAGGGATAGAAAGAGGATGCAGAATGAAGGCCAAGTGATCCCCCTTCTAGGCTCAACCCTACTCCCAAGGGGCTGTGTTTCCATAAGTGAGTCACTTCCACTCTCGGGGTCTTAGTTTCCTCATCTGTCAGATGAGGGTTGAACTAGAGGATCTCCAAGGTCCCTCCCAGCTCAAACCAACTTTGACCTTTTGGACTCATTCCTGCAAAGGTGAGGTGGCCGCAAGCCAGGGCTCGTGGTCTGATGGTGCTTGGATTAAGGAGAATAGGGCCGGGGGTGAGGTGTACAAAGACCAGACCACTTGTGTTCAGAAGAGCATGAAACCAGTTCTCATAAGGAATAACCTGTACCAAGCCCACCCCGCTCTCTTCTCTTGAAACACTGTCTGATGGAGGGACGCAGCTCGCCTTCTGCTGAAGGAGAATTCCATTGTATTTGTGCGTGTCTGGGAGGCATGCAGACACATGTGCAGGAGTGTCTCTGGGTGGACTTCAGACTCTCGACAATCCGGGAAGACCAGAAGGACTTTGCAACAATCTGCAAAGACCCCTGAGTAGAGAATTCATAGTCTCAAGCTCTTGGACTTTATTCAGAAGACAGGCATGGAATTAGGCCACAGCCTAGAAATCCGCTTTTTTTGGCCTCATTGCGAGGCATGTGGGATCTTAGTTTCTCGACCAGACATCGAACCCATGCCCTCTGCAGTAGAAGCTCACAGTCTTAACCGCTGGACTGCCAGGGAAGTCCCCGAAATACACACTTTTTGTAAAAATCAGTTTAAGGAGTTCAGAAGGTTGTCCATCTCCTGGTAACCTTCAGGTTTTCATAGGTTGCATATACAGCAGATTAAAAGAAGCAAGATGAGGGCAGAGCTAGGAGCTGCTGATACACTGAGAAGTGACAGGTGACAGCAAAGGACCAACCAGCCATGTGAGGTTGGAGCAGCCCCCCTCCCACAGGTACACACTGGTCAGAAGTGCTGAAGGCATCGTTTATTCCTTCACTTGACAATTATTTACTGAGTACCTACTGTGCCAGGACTGTTATAGGCTCTGGGGATAACAAAACAGGCAAAATCCCTGCTCTCAAAGAGCTCACATCCTAGTCGGGGAGACAGACCATAAATAGATATACAATGTGTTAGGTGATGGCAAACGCTATGAAAATAAAATAAAGTGGCAAAAGGGGACAGAAAGATGATAGAAGGATGGCGAGAAAAGGCTTGTTGGATAAGATGGTGTTTGAGCTGCAGCATGAATGGAAAGAGTGAGCCATGCAGACATCTAGGGAGAGAGTGTACCAGCCAGCCAAAGCCCAGGGCAACTATCTCTACAGGGTAAGCAAGGGTAAAAGTGGCCCAAGGTGAAAGCCCAGATCATTAGGCCTTGTAGATCATGGCAAAGATGGGCTCAGAAACATGTTCCTGAGTCATCAGGAAGTGATCAATTACATTCAGTGTACTGGCTTGGGATGTCAGGGAGCTTATGTCATTCAGTTCAGAAAGACTTCCAGCAGTGTCGTCAGATATATTAGTAAGTGTTGGTTCTTAAAGAGGTAACTAGGTTCTTTGAAAAATGTTCTATGGCTGGAACACTTCATTTCCCCACAATGTGAGATCAGTGAGGTACTTGTGTGTCCTGTGTGTGTGTGTGTGTGTGTGTGAGAGAGAGAGAGAGAGAGAGGAGGCTGGTGAGGGGGAACAGAGGGTGCTAGTGCCTGAAGAGATTTAAAAGACAAAAGATAATGGAGCCCTTGTTGAAATGTTGGAGTAGGGCAGGACGGGAGGCTGCTCTTGGGGAGAGTTTTGTGCAGGAAGGAGAATTCCTCTGTGCGCTGGTACCTGATCCAGCACCCCTTTGTTTCTTCGTCTGGTTCATCGTGTTCTCTTCAGGTGCATTCGGGACTCCGGAAAAGATGTTTTCTGGCAATGCAGGAACTTGGAATTCTTGCCCTTTCCTGCCCTCTTCTGTACAAACAGACCCTGGAGGCTGAAGCTTCCAGGGCCTTCCCGCAGACAGGGAGGTGGGCACCTATGCCTGGGTGGACACCTGAGGCCTGGCAGAATCAACGACCCCACACAGCTTTTTGTTCAGGCAGGAGGTGGGTGAGAGGGGCTGCTTTCTGGAAGTGGGCTCTGCCTGGGCCTGTCTGAGGCCATGTGCACTGATGTTTCGTGGATTTCCCAGTGCCCAGGAGACTGGTATGATGGGGCTTCATGTGGCCGGCAAGCTGCAGCCACTCTATTTTTGTGGTTCAGGTCACACACCTTCAGTCCCAGAGCCCTGTCAGTCATGCGCTTTTAGACACCGCTTTTCAGACTTCAGATTTCCATCCCTTTATCTTCTTACAGCAGCTCCGGCTTTTAGCTTCTTTAAACTAACTGCTGGGGAGGGCTTCTGACATTTCAAGGTCTTTAATTTCAAGAGGGTCTGGCCTTGATGCCAGAGGGAACCTATGTTGCCTTCCAAAGTGGCCAAGTCAGTTCCAGGGGGCTTAGCTTCTGCTGCCTCATAAGTCTGCGACCAGATTCTTTGCTTGGAAGCCATCTTTTCCCCTTCCTGTGAAATCCCTTACTGGGTGCTGGGGGACAGCTGGCGGGGGGTATGGGAGGCTGGAGGCATCATCCCAGCGTTTGGGGTAGAGCCCAGCCTGAGGCTCAAGGAGAAAGAAACTGTGATTGATTAGTGATGTCTGCTGTGGTGCTGGCGGCTTGAAGGAGTAAAGTGATTGAGCCACAGCCCCCAGATAGTTCACCAACCCAAGAGGCCAGAGGAAGAAAGGGAACCAAGGGACAGAGCGCACCCTACAGGGACCAGGGAAGGCGATGGAGGACCTTCTGGAGCCACAGGCCAAGAGGGATTCCAGGTAGGAGCAGAGGTGCCCATAGTAACGTTTTAGCACCATCTTGGTGCCACCTTGTATGGGCATGAAAATGGCAAGGGCCTTCTCCCAAAACACCAAAAGGAAATGACTTGCCCCTGGATGAACCCCCAAATTGCCCACCCCTGGTTTTTTGCAAAGCAGAAACACAGCATCACCTAGACAACCCTTCCAGCCAAGCAGGGTCCCTGAACCACACCTGGGCAGGGGCACAGAGCCAGGTTGGGGTGGACTAGCCCAAGAACTGCAGAGCATGGAGCCTGGGAGATCTGAACACCTGTGCTGGGACAAAGCTGAGAGCAAGCCAAGCTGAGAGGGTAAGAAAGGGCCTGGTCAGAGAATGAAACCGGTTGTGAGGCCCACACCTGAGCAGGAGTGTCCAGAAGAGCCAGGCCATGGGTTCCCTGAACATAGTCACAGGGGCTCTGATGGGAGATGGCAGCTGCCCACAGGTAGGGAGAGCCCTGCAGGGTCCAGACCTGCACTGACCAAGGTCAGCAGCCACCAGCCCCATGTGGCTATTGGGTGCTTGAAACGTGGCTAGTGCAACAGAAGAAACTGAATGTTTAATTTTATTTAATTTTAATTGATTTAAATTTAAAAGCCATTTCAGTTATTGGAAAACTTCTAGGAGTGTTTAGAAGAACTTCAGTATATGGAATCTACATTTTCAGCTGTAAATTTTATGAAATCTCAATATAGATAAAATATTTCAGGTGAAAATTTAGTATCTTGTTTTTAATTTGATTTTTAAAATATTTATTTATTTGGTTGCACTGGGTCTTAGTTGCAATAGGTGGGCTCCTTAGTTGCAGCTTTGTGGGCTCCTTAGTTGCAGCTTCATGGGCTCCTTAGTTGTGGCATGTGAATTCTTACTTGGGGCATGCATGTGGGATCTAGTTCCCTGACCAGGGATCGAACCCGGCCTCCTGCATTGGGAGCGCAGAGTTTTACCCACTGTGTCACCAGGGAAGTCCCAAAAATTTAGTATCTTAATTGAAATGTGCAGACTTCCCTGGTGGCGCACTGGTTGGGAGACCACCTGCCAATGCAGGGGACACAGGTTCAATCCCTGGTTCCAGGGGGATCCCACATGCTGCGGAGCAACTGAGCCCGTGCTCCACAACTGCTGAGCCTGCGCTCTAGAGCCCGGAAGACACAGCTGCTGAGCCCAAGTGCTGCAACTACTGAAGCCCACGTGCCTAGAGCCTGTACTCTGCAACAAGAGAAGCCACCGCAATGAGAAGCCCGTGCACCGCATGAAGAGTAGCCCCCTCTCGCCTCAACTAGAGAAAGCCTGCACGCGGCAATGAAGAACCAAAGCAGCCAAAAAATAATTTAAAAAAGAAAGAAAGAAAGAAAGAAATGTGCTATGAGTGTAAAGTACATACTGGATTTCAGAGACTTAGTACAAAAAAGAATTAAAATACTTTACTAATATTTTTTATATTCTGTGTTGAAATAATATTTGGATATATTGGGCTAAATAAAATATATTATTAAAATTAATTTTACCTGTTTTTTTCCTTTTTTTAATGTGGCCACTAGAAATTTTAAAATTATATATGTGGCTTGTATCCTGTTTCTTCAGACGTCGCTCGTCCTTACATGTGTTCATGACCCCTTTCTAAAGTGCTACGAGGTTGTCAGCAGAAGGTTATATATAAAGTAAAGAATGTGGCTATGTTCCTAGCTTACCTTGACTTCAGGATGAGTACTTTCTGATCCAGCTGCTGCTGAGTCTTTAGTTCCTATTTCACCATTATCTATGGGCACAGACACCTCCCAGTCTGGGCCCTCATCCTTATACCATCATTAAAACCAAGGTCAATGTTTTCTTTCAGTGTCTTCTCTTTTTAAAGTCCCTTCTAGGGCTTCCCTGGTGGCGCAGTGGTTAAGAATCTGCCTGCCAATGCAGGGGACACGGGTTTGAGCCCTGGTCTGGGAAGATCCCACATGCCGCGGAGCAACTAAGCCCGCAAGCCACAACTACTGAGCGCCCACACCTAGAGCGCATGCTCCACAACAAGGGAAGCCACTGCAGTGAGAAGCCTGCACACTGCAATGAAGAGTAGCCCCTGCTCGCCACAACTAGAGAAAGCCGTGCACAGCAACGAAGAACCAAAAGCAGACAAAAATAAATAAACCCAAACAAGCAAACAAATAAATAAAGTCCCTTCTAGACATGCAGATGGCCAAGAAGCACATGAAAAGCTGCTCAACATCACTAATCGTTAGAGAAATGCAAATCAAAACTACAATGAGGTATCAGCTCACACCAGTTAGAATGGGCATCATCAGACAATCTACAAACAACAAATGCTGGAGAGGGTGTGGAGAAAAGGGAACCCTCTTGCACTGTTGGTGGGAATGTAAATTGATACAGCCACTGTGGAGAACAGTACGGAGCTTCCTTAAAAAACTAAAAATGGAATTACCATATGACCCGGCAATCCCACTACTGGGCATATACCCAGAGAAAACCATAATTCAAAAAGACACATGCACCCCAATGTTCACTGCAGCACTATTTTCGATAGCCAGGTCATGGAAGCAACCTAAATGCCCATCGACAGACGAATGGATAAAGAAGATGTGGTACATACATACAATGGAATATTATTCAGCCATAAAAAGGGATGAAATTGGGTCATTTGTAGAGACGTGGATGGATCTAGAGACTGTCATACAGAGTGAAGTAAGTCAGAAAGAGAAAAACAAATATTGTATATTAACACATATATATGGATCTAGAAAAATGGTACAGATGAACCAGTTTGCAGGGCAGAAATAGAGATACAGATGTAGAGAACAAACGTATGGACACCAAGAGGGGAAAGTGGTGGGGCAGGGTGGTGGTGGTGGGATGAACTGGGAGATTGGGATTGATATATATACACTAATATGTATAAAATAGATAATTAATAAAAACCTGCTGTATAAAAAATAAGTAAAATAGGGCTTCCCTGGTGGCGCAGTGGTTGAGAGTCCGCCTGCCGATGCAGGGGACACGGGTTTGTGCCCCGGTCCGGGAAGATCCCACATGCCACGGAGAGGCTGGGCCCGTGAGCCATGGCCACTGAGCCTGCACGTCTGGAGCCTGTGCTCCGCAACGGGAGAGGCCACAACAGTGAGAGCCCACGTACCGCAAAAAAAAAAAAGTAAAATAAATTCAAAAATTCAAATAAAAATAAAATTGAGGTATAATTGAAAAAAAAAAGTCCCTTCTAAACTCTTGCTGTGATGAAAATCGGTTTTGGAGGAGAGGTAAGAGCAGTGGAGGCAGGGAGCCTTTCTACTCCCTTGGAAACTAGAGGGATTAGTTCCAGTCTGTTGCTTTTGGTGTTTTGTCTTTGTCCTGTTAGAGCCAGAATGACAAATAGGGCTCAGCTCTACTGCCAACTCAGAACCTGTGGAAGTGGTGTCCTGGAGCACTGTGGTGAGAAGGATTCTGAAGCTGCATGCAGACTGAGTGGGAAACAGGCAGTTGATTAGCCATGTCTGTAAAGGGCAAGTAAGGGGACTGTAGAACATGTACATTGTATTTACTGATCCTGCATTGATGAAGCTGCCTTATCCGAGAGATTTTCTCCACTTAAAGCACATGCTTTGGGACTTCCTTGTGGTCCAATGGGTAAGACTCCGCACTCCCAATGCAGGGGGACTCGCTTCAATTCCTGGTCGGGGAAGTAGATCCCACATGCATGCTGCAACTAAGAAGTCTGCATGCTGCAACTAAAAGATCCCGTGTGCCACAACTAAGACCCGGCGCAGCCTAAATAAGTAAATAAAAAGAAAGATATGCTTTAAGACATTGACCACTTTGAAGAAACAGGGATGAGGCTTGTATTGAGTCAGATGTGCAGAGGAATGTTCTTTTTTCTCCCTTTGGACATGGTACATGTTTAATATACAAGAGATGGGAAATCAAAAAGGACCTGAAAAATCACCCTAAAACCCACCATTCAGGCTTACCACTATTAACATTTTGGTGAATAATCAATTCAGATCTTTTCTGGTGGATTTTTCTTAGTGAAATCATACATTTTATCCTGCTTTGTCCCTGGTTCTTTTCATTTAACACTTTATCTTTCTATGTCACCTTTCTATGTCATTGTCTTCTTCCAAATATTTTTTAAAGGCTGCCTAGAATTTCAGCGGGTGAATGTTCCATAGATTATATAATCACAGTTCATAAATGATGGATATTTACATTAGACTGAACAATATGAAACTGTTCTTTTTAGATGAAAAATAGTCAAATGTTCGCAGTTTCATATGGTTCAACCAAATGTTCTCCTGTTTTTTATTTTCGTGAACAACACAACAATGAATATCCTTGCAGGTAAATCTTTACACATAGCCTTGATTAATTCCTTAGATAAATACCTGGAAATGGAGTTGTTGAATAAAATATCAAAAAATAAAGACATAATCTGATAGGGCTGGGATTAGGATGAGGTGAGTGAGGTGAGCGCTGTAAGTGCAGGGCTGGATCCTGTCTTTAAAATTTTAATATTTGATTTAAGAAAATATTTCAGGGCTTCCCTGGTGGTGCAGTGGTTGAGAGTCCGCCTGCCGATGCGGGGGACACAGGTTCGTGCCCCGGTCCGGGAGGATCCCACGTGCCGCAGAGCGGCTGGGCCCGTGAGCCATGGCCGCTGAGCCTGCGCGTCCGGAGCCTGTGCTCAGCAACGGGAGAGGCCACAACAGTGAGAGGCCCGCGTACCGAAAAAAAAAAAAGAAAATATTTCAGTAAAATATAATCTATGTTGATTCCTGAATATTTTTGGTGCCCCTTTACATTTTGCACCTGAGTTCCTCACTTCTCTCACACTAATCCCAGCCCTAGATAACAGTAGTATTTACCTTTTTGAATTGTTATGATGAGTGACTGCGCGTAAACCTCTCAAAACAGCATCCACGGTGAGCACAATAAATGTTGTGTACATTTCCACTCGGAAGGCATTTGTTTTCTAGTGCGTGACAAGCACTGAACTAGAAGTTGGGGTGCAAAGGTGAATGAGCCCCGGCTCCTGCTCTCTAGTTGCTTGGGCTTGGAAGGGAGCTGATGAGGGTGGGGAAGTCTGTGGGTACCATCACAGGGCATGTGCTGAGTAGAGCAAAGACTTTGCCTCCCTCACTGAGAGGGTGATGATGTGGCTGAGACTTTATTTATTTATTTATTTATTTATTTATTAAACAAGACAACTTCAATTAAAAACTTTTATTACATATATATACATTCTTTTTTATATTCTTTTCCATTATGGTATATCAGGATATTGAATAAAGTTCCCTGTGCTATACAGTAGGACCTTGTTGTTTATCCATTCTATATATAACAATTTGCATCTGCTAATCCCAAATTCCCAATCCATCCCTCCTCCCCCCCTCACCCCTTGACAACCACAAGTCTACATCTGTGAGTCTGTTTCTGTTTCGTAGATAAGTTCATTTGTGTCATATTTTAGATTTCACATACAAGTGATATCATACGATATTTGCCTTTTTCTTTCTGACTTACTTCACTTAGTATGATAATCTTTAGGTCTATCCATGTTGCTGCAAATGACATTTAAATCTTTTTATGGCCGAGTAGTATTCCACTGTATATATACACCACATCTTCTTTATCCATTCATCTGTCGATGGACACTTGGGTTGTTTCCATGCCTTGGCTGTTGTGAATAGTGCTGCTATGAACATAGGGGTGCGTGTATCTATTTGAATTACAGTTTGGTCCGGATATATGCCCAGGAGTGGGATTGCTGGATCACATGGCAACTCTATTTTTAGTTTTCTGAGACACCTTCATACTGTTTTCCATAGTGGCTGCACCAACTTACATTCCCACCAACAGTGTTGGAGGGTTCCCTTTTCTCCACACCCTCTCCAGCATTTGTTATTTGCAGACTTTTTAATGATGGCCATTCTCATTGTAGTTTTGATTTGCATGTCTCTAATAATTAGCAGTGTTGAGCATCTTTTCATGTGCCTGTTGGCCATCTGTACGTCTTCTTTGGGGAAATGTCTATTTAGGGCTTCTGGTGGCCAAGACTTTAAAGATGAGCCTATGCTGGCTGAACATGGAGAGAAAGGAATATCAGGCAGGAGGTGTGGCCTGAGTAAAGGCATGGTATGCTTTGCCCAATTCCAGGTCATTTTCTAACCTGGAATGGGGGGTGCGGGGTAGGTCAACAATGAGACTGGATGGGCGGGGGAAGACCCTGGGATTCCACCCTGAGCCGAGCATTCGTTCTGTTCCCAAGTCTCACTGACTACAGGAGAGCTCAGCCTAGAATGATCCACTTTTACTCCCAGGGGTGCCGCTTGCCCTGGGTAACAGAAATGGCAATATTGATGCCTAATACTGATTTCTTCTTATTATTTTCCTATGTTTAATTACAGTAAAATACACATAACATAAACTTTACCATATAAACCATTTAAAAATGTACACAGTGGCATTAAGTACATTCACACTGTTGTGCAAGTGTCACCACCATCCATCTCCAGAACACTTTCATCATCGTAAACTCAAACTCCGCACCCATTAAACACTAACTCTCTATTCCTGCCAGCCCTTGGAAAGCACCATTCTACTTTCTGCCTCAGTGAATGTGCCTCCTCTAGCTACCTCCTGTAAGTGGAATCATACAGTACTTGTCTTTTTGAGACTGGCTTATTCCACTTAGCATAGTGTCCTCAAGGTTCCTCCACTTTACAGCATATGTCAGAATTTCCTTCCTTTTCGTTGTTTTGTTTTTGTTTTAATTTTTGGATTTTATTTTATTTATTTTTTTATACAGCAGGTTCTTATTAGTTATCCATTGTATACCTATTAGTGTATATATGTCAATCCCAATCTCCCAGTTCATCACACACACCCCCAACCCCTGCCACTTTCCCCCCTTGGTGTCTATACGTTTGTTCTCTACATCTGTGTTGCAATTTCTGCCCTGCAAACGAGTTCATCTGTACCATTTTTCTAGCTTCCACATATATGCATTAATATACGATATTTGTTTTTCTTTTTCTGACTTATTTCACTCTGTATGACAGTCCCTAGATCCATCCACGTCTCTACAAATGACCAAATTACATCCCTTTTTATGGCTGAGTAATATTCCATTGTATATATGTACCACATCTTCTTTATCCATTCGTCTGTTGATGGGAATTTAGGTTGCTTCCATGACCTGGCTATTGAAAATAGTGCTACAGTGAACATTGGGGTGCATGTGTCTTTTTGAATTATGGTTTTCTCTGGGTATATGCCCAGTAGTGGGATTGCTGGGTCATATGGTAATTCTATTTTCAGTTTTTTAAGGAACCTCCATACTGTTCTCCACAGTGGCTGTATCAATTTACATTCCCACCAACAGTGGAAGAGCGTTCCCTTCTCTCCACACCCTCTCCAGCATTTGTTGTTTGTAGATTGTCTGATGATGCCCATTCTAACTGCTGTGAGGTGATACCTCATTGTAGTTTTGATTTGCATTTCTCTAATGATTAGTGATGTTGAGCAGCTTTTCATGTGCTTCTTGGCCATCTGCATGTCTTCTTTGGAGAAATGTCTATTTAGGTTTTCTGCCCATTTTTGGATTCCGCTGTGTTTTTTTAATATTGAGCTGCATGAGCTGTTTATATATTGTGAAGATTAATCCTTTGTCCATTGATTCATTAGCAAATATTTTCTCCCATTCTGAGCGTTGTCTTTTTCTCTTGTTTGTAGTTTCCTTTGCTTTGTAAAAGCTTTTAAGTTTCATTAGGTCCCATTTGTTTATTTTTGTTTTTATTTCCATTACTCTAGGAGGGGGATCAAAAAAGATCCTGCTGTGATTTATGTCAAAGTGTTCTTCCTATGTTTTCCTCTAAGAGTTTTATAGTGTCTGGTCTTACATTTAGGTCTCTAATCCATTTTGAGTTTATTTTTGTGTATAGTGTTAGGGAGTGTTCTAATTTCATTCTTTTACATGTAGCTGTCCAGTTTTCCCAGCACCACTTATTGAAGAGACTGTCTTTTCTCCATTGTATATCCTTGCCTCCTTTGTCATAGATTAGTTGACCGTAGATGTGTGGGTTTATCTCTGAGCTTTCTATCCTGTTCCATTGATCTATATTTCTGTTTTTGTGCCAGTATCATATTGTCTTGATTACTGTAGCTTTGTAGTATAGTCTGAAGTCAGGGAGTCTGATTCCTCCAGCTCTGTTTTTTTCCTTCAAGACGGCTTTGGCTATTCAGGGTTTTCTGTGTCTCCATACAAATTTTAAGATTTTTGGTTCTAGTTCTGTAAAAAATGCCATTGGTAATTTGATAGGGATTGCATTGAATCTGTAGACTGCTTTGGGTAGTATAGTCATTTTCACAACGTTGATTCTTCCAATCCAAAAACGTGGTATATCTCTCCATCTG
Source organism: Aethalodelphis obliquidens (assembly GCF_003676395.1). Lineage (NCBI taxonomy): Eukaryota > Metazoa > Chordata > Mammalia > Artiodactyla > Delphinidae > Aethalodelphis > Aethalodelphis obliquidens. The sequence goes on from NW_020837954.1 coordinate 42,243,575, forward strand.
TTTGTATCATCTTTTATTTCTTTCAACAGTGTCTTATAGTTTTCTTCATGCAGGTCTTTTGTCTCGCTAGGTAGATTTATTCCTAGGTTTTTTATTCCTTTAATTGCAGTGGTCAAGGGGAGTGTTTCCTTAATTTCTCTTTCAGATTTTTCATCATTAGTGTATAGGAATGCAAGAGATTTCTGTGCATTAATTTTGTATCCTGCAACTTTACCAGATTCATTGATTACCTCTAGTACTTTTCTGATGCCATTAGGATTCTCTGTGTATAGTATCATGTCATCTGCAAACAGTGACGGGTTTACTTCTTCTTTTCCAATTTGTATTCCTTTTATTTCTTTTTCTTCTCTGATTGCCAGGCCTAGGACTTCCAAAACTATGTTGAATAATAGTGGTGAGAGTGGACATCCTTGTCTTGTTCCTGATCTTAGAGGAAATGCTTTCAGTTTTTCACCATTGAGAATGATGTTTGCTGTGGGTTTGTCATATATGGCCTTTATTATATTGAGGTAGGTTCCCTCTGTGCCCACTTTTTGGAGAGTTTTTATCATAAATGGGTGTTGAATTTTGTCAAAAGCTTTTTCTGCATCTATTGAGATGATCATATGGTTTTTCTTCTTCAGTTTGTTAATGTGGTGTCTCACATGGATTGTTTTGCATATATTGAAAGATCCTTGCATCCCTGGGATAAATCCCACTTGATCATGGTGTATGATCCTTTTAATGTGTTGTTGGATTCAGTTTGCTAGTATTTTGTTGAGGATTTTTGCAGCTATATTCATGAGTAATATTGGTCTGTGATTGTCTTTTTCTGTAGTATCTGTGTCTGGTTTTGGTATCAGGGTGATATGGCCTCATAGAATGAATTTGGGTGTGTTCCTTCCTCTGCAGTTTTTTGGAAGAGTTTGAGAAGGATGGGTGTTAGCTTTTGTCTAAATGTTTGATAGAATTCACCTGTGAAGCCATCTGGTCCTGGACTTTTGTTTGTTGGAAGATTTTTAATCACAGTTTCAATTTCATTACTTGTGATTGGTCTGTTCATATCTTCTATTTCTTCCTGGTTCAGTCTTGGAAGGTTATACCTTTCTAAGAATTTGTCCATTTCTTCCAGGTTGTCCATTTTATTGGCATAGAGTTGCTTGTAGTAGTCTCTTAATATGCTTTGTATTTCGTGGTGTCTGTTGTAACTTCTTTTTCATTTCTAATTTTATTGAGTTGAGTTCTCTCCTTCTTTTTCTTGATGAGTCTGGCTAATGGTTTATCAATTTTGTTTATCTTCTCAAAGAACCAGCTTTTAGTTTTATTGATCTTTGCCATTGTTTTCTTGATTTCTGTTTCATTTATTTGTGCTCTGATATTTATGATTTCTTTCCTTCTGCTAACTTTGGGTTTTGTTTTTTCTTTCTTTAGTTCCTTTAGGTGTAAGGTTAGGTTGTTTATTTGAGATTTTTCTTTTTTCTTGAGGTAGGCTTGTACCGCTATAAACTTCCCTCTTAGAACTGCTTTTGTTGCATCCCATAGGTTTGGGATCATCATGTTTTCATTGTCATTTGTCTCTAGGTATTTTTTGATTTCCTCAGTGACCTCTTGGTTATTTCGTAATATAGTGTTTAGCCTCCATGTGTTTGTATTTTTTATGTTATTTTCCCCTGAAATTGATTTCTAATCTCATAGCGTTGTGGTCAGAAAAGATGCTTGATATGATTTCAATTTTGTTAAATTTACTGAGGCTTGATTTGTGATCCAAGATGTGATCTATCCTGGAGCATGTTCTGTGCGCACTCAAGAAGAAGTGTAATCTGCTCTTTTTGGACGGAATGTACTATAATATCAATGAAATCTATCTGGCCTATTATGTCATTTAAATCTTGTGTTTCCTTATTAATTTTCTGTATGGATGATCTGTCCATTGGTATAAGTGAGATGTTAAACTCCCCCACTATTATTGTGTTACTGTTGATTTCCTCTTTTATAGCTGTTAGCAGTTGCCTTATGTATTGAGGTGCTCCTATGTTGGGTGCATATAGATTTATAATTGTTATATCTTCTTCTTGGATTGATCCCTTGATCATTGTATAGTGTCCTTCCTTGTCTCTTGTAAAATTTTTTATTTTACAGTCTATTTTATCTGATATGGGTATTGCTACCCCAGCTTTCCTTTGATTTCCATTTGCATGGAATATCTTTTTCCATCTCCTCACTTTCAGTCTGTATGTGTTCCTACGTCTGAAGTGGGTCTCTTGTGGACAGCATATATATGGGTCTTGTTTTTGTATCCATTCAGCCAGCCTGTGTCTTTTGGTGGGAGCATTTAATCCATTCACTTTTAAGGTAATTATTGATATGTATGTTTCTATTACCATTTTCTTAATTGTTTTGGGTTTGTTTTTGTAGGTCCTTTTCTTCTCTTGTGTTTCCCACTTAGAGAAATTCCTTTAGCATTTATTGTAGAGCTGGTTTGGTGATGCTGAATTCTCTTAGCTTTTGCTTGTCTGTAAAGCTTTTGACTTCTCCATCGAATGTGAATGAGATCCTTGATGGGTAGAGTAATCTTGGTTGTAGGTTCTTCCCTTTCATCACTTTAAATATGTCATGCCATTCCCTTCTGGCTTGTAGAGTTTCTGCTGAGAAATCAGCTGTTAACCTTATGGGAGTTCCCTTGTATATTATTTGTTGTTTTTCTCTTGCTGCTTTCAATAATTTTTCTTTGTCTTTAATTTTTGCCAATTTGATTACTATGTGTCTCGGCATGTTTCTCCTTGGGTTTATCCTGTCTGGGACTCTTCTGTGCTTCCTGGACTCTGGTGGCTATTTCCTTTCCCATGTAAGGGAAGTTTTCGACTATAATCTCTTCGAATATTTTCTCACGTCCTTTCTCTCTCTTTTCTGCTTCTGGGACCCCTGTAATGCGAATGTTGTTGCATTTAATGTTGTCCCAGAGGTCTCTTAGGCTGTCTTCATTTCTTTTCATTCTGTTTTCTTTATTCTGTTCCACAGCAGTGAATTCCACCATTCTCTCTTCCAGGTCACTTATCTGTTCTTCTGCCTCAGTTATTCTGGTATTGGTTCCCTCTAGTGTAGTTTTCATTTCAGTTATTGTATTGTTCATCTCTGTTTGTTTGTTCTTTAATTCCTCTAGGTCTTTGCTAAACATGTCTTACATCTTCTTTTTTTTTTTTTTTTTTTAAATTGGCTTTCTCTTTGTGGCAAGCGGGGGCCACTCTTCATCACGGTGCGCGGGCCTCTCACTGTCGCGGCCTCTCTTGCTGCGGAGCACAGGCTCCAGACGCGCAGGCTCAGTAGTTGTGGCTCACGGGCCCAGTCGCTCCGCGGCATGTGGGATCCTCCCAGACCAGGGCTCGAACCCGTGTCCCCCGCATTAGCAGGCAGATTCTCAACCTCTGTGCCACCAGGGAAGCCCTCTTACATCTTCTTGATCTTTGCCTCCATTGTTTTTCCGAGGTCCTGGATCATCTTCACTGTCATTATTCTGAATTCTTTTTCTGGAAGGTTGCCTATCTCCACTTCATTTAGTTGTTTCTCTGGGGTTGAATCTTGTTCCTTCATTTGGTACATAGCCCTCTGCCTTTTCATCTTGTCCATCTTTCTGTGATTGTGGTTTTTGTTCCACAGGCTGCAGGATTGTGGTTCTTCTTGCTTCTGCTCTGTGCCCTCTGCTGGATGAGGCTGTCTAAGAGGATTGTGCAAGTTTTCTGATGGGAGGGACTGGTGGTGGGTAGAGCTGGGTGTTGCTCTGGTGGGCAGAGCTCAGTAAAACTTTAATCCACTTGTCTGCTGATGGGTGGGGCTGGGTTCCCTCTCTGTTGGTTGTTTGGCCTGAGGCGGCCCAACGCTGGAGCGTACCCCAGCTCTTTGCTGGGGCTAATGGAGGACTCTGGGAAGGCCCACGCCTAGGAATACTTCCCAGAACTTCTGCTGCCAGTGTCCTTGTCCTCACGGTGAGACACAGCCACCCCCGCCTCTGCAGGAGAACCCCCAACACTAGCAGGTAGGTCTAGTTCAGTCTCCCCTGGGGTCACTGCTCCTTCCCCTGGGTCCCGATGCGCACACTACTTTGTGTGTGCCCTCCAAGAGTGGAGTGTCTGTTTCCCCCAGTCCTGTCGAAGTCCTGCAATCAAATCTCGCTAGCCTTCAAAGTCTGATTCTCTAGGAATTCCTCCTCCCATTGCCGAACCCCCAGGTTGGGAAGCCTGACGTGGGGCTCAGAACCTTCACTCCAGTGGGTGGACTTCTGTGGTATAAGTGTTCAGACTCAAACTGGTATAAGACTCAGTTTGTGAGTCACCCACCCAGCAGTTATGGGATTTGATTTTATTGTGATTGTGCCCCTCCTACCATCTTGTTGTGACTTCTCCTTTGTCTTTGGATGTGGGGTACCTTTTTTGGTGAGTTCCAGTGTCTTCCTGTCGATGATGGTTCAGCAGTTAGTTGTGATTCCAGTGTTCTCGCAAGAGGGAGTGCAGAATTTCCTTCCTTTTTGAGGCTGAACACTTTCTATCATATGCATATACCACATTTTGCTTATCCATTCATTTGTTGTGGACACTGGGTTGTTTCCAACTTTTGGCTACAGTGAATGATGCAGCTATGAACGTGGATGTACAGATATTTCTTCGAGATCCTGATTTCAGTTCTTCCAGGTACATACCCAGAAATGGAATTGCTGGATCCTATGGTAATTCTATGTTTAATATTTTGAGGAGCTACCATACTGTTTTCCTTTTCTTATTATTTTTACCAGATAAGAGAGCTGAGGCACCAGGTACACTGCCTGCCCCTAGTGATGCTGGTTGACTGAATGAGTAACTTGCCCCGCAGCTAGAGGTGGGGGAGTGAGGTCAGAACAAATTCAAACCCAGGGGCCAACCCAGAGGCCAAAGGCTCTTTATCTCCAGGCTATTCCCATTTCCTGAGAGGGCCTGGCTCTCATCAGTCCTGGGAGGAGTCTCACCCTCCCTTCTCCCTTCCCTCCTTTTGGGGCAGAATCTGAGGATACAGCCATCAGGGAGCCCCCCAACCCTTTGCAGCAATTAGTTCCAAAGTTGCCAGCGATAACTGTGACTCTTAGGAAAAGAAAGGGGCAGGCAGGTCCAGCTTCAGTCACCCACGTTCAGCAGAAAAAGAGCAGCTTGGGCTGCTCATGACTAATGAAAACTTGGGGCCTTCGCCCCATGCCCACGCCACTCCCCGAGGGCCCAGGCACCTGCTACTGTGTCATCAACCCAATCACGCTAGAGATTACTCCTCCTTAGCTGATCCTGCACACCCAGTAGACAGGGTTAGCGTTTGTACCTGACCTCCACGGTGCCTGGTATGTGGTGAGCACTCTGATTCTGGGATATTTGAACCTACAGGGCCTCCTGTATGATGGGCCCAGGGCAAAGAACTTTACCCATGTTCTCTGACTTGACTCTGTGAGCTAGGGACTGTTAGTGTCTCCATTTGACAGATGAAGATACTATGGCTCAGAGAGCGAGCGACCTGTTTGCTGTTGCAGCCAATCCTCTGCAGTGCTGGGATAGGCAGCAGGGGGCTGCTCACCACAGACTCATACAGGAGAGGGGAAATCCATGGCCGCTCCAGGCTCGTTAGGTTTGGGAGGTCTCACCTGAAGCCCCCACTTGAATCCCTAGATTAGGCAGGAGGAAAAGAGGGGTGATTCCAAACCTGGTGGACCCCTGTGCCCTGCTTGTCCGCCTTCCCCTCTTTGCAGGGTTCTGTGAGCTCCGGAGGTGGAAAGTGCTCTCCTTTGTTGCGAACAGGGCTGTGTGGTCAGGACACCAGCCCAGCCCTCCATCCTCCTGGACTCCACATGCTCCCGTGACCCGGGGAGCCCTGACTGCTCAAGACAATGACATCACTCTGTTCTCTCAGGACGCAGGCCTGTGGCATTTCTGAGGCCCGATATTTCACAGGCCTGGGGAGCCCCACTAAGTCCGCCATCACTCCAGACACAGTTCTCTGCCCCAGCATGGGGGTGTTGGTAGCAGCTGAGCCTGTCCTCAGGGCCCGTCTAAACCACAAGCCACCACGATGGTCATTAGAGAAATGATATTCCTTCTAAAATTACTTCCTGCTGGTGAGTACTTGCATACACAGAGCATGTCAAAGACCAGGTGTTAGGACTATTGATTTTCCATAAGTTACGTGGTGGTGGTTTGCCCCAAAGGACCTCTGAGAGACATCAGAATTGATAAAGATTATGTTTGCACTTGGTAGCTTTTTTTTCTTTACATGCAGACAATTCAAGCTGCACGGTGAGGTCAGTACCCTTCACAGGGGCTTGGAACCTGGGACCGCGCTTGTCCTCTAGAGGCGATTCCTTGCATCGTTCCTTTGCACACTACCAGCTTGGACGCGTTGTATGTTGGAGCACACAGGCCTGAAGTCAGCCAGGCCCAGGGTCAAATCCCCTGCTTTATTGATCTCTTAATGTTCCCTCTGTTCACTGCGTCCCAGCCACACTGCCCTCCTGTCTTAACATCAGGAAGTCAAGTTGTTCTGCCCCAGGTCCTTTGCACAGGTGGTCCCCTCTGCCGAGAGCCTCCACCCCCACCCAGAGCTGACCATACTGGCTCATCTCTCCTGCCTTTTATCTTGCTTTATGGCCTTCCCCACACTTATCACTCCTGCAGATGATCTTGATTATGTGTTCTTTACCGCTCTCCAACTCACCCCCTTTACCTGAGAGCTCCCTTCTGTACCACCAGAGCAAGACCTGCCATGCAGCTACCTGTAAATACGTGTAGTTACCATGGGGCAAGTGACCTGACCTCTCTAAGCCTCTGTTTCTTCATCTGTTCAGTGGGCATAATTACTCATGAGGGCTACATTAAAAGAGATATACCATACACATGGGGGGTGGCATAGAGCAGGCACATCACAAATGGTGAATCGCTAATGTCCTTCACTTGAGTTCCTTGAGAGCAGAGAGCACGTCTGTCTCGTGCTCTGGTAGGTTACAGGCACCGGAGAGTGTTTACCTACCAGTAAACATTGACCGAATCAGCGGGAAGCTGACCATTATTGGTAAGGCTGCTGTTTCTTTGCTCACAGCTTGGCCCTTTGTGGGCCGTATCACCCGTGTCTTGGTTGCCAGGACATCGGAGCGTCTGCCAGATTCACACTTGTCCTCTTACAGGTTTTGATTCTTGGGCTCAGGCGAGTAAGGAGCTTGGTGTAATACTCCAGGAAGCTTGTCCAGGGTAGGAAAGATGGGGTGATGGTCATCACAGGAGTTAAGACCGTGGACCCTGAAGTCTAACTGCCTTGGGTTTAAATCTAGCTTCACTGGTTATTAGCTGTGTGATCTTGGGCAAGTTACTTAACCTGTCTGTGTCTCAGTACCTACATCACAGGGTAGTTATGAGGATTTGACTGTTTACTATAAGTAGTGCTCTTAGAATGGTGCCTGGCACTTAGTAAGTGCTATGTTAAGATTGTTATTATTATTATCCCTCTGTCTTCTCTGCTTCCCTGTGTTGTGTCTTCACTCACGTAAGATACAATCATTAAACACCTACAATGCATCCAGAACTGTGCAGGGTACCAGGGAATCAAAGGTGAACCAGTATCCTGGCCCCTGTCCTCAAGGTGCTTACAGTCAGGCGGGAGAATACATGATGACAGAGGTGTGGATAGATACCAGGGGACGACAGACCTAAGAAGAATGATCAGGGCTTCCCTGGTGGCGCAGTGGTTTAGAATCCACCTGCCAATGCAAGGGACACAGGTTCGAGCCCTGGTCTGGAAAGATCCCACATGCCGTGGAGCAACGAAGCCTGAGAGCCACAACTACTGAGCCCACGCACCACAACTACTGAAGCTTGCGCGCCTAGAGCCCATGCTCTGCAACAAGAGAAGCCCGCGCACTGCAACGAATAGTAGCCCCCGCTCGCCACAACTAGAGAAAGACCGCGCGCAGCAACGATGACCCAGAGCAGCCAAAAATTAAAAAAAAAAAAAAAAAAAAGAATGATTCCGCTCAGCCGTTCCCCCTCCTGGTTTGGAAAAATAGATTCCTGCCTCAGGGCGCTCACACCTGCCTTGCTGAACATCTCTCTCTGACCCTGTCCTGGGACTAGACTCATCCTGACTTCTCAGAGCTGTCAGGGGCCATGGAGACCTGCATCTCTTCCTTCTCTCCCACCCAACCCCTGCTTCAGTTCCTCCAGGAAAGGCTGTCGGCTCTTCGGCCACAGGGAACGGGGAGTACAGCCGCCTCCTTGATGCTGGCAGTGGGGCCATCCTGCCACCTTCCAGCCTCAAGGACCCTGGACCACCACTGTCAGCAAGGACAGAGGAACACAAATGTCGGGGAGTGGGGTTGGCGGGTTGGTGGCACACAGATAGGTATAACTGAGGAACCCTCGGCCCCGCCTCAGCTCCTGGGGCTGCCGCTTCAGGTAACTCGCCCTGCCTGGTGTGTTCCGAGGAGGTGATGGTTGGGAGCCAGAGCAAGGAGGTTCTTTTCACGTGGGCTGCTCACTTGTGACAAATGCTCCAGGGCAGAAAACTTACCACCTGGCCTCCGCTGAGCAGGCACGTGAGCAAACGCCGGGACTCCCGGCTCTGTACCACGGCTCTGGTTCCTCAGCTTACCGTGAACTTGGGCAGATTACATCTCTGTCCTGCGCCTGTTTCCTCAACTGCAAAATGGGGACAATGCGGAGGATCAGGTGAGATTATGTGTTGAAACGTGTGGTACTGGGCTTGGCTTTATTATCACTTGTTATGCTGGTGTCATTTATTATTGTCATCATTTTCCAGGGACATTTAGGTCACACCTACTGCCCATCCCACGTGGAAGCAGGATCTCATGTAAGAAAGGTCCTTTCATTTTCCTAACAAACTATCCTACATGCCATTGTCTGCATTTACATTCTAGGGAGGCTGTTGTAGTTTGTAGGGAGGAGAGGCCCCCAGGTTTCCGCAGACACCGGACACCTGGAGTTGCAGCTGCAGTCGAAGGGAACTGAGGCCTTCTCTCCTGTCCTCCCTCAGGGACCATGTTGTCCTCACACAGAGGCTTGTGTCTCCTGGACGCACACTCGTGGTCCTCACTAGCCCTGGCTTCTCTGTCCTTCTGCTGACATGTGGCCCGTGACTGTGGTGACCCAGCCCCAGATCTGCCTTGTGGCCTTCACCTCGTGTCTTTGCCCAGCCAGTGCAGTCTCTCAGTGTTCTACTGATCTCGGAGGGACAGCAGTGAACCGTGGCTTGAAGCGAGATCTTAGTTCCCTGCCCAGGAATTGGACCTGGGTAGCCTGGATGAAAACCAGGAATCCTAGCCACTAGTCCCCCAGGGTCTACAGGCTAGAAGCAAAGTTCCCCTGGCTCTCCCCCCTACCCTTTGAAAGCAAAAATATTTCAAGGAGGCAAAAACTGTAAAAACAGGTGCAAAGTTTATCATTAGAGACACGGTACAACAAGGGGGAGAGCACACAGAGAAACAGTTTATTTATCTAAGACTGAAGCAAGGCAGAAATACACACCCGGAGAGAAAGAGAAAGGGTATGGGCGTCATCCTCCTCTGTAGAGGTGATTTAAATCCCTTATACAGGACAGTCCTTCCAGGTCTTTGTTTACCTTTGGCCAATTATCTAGTTTCTTTTTTCACACCTGACCTGCCCTAGGGCCCTCCCCAGCGTGCCTGCGCAACTTTTTGCTAAGATGGATCCCACCGCAGAGGCCCCTGGGGGTATGTCCACAGATTATTAGGGGGTGGCGCCCCTCCCTTTTTGACCCCCAAGGAGCCTTCCTGCGCATGTGCAGACAGGGAAGTTTTCCTCGACCTCAGGAGTGGTCATCTTATCTCTTTACTTCAGCAGAGCTCAGCTTCTGCCACTAGCTTTGTCCTTAGAGCGTCTGGGGGGAGAACAAAGCTTCACTTTTACTCCACTTGACAAACACCAGCTGTGCAGCCCAGGGGCCCATCTACCTCCTACCTTACTACCTCCTGAGAGAGCCTCTGATCGGCCCAGCCCCTCCCTCTGAGCCCGGCCACAGAGGTTGAATGTCACTAGCCAAGGCCTAGATGGGCCACCTTTGGGTCAGTGTCCACACTGGCCAGATGGCTGTGGCAAAGCAACCAGAGTCGTGGGGCGCAGATCACATAGATTACGGCAGCTGGGGCTATGGGGATGCGGTGGGCGGTGGGCCCCTTAAGAAGGAGGCGGGCAAGGGACTCTCTGGAGGGATATTAACGTTGTATTTCTCGGCGAGGATTTGGATGGCACAGGTGTATGCAGTATCAAAATTCATCTAAAGGTACACTTAAGATTTGTGCGTTTTACGTCCACACACAAAACCTTAAACATGTTTTGAACTCTAGTTAATGATATGCATGCTGAAGTGTTGAGGGGTGATGTGTTTCAAAGCTTTCTTTGAAATACATCAAAGAATTAAGGTGGATTGATTGACAGATGGAAGGATGGATGGAGGGATAGATACACGATAAAGCAAACACAGCAAAATGCAATAGAATCGGGGTGGTGGGTACATGACTGTTCACTGTATAATTCCTTCAACTTTTCAGTACCTTTGAAATTTTTTACAATAAAGTGTAAAAGTTTTAATAAAAAAGCAAGGGAGTGTGAGTGGGCAGGTGCTGCCTGACACGATTTGTTCTTCCTCCAGTTAGAAACACAGGACACTAGCGCCCCGGGCCTGCTACAGAAGGCTGAGCATCTCTTGTCCAGCCCCTAACTGCTGTCAAAAGCTGAAATGAGTTGATGAATAATTGAGAGAGTCTCCAGGATATGTGGGTCGCTCACCACTCCTGGTTTTCCAGATCAGGTCCCACATCAAGCTAGGTCCCCAGGAAGTGGCATAGCTGGTGCTGATTTGCAGTTTTGCTTGCTGTTGACAAGGCTTTTCAGAATTACAACTCTGCGTCACACCCTCACTTTTATAGACCCCCTCTCAGCATCTTTTGTACCATCAGCACTGGCATCATTGTTGTATTTCCACTGTGTGAGAATCCCCAAGATAAAATCCCCTCGGGTCTGGTTGCTATTGTAGACCCAGCTCAGTAGGCCTCTCCTAGATGCTCAGTAAATGTTTACTGGCTAAATGGAAGACTGAGTGAATTGCAGAATTCAGTGGAGGAAAGAAGCATCTCTCTCTTGACCGGTGGATAGGCTCTCTTTAAGCAAAGAGTGAGAACTAAGCGTCGCGCAGTGCTTCCCTTTTTGTGTGGCTAGAAATTCAATATAGCAATTATTACTGCTCCCGTAGCCTGGGGTCCCTCACCAGGAGTGGGAAAGCTACCCACTCCCTCTCTTTTACGACTCTGGATTTTTTTGTCTTCTTGTATCTGATGTTACAGGGAATACATAACAAATAAATGAACAAAGTCAAGTCCAATTCTTCCATTTTGCTGTTGAGGAAAACAACTCAGAGAGGTTAAGCGACTTGCCTGAAGGTGAACAGCAGCCTCCTGGACAGCAGAGCCAACACAGATCCAGCCTTTCCTGCTTCCACAGTTCTTTCTCCTGGATCACACTGCCTCTTGTATTCAGATCGGAGGCGAAACTACAGCTTGGAAATGATGCCACTGCCTCTAAAATGAGATACACTAGCCGAAAATCCTAACTGTGTAGGGTCCAAACCAGCAGAAAACTCTCCACTTGATCCTCTTCTGGGTATTGAGTGACTAATTCTCAGGACGCCCAGAAAGCTCTCCAGAGCACCAGGAGCTCTGCATTGTCCCTGAAGTCTCCTGAGTCCTGGAAGACTGTGGTGCTGAGAAGCCAAAACGTTTCTTGGAATCAGTGACCCTGCACGTCCAGAGCAAACTAGCAAAGGTGTCTGCCACTGCCTCCATCAGGTCCCCACACCCTGCTTCCCAGCTGCATCGGGAGGGAGGGCCAGTCAGATCTGAAGAAAGGACCTGGCGGGCCACCTGGTAGCCTGATTTACAAGGAAGAATTGAAGGACGGAGAGACCATCCTCGTTTAAAGCCTTGTTTAAAGTTTGTTTGTGCAGACGAGGGCTGGGATGCAGGCCTCCAGGCATCCCAGCCACAACTCTTCCCACCATGTCACGCTGCCTCTTCACAAAGCCACGGAACAGTTGTCCTGCATTAGGGTGAACCAGAAGGCAGTTGGAACGGGTTGACAACCGACTTCACAGAAGCCTCTGATACAGTTGTTGGTGGATGAATTTAGTGGAGATGCTGCCAAATCGGACCGGCACCAACATGTCAGGCCCAGGAGACCACAGCACTCCTACCAGTAACCCCAGCACCAGTGCATCCCCAAGACCCAGCGTAGCTGGTGGCATTGACTTTATTCCTGCATTGAGTGAGCACCTGGCCTGGCCTAGTGAATTGTGGTCCCAGGCCTCACTAGTTTCCCACCTGGAATCACTTGGAGATAATGAGATTTGTGGGCTTTTCACGGGGTACATCCTCAAGGACCAGAAGGTTCCAGCAGGTTTCCATCAACCCAGAACTCAATGGGTTGGAAAATAGTCAAGTCTCCACAGCCTCAGAAACTCAAAAACTCAAGCCAGGGTCTGGAAAAGTCAGCACCTAGAGAGAGAGGGAGTGTGTACGTGACCCAGGCTCATGTTTGGGTCTGTCGACGACGTGGCTTTTTTCTCGGCCAGTGGATAGAGGTCATCAATTATTTTCCCTCTGGGGCCTCTGAGGGATGCCTTGGAGAGGCTTAGTGGCTAAGCCCACCTGGAAGTCATCACTTTGATGGGATCGCCATTTTGGCGTCTTTGGTCTTAAGTTAGCATGACAGACCTCAGTCGTAGGCGAATGTGCTGCTGGGATACCTGGGAGGCTGGGAACCAGCTGCTTCAGGTGATCAAAACCTCCGAAGGCTTTACTTTGCTAGAAGGCTCACCCTCTGCACTTCTCTGTTGCTGGTCTCAAGCCTAAGGCCTAGGAGGGCCTTGTTGGCCCACTTAAGTCCCGTGGTTGCCCGTTGGTGGGAAGAAGTTGGATGTCTCCAAAGGGGCCTGAAAGGACCCCTCTGGCTTCCGTGGTAATGTTGGGGGGTGGGGTGGGAGGAGATGCTTGGATTTACCTTCTCACTGAGGTTGCCCTCAGAGACAAGAGGCATTTCTCTGAAAGGAAACCAGGGTGCTGCTCAGAAGGGGAAATGGATGCTGGCCTTCCCAGAACAAAGGCTGTCTCCATGCCCAATGTAGAAATTGTTCTACAATTTATTTTTGTTAATTAATTTAATATGAACATGTGGTTTGTTGGTCATTGTCAGTGATGTAACCTGTAAGATTCTTAAAAGCGAGAGGCAACGCCACAATGCTTTATTGCTACGTACCCATACGTGCATCTGTGTCCACAGAACTCATATTTGTAGACACTTTGACCCACACCATCTTGCCTGATCTTTGCAAGATTCCTGGGAAGCAGTTTTACCGGATTCAGTGCTCCCAGGAGAATGCCCCTTTGCTTCAGGAAACCAACATCTTGGACGGCTTTGCAGGCAAACAGGAAGGTGGGGGAAGAGAAAAGTGTCTCAAGACATGAGAAATGAACCCAGGCTGCCTGCACTGGGAACAGCTCTGCAGGGGCGGACTCCCAGAATCATCTGTCCTTGCTGCCTCCCCAGAGGAGCTGAGACATCGGCCTGGGCTTTACCCTTTGGTTTCACTGTTGATGATTTTAAGATGACAGAAGCAAATGAAAAAGTTATAAAAATAGTAAGGCTCTCATTGGCCCCCCAGATGCTGCGGTGGAGAGTGATTGAAAGATTCACATTAAGAATGTGGCTCCCGAAAGCACCTTCCTTCGCTCAGACCCGCGGAGGAAATTTCCCTGCACACTTTACCTCTGGTCTGGGAACAGAATCTTAGCCCCGCTGGTAATGGTCCCAGAAAATTACCAGCCCTTGGAAATGAGGACGGAGAATGAAAATGCTATTTCAGCCCTATCTGGAAAGAATTAAATGCACAAACCCTCCATCCCAGTTCCATTATTGATGACAGTTAAACTGTGTTACAGACGCATACATCAGCTGGGAAGGCACCCCACACACAGCTCTCGGAACCCACGGAGCTCCTGGGACACTTGTGATTCTCGGAGGAGGCCCCTGTGCCCACAGGGAGGGAGAGAGGGGCTTCCAGACCCCAATTCTCAACTTCAGTGGCCTTTACCTTAGGGTTAAATCATAAGGGAGATTCTTTTTGGAAGGGCTGGTCTTTGCTTTTTTTCTACAAGACTTAATATTTTAAACATTTACATAGATCAATACCTTGTAGTAACCTATAATGGAAAAGAACCTGAGAAAGAGTATATATATGTATATATAAAACTGAATCACTTTGCTGTACACCAGAAACTAACACAATATTGTAAATCAAATATACTTCAATAGAAAAATTATAGTCACTATAAATATTTAAAATGCAGAATGAATTCAAGAAAATAAAAATCACCTAAAATTCTGTCAACAATTTTTTTTATATAGAAATGTTTGAAGTTGGTCCCCAAAAATCTCTTGGAAGGACCTGACTCGACTTCCCGTGTCTCTACAGGGGGTGATCCCAGGTAGGCCAGCTGTGTTGGTGAGGATACAACCCAGTGAGACCAGGGCCTGTCCCCACCTCTCCTGCTCTTGGTCAGGGCGGTAGGAGGGGGTTTTCCTCCCACAGACATATGCCAGGCCCTGACCTTGACTCTGGCCTGCCAGGCCTGTGGTCACAGACCACAGGGCACAGAAGCTCGGGCAGGAAAGTGAGTACATGCCGCAGCAGGACAAACCCTCACCTCTGCCACGATGAGCAAAAGTGATATGGAACAGAAAGCCCAGTGCCCCGGGCTTCAGTCTCCCTTCACTAGCTGTGCAATCCCCCCTTGAATCTCTCCATTTCTCAATCTGTAGAAACGCAATTATAATACACACGGGCTTAGATGAGATAGTGCACGTGAAACTGCTTTACAGACTGTCCAGTGCCGTAAAAGCATAGGGAACCACAGTCGTCACTGTAGTGGGTATGGTAAGTGGAACCCCACAGGAACTGCTAACTTGAGAGGGGTTTGGATGCCCCTCCTGGGCACAGATCAGGTGGCATCTTGCTGTGTCCCTCTTTTAAGACAGGAACCTGGGGTGGGAAAGGGGACCTGTGGATGGCTTTGTCTCAGCCTCAACGCTAGCTTAATAATAGTGCTATTTGTGGAGCAGTAACTCTATGCCCAGCACCGGCCTAAGCGTTTTACACACATGATCTTGTTTTCTTCTTCCAGCATCCCTGTGGGATAGTTACTGGGGCACAGAGAGGTTAAGTAACTTGCCCAAGGCTACACAGCTAGTCAGGGGCAGAACCGGGACCCCCACATAACTTGTTTCATTCTTAAGTTAGTGCTCTTAGCCCGTTGGCCAGACCACCTCTTTGTTTCCCATTATGACCTATACCCTGGGATGGAGGGAAAAGGTGGGTCAGCTGCTTGATGGCATTGCTCGTGATAGGCCCTGCTCCTCCTGGGAGAGGAGACCGAAGCCGAGGCAGGCAGGGCAGGGAGTGGAAGCACCATTCCAGAGCCCAGGGGAGCGTAACTGACTGCCCCTCAGCTGTCTCCTGTCCCCCGTCTCCTTCCACACCCTTCATTGGTCTTATGGCCACAGAAGTCCTTCTTTGTGCCTAACTTGGCCAGCCTCCTGGCCCAGCCTAGACCCAGCTGCTCTTCTGCTCTCTGGGGAGATGGAGAATTATTCCATCCTACCCACAATAATCTTCTACCAAACTCACAGATCTAAGTAAAGCCCCTCCTTCCTTTGGTCTTTAGTGTAGTGAGGTTGGCTTCCCATCACCCATCTGGTTTGCAGGCCCTGTGGAGAGGCTGGCAGATGCCTCCTGGGGACAGTGACTGTAGTTCCCGGCTCCCCTCCAGGGTGAGGATAGGGTTGGCCCACTGGGCAGCCTTGTCCCAATGTCGAATCACAGTGTTGGGACCACAAGACATTTGGTTAATCTTCCTTTACAAGTGCAATGTTTCTTTAATGATCTACAATGAGAAATCTACCCGTAGATGATAAGAAAATTAGATAGAAGACAAGCGCCTCCACTTACTAAGCCCTAAGTGTGTGTCGTGAACTTGTGCTGATCACTTTATACATATTATGTAATCCTTTCAACCCCCAAGCTGGTCCTCTTCTTTTTTTAACCCATTTTACAGATGAGGAAGCTGAGACTCAATAGAAGTTAAGTATCTTGTCACTGATTGGATGGCCAAATTTGTGGAGGAGCTGGGATTAAACTCGTTCTGTTTCGCCGTAAAGACTGGGCTCCAGACGCCTCAGCACACTGTCCCACCGCCTTGCAAAGAAACCCAGGCACTTAAGTACATATTAGGAATAGCATTGACTTCTCCCTACTCTCTCCATTCCTTCATATCTAAACCAGATAGAAAAGAGATTTCTTTATGGCTGCTCTGTAGGGTTTAGCACTTTCCTTTCAGACTATTTCTTAGACAGGCTTGGCTCTTTATTCTCTGAACATTTCAAAATACAATTGGACGAACACAAGCTATTTGAGTCAATTAGATGGTGGTTTCTCCCCTCTGTAGCGTTTACTGAGTACTTAATGTAGGTCAAGAACTTTGTATTAATTATTTTTATTTAGTTCTCATAATAACCTGAGTTAGGTGGTGTCATCGTGAGGTATTGCAGTCAGGTGGTTAAGCACTCGGCCCTTGAAATCAGCCTACCTGCTCTTCTGCTTGCTAGCTGTGCGAGCTGGTGTGACCATGGGCAAGTCACTTAACCTCTCTGTGCCCAGTTTCCTCATTTGGAGTAATGCCTGGCATTATAGTAAGCATTAGTTATTACAGACCCACTTTACGGTGTGGACATTGGAAGGAAGTAGCTTGCTCAGCTGAACTGGGAGAGCTGACATTTTAACCCAACGAGTCTAATAATGCCAAGACCCTTGCACTTAACCACTACCACTCCTTAGTAGCCCCAATTCTTTCGCTTTTTTTAAAAATTAATTTTTAGGGCTTCCCTGGTGGCGCAGTGGTTGAGAGTCCGCCTGCCGATGCAGGGGATGCAGGTTCATTCCCCCGTCCGGGAGGATCCCACATGCCGTGGAGCGGCTGGGCCCGTGAGCCATGGCCACTGAACCTGTGTGTCCGGAGCCTGTGCCCCGCAACGGGAGAGGCCACAGCAGTGAGAGGCGCGCATACCGCAAAAATAAAAAAAAATTAATGTTTACTGGAGTAGAGTTGATTTACAACGTTGTGTTAGTTTCAGATGTACAGCAAAGTGAATCAGTTATACATATACATATGCCTCCACTCTTTTTTATATTCTTTTCCCACATAGGTCATTACAGAGTATTGAGTAGAGTTCCCTGTGCTATACAGTAGGTCCTTATTAGTTATCTATTTTATATATAGTAGTGTGTATATGTCAATCCCAATCTCCCAATTTATCCCCCTCCTTACCCCCTTGGTAACCATAAGTTTGTTGTCTACATCTGTGACTCTATTTCTCCTTCACTTTTTAAAGCGACTTTAATGAGGTATAATTTACACACCATAAATTACATTCTTTTTTTTTTTTTTTCCGGCCGCACTGCGTAGCTTGTGGGATCTTAGCTCTCCGACCAGGGATTGAACCCACGCCCTTGACAGTGAAAGCACGGAGTCCTAATCACTGGACTGCCAGGGAACTCCCCAGATTCATTCATTTTAAGTGCACAATTCAATGACTTTTATTAAATTTATAGAGTTGCACAGCCATCACCATAAGCAAGTATAGAGCATTCCTGTTATCCCAGAAGGAGCCCTCCTGCCCATTTACAGTCACTTCCCCTTCCCAGTCCCAGCCCTAGGCAACCACTCATCTACTCTCTTTCTCTATGGAGTTGCCTTATCTGGACATTTCCTAGAAATGGAATCATACAATATATGGTCATGTGTCTGGCTTCTTTCACTTAGCATGATATTTTTGAGGTTCATCCAGGTTGCAGTTTGCTTATCGGTAGTTTGTTGCATTTTATTGATGATTAGTATTCCATTGTATGGATAGACCACATTTTGTTTATCCATTTACCAGTTGATAAACATTTAGATTATTTCCAACATTTGACTATTATGAATACCTTTTATTTTATTTGTTTTATTTTTTTATTTTAAAATTTATTTTATTTTTTTACTTTTGGCTGTGTTGGGTCTTTGTTGCTGTGCGCAGGCTTTCTCTAGTTGCAGCGAGCAGGGGCTACTCTTCTTGGCTGTGTGCGGGCTTCTCATTGCGGTGGCTTCTCTTGTTGCGGAGCACAGGCTGTAGGCGCACAGGCTTCAGTAGTTGTGGCACGCAGGCTCTGTAGTTGTGGCTCGCGGGCTCTAGAACGCAGGCTCAGTATTTGTGGCGCACGGGCTTTGTTGCTCCGCGGCATGTGGGATCTTCCCGGACCGGGGCACGAACCCGCGTCCCCTGCATCGGCAGGCGGACTCTCAACCACTGCACCACCAGGGAAGCCCATAGTTTATACATTTTTACGTTAAGAATTTTTGAATGAGTTATTGACTGACCACCTTGAGTCAGTTTTTAAGGCTTTTCTTGGCAACAGTTCTTTGAGATATAATTCACATATCATACAATTCATCCGTTTAAAGTATACCCTTTGATGGTTTTCAGTCTATAGCTCATTTTTAACGCTCATCTCTGACCTTTTATAAAAGCTTTTTTTTTCTAATTACAGAAGTAATACATGTTCCATTCAGAAAACTTGGAAAGACAAAAATCAAAGAAAAAAAGAAAACATAGTGCCATCACCTAAAGATATGCATTGTTAACAGTTTTTTTAATTTTATTGAAGTATAGTTGATTTACAATGTTGTATTTAATTTCTGCTGTACAGCAAAGTGACTCAGTTATACATATATATTCTTTTTCATATTCTTTTCCATTATGGTTTATCACAGGATACTGAATATAGTTCCCTGTGCTATACAGTAAGACCTTGTTGTTTACCCATCCCATATATAATAGTTTGCATCTGCTAATTCCAAACTCCCAGTCCTTCTGTCCCCCAGCACTCCTGCCCCCTGCCGGCAACCACAAGTCTGTTCTCTATGTCTGTAAGTCTGTTTTTGTTTCATAGATATGTTCATTTGTGTCATATTTTAGATTCCACATATAAGTGATATCATATGGTATTTGTCTTTCTCTTTCTGGCTTACCTCATTTAGTATGATAATCTCTAGATCCATCCATGTTGCTGCAAATGGCATTATTTCATCTTTTTAATGGCTGAATAATATTCCATTTTACATACACACACACACACATATATATATATATATAAATGGGCAATGTATATATACATATACATAAATGTCAGTGGACATTTAGGTTGTTTTCTTGTCTTGGCTATTGTAATAGTGCTGTTATGAACATAGGGATGTATGTCTCCTTTTGAATTAGACTTTTGTCTGGGTATATGCCCAGGAGTGGGATTGCTGAATCATACAGCAACTCTAGTTTTAGTTTTTTGAGGAACTGCCATGCTGTTTTCCATTGTTAACATTTTTTTAAACAAGAATGATACTTAATATATATACTGTGCTGGGGTTTGCTTTTATCTTTCTCAGTTCTTTTGTCTCTCAATTATGTCTTCAACATTCTAGGTCTGCTAATCAACATAATTATCACTGATGATGATAACAATAGCAATAATAACCACAGTACTCCCCACTTACTGTGAGATTGCAGTGTGCCAGGCACTTGTGTGTTGCATACTTTATGGGCTTAATCCCAGTTAATCCTGGAAATAATTTTATGGCATTGGTACTATGCTCATCACATTTTACAGCTGAAAAAAACTGAGGCTCAGAGGTTAAGTAATCTTTTTTTTTTTTTTTGCGGTACGTGGGCCTCTCAGTGTTGCGGCCTCTCCCGTTGCGGAGCACAGGCTCCGGACGCACAGGCACAGTGGCCATGGCTCACGGATCCAGCCTCTCCGCGGCGTGTGGGATCTTCCCGGACCGGGGCACGAACCTGTGTCCCCTGCATCGACAGGCGGACTCTCAACCACTGCGCCACCAGGGAAGCCCAGAGGTTAAGTAATGTGCCTAATATTAAACAGTAAGAGAAGGAGCTGAGGCTTAAACTCTTATCTGTGTGACTTCAAAACCCCTGGTCACTAAACTATACTTCAGATTAAAGACGTTCAGGATTGGTTCAAATAAACGGCTTCTCTTGAGACCAATCAGGAGGACCCAGGGGTTACAGCGCCCTTGTCAAGAGCAACCGTGGGGCCTGCCAACACACTCTGTTCGGAGTGGAGTTGTCTCAGGCCCAGTGCCCTTTTTTCTCCTGGCTGTGTGTGGTCCCCTCTCTGCCCCTTGAAGTCCCCCTCCCTCCTTCACCTTTCAGAAAGGGAGTGGAAGGGGCAGGTGGGTATTGCTGGAGACATGGCCTACATCACAAGAAGAGTGGGGACCCCTCTGGCACAAGTTCTTTACAGCTCTCCCCACCCCAACCTGTTGGTGGAGAATTGTGGAACAACTGCAAGAGCACTGGGCGCTGCTCCTCACAAACACCCGCCCGTCCCCCACTCACTTCCCATGTCCCCCCACCATGTTCCAGCCTCTCAGTCACTTTAGGGGTGTCTTCCCCTGGGTTCACCAAGCCAGATAGCCAGTGGGAGGCTTGTGGCTGCTTAGCGAGAACAGCGGGCTGGCTGCTTGGTTGCCATGGCAACAGCTGTTGTAAGTGGTCGCTGTGGCAGAAGATTTAATTTAATAAACTAAATTTGGGGGCCCAGTGGGAAGGTCTGGTACAGGCTTTACTGGGTACCTTCTGTGGCGCTGGGGCTGTAGCAGGGCATGTGTCGGAGGAGGGCTTTTGTCCTGCAGAGGTAGGCCCGGTGATGAGAACTACATCCTGTGTCCTCAGAGATCCTGAGACTCGGCTCTAGACGTCACCCATGAGCGGCCGGCTGAGGCCTTGCACCGCTGCTTGCAGCTCAGAGGTATCAGAGCAGCCCTACCGCTGGGAACAACTGGAAAATCTGGACAGAGTGTGCAGACCTTCTGCGCGAGGTCGAGACTGAGGTGGACAGGGCAGGTGTCCGCCGCTAGGGATCCATCTCGGTGTGTGCAGTGGCCCTGGGGAAGCAGAATGCTGTTTCTGGGTCTCCGTGCTGTGATTAAAATAACAAACTGGAAAGTCTATGCTTCCGTTCTTTCTTGATCTACTTCAATCGGGTTTTTGTCCCTACTATTCCTTTGAAATGCTCTTGTCAAGGTCACCAATGACCTCCACATGACTAGATCCCGTCATTAAATCTGGGTCCTCATCCTTCTTTTCTATCAGCTGCTTTTGACACTGTTGGTCACTCTCTCTTTTCCTCGTCACTCTCGGCTTCTTAGAGACCACACTCGGCCGGCCATTCCCTCCCCTCTCTGTGCTGGGGCTTCCTCCTCCCTGACCCTTAAACTTTGGAGGGCTAGGACTCAGGGCTTGGTCCTCTTGTTTGTTCTGTCTTCTCTGGCTCCCTAAGGAATCTCACCTAGATTCTTAGGTTCCCAGGAAACAGGCTCTGAGACAGAGATCTGCGTGGAGCCGGTTCACTGGGAGTGCCTGGGGATGAACGCCTGTGAGGGACTGAGGGATGCTGGGGGCGCAGAGGGAGAAGTTGCACAGGGACGCTGTTGCAACAAAGGCTCCAGCCAACAGGGCTGGGATCCAGGGAGCGCCAGGCACCGCGCTTTGCGGAATTATCTCAGTGAGTTCTCATAAAGCCCTCGTGGAGCAGATTTTGTCAGTGTCCCCATTCTGCAGGTGCAGAGGTTGAGGCTAGGTAAAGCTCTCCAACGTGCCCCCTATGAGGAGCTGGGACTCAGACCCAGTCTGGCTGCCTCTCAGAACCCTACACAGAGCCTCTGAAAACCATACTGAACCTACTGTATAGCACAGGGAACTGTACTCAATACTCTGTAATGGCCTACATGGGAAAAGAATCTAAAAAAGGGGGGATATATGTATATGTATAACTGATCCACTTTGCTGTACAGCAGAAACTTACACAACATTGTAAATCAACTATACTCCAATAAAAATATTTTTAAAAATTAAAAAAATAGGGGCTTCCCTGCTGGCGCAGTGGTTGAGAGTCCGCCTGCCGATGCAGGGGACACGGGTTCGTGCCCCGGTCCAGGAAGATCCCACATACTGCGGAGCGGCTGGGCCGGTGAGCCATGGCTGCTGGGACTGCGCGTCCGGAGCCTGTGCTCTGCAACTGGAGAGGCCACAACAGTGAGAGGCCCGCATACCACAAAAAAAATAATAATAATTAAAAAAATAGAACTACAAAAAAATAAGCATATTGAGTAAAACTCTTGGGCCAGGTCCCTTGGAGGTCCTGCCAGAGTCTGCAGCCCTGCCACTTACTCCCCTCACCACTGGCATCCTAGGATGAACCCCTGCAGGGCTCCCAGGGCCTGTTCCCAAAGGCTGTCACCTTCCTGAGGAGAGGGGACACATCCCTCCGGGGCTCTGGGGCAGGACCTGAGGCCCACAGAGCTGTGGGAGTCTCCTGTTTCATTTAAAGATGTATGAGAAGTTTGTACCTACTTCTTGTGTAATAGAAAAATAGCTAGCTCCCAGATCTTTCAACAAAAGGAAGATGCTCTGTGATTATCTCATGTCTTTGGCTGGATTACCTCATATTCTTGAGGTTCATGGACCTTCCTCTGATAAGCACCGACGTGCCCCTTTACTTAATAGATGTGGGCTCTGAGAATGAGGGCAGGTGGGCAGATTCTCCCTTCCCCCCACCCGGTCCTGGAGCAACTACACTCCTCCCCCCATCCATCTTTTCTTTCCTCCCTGATCAGTCACGGTGACTCACACTGCCCTGGACTGGCTGCCGAGAACCTCCAGCTTCTCTCTGTGTGGCTGTCAGGGTGAGGGTGCTAGAGGTGGTGCCAGAGGGGCCTCCCCTGGGTTCCGTCCCTAAGACACCAAGGTGGCCATGTTTCAGGGTCTGATGGAGCTGTTCGCGGTTGATGAAAGAATTCTATCAGCTCCAGAAGCAAAATGAAGGGATGAAGACCTGCCCAGCTGGTGGCTTTCAGCACATATGTGTGCAGACTTCAGGGAGGGACGTTTCTTAGGGTGCTGCCATATGTCACAAATGGTTCAGAAATTTGCACACAAAAGAAGTCCATGCCAAAACAAGCAAATCTCTAACCTTTGGGGTGAACCCCTCTGCCTTCTTAAAGAGCTTTTAGGGCTTCCCTGGTGGCGCAGAGGTTGAGAGTCCGTCTGCCGATGCAGGGGACGCGGATTCGTGCCCCGATCCGGGAAGATCCCACATGCCGCGGAGCGGCTGGACCCTTGAGCCATGGCCGCTGAGCCTGCGCGTCCGGAGCCTGTGCTCCGCAACGGGAGAGGCCACAACAGTGAGAGGCCCGCGTACCGCAAAAAAAAAAAAAAAAGAGCTTTTATATTTAAACATTTAAAGTAGACGTGCATGTGCCACATCTGCGTGTGCACACACACACGTATGTCCTGATGCACACAGCACGCCCATGTCCTCACAAAAACTTGTGCCCATGTATATACGTAAGCATACCTGTGCAACCCACCAGCATACCCGTGCAGACAGACATACGCACCCCTGTACTCATACAAACATGCAGACTCAGAATGGAAGCCCTGACCGGAGTCTGCCTAGAGCGAAGCCATTCTCTCCTTTGCTGTCCCTGGGGTCCCCAGGGATCGAGGGGACATTATCTGATCTCTCGGAAAACCATTCTTGCCTTTGCGCACTCAGAGCCCAGGGTGATGTTTGAAGCCTGCAGGAGAAACTTTGCATGTAGATTTGGGGGATGGCCATTGCGGCATCTGCAGAATGTTCACAGCATCCATTGTGGGGCTGGAGGGAAAGAGGGGTAGGCTGGCTTTAGATGCGACCCCTTGGATTTCACTGACTTTTGAAGTCCTGGGTGTCAGTTTGGGGCCCATGAGAGGAGGGCTGAGGACTAGGCTCTTGGTGGGTGGTGGCAGGTGGAGGTGGAGGGGGGCCTGGTCTGGTGTGGAGTCCCTGGGACAGGGCAGGGAAGGAGTGGCTGCCCAGTGGCAGAAGCCAAGAGCATCGGTTGGTCCATCCCTGAGAAGGCCAATTAGCAGTGCTTGGTTTTAGGGCCGTGGGCTGTGCCCCTAACTGGTCCAACTGGAGGATGCCAGAAGGACTGGAGCTTGGCAGACTCCTCCAATGGAATGAGAGCTGCTCAGGGTGGGGGTGGTGGTGGTGGTGGTGGTGGTGGTGTGAGGGGGCTTCCCCCTGAGAACCAGGGGACTCTGACAGTCCCGTTTGCGCTCCCTCATCTCATTCATAGCCTCAGATGAAGTACCTCTATTTTCTGGGCCTCGTTTTCTCTGGGGACAGCTCTTTGCTCACGTGACTTCATTTAATCCTCCTGGGAGCCTGAGGTAGAGGCAGGAATTGTGCCCATTTTATAGCAAGAACGTCAGGTCAGACAGTTCATGAGGGGTGGAACCAAGAATTAAAACCCATATTCTTTCTTCTTTAAAAAGGATTGTTAGATTTTCAAAAGTCACAAAAGCAACATATGCCTGTTTTGGGGTTGTTTTTTTTTTTGCGGTACAGGGGCCTCTCACTGTTGTGGCCTCTCCCGTTGCGGAGCACAGGCTCGGGACGCGCAGGCTCAGCGGCCATGGCTCACGGGCCCAGCCACTCCGCGGCATGTGGGATTTTCCCGGATCGGGGCACGAATCCGCGTCCCCTGCATCGGCAGGCGGACTCTCAACCACTGCGCTACCAGGGAAGCCCATCATATGCCTGTTTTAACACGTGCATTGATACAGAGCTCTCTAAAGAAAAAGCTAAAACTCTCTCTTCCTGCCCCTTTTCCCCATCCCACTTTAATCCCATCGCCCTGAGCTAAATTTTAACAGCCTACTATGGAATTTCCTATTCTTTTCTCTATGTTCATAGAAATGCATATACACATATACATAGCTAGCTTTCTCCCTTGCTCTCTTTACACAGAAAATGGAACCTTATAAATGATTCCTCAACTTGCTTTTCCTCTTAAAATATTGGGGACATCTCTTCAGCACAGTGTGCTTCGATGTACCTCTTCCTTGGAATGGCCTTAACACAATTGTTTACCCATTCCCCACTAATCGGCATTCAGGGTGTTTCAAATCTTTGCCAATATACACAATGCTATAATAAACACTCTTATACATAGGA
Source organism: Aethalodelphis obliquidens (assembly GCF_003676395.1). Lineage (NCBI taxonomy): Eukaryota > Metazoa > Chordata > Mammalia > Artiodactyla > Delphinidae > Aethalodelphis > Aethalodelphis obliquidens. The sequence goes on from NW_020837954.1 coordinate 42,268,802, forward strand.
CTTTGCACTCATGCCTTTATTTCTGTTGCATAAAGTCTCCAAACTAGGATTACCGGTCAAAGTTTTGTATATTTTAGATTTAAACACACCTTGCCAAATTATTTTCCCCCAGGTGGTAGAAATGAGTACCTCCGCTAGCTGTGTTTCCTGCAGGCTTATCAGCACTGGATGTTATTATTCTGTTTTCATTTTCGCCCATCTGATAGATGAAAATGGCATCTTATTTTATTTTGATTTTTTACCTATCAGTTGTTTCATATGTTCATTGGCAATTTGTATTTCCCTTTAATGAATTGTTCATATCCTTTGCCCAGTTATTTGGGTTGTCTTTTTCATATTTCAGAGATTAATTTTTATCTGTCAAATGTGGAATAAATAATGAGTTATTAATTCAGAGGATATTATTTGTCTTCTGAATTTAATAGTATTTCTGCCATAGGAAAATTGTTAATTTTTTAAAGTCCAATCTATTTACTTTTTCCTTAATGGCTGATGGGCTTCCTGCCTTTCTTAAGGATCTTCCTCAATGTTCAGTTATTCTAAATTTTATTATAATATTTTTATTGTTTTAAAAATATTTATATTTAAAATTCATCTGGAATTTATTTTAGTACCTGTTATGAAGTGAGGACCTAATTTTGTTTTCTTCCATATGAGTAGCCAGTTATGTCAACACTATTTATGCCAAGCTATCTTCCTTATTGAATTAGAATGCTCATATGTCACATACTGAGATCTCATATTTCTAGATCACATTTTGTTCCACTGATCTGTTTTGTCTTTTCCTCAGCCATTACCATATTGTTTTGATTATAGTGGCTTTAGAGTTAGTTTTTTTTTTTTAATTTTTATTTATTTATTTATTTATGGCTGTGTTGGTTCTTCGTTGCTGCGGGCAGGCTTTCTCTAGTTGCGGCTAGTGGAGATTACACTTCCCCGCTAGCAGTTGCAGTGCACGGGCTTCTCATTGTGGTGGCTTCTCTTGTTGTGCAGCACAGGCTCCAGGGGTGCAGGCTTCAGTAGTTGTGGCTCGTGGGCTCTAGAGCGCAGGCTCAGTAGCTGTGGCGCACAGGCTTAGTTGCTCCGTGGCATGTGGGATCTTCCTGGACCAGGGCTCAAACCCATGTCCCCTGCATTGGCAGGTGGATTCTTAACCACTGCACCACCAGGGAAGTCCTAGAGTTAATTTTAATAACTGGCAAGGCAAATCTCTTCCATTGTTATTTGCCTTCTTTTGGGGGTGTGGGGCTGGGGAGAGGTCTATTCTAGAGAGCCCAGGGCTCTTTTCAGATGTTCTTCCAGATGAACTTTAAGATCTTTCTGTCAAGATGAAAACAAAGAGAAAAAGCAACTGGTGTTCCCACTGGAAGGACATCCGTTTTAGTCTTAACATGAGCTTCCAAGCCCAGGCTCCTGCCGCTGTACAGGGCTGTCATAGGCGCTTGCTGGTCTTGTGATCCTCTGAGTACATAAGAATGAGGTGAAAAAGATAAAGGTGGCTTTAGCCCGAGCTTGGAACTTGCCCTATGCAGAATATTGTTGTGTTTTTCCCTAGGGAAAGAAACATAAATTTGTGTTATGTTCATAGGGTTTGGTGATTATGTTTTGGTTTAAAATGTATAGTGGATCGGAGATAACTTTGTGTCGGTTACCACGCTCCAAAAAAATACCCTGTTCATTCCTCCTTGGGTATGTAGGTTAAGTTTGTTTGTTTGTTTTTTAAGAGATGCCAAGATGTAGAGCTGCTAGATAGGAGGGTGTGCACGTTTAACATTCCAATAGCTACTACTAAATTACCCCGCCCTCCGTGGGGCTGTCCTCCCAGGCTCCCAGCCCTCTCCCACACCTTGTCAACCCTTGTCAAGGGTTTTAAGGGCCATAAAAGAGATTGGTTCATGTTACTTAAGTCCCTGCTTAAGAGCTATTGAAAGGAGTGGGCGGCCAACTTGGAGTTGACACAGTACTCTGTATTCCACTCCCACACCCTCTCCCTGCCCCACGCAGCCATCCCAGGCACAGATCATACAAAGCAAGAAGTACCAGCTTTGGATCTCCCTCTGGTTCTTCCTGTCAACTCCAATGTTTTTCAACAGCACTCAGGGTGCAAAAAGCTCTTCCTCTGCATCTTTCTCTCTCTCTCTCTCTCTCTCTCTCTCTCACACACACACACACACACACACACACACACACACAGCTTTAGAAGTGCTTGCTGTGTGATGGTGCCCTGGGAATGCTGAGCTAGATTCTATCCCTGGCTCTGTTGCTTTTTTCAAAGTCTATATTTAACCAGTTTGGCCCTGAAGGGAATTAACCAAGTCAGGGCTCCAGTGAGTGCCAGAGGCTTGGGATTACACCAGAGGTTCTGACCTGGAGTCTGAGAATGGACCTCAGGGAGTTTGTGAGCCTCAGAAACCGCCTGCAGCGGCATTTGGGTTCATGTGTGCTTTTTTTTCTTAGGCGAGTCCATAGCTTTAAATAGGATCTCAGAGCAGGTGTGAGACCACTGCCCGACCCCCGCAAAAAAAGGTTAAGAACAACTGCCACAGGGACAGAGTAAGTAGCTTTATGAGCAAGCAGAATAAAAGAATGGCATTCTAGAATCTAAGGAGGGATTCTTAACAAAAAGGACTGAGAGGGGGGACTGTATGCAGAATTTTCTGTGAAAATACCTTCTGAGTCTAGGACAGAGAGACTTCATTAGATCCCCAAAGAGTTCATAACTCCCAAATTGAAGAATCTCAGACATAGAGGCTTAATGATGTTAAAGTACTAATGGCATCTGAGAGGTTAGATATTTCTAATAGCAATTTTTTCAAAATAAACGCATTTAGTTCATCATAGAAAATCTGAAAAAGTCTTCTAGAAATCTTCTAAAAATCACCTATAATCCCAACATCCAGAGATAATAATTTTTTTTTTTTTTTTTTTTTTTTGCGGTACACGGGCCTCTCACTGTTGTGGCCTCTCCCGTTGCGGAGCACAGGCTCCGGACGCGCAGGCTCAGCGGCCATGGCTCACGGGCCCAGCCGCTCCGCGGCATGTGGGATCTTCCCGGACCGGGGCACGAACCCGTGTCCCCTGCATTGGCAGGCGGACTCTCAACCACTGCGCCACCAGGGAAGCCCCAGAGAGATAATAATTTTTTAAAAAAAAAGGATTCTTGGGAATTCTCCGGCAGTCCAGTGGTTAGGACTCTGCACTCCCACTGCAGGGGTCATGGGTTCGATCCCTGGTCAGGGAACTAAGATCCCGTGTGCCTCGCAGCCAAAAAAAGGATTCTTCCAGAGTGTCTGTATCTTTCTCTCACACTCTCCCATTCTCTCTCTCCACATATGTGTGTGTGTATATGCAAACCTAGAATCGTACTGATTTTTTAACATGAATTTTTCTACTTATTATTTTATAGCACTGTCTCCTGTTGTTAAATAGTTTTCTAAAACAGTGTTTTTCAACCTTCTTTTAGCAATGGAACCCTTATTTTCAAACCAAATCTTATGCAAAGGCTAAAATATAAAATAAATAAAAGATGTGATGTTCTAGCTAAAGCATAGGGAGAGAAGAAACACAATTTGAAAGCCCCTGCTCTAAAAATACAAGTTTTAATGGCTACATAGTGTTCTATTATATGAACGTGTAGGGTGGCCAGATTTAGCAAATAAAAATACCAGATGTCCAGGTAAATTGGAATTTCAGGTAAACAATGAATAATCTTTTAGTATAACTATGTTCCAATTTAAATTTCAGATAAACAACAAATATACTTTTTTAGAATAAGTATATCCCATGCAATATTTGGGATATACTAAAACATTTTAGAAATTCTTATTTAACTGGGCAACCTGTATTTTACATGGCAACCTTATCATGTGCCGTAGTTTACCTAACTAAGATCCCATGGTCGGACATTTAGATTATTTCCAATGTTTTACTAGTATCAAAAATATTGAGCGGTATATCTTGTACCCATATCTTTATATATTTATTAGTTTATAACACCTTAGGATCAGAATTACTATACCAAAGGCTGTAAACATTTTAAAGTCTTTCAATACATTTGCCAAGTTGTTTCCCCCAAAGGAATGTACTCTCGAGGGCTGTGTATGCAAGCAGCTGTTCTAGGAGGGGTTAAACATGCGTCAATCCATTATTAGTGGCGTATGTTAGGTGGTTATTCTGCCCCTACAAGACCCTGAGACATTAAGGTTCAAAGCTGGCAAATTTGATCCATGGGCTCTGGGATTAGCCAAAGGGGGCTGGTTAGCTCAATAGCATCTGGGTGCTTGGGGTCAGGGGTCCAAGTTGATAAGCAATAGGGTAGAGACGTACAGGCCTATAAAAGGAGAAGGTGTCACCAGGATAGACTTCACCCACAAGAAGTAAAGGAAGCTGCAAAGAGCTAGGCCCATTGTAAGGCATTATTTTAAGTAAGCAGCCTTGCGTTCCCTAAAGACAACCATTCCAAGCAGGGGAAAGGCTACAGAGGAAAAAATCTCAAAGGAGTTTTTTCTACTTGAAAAATAAAAATTACCTAAACATAGTAATAACCGAAAGGATGGAAAATCACTCATAATCTCCCCATCCTAACAAATCGCTGTTTTTATTTTTTGATATGCCTTTCTTGTCAAGCTCCATAATTTTTACATAACTGCAATCACAGAGTATATACAATTTTTATCTTGCTCTTTCCTCCCATTATTTTTTAAATTTATTTATTTTATTTAGTTTTATTTTTGGCTGCGTTGGGTCTTCGTTGCTGTGCACAGGCTTTCTCTAGTTTCAGTGAGCGGGGGCTACTCTTCATTGCGGTGCGCCGGGCTTCTCATTGCGGTGGCTTCCCTTGTTGCGGAGCACAGGCTCTAGGCGCGCGGGCTTCAGTAGTTGCAGCACGCAGGCTCAGTAGTTGTGGCTCGCGGGCTCTAGAGCACAGGCTCATAGTTGTGGCACATGGGCTTAGTTGCTCCGTGGCATGCGGGATCTTCCTGCACCAGGGCTTGAACCCATGTTCCCTGCATTGGCAGGCGGATTCTTAACGACTGCGCCACCAGGGAAGCCCCTTTCCTCCCATTATTGTGCAAGTAATTTTCTGTGCTGCTACACAGGTTTCATAGCTAATATTGCTAATGTTATTTTTTCTTGATTTCACAAGTAATAATTATTCATTAAGACAAATTAGAACATCTAGATAAAAATGGAATCACAATGCACATATTAATTTGTAGCCTGTTGTTTTTTTTCACTTAACTGTGTATGGCGAACATCTTCCCATGTTAAAAAAATACATTTCTACATCTTTTAAGATAGTTGCAATGTATACTGTTGGTGGGGGGGTGTACCAAAACTTATTGAACCAATTCCCTGTTACTGGAAGTCTATGGGATTTTCCTCCACCATCTTTTGCTATTGTAAATGGAATCCATTTTTAATCATTTCCTTAGGACAGATTTCTAAAATTAAATCATATGTGCACATCTTTTTCAGACTCTTGATACACACTGGTAAGTTTACCTCTAGAAGATTTGTACCAGTTTATACTCCCTCTAATAACATGAAAGAGTGTATTTATTTCCCCCAGCCTATGACAGTTATAGTAAAAGGTTGCCAAATATTCTTTTTAGTTGATGGAACATAATTTACTTAATCTTTTCTCTGCTGTTGACATTGGATTGTTTCCAAATTTTCATTCTTATAAATAAGACTGTCATGAACATCTTTATGCCAGTATTTGTCTATAATTAATTATGTGGTTAAAATAAGAATCCTAGATGAGAAGGCATATTTACACGTCACTCCCTTCTTCCAAAGGTTAAATTTAAATCTTCTGGGTATGTGGGAGATTTGGGGCCCATTTGGTACCCTGCCATGACTAAGGGAAGATAATGGACAGAATAAAATAGAAAAGGCCATGTGCCAAAAGATATAGCACTAAAAATGTACTGCCAGACTGTTTTCCAAAAGGGTACTAATTTAATAACCATTCTGTTGACTTAAAAATTAATATAATCCTCAAAGATATTAGTCAAGGGAGAAAAGCACTGTCTGCCATTTACCCACCGTAATGTCATTTCCTGCAAATGACTCAAACCACAATAAAACACACATTTCTGTCCCTCCTGGGCCCAAAGCTAGCATGTCCATCTGCCTAGCTCCTGCACGTGGCAGAAGCCACAGTGGGGGTCTCAGGTTCACCCGCTTCCTGCAGCTCCCCCATTCTAGAGGTCCTTTGTATTCTTACTTCCTGTTCAAACCCAAGGCCCCAGAAGGAGCAAGTACCATTTTGGTGACACTTAATCAGAGCTGCTGACCATTCCTCCAGCTCCCTCGGAACCTGGATCTCTGGGGAATAATGTACACACCTTCCTAATGTGAAAACACCCCCCCTGAGCACCTACCATGTATCAAGGTCACCTATGAAGACGCTCTTGGCTCTCTAGAGGGCCTCCGTGATCTGCAATAAATATGTCTTGAAAATGATGAGGTGAATGGATGTAGTTATAGTTCATTTAATGTTCAAGATGGAAGAGGCCTCAGAGGCCATCTTGTTCAACCCCCCTCCTTTTATACAATCATTTAGTGAGGGCCTCCCATGGCCCGGATGTGATGTATCTTACTGAATACGCTTGACACCTCTGGGTGGTAAGTATCATCACCTCCTTTCTGCAGGTGAGGAAACTGCTATGCTCAGAGGTTAACCCAGGCGCTGCAGAATGGCTTGTGGGCTAGCTAGCCTGAGGGGCTCCACCGACAGCCCTTCGAAGCCCTCCTTGGCCCGCCCACCCCTTTCAACCAAGTTACTAAGTTAAGCACTCAACACCAGGCACTTTTCAAAGGTTGCAAAAGCTTAAAATGGACAAAATGAAAAGGAAATGACACCCGTCGCCCGTGAACCTCCCCACCAACCTCTTCAGAGTGTACTTCTCTGGTCGGTACCTGAGATGAGGTTAATGGCCCCTGGCCAGGATTTGCCCTGCACCCCATTTTCAGTTGTTAGACTCACGCTTTGGGGAGAAATCAGGAGAAACCCAGCTGGCTCTCAAGCATTACCTGAATGATGGATTCACCTGCAACAACACCCCTATCCCTGCTCTCCCCCGACCTTACATATTCTCTCTTCATCTGGCTCTTGATTTGTATCCTTTGTAATAAACTGGTAACCTAGCGAGTTCTCTGAGCTGCTCTAGCAAATTAATTGAACCCAGTGAGGGGGTTGTGGGAACCTCTGGTTTTAAGCCAGTAGGTCAGAAGCACAGGTAACAATGTGGGCTTGCAATTGGCATCTGAAGTGGAAGGCAGTCTTGTGGGACTGAGCCCTCAACCTGTGGAATCTGATACTACCTCTAGGTAGATAGTGTCAGGATTGAGTTGAATTATCGGACACCCAGCTGGTGTCCAAGAATTGCTTGTTGGTGGTTTGGGGGAAACCCCAGCACACCTTGGATTTGGGTCCCAGAACCCTTTATCTGTCTTTATTACAGGGGTCTCAGCTAAGAATTCAGAAGGGCAGAAGGAAGATTATTTTTCCTCCCTGAAACTTCCCTTCCCGTCCTCTCCATCTGGTACTTCTGCCCCTGGTTGTTACTTCTGCCCCCAAATGTTACAGCTGAGGAAGGGCTTACTTTTCATCAATTTATTTATATCTGAGATTCACTTTGAAGATGTTAATGTTGATGATGACAGTAATTAGCTCAACTCTTTTAGGTAGAGAGGAATTAAGCTTCATCTGGTTTTTAAAAATAATTTTATTGTAAAAGAATAAGTACTTATTTACAAAAAAATTCAGATTTGTATAAACAGGTAAAATTCTTTAGTCTTCCAGCCCACTCCTGCGCCGCCTGCTGGAGGTGACCACTGTTTAGCAGTTGCCGTGTATTTTTGCAAACAAATCTATGCATGTAGATATGCATGTTTTTATGAACTCTTTATAGGAAATGAATCACAATATTCATACATAACCTATTCCTTCTAACATTTGTTCAGAATTCTACTGTAAGGATAAACTGTAATTTATTTAATCAGTTCTCTACTGATGGGCATTTAAATTATTTCCAGCATTTTAAATAAATACTACTGTAATTAAGATACTTGTATATTTAAAATTCTCATGTGAGTTTAATTATAGAGTTAATATCTAGAAATGTAAGGTGATCATATAATCTATCACGTAAACTAAGGCAGATTCTAATTCAGAGGGGCTCCTGAGAGCACAGGTATATACTGAGACTGTCTCAGGAAAACCAGGTATGTGTTTATACAAAATTGAAACTTCTACTGAGTCAAAAAGTAGCATTTAAAATGCTGATGTTGTCAGGCTTGGTCATACCAATTTATAATCCACCAACATATAAGGGCTTCTGTTTCTTCAAACTTTCAAAATACTGAGCATTATAGTAATAATTATTTGCGAATTTACCAAATTAGTAAGAAATTGTATCATTTTAACTTGCATTTATTTAATAATCAGTGAAATGTTGAACATCTGTCATTTATTATTGGCCATTTGTATGTCATATATATATTTTTTAATATTTATTTATTTATTTGGCTGCATTGGGTCTTCATTGCTGCGCACAGGCTTTCTCTAGTTATGGCGAGCAGTGGCTACTCTTCACTGCGGTGCACGGGCTTCTCATTGCGGTGGCTTCTCTTGTTGTGGAGCACGGGCTCTAGGCGTGTGGGCTTCTGTAGTTGTGGCACTAGGGCTCAGTAGTTGTGGCTCGCGGGCTCTAGAGCACAGGCTCAGTAGTTGTGGCGCACGGGCTTAGTTGCTCCGTGGCATGTGGGATCTTCCCAGACCAGGGATCGAACCTGTGTCCCCTGCATGGGCAGTCGGATTCCTAACCACTGTGCCACCAAGGAAGTCACAGTATGTCATATTTCTATGAACTACTTGTTCATATCCTTTATGGCTACATTTCTGTTTTTAATTTATAAGAAATTGAGCCCTGGAAATTAGGTGGCATCTTTTTTTATTAATTGAAGTATAGTTGATTTACAATGTTGTGTTAACTTCTGCTGTACAGCAAAGCAGCTCAGTTATACGTAGATATACATTCTTTTTTATATTCTTTTCCATTGTGGTTTATCTTAGTACATTGAAGATAGTTCCCTGTGCTATACAGTAGGACCTTGTTGTCCATCCATTCTATATGTAATAGTTTGCATCTACTAACCCCAAACTCCCAGTTCATCCCTCCCCCACTCACCCCCACTTGGCAACCACAAATCTGTTCTCTATGTCTGTGAGTCTATTTCTGTTTCATAGATAGGTTCATTTGTGTCATATTTTAGATTCCACATATAATTGATATCATGTGGTATTTGTCTTTCTCTATCTGACTTACTTCACTTAGTAGGATAATCTCTAGGTCCATCCACGTTGTGCAAATGGCATTATTTCATTCTTTTTTATGGCTGAGTAATATTCCACTGTATATATGTACCACATCTTCTTTATTCATTCATCTGTTGATAGACATTTAGGTTGTTTCCATGTCTTGGCTATTGTGAACAGAGCTGCTATGAACATAGGGGTGCATATATCTTTTTCTTTTTTAATTTTTTGAAAATTTATTTTTTGGCTGTGTTGGGTCTTCGTTGCTGCATGCGGGCTTTCTCTAGTTGCGGCGAGCAGGGGCTACTCTTTGTTGGGGTGAACAGACTTCTCATTGCGGTGGCTTCCCTTGTTGCAGAGCATGGGCACTAGGCGTACAGGCTCAGTAGTTGTGGCGCACAGGCTTAGTGATTCCGTGGCATGTGGGATCTTCCCAGACCAGGGCTTGAACCCGTGTCCCCTGCATTGGCAGGAGGATTCTTAACCACTGTGCCACCAGGGAAGTCCCGGGGTGCATATATCTTTTGGAATTATAGTTTTTCTGGATATATGCCCAGGAGTGGGATTACTGAGTCATACAGTAGTTCTATTTTTAGTTTTCTGAGGAACCTCCGTAATGGCTATGCCAACTTACATTCCCACCAACAGTGTAAAGAGGGTTCCCTTTTCTCCACACCGTCTCCAGCATTTGTTGTTTGTAGTTTGTCTACATTCTTTTGAATTCTTGGTTCTTATTGATTCATAAGAGCTCTTTGTATATTAAAGAAGTTAGTTCTTTGTTTGGCATATATTTGGCTAATATGCTTTTTTCCCAGTGTGATATTTGTATCTTGACTTTCTGGTGTTTTTAGTCATAAAATCTTTAAGTCTTTATGTAGTTTTTTTTTTTTTTTTTTTTTTTTATTTATTTATTTTGGCTGTGTTTGGTCTTCATTTCTATGCGAGGGCTTTCTCTAGTTGCGGCGAGCGGGGGCCACTCTTCATTGCGGTGCGCGGGCCTCTCACTGTTGCGGCCTCTCTTGTTGCGGAGCACAGGCTCCAGACGCGCAGGCTCAGTAGCTGTGGCTCACGGGCCCAGTTGCTCCGCAGCATGTGGGATCTTCCCAGACCAGGGCTCGAACCCGTGTCCCCTGTATTGGCAGGCAGATTCTCAACCACTGTGCCACCAGGGAAGCCCTTTATGTAGTTTTTAAAATAACATTTGAATTTCATGTCCAAGATTGTCAAAAAGCAAGAATAAAAAGTAAACAGTTTTTTCTTTATACTTCTTAGTTTCTTTTTTAAATTAAAATTTTTGGGCCACCTAGAATTAACTTTGGTTTAAGAAATGAATTCAGCTTTATTTGTTTCCATGTTGTCTAGTCACTTTTCCTAGCATCATTCACTGAATAGCACATCATTCCCTTCCCCCTGCCATTTGAATTGCAACTATATCTTATGCCAATGCTTCATATTTACATGAGGTCTATTTCTGATCTCTCCATTTTCTTCTATTGATCTGTTTGGTTTTATGCCAGTAGTATCTTGCTACATAAAGCCTGCAGTCTTTGCTGTGTCTTAATATCTGTAGGTCTATTTCTCATCTTTATTTTTTTTCAGATTTTCCCTGATTGTTCACTCATGTTTAAGTGCTCCCAGCTGAATCCTTCCTGTCCCCACCACCGCCCCTCTCACTGCCAACACAGTTGTTTTTTGTTATTTAAACAGATTACACTGAGTTTGTAGATTAAGTCAGGGAGGATTCATACCTTAATATCACTAAAACTTTTTCAAGAATGAGCTATGTCTTCCCTTTAAGATTCTGTTTAGCTACAGGCTGGCCATCAAGGAAAACATGGATGAGCATATATAATACGTGGCTCATTTAGATTACATGACAACGCAGGACATAGTTGTTTGTTGTTGCTCATTAACAACGTATGGTTCGGTGCATTGTGCAAAACTGCAGTGAATGTGGTACATAAGATCACATTTCCATGGATCCCAGCACATGCATCTGTGATACGCTGTGCTCAGATGATCTGTGTCTCTGATTTCTCATTGAATAAAGCTGCGTCTTTAGCATATCCCAGAAGAAGTCATCAAAAGGGCTCTATTGGTTAAAAAATATTAGTATTATCCCTGTTTCCAGATTTTTACGGCCACTTTGTATATTGTACCTAGATAAAATGCTGGGCTGCAGGGGAGGTGAGAGTCCAGAGCATGGTCCTGTGGAGGGGACAAGTTGTACCTGTCCCAGCAGTGGCCCTTGAAGAAAGTTGCCCACGAGGCAGGCTGCTTTTTCCAGTTCCCCTTCCCAGCCTCCTTTTTCTTTATGTTTAACCTGATTTTAAAAGTCTGCCTTGTTAAAGAAGATGTGGCACATATATACAATGGAATATTACTCAGCCATAAAAAGAAATGAAATTGAGTTATTTGTAGTGAGGTGGATGGACCTAGAGTCTGTCATACAGAGTGAAGTTAGTCAGAAAGAGAAAAACAAATACCGTATGCTAACACATATATATGGAATCTAAAAAAGAAAAATGGTCATGAAGAACCTAGGGGCAAGACGGGAACCTAGGGGCAAGACGGGAATGCAGACTTACTAGAGAATGGACTTGAGGATATGGGAAGGGGGAAGGGTAAGCTGGGACAAAGTGAGAGAGTGGCATGGACATATATACACTACCAAATATAAAATAGATAGCTAGTGGGAAGCAGCCACATAGCACAGGGACATCAGCTCCGTGCTTTGTGACCACCTAGAGGGGTGGGGTAGGGAGCGTGGGAGGGAGGGAGACGCAAGAGGGAGGAGATATGGGGATATATGTATATGTATAGCTGATTCACTTTGTTATAAAGCAGAAACTAACACACCATTGTAAAGCAATTATACTCCAATAAAGACGTTAAAAAAAAAAAAAAAAGTCTGCCTTGGGAATTCCCTGGCGGTCCAGTTGTTAGGACTCTGCGCTTTCACTGCTGAGGGCCTGGGTTCAATCCCTGGTCAGGAAACTAAGAACCCACAAGCTGCACGGTGTGACCAGAAAAAAAAAAAAAAGTCTGCCTCTGTCATGCTTTATCCCATTGATGGGTCTAACCTAATTGTTTAATTACATTAGTCATGAACCACAGGTAAAGTACTTCTTAACATGACCCACAATGCCAATAGTGTACTGCATCAGCCACTACACAGATTTGGCTCTCTGTTCTGAAAAGTGTTACAAACTGAGGTGCCCAGCCCATGCTCAGGGCCTTGCTGAGTGCTAATGGGTTGAATTTTATCCTGGCCCAGCTGGTCCCGACCTCAGCGTTGAGACGGGAGGCTATTGCTGCCTTCAAAATTGTCATACTCTTTATGTTCTATGTTACATGGCCCATTATTGCTTTTATTTTTTCAGTTAATATCTGACAGGTTCAAGTTCAATAGATTCTGAATATGAAACACCAGAAGTGCAACGATAACTTACAAACATTGACATATTACACCTGTGTGACTAGAGCAGAACGGGGTGGTGACCCCCACCGTATGTTGGCCAAGAGGGTGTGTGTTGGGCCTGGGGAGCCCTGAGAGCTGTCACGGCAGCTCTTTCTGCTGACATCCTTTCTCTCAGCTGCAGAGCGTGGCCGTGTTGTTTGGGGGATTGAGAACGATCCAGCAGACAAGAACCTGAAGGGAAATCAACTTTGTCCCCCTTTTGATGTGACTGCAGCTCAAGGTCACCAGGACCCTGGAGGCATCCCTGGCTGGAAAGACCAAGCAGGGCCTGGGCTGACCTGAGGAGATCTGGTTATGTGCTGTTTTGGTCTGAGTAATACAAACTCTTACGCTTTCCGTTTTTCTGTCTTCTTTCTAGCCGTAAGCAGAGAAGTGTTTCCATGCTCATGTTAGGCCAAGAGATGACAGCACTGGGCAGGTCCCCATCAGAGTCATGAACTGATGCTTTGAACCCTGAGCCCAGGAGGGAGGCCGCCTCCGGCCTGCACTTGTCAGGGCCTGGTTGTGGAGCTGAGGGACTCAGAGTTGGAAGTGGGGTGCCAAGCACATCTGGCCCAGAGTAGTCTGAAGGCACACAGAGGTAGCTTTGTGTTTAGGCTTTCCAGACGGACCGCCTCAATTCTAGTCCCAGCCCAGCCACTCAGCAGCTGTGTGACCTTGGGCTTGTTGTTTTACCTCTCTGGGCCTCAGTTTCCACCTCTGTAAAATAAGGGTAAGAAGAGCACCTATTTGGCAACAAGACTACTTGAAGATAGAAATAAGCACCTCGTATAGCATCCAGCTTATGGTAGGCCCTCAGTGAGCAGACAGTATCAGTTCAGATTAGAAGAGGCCTAATCTTTCCTCATGTTCTGCGGCAGCTGTGGCTGGGAGGGTCAGGCAGAGATCTAGTACCCTTCACAGACCCAGGAATGCTCTACTCAAGCTGGGTAAACTGATAAGCAGGTGGAAACTGAGCTATCACACCACGTATTCCTAGCATGGACCACCTTCAGAATCCCTCCATCCCTACATGGCCTCTGGGCTGGGTAGAGAGTGGGAAATGAGACTCAGAGAGCTTGACTGGGCCTGGAAGCTTCCTGGATCTGAACACAGGTGGTCTGGAACAGTGGGCCTGATGCCTTGTCCCAGCCTTAAATAGAGGATCCTAGTTGGCTCAGATATCTAAGAGGATGGGAAACGTGCCCTCTCTCTTTCTTGGTGAGATCACCATAGCCACTAGAACTCCTTCTTGGTGAGACCACTGGTATCATAAAGCTGTGCAGTCATTAGCACCCTGGAGAAGTCAGGTCATGGTGGGAAATCTAACTGGAAGTTCAAGGTGGGCCTCCCAGGCAGCCCCTACCTTGCGCTCCTTGGTATGAAATTGAGCTAGAACCTCCCAGGCCTGTGAGCATAAGTGTTGCAAGGTGGGATTTCTATAGTAGCCTTGGGGGCTCTAGCTGAGTTGCAGCTGGCTCTGCTGATGGTGAAGCTCTGGGTCAGTACAAATAGAGGCCAGAAAACCAGACTCACGGTGAGGCTCCTGGGAAGGGGTCAGGGGAGATGGCCTAGGTCCCTCCTCGCTCTTGGTCCTGTGATTTTAGCAGCCCATGACTAGCCGTCGCTCACCACCCTGCATCCATTCGAAGCAGCTGCTCAGCCTTGGTAGCACATTGGAACACCTGGAGAGCTTTAAGAACCCCTGATGCTTGTGACCCACCCCTAGAGGTTCTGATTTAATTAGTCTTGGGTGGGGCTTGGACGTCAGGATGTTAAAAATCTTCCCACGTGATTCTAATGTACAGCCAGGGTTGAGAGTCACTGCTAAAGAGACAGGCAAGCTAATGATAATTAATATATAATTTATGTGCCAGTTACCATGCTAAATGTATTATCTATATTATCTCCTTTAATCCTCACCCTAATCCCCATTTTCCAGATGAAGAAGCATGCTCAGAAAGGGTAGGTGACTTTCCAAGGCCAGAGAGCAATAAGCACTGACATTTTATCCCAGGGCCATGGGATTTCAAAGCCCAGGCTGGTAACCCCTATGACAACTACTTTTTTTTTTGCGGTACGCGGGCCTGTCACTGTTGTGGCGTCTCCCGTTGCGGAGCACAGGCTCCGGACGCGCAGGCTCAGCGGCCACGGCTCACGGGTCCAGCCGCTCCGCGGCATGTGGGATCTTCCCGGACCGGGGCACGAACCCGTGTCCCCTGCATCGGCAGGCAGACTCTCAACCACTGCGCCACCAGGGAAGCCCTATGACAACTACTTTTGAGGCAATGTGTAAAGGAAGATGGGGACATATCTGGGGCAGGCCCTTGGTAACCTTAGGTGAGTTCCGCCTGTGCCCAAGCTGAGGTTGCCAGCCTGGTGCCGCCCCTGGCATCTTGTCTGGTTGAGCAGGGGCACTGGCTGTCCAAGAGGGGTTGGCTGCTTCCGCAGAACCCAGCAGCTTGCGGGGAGACCCAGGGGACCCACCTTTTCACACGGGAGAGGTGGAACCCAAGCCTGTGCTCTCCGAGATGGTGACTCATGCTCTGTTTCCCAGCTCTCCTGATGAATGGCAGTCTTTCAACTTGGGACACAGCATCAGATGAAATTTTTGTCCTAGGGGAGTCGGGAGTGGTTGGGAATCACATTTTGTTCGCCAGGTGTTTGGCGTTTAAAGCAGACTCAGAAAAAAAAAGTCAGGAGTCATCCATAAAATAGGACCAGAGCCTTTTTATTTGCAGTTTCAGTGACTTTAGTGAAAGGCAAACAGCAGGTACCTGTTTCACTGGCAATAAAAGGAAATTGGGCAGCAGTCGTTTAAAAGGGGTTCGAGTTGTTTAAATCTGAAATTTAGGGGTCCATGTGCGCATAGGTTCAAAGAAAGTTTACAAGGCTTGGGGATTTGGGTTGGACTGTTTTTGATGAAAATGACTTGGAAAATATTGTCCTTTCTTATTTTCGACCTTCCCCTTGGCTGTTGGTTTCCTAAATTTAGCAGTCAAGAAGAAATAAGCAAATCTAGCTGGAAAAAAACTGATACAAGTCAGGCAGGTTTCATAGTTTAATCGGAGTGATTGACTGAAGATAAAAGTCTCTAAGATGAGAAATAATTCTTCCCATTTTATAAAGCAGAGTCATTATTTCAGCTTAAAAAATTTCAGATGTGATTGACCTTATTGGACATGGAAGTGCTGGATTTGACACTTCCTGAAAAGACAGACTGGTGATGGTGAGGAGGCAGCTGCCTAAACGTCACCAAGAACTCTCGGCAGGAGGCTGGAGGGCTGTGGGAGCCTCATCAGGCTGGCACTCACCATCTTCCCAATGCTTGTTCCTCACCATGGCAACCCAAGGACCTCTTAAGTCGTTGTCCAGATGGAACCCCCTCCTGCCCCCCGCCCTTCCCAAAGCCTGGCCACAGCCCTGCCTGCTGGACAAGGCTAGGAATGCCTCACCTGGCTCTGGGCTCAAGTCCCTGGGCCAGATGCCAGAGAACAGCCTGAAAATCTTGGCATGGATGGCTTTCACCCACACTGTGTCATTGCCATTGGTGGCTCATTTATGGGTTTTTGGTTTTGATTTTTGTTTCTTACTTCTGGAGAATGGCTTGCTTTTCATTGAAAGGACCGAAGGACTGACATCTCAGAACTTTTGGTTATGAGAGAAGAACAGCCAACTCAAACTAGTTCAAGAGAAAAAAAAAAGGACAGATAGGTAGTTAAATAGTTATTACACATTTATTTAATTTATTTATTTACTTTTGGCTGCGTTGGGTCTCGCAGGCTCTAGAGCACAGGCTCAGTAGTTGTGGCGCACGGGCTTAGGTGCTCCACGGCATGTGGGATCTTCCCGGACCAGGGCTTGAACCTGTGTCCCCTGCATCGGCAGGCGGATTCTTAACCACTGCGCCACTAGGGAAGCCCCGGTAGTTAAATAGTTAGATAGACAGATATAGAGAGATAGAAAAGCCCCGAAGTGAACTTGGATCAGATATAATTGGCTCCAGGGACCCCAAACAATATCATTAGAGCTCTTTCTTTCCATCTCTTGGCTCTGATTCTTTCTTCTTGGTTTCATTCTCCAGACAAGATTTCTCCATGTGAGGGGCAGGAAGACGCTCGCCTCCCAAGCTGACCAGTGCTGACAAAAAGAGCTCAGTTTACAGAAAAGTCTCAGGGTGGATTCTGATTGGCCCCGATTGAGTCAAATGACCGTTCCTGAACCAGTCCCCTGCGTCTGGGAGTGCAGTGACAAGATCACCCTAGCCTGGGTCTTGTGCCCACCCCATGGTGGTGATTGAGGTGTTGGTGGGATGGGAAGACAGTGATTAACAGCCTTGCCAGGAGCATGTGAGTGAGGAGGTCCCTAAGACGAGCAAAACCACCCTCACCTTCTTGGTCCACTTCAACTCCAAGCGTGTGTGAGCTGAGTGTGGGGAGCGGGGGAGGGGGGCAGGGGGGCCAGGAGATGCTTGTCGGCATGACAACTCATCACTCACATACTCATTAGCCATTGTTTTCCGGTCGCATGGGGCACTGTTCTGGGCTTTGGGGTCCAGCATTAAACAAAACAGACAATCCCTGCCCTGGTGAGGCTTATATTCTTGTAGGAAGAAGGAGTCAAAAAGATAACATTAATAACAAAAGTGCAC
Source organism: Aethalodelphis obliquidens (assembly GCF_003676395.1). NCBI lineage: Eukaryota > Metazoa > Chordata > Mammalia > Artiodactyla > Delphinidae > Aethalodelphis > Aethalodelphis obliquidens. The sequence continues at coordinate 42,286,241 of NW_020837954.1, forward strand.
ATCGAACATCCGATGATGCTACGTGCTATAAGGAAAACCAAAGCAGGCGGGAGGATGGGGAAGGCGAGGGTGGGGCTGAGGCCACAGTTTCACAGATGGTGGCTGGGGAAGGCTCACAGAGGAGCCAGGTTTGAGCAGAGCCCTGCAGGGGGTGAAGGAGGGAGCCATGCAGACAACTGGGAGAAAAGCCTCCCAGAAAGGAAGCAGAAGGAATAAAGGGGCTAAGGAGAAGGTGCTGGCAGGCTCAAGGAACCTCAGGAGGCCAGTGTGGCTGGAGCAGAGCTAGGCAGGGGGCAACAGTAGAAGCTGAGTCCAGCGAGGTGACAGGGCATCTGCTCCTGGGCCGCTGTGAGCTCTGGGGCTTGTGCCCTGAGGGAGAGTGAAAGCCACCGGAGGTCACGTGTGGTGTCAGAGGATCCCATTTGTCCACTGTGGTTTTCTCCCCACTTGATTGTAAGTAAGGTGAGAGCAGAGACACTGTCTAGGTATCCATTCCTTCATTCACTCCGTATTCATTCCTTTTTTCAGTAAACATCTGCTCAATACCTACTATGTGCCAGGTGCTAGGAGCTCACTATCTAGTGGAAAAGAAAGAGAAGCACAGATGTCAGTGCCATGTGGTATAAGAATTCCACAGACAGCCCCAAATGCCCTCACCCCCTCCAGAAAGGACAGCAGTGCGAGTCCTCCTATCCAGTGGCTCCGACTGGCTCCAAGCCCAGGATCTCGGGTCTCAGGCTGATCCAGATATATCTCCTTATGGTCCCGCAGCCTAGAGCCAAAGGATGTATTTACCCCTCACCGATATGCTTAGTAAGCAGTGTGGCTGGGAGAACAGGATCGCACAACACACTTCCCCTTTGGAAGAGGGGAGCAGGGAGGCGGCATTCACTGGCCACCAGTGCCTGGTGCCTGCGCCATCACCGGACTCCTGCCCCAGCCGGGGTGGGGTGGGCGAGGTTCCATGGCCAGTTCTCCAGCTACCCGTGATCTGAGTTTGAGAGTGGAGGTTTCATGATCCTCCATGGCCATGCCTGGCATGGGATGGGGGAGGAAAGGGGAGTGACCTAGATTCCTAGATTTCTCTTCTGGGGGCCATACTTTTTGTTTATTTTCATCCTCCCAGCTTCTTGCACAGTGTCTGCACAAACTAGACTTTCAGTAAATAATCTGTTGGTTTAACACTAGTGGCATGTGCATAGGACACTGCCTGTGAGACCCAGGGCGGGGGTCTGCTTCAGGCTGTGGAGCATGGGGGAGGGCACTAGGGGTGACCCCTGGATTTGTCACCTGGAGGACCAGCAGGGTGGGACTGCCCACCTCTGCAACAGGCAGCACAGAAGAAGCAGCTGCTTTGGGGATGGATGAAGAATTCATTTTGAGGCATTGAGTTAGAGGTAGCCACTGGGACACCCAAAGGCCTGGAAGTCTCAGAATCAAAGACCAGGGCCAAAGGGAAAGGAGAGTTCAAGAACTGGAGGGAAATGAGCTGTGGTGTGGGTGTGTGGATAGATATCAGGTAGAAGAGCTCAGGGCAGTGACTGGGGTGAGGCCAGAGAGGGACTGGATAGAGGGGTCACATCCTATCCTGCCTCGGTATCGCCTCCACTCCGCTGCCGCAGGGCCAACTGATGTTTCAGCTCTAAACCCCGGGGATGCTGGGTCAACGTGAAAGCAGAGCTGAGACCTCTGGGAGGGAGCAGACCCTTGTGCCCTTCTTCACAAGGTGTGTCACAGGTGAAGGGTCTAACCTCGGAGGAGGGTTGGACCATCAGAGGCTACAGGTCTGAGGGAGGGAGAAGCAGACGCATCTTTGAGGATGTCTAGCTCAGTTTTGAGTTCCTGAGAGGAACTTCTCTAGAGATGCTCTTCCACAGCCTTCTCTGTGGCCCTGAAGAGGCTTTGAATGAGGCGCAGGAAGGCAGCAGGCTGGGGATGGGGACAGTGTCAGAACCATTTCTTCCCCTTCCTGGCACATAGGTGGTGCTCAGCGGAGTTTTGCTGAATGAATGGGTGGATGAATGAATGAGCAAGTGGAGTCAAGCCTCTGTAAACAAGTGAATGAATGATCAGGTGATCCTTGGAACTTGCAGAAGGGTGTCCTAGTGTCCGGTAGCTGGTGGCTCTCGATCAATGTTTACTGGGCAATGGATGAGTGTGGGTGGAGAGCTAGGAGGTTTCCTGACCCACAGCGTGGCCATAAGTCCTAAATAAATAAGCATGGTTATTTCTCTCAGTTGACTGGCGGGGTTAATTCATTGGCACGCTCTCCCTTTGGGAGCTTCTGCAATTTTTTTTCTTATTTTAGCTCCTCCACCATCAGCTGGAGGCCGCTTTCCATTTGCCTGATCCCAGGCTAGGTGGACGTGGGGGGCAGAGTTAGCACCCACTCTTTTCTCTGGTGGGAAGGGCACAAAGGAACCCTCATCCTCACTCTCACAGTTAACAGTGTGGGTCCTTCTAGCAATCCAGGATTCAAGCCAGAACCTTCTTCCTCTCTCTCTCCTCCCCACTCCCTCCTTCCTTCACTCCTTCTCTCTATTTTTTTTTAGATGTCCTTACCTTTTTTTTTGTTAATTTTTGAATTTTATTTTATTTATTTTTTTATACAGCAGGTTCTTATTAGTTATCCATTTTATACACATTAGTGTATATATGTCAACCCTAATCTCCCAATTCATCCCACCACCAACACCCCCTGCCACTTTCCCCCCTCAGTGTCCATACTTATGTTCTCTGCATCTGTGTCTCAATTTCTGCCCTGCAAACTGGTTCATCTGTACCATTTTTCTAGGTTCCACATATATGCGTTAATATACGATAGTTGTTTTTCTCTTTCTGACTTACTTCACTCTGTATGACAGTCTCTAGATCCATCCACATCTCTACAAATGACCCAGTTTTGTCCCTTTTTATGGCTGAATAATATTCCATTGTATATATGTACCACATCTTCTTTATCCATTCGTCTGTCAATGGGCATTTAGGTTGCTTCCATGACCTGGCTATTGTAAATAGTGCTGCAATGAACATTGGGGTGCATGTGTCTTTTTGAATTATGGTTTTCTCTGGGTATATGCCCAGTAGTGGAATTGCTGGGTCATATGGTAATTCTATTTTCAGTTTTTTCAGGAACCTCCATACTGTTCTCCACAGTGGCTGTATCAAATTACATTCCCACCAACAGTGCAAGAGGGTTCCCTTTTCTCCACACTCTCTCCAGCATTTGTTGTTTGTAGATTGTCTGATGATGCCCATTCTAAATGGTGTGAGGTGATACCTCAGTGTAGTTTTGATTTGCATTTCTCTAATAATTAGTGATGTTGAGCAGCTTTTCATGTGCTTCTTGGCCATCTGTATGTCTTCTTTGGAGAAATGTCTATTTAGGTCTTCTGCCCATTTTTGGATTCAGTTGTCTGTTTTGTTAATATGAGCTGCATGAGCTGTTTATATATTTTGCAGATTAATCCTTTGTCCATTGATTCGTTTGCAAATATTTTCTCCCATTCTGAGGGTTGTCTTCTCGTCTTGTTTGTAGTTTCTTTTGCTTTGCAAAAGCTTTTAAGTTTCATTAGGTCCCATTTGTTTATTTTTCTTTCCGTTACTCTAGGAGCTGGGTCAAAAAAGATCTTGCTGTGATTTATGTCAAAGAGTGTTCTTCCTATGTTTTCCTCTAAGAGTTTTATAGTGTCCCGTCTTACATTTAGGTCTCTAATCCATTTTGAGTTTATTTTTCTGTATGGTGTTAGGGAGTGTTCTAATTTCATTCTTTTACATGTAGCTGTCCAGTTTTCCCAGCACCACTTATTGAAGAGAGTGTCTTTTCTCCATTGTATATCCTTGCCTCCTTTGTCATAGATTAGTTGACCGTAGATGTGTGGGTTTATCTCTGGGCTTTCTATCCTGTTCCATTGACCTATATTTCTGCTTTTGTGCCAGTACCATATTGTCTTGATTACTATAGCTTTGTAGTATAGTCTGAAGTCAGGGAGTCTGATTCCTCCAGCTCCGTTTTTTTCCCTCAAGACTGCTTTGGCTATTCGGGGTCTTTTGTGTCTCCATACAAATTTCAAGATTTTTTGTTCTAGTTCTGTAAAAAATGCCATTGGTGGGCTTCCCTGGTGGTGAGTGGTTGAGAGTCTGCCTGCCGATACAGGGGATACGGGTTCGTGCCCCGGTCCGGGAAGATGCCGCAGAGCGGCTGGGCCCGTGAGCCATGCTGCTGAGCCTGCGCATCCAGAGCCTGTGCTCCGCAATGGGAGAGGCCACAACAGTGAGAGGCCCACGTACCACAAAAAAAAAAAAAAAAAAAAATGCCATTGGTAATTTGATAGGGATTGCATTGAATCTGTAGATTGCTTTCGGTAGTATAGTCATTTTCCCGGTATTGATTCTTCCTATCCAAGAATATGGTATATCTCTCCATCTGTTTGTATCATCTTTAATTTCTTTCATCAGTGTCTTATAGTTTTCTGCATACAGGTCTTTTATCTCCCTAAGTAAGTTTACTCCTAGGTATTTTATTCTTTTTGTTGCAATGCTAAATGGGAGTTTTTCCTTAATTTCTCTTTCAGATTTTTCATCATTAGTGTATAGGAATGCAAGAGATTTCTGTGCATTAATATTGTATCCTGCAACTTTACCAGATTCATTGATTAGCTCTAGTAGTTTTCTGGTGGCATCTTTAGGATTCTCTATGCATAGTATCATGTCATCTGCCAACAGTGACAGTTTAACTTCTTCTTTTCCAATTTGTATTCCTTTTATTTCGTTTTCTTCTCTGATTGCCGTGGCTAGGTCTTCCAAAACTATGTTGAATAATAGTGGTGAGAGTGGACATCCTTGTCTTGTTCCTGATCTTAGAGGAAATGCTTTCAGTTTTTCACCATTGAGAATAATGTTTGTCTTATACGGCCTTTATTATGTTGAGGTAGGTTCCCTGTATGCCCACTTTCTAGAGAGTTTTTATCATAACTGGGTGTTGAATTTTGTCAAAACCTTTTTCTGCATCTATGGAGATGATCATATGGTTTTTCTTCTTCAATTTGTTAATATGGTGTATTACTTTGATTGATTTGCATCTATAGAAGAATCCTTGCATCCCTGGGATAAATCCCACTTGATCATGGTGTATGATCCTTTTAATGTGTTGTTGGATTCTGTTTGCTAGTATTTTGTTGAGGATTTTTGCATATATATTAATCAGTGATATTGGTCTGTGATTGTCTTTTTCTCTAGTATCTTTGTCTGGTTTTGGTATCAGGGTGATGGTGGCTTCATAGAATGAGTTTGGGAGTGTTCCTTCCTCTGCAATTTTTTGGAAGAGTTTGAGAAGGATGGGTGTTAGCTCTTCTCTAAATGTTTGATAGAATTCACCTGTGAAGCCATCTGGTCCTGGACTTTTGTTTGTTGGAAGATTTTAAATCACAGTTTTAATTTCATTACTTGTGATTGGTCTGTTCATATCTTCTATTTCTTCCTGGTTCAGTCTTGGAAGGTTATACCTTTCTGAAAATTTGTCCATTTCTTCCAGGTTGCCCATTTTATTGGCATAGAGTTGCTTGTAGTAGTCTCTTAGGATGCTTTGTAGTTCTGCGGTGTCTGCTGTAACTTCTCCTTTTTCATTTCTAATTTTCTTGATTTGAGTCCTCTCCCTCTTTTTCTTGATGAGTCTGGCTAATGGTTTATCAATTTTGTTTATCTTCTCAAAGAACCACCTTTTAGTTTTATTGATCTTTGCTATTGTTTTCCTTGTTTCTATTTCATTTATATCTGCTCTGATATTTATGATTTCTTTCCTTATGTTAACTTTGGGTTTTGTTTGTTCTTCTTTCTCTAGTTCCTTTAGGTGTAAGGTTAGATTGTTTATTTGATATTTTTCTTGTTTCTTGAGGTAGGCTTGTCTTGCTATAAACCTCCCTCTTAGAACTGCTTTTGCTGCATCCCATAGGTTTTGGATCATCCTGTTTTCATTGTCATTGGTTTCTAGGTATTTTTTGATTTCCTCTTTGATTTCTTCAGTGATCTCTTGGTTATTTAGTAACGTATTGTTTAGCCTCCATGTGTTTTTTTTTTTTACTTTTTTTTCCCTGTAATTGATTTCTAATCACATAGCATTGTGGTCAGAAAAGATGCTTGATATGATTTCAATTTTGTTAAATTTACTGAGGCTTGATTTGTGACCCAAGATGTGATCTATCCTGGAGAATGTTCCATGTGCAGTTGAGAAGAAAGTGTAATCTGCTGTTTTTGGATGGAATGTCCTATAAATATCAATTAAATCTATCTGATCTATTGTGTCATTTAAAGCTTGTGTTTCCCTATTGATTTTCTGTTTGGATGATCTGTCCATTGGTGTAAGTGAGGTGTTAAAGGTCCCCCACTATTATTCTGTTACTGTCGATTTCCTCTTTTATAGATGTTAGTAGTTGCCTTATGTATATTGAGGTGCTCCTATGTTGGGTGCATATAGATTTATAATTGTTATATCTTCTTCTTGGATTGATCCCTTGTTCATTATGTAGTGTCCTTCCTTATCTCTTGTAACATTCTTTATTTTAAAGTCTGTTTTACCTGATATGAGTATTGCTACTCCAGCTTTCTTTTGATTTCCATCTGCATGGAATATCTTTTTCCATCTCCTCACTTTCAGTCTGTATGTATCCCTAGGTCTGAAGTGGGTCTCTTGTAGACAGCATATATATGGGTGTTGTTTTTGTATCCATTCAGGGAGCCTCAGTCTTTTGGTTGGAGCACTTAATCCATTCACTTTTAAGGTTATTATTGATATGTATGTGTCTATGACCATTTTCTTAATTGTTATGGGTTTTTTTTTGTAGGTCCTTTTCTTCTCTTGTGTTTCCTACTTAGAGAAGTTCCTTTAGCATTTGTTGTAGAGCTGGTTTTGTGGTGCTGAATTCTCTTAGCTTTTGCTTGTATGTAAAGCTTTTGATTTTTCCGTAGAATGTGAATGAGATCCTTGCTGGGTAGAGCAATCTTGGTTGTAGGTTCTTCCCTTTCATCACTTTAAATATATTATGCCACTCCCTTCTGGCTTGTAGGGTTTCTGCTGAGAAATCAGCTGTTAACCTTATGGGAGTTCCCTTGTATGTTATTTGTTGTTTTTCTCTTGCTGTTTTCAATAATTTTTCTTTGTCTTTAATTTTTGCCAATTTGATTACTATGTGTCTCGGCATGTTTCTCCTTGGGTTTATCCTGTCTGGGACTCTTCTGTGCTTCCTGGACTTGGGTGGCTATTTCCTTTCCCATGTTAGAGAAGTTTTCGACTATAATCTCTTCAAATATTTTCTCAGGTCCTATCTCTCTCTCTTCTCCTTCTGGGACCCCTATAATGCAAATGTTGTTGCGTTTAATGTTGTCCCAGAGATCTCTTAGGCTGTCTTCATTTCTTTTCATTGTTTTCTCTTTATTCTGTTCCGTGGCCGTGAATTCCACCATTCTCTCTTCCAGGTCACTTATCCGTTCTTCTGCCTCAGTTATTCTGCTGTTGATTCCCTCTAGTGTGTTTTTCATTTCAGTTATTGTATTGTTCATCTCTGTTTGTTTGTTCTTTAATTCTTCTAGGTCTTTGTTAAACATGTCTTACATCTTCTCGATATTTGCCTCCATTCTTCTTCTGAGGTCCTGGATCATCTTCACTGTCATTATTCTGAATTCTTTTTCTGGAAGGTTGCCTATCTCCACTTCACTTAGTTGTTTTTCTGGGTTTGTATCTTGTTCCTTCATCTGGTACATAGCCCTCTGCCTTTTCATCTTGTCTATCGTTCTGTGAATGTGGTTCTTGTTCCACAGGCTGCAGGATTGTAGTTCTTCTTGCTTCTGCTGTCTGCCCTCTGGTGGATGAGACTATCTAAGAGGCTTGTGCAAGTTTTCTGATGCGAGGGACTGGTGGTGGGTAGAGCTGGCTGTTGCTCTGGTTGGCAGAGCTCAGTAAAACTTTAATCCACTTGTCTGCTGATGGGTGGGGCTTGTTTCCCTCCCTGTTGGTTGTTTGGCCTGAGGCCACCCAACACTGGAGCCTACCTGGCTCTTTGGTGGGGCTAATGGCGGACTCTGGGAGGGCTCACGCCAAGGAGTACTTCCCAGAACTTCTGCTGCCAGTGTCCTTGTCCTCACAGTGAGACACAGCCACCCCCCCGCCTCTGCAGGAGACCCTCCTACACTAGCAGGTAGGTCTGGTTCAGTCTCCTATGGGGTCACTGCTCCTTCCCCTGGGTCCCAATGGGCACACTACTTTGTGTGTGCCCTCCAAGAGAGGAGCCTCTGTTTCCCCCAGTCCTGTTGAAGTCCTGCAATCAAGTCCCGCTAGGCTTCAAAGTCTGATTCTCTAGGAATTCCTCCTCCTGTTGCCGGACCCCCAGGTTGGGAGGCCTGACGTGGGGCTCAGAACCTTCACTCCAGTGGGTGGACTTCTGTGGTATAAGTGTTCTCCAGTTTGTGAGTCACCCACCCAGCAGTTATGGTATTTGATCTTATTGTGATTGCACCCTTCCTACTGTCTAATTGTGGCTTCTCCTTTGTCTTTGGATGTGGGGTATCTTTTCTGGAGTTCCAGTGTCTTCCTGTCGATGATTGTTCAGCAGTTAGTTGTGATTCTGGTGCTCTCGCATGAGGGAGTGAGAGCATGTCCTTCTACTCCACCATCTTGAACCAATCCCCTCCTTCCACTCATTCTCTCTTTCCTGCAATGGATTGCGAGTCTGTGGGGACCCATCTGTCCAGTCCCCGGCATGGCACCAAATAAGAATATCACAGTGCGGCAGTGCAGCTGTTGTCACCATCCTGAGTATGTGTGTGACACAGGGCTGGGCCCAGTACACACGAGGAAACCTCCCTCACTGGCTGTGACCTCAGGGAGCTCAGGGACTGGTTACTAGGAGGCATGAACACTACAGAGAGGCAGCCCTAGGAGACAGGCACTCCCCGGAACCTTTGCATTCCTGTCCCATGAGGCTGGGAGCTAGGCTCTCAGGGGAATGTGGAGGCCCTGGGCTGCTGGTGGATCACCCAACACATCCATGTCCTCTCCACAGGTCGAGCTGTCTTCTTGGGACTGTCCCTCTAGAGACTAGGCCTGTGATGGAGTTCTCATGCAGGGATTCTGTGCCTAGACAACTCTCACCCACCTTCCTGCTGCCCCTGTGGGCCCACAGCTGCTGCCCGGGCTGCTGGTCCAGTGGAAGGGGCGGAGTCGAGATGCACTCACCGTGGATGATATTTCCAGGCAACATCCGGCTGGCAGTGTGTTTCAGATAATGAGATGTCAGCATCCATCCACTCACCCATGCGTCTCAGATGTATCTTTCCCCAGTGACTTTCATGGGGGGACTTTGGGAGCACAAAGCAGGGTGTGGCTAAGAGGAGGGAGGCTGGGCCATGGCATCTGTCATCCATCACTCCCCAGCACTTAAAACCAGGCTGCCCGGGAGGTCTGACGTGAGCTATTTCAGCAGCAAACACAAGTCCCAGAGAAGATGCGTCACTGCCCGTGCATTTGCATCCTAGCAGCTCTGGCATTAGCCTGTGAGGGCCCACCTGACCTCACAGGTGGTTCTCTGGGCAGCATCTCGTCCCAGCATTGGATGTTTTACTGATCAGGCACCTCCTTCATGCCTAGCCCAGTGTCAGGCCCAGGTTTATCCCTAGGAGACTGTCATTCTGCAGGTTGCTTGGTGACCTCTCAGGACACCTCATCTTGGGGGTCAGGTGCCCTCCAGGTGTCACCATCTCCATATCCAGCGAAGAGCCCTGGTCAAGAGTGTGGGCTTCAGAGTCAGAACAACCATTTTGACTCCAGAAACCTGTGACTCACTAGCTCTGACCTTGAGCTTTTTTATTAATAGGTTTATTTTTTAAGAGCAGTTTTAGGTGCACAAAATTCAGCGGAAGGTACGGAGAGTTCCCATGTACTCCCTGCCCCCACACGTGGGGGTACCGTCACGAGCCTCAGTTTCCTCATTGGTGCAATGGGGAAAATAACGATCTCCTGCTCACAGGTACAAATGAGGTAATGCAGTTGGGTCCTACCGCGTCGTAAGTGCTTACCACACAGTGGCTACTTTATCCTCTTGCCTGTGGCCCCTCTGATGCTGACCTTTGTCTCAGGTGACAGGAACACCCTCGAAAGGCTTTGATGAGAAGGCGTACCTGGCAGCCAAGCAGCTGAAGCCTGGAGAGGACCCCTACAGACAGCATGCCTTCAACCAGCTGGAGAGCGACAAGCTGAGCCCTGACCGGCCCATCCGGGACACGCGCCATTACAGGTGTGGCCTCCATTGTGCCGGTGGAGAAAGAAAGGTGGAGGGAAGGGCCAGCACCAGTTGGCTTTTCTTTCAGTCATGTGGATTTAAGAAATGAGGAAGATTTCCTCAGACTCGGTCCAGCTCTTGAGACATTCAAACCCTTACCATCTGTCGTTTTCCTGACTCATCTTTATTTCATTGACCTCCTGAGAGCCTGAGAGGTCCAAGGAGACTTCCCAGCGAGGCCAGAGAGGCCCCTATATACCTCAGGCTGGAATCCCAGCAAGAGTGACCTGCCAGGGGACCACGGGGAGGTCTGAAGGGGGTAGGCTAGCCTGGCGTTCTTGGTGCCCGTCTGGTGATGTCTGAGGTGAAGGGGGGCCGCCAGCCCTGCCTGCACTGTGCAAACAGTAGAGTGCTGTGCGCCGCCCCACTGGTATCCCTCTCCTTCCTCTCTTCCTGCCCCACTGCTGCCACTTCCTCGGCAACTCCCAGAAATGCTCGGCAGTCTTTTGCTTTTTGTTCTCCCAGAGTGGTAGGTGGGAGAGGCCCTAGACCAGGATCAAGGACACCTTCCATGCTGATCCCAGCTCGGACTCTGCTCCGTGTGAGCGGGCAAGTCATCAGCCCCCTCCCTCGTTCAGGCCCTTGTAGTGTCCCGTCTGGAGGATACGTGTCTCCACCTTCAATCTCTCCTCTTGCCATAATAAAAAAACAGTCACCGCTGGAATAGTCAGAGAGCAATTGTAATAAAGAAGATTGCCATGAAAACTAGCACTGCGGCTGCCTTCCCGCTGCGGCCCCAGGAGCACCAATAAATGCATTCACAGAAGCAGTCGCAGAACCAACAAGGATGAAGCCTGGCAGGGATGGATCATTTTAATTCCCTTTTCTGAGCATGGGGAAGCCAATGGGCCCAAAATGTGGTGTCTGGAGAAGGCAGAGCGCAGAGCTGCTGGGCGAGGGAGTGAGGTAGGGGGAAGTGGTTTGGTGTCTCCTCAGAGACTCGGTTTCCCCTAGGTGTCCCAGGGCCCGTGGGAAGAGTGGGACTGCTCCCCTGCCTGGTGTCACCACGTGGCTGTTAACGGTGGCAGCGAGAGGGAGGAATTCACGGGAGGGCAGGATGGGAACGATTCCTCTCCAGATCCCACCAGATGTCAGGAGCCGCTACATCCGAAGGAAGAAGCTACAGCGTGTCAGAGACAAAGAGAGGCCATTTTCCCTCTTCTCCCCTCCACCATTCTGTCTCTCTTGGCTGCCCCATCGGGCAGGGAGTTCTGTCTGTTGGTCCAGGGCTTGATCCTGGGGCCTGTGTGGTGCCTATACACGTCGATCCCTCCTCAACACTTCAGTGACTGTGGGGCTCCGAGTGCTCTAGGTCTTTTGTAAAGAGCATCCAGGCCTGGGAAGGTCCCCCAACCCGTGCTTCCCTCCAAGGACTCCAGGCTGGGCGGCCTGAGCGGGGTGGGCATGGGTGTGGAGGCCCAGGGCCCACGCCTGTCTTCAGGGCGCAGCAGGCCGGCCAAAGAGAAGCTTAAGCCTGCCCTGAGATCACTCTCCCAGCTGCCTTCTGACCTCTCTGCTCTCTTCTCAGTTGCCCATCCGTGTCCTATTCGTCGGACTTGCCGGCCACCAGCATCATCATCACCTTCCACAACGAAGCCCGCTCTACCCTCCTGCGCACGGTGAAAAGGTAAGCCCCACCTTGGACCTTTCATCTCCGCGGTGCTGTTCCCCCAGGCCTCGGGGATCTGCTGGGCCCTGGCAGGGGAGGACACTGAGACTGGGTACTGTGGCCAGACAGCGTGAAGACCAGCGGGCACTGGCAGGGGGGGTTCTGCCCTTCTGAGAGGCTGAGGCTGGTGCATCAGGGTCAGGGAGACCCAAGAAGTCCAACTGTAAGCGAGATGCACAAACACAAGGTCAGGTCCCCAGGACTCGGGCAGAAATGCAGGGGTCAGGAGCCCAGGGCGATGGGGATGGACTTGAGGCCTCAGGTGGATGGATGCCAGCCCAGTAGGCACCTGTCAGCGATTCAGAGAGCGGTGCTCCTCCTGTTCTCCTAAGCTTGGCCCCGTGGTCAAGTCTGACTTCTACTCACCTCATTTCTTAATGAACTTAGATAAGAATAGGATTCGGGGGCTTCCCTGGTGGCACAGTGGTTGAGAGTCCGCCTGCCGATACAGGGGACATGGGTTCGTGCCCCGGTCCGGGAAGATCCCACATGCCGCAGAGTGGCTGCGCCCATGAGCCATGGCCGCTGAGCCTGCGCGTCTGGAGCCTGTGCTCTGCAACGGGAGAGGCCACAACAGTGAGAGGCCCGCGTACCGCAAAAAAAAAAAAAAAAAAGAATAGGATTCGGAATGGAGTACCCAGGGATTAAAGAAGTTTAGGTTTCCTTCACCAGGGCATAAAGGAGGAGGAGGGATGGTGGGAGGGAAAGAGTTGGCAGGGGAGCTTTCTGAGAACACCCCTCCTGACCCATCAGGCCAGAAGGAGTCTCGCTAGCTTTCCAAGCAGACAGCTTCGGGGCCAGCGGGTGTTGTCCTCAGGTGGGCTTCTTAAGCCCAGGTAGCCAGAGCAACTAAGGTCCTGCCTCAACAGCTAAACTAGGGCAGTCCCTACCCCCTATCTGGGGTGGGTCCCAAGTACCTGAGGGTCCAGGCAGCAGGGTCGGCAGGGTCTTGGAGGAGCCTGAGGAACACACTGCCCCTCAGCCATTGACCAGGGCCCGGAAGGTTTGCTAGAAGCTGCCCGTGGCCAGTGTGCTGGCTTCCGAGGTGGGCGGTGGGGGAACCCACGGCAGGAAGAAGGAAGTAGAAGGTGGCCCCTAGATCTGGGCTCCTCTGTCCCCGTCACTCCTCCAGCGTCCTGAACAGAACTCCTGCCAGCCTGATCCAGGAGATCATTCTAGTGGATGACTTCAGTTCAGATCGTAAGTGTGCACCTTCTTTTTTTGCACCCCTTCACACCCCATTTCCCCAGAATGCCAAGGGAAGCGCACTTGAGGTTGTTCTGGCTATCACAGGCTGACCTCTGCTCCCCACAGGGATCTTCAGTCTTTTCTAGGTGCCCTCCCTGGCTCTGCTCCCTGGTGCAAAAGGAGTGGTGTTGCTTTGATGGGACACCAGTGAGATGACATTAAAAAAAAAATTAAACTGCATCAGCAGCAGCCTTCATTACCACAACTGCCGTGTGCAGAATATTGTCCCCACAATCTAGCGCCGAGGCTGTTGGACCGGTGACAGTGCTGGCGCTCTCTGGTGCCCCCTGGCGGGTAATGCCACAAGTACAGGCAGTCCTCAGTCTGGCCGGGGAGTGGAGGACAGGGCAATCCTTTGGCCAGTGGAGATGGCCACTCTCCTCCATGCCTCGCCTTCCCCTGGGCCTGGTCTGGAGAAGCTCCTGGGAGGTTCCAGTAGTGGTCGAACCACATGTGGTCTGACGTCAATATCTGAATGAGCTTGCTTCCTTCTCTCCACCCTCAGCTGAAGACTGTCTTCTCCTGACCAGGATCACCAAGGTCAAATGCCTGCGCAACGGCCGGCGGGAAGGTAAGTTCTTGGACCCTAGGTGCCACCTCAGAGCTCTTTTGATCTAGACTTCTGCACCTCCCCGCTCCCTTTTGGGGCCATGTCATACCAAGCCAGCGTGGTCCTGCTGCCTTCCTGGTGGCCAGGACCAAGGTCTGGGGAAAGACCCTCTTGCTATCTTGGGTCAGCCCCTATCACAGTATGACTTCCGGCTGCCTTCGTTGTCTCTCGTGAGAAATGGGAATAATGATAGTACCCTTTCTGTCCTGCACAGTTGTTTTAAGGATTAAATGCTTTGAGAAAACCACAGGGCAGTATAAAGCAGATGTGACCTCACTTCCAATCAAGAGGTGTTTTGGAGCACCGACTACAGCATAGGATTGTACACGGCACTCTAGGGGACACAAAAGAAGTATAAATGTGGTCCCTGCCCTCGGAGAGCTTATTATGGAGCTGAGGCTGGTTATAATTATATGGGGTAGAAAGGAGATGGAGGAGAGGGGAATGATCGGAGAGGGTGCCTGGATTGGGTGAAGGGGTTGTGAGACAGATGAATAGGGCACAAGGGAGGGCGTTCCAGGCCCGGGGACTCTGCAAGCAAAGGCATCAGTCCGGCCTGGGTACAGGAAGTACTAACATTCTCTCCCTACGTTTCCTGCATTCTCACCCTGTAGCATTCACTCTGCCCACATTCTCATGTTCAGTCTTCATAACAGCCCATCATTCTGTTTTGAAATAAAGAAACTGGGGTTTAGGAAGGTTCAGTAATTTGCCTGGAGTGATGAATAAAGGAACCAGGATTCCACCCCGGGGCAGGGGGCCCACCCAGAGCCCAGCCTCTTAACCTCCCTCTACTTAGTCTCCCTTCCTGGGAGAATTGGGCCTGGCCAGCACGAGGAATGAGTGGGGTGAGGATAGATGATGGGGGGAGGCATTTAGACTTGATAAAGCAGAGAATAGGGCACCACTGAAGGTGAGAGAGGGAGAGAGAGAGAAAAAGAGAGAGAGAGAGAGGAAGGAAGGAAGGAAGGAAGGAAGGAAGGAGGGAGGGAGGAAAGAGGGAGGGAGGAAAGAGGGAGGGAGGGAGGAGGGAGGGAGGGAGGAGGGAGGGAGGGAGGAAAGAAAGGAAGGAAGGAAGGAAGGAAAGAAAGAGATGTGATGGGTGTATTTAAGAAAGTCTAGTCAGGCCGAAGGGACCTTCAAACTGGAATGGAAGAGGCCAGAGAGAGCTCTCTCCCAAGCCCTGGGTTGCAGGTGCCTTTAGGCCTGGGAGAATGCTGTTCCCTGGGGTTTTACACAACATAGATGTAAATTTATGATTAGGTGCTTTACAGCTCCCTATGGAGTAGAAGGACGGGGCAGTAGAGTGCCGGGCAGAGGTGAGGCCAGGGAAATCTCCCCACACCAGTGGCTGCTCTGTCAGGGGCAGGACCATCTGGGTCTCCTCCCTCCTGATCAGGCAAGTCCCCAGCTCTGACCAGGGTGCTGCCAGAAGTGAGGCCATTTTTTGACAGTTGACGAGCCTTCGACGAGACTGGGGAACGAGGTGGAAGCAGAGTAGAACCTCTGCACATGTCGGTTTCCTGGGCACCACGCCCTGTCCCCAAGAGGCAGGGATTATTCTCTCTGAATCTTCTGGATAAGAAAACTAAGGCTCAGAGAGGTTAAATAATATGCTCCAGTTAGTGAAGGGGCTGGCATACTAACTCCAGCTTGTCTCAGTCTAGAAGACTCTCTGCATGTCGTAGAGGATAGTGCAGCTGGAGAGGACCACCCTGAGGTTCCTGAGTGGTGGTTTCTGGCTCTCCTTTGGTACCAAACCACACTTTATTTCAACTTCTGTTCGCTAAACTCTGACTGTTCATCATTGTGTCCCCAGAGTCCAGTGTCTGGCATGCAGAGGGCACTCAGAGAATAACCTTGGAGTAATGATGGTTGATGGATGGGTGAGAGAAAGAAAAAGAGGGAGGGAAGAAGTCAAGAAATACAAAGTAAAGTTAAATCACAATAACTCAGAGGAAACCTCAGCCTTAAGGGGCGGAGAGTCCTGAGACTTTGGGGGGACGGATGAGCAAATTGGCTCAGTCCCAGCACCATCCTTTGTCCCTTCCCATTGCAGGGCTGATCCGGTCCCGAGTTCGCGGGGCAGATGTGGCCGCAGCTGCTGTCCTCACTTTTCTGGACAGCCACTGCGAAGTGAACACCGAGTGGCTGCAGCCCATGCTGCAGCGGGTGAAGGAGGTAAGTCTGTCTGTCCCTGGGGGAGCTCTGGACGTGCCCACATGTTCTTGGCATGAGGGGGGATGATGAACGGTCTCTGGAGTTGGGCAGGCAGAGTAGGAAGCCTAAATGGTCTGCTCCCTCCTGAGTAACTTCACCTCATTAAGCTTTCTCATCTGAAAACAGGGATAATTGTAATATTTGTCTGACTGGGTTGTGGTGAGAATTAAATTGGCTGAAAGCCTGGGTGAGCCACAAAGCTCCTACTATGAATGGGTGTTGTTGTTTTCCTCCTGAGGGAGTGATGAGTGAGGGTGAGTCAGGCTGGGAAGCCTGAGAAGGAGGGAGGAGAGGATGGTGTTCTCAAGCGGGGGGCGCCCTCCCATGTGCCTGCTGTTCTCTAGAATGGGGAGGATTTGGACATACGGAACATAGGATGAGGTGATTTCAACTCAACCATAAAAGGCAAATAACCCAATTTAAAAATGAGAAAAGGGCTTCCCTGGTGGCACAGTGGTTAAGAATCCACCTGCCAATGCAGAGGACACGGGTCCAAGCCCTTGTCTGGGAAGATCCCACAGGCCACGGAACAACTAAGCCCATGTGCCACAACTTCTGAGCCTGCGCTTTAGAGCTTGCGAGCCACAACGACTGAGCCCGAGTGCCACAACTACTGAAGCCCGGGCGCCTAGAGCCCATGCTCCGCAACAAGAGAAGCCACCGCATTGAGAAGCCCACGCACCGCAATGGAAAATAGACAAATGGTCAACCAGAGCATGAAAAGATGCTCAACGTTAAGTCATTAGGGAAATGCAAGTCAAAACCACAATGAGGTACCACTTGATACCTACAGGATGGTTATAATCAAAAGGATGGACAGTACAAGTGCTGGTGAGGATATAGATAAATAGGAGTCTTTATACATTGCTGGGGAGCGTGTCAAATGGTGCTGTTCTCCACTTTGGAAAACAGTCTGGCACTCCCTCAAAAGTGTAAACATAGAGTTACCATATGACCCAGCAATTCCACTGCTAGGTATATACTCAAGAGAAATGAAAACGCCCCACACAAAAACTTGTGCCTGAGTGTTCAGAGCAGTGTTATTCAGAATAGCTGAAACATGGAAACAGCAAAATGTCTATCAACCGTGAATGGATAAACAGAATGTGATGTATCCATACAGTGGAATACTGTTCAGCCATAAAAAGAATGAAGTAATGATACATGTTACAATATGGATGGACTTTGAAAACCTTATGCTAAGTGACAGAAGCCAGTAACAAAAACTGCATATTATATGATTCCATTTATATGAAATGTCCAGAATAAATAAATCCGTAGAAATACAAAGGGGATTCGTGGTTGTCAGGGGCTGGAGGGAGCGGGGTATGGGGAGTGACTGCTAATGGTACAGGATTTCTTATTGGGGTGCTGAAAATGTTTTGGAATTAGAGAGTGGTGATGGTGCCACAACCTTGTGAATATACTGCAAACCACTGAATTGTACACTTTAAAATGGCAAATTTTATGGTCTATCAATTATATCTAATAAAATTGTTATAAAAATGTGAATTAAATCTCAATACAAAAAGTCTATAAAAAGGATAAGGTGAGGCCCCCACAGAACACTGTGGGAGACCGTGGATGGTCTCCCCTGATCCGCCATGTCCCACAGTTTTGTCGTCCTGAGATGGAGTGTGAACTGAGGGGCAGAGCTGGATTCCAAGTTGCAGACAAAAGGATGTTTTTTTGTTGTTTTTTTTTGTTTGTTTGTTTGTTTGTTTTTTTTGCGGTACGCGGGCCTCTCACTGTTGTGGCCTCTCCCGTCGCGGAGCACAGGCTTCGGACGCGCAGGCTCAGCGGCCATGACTCACGGGCCCAGCCGCTCCGCGGCACGCGGGATCTTCCCGGACCGGGGCACGAACCTGTGTCCCCTGCATCGGCAGGCGGACTCTCAACCACTGCGCCACCAGGGAAGCCCCAGACAAGAGGATTTTGAGGGTCAGCACAGAATGCAGAGAGAGGAGGGAGAAGAAGCTCTGTTCCATGTCCCTCCACGGAGGGAGAAAAGAAGAGAACAGACATCCTGCTGATGGAGGGCAATTAAGTTTTGCACGTGGTATATGACAGAATCCACCACCACCACTATCCCCCCACCCCTCACCCCCAGAAAAAATAAAACCTTCAGTAAAGCTGGCATATTACCCACCAATGTTTTAGAGGTGGATTTGTGTCTGGGAGATGATGAAGGGAGCGTGAGTCTGACTTTGAAGTGGACGTGGCATGAGAGGAGTGCCACCCAGGTTACACAGAGCCTGCAGCGTCCCTGCCCTCAGCTGCCGGTTGTCCAGGTGGGAAGACTCAACCTCAACATGTACACAGACGGACGACAATTAGTAAAACAACAGCTCACACCAGCAACAGAAGATCCACATCAGGCAGCAGCTGATTCACTGTCCCAGGAATTGTCTGCTCTATAACTGTGAGAGCAGTTTAAAAGAGGAAGAAGTCCTCAGCCTGCAGCAGTCAGGGAGGGCTTTACTGAGGAGGTGAGATCCTGGCAGGGCTCAACATGATGTGAGAGGAAGAGGCTGGGAGAGCATCGTGCCCATGAGACCCAAGAGGGACCTTCCGGGAGCCTAGATGTGGTGATGCAGGACAGCTCCTGGGAGCCTAACGTGTCCTGCAGGAGGTGCTGAGTGCCCAATGCCTCGAAGAGAACTTCTTCCCAGAGCAGGCAGTTGGGCCTTTATTCACAGAGTCCCTGGCCTCACGCCATCTCATGTGTCCTCTCCTAGGATCACACCCGCGTGGTGAGCCCCATCATTGATGTCATCAGTCTGGATAATTTTGCCTACCTTGCTGCATCTGCTGACCTTCGGGGAGGTGGGTCCGGCTCCCAGGGGAGGGGCTCTAGACCTGAAAGGAGGCAGGTGAGGGCAGGCAAAAGCCCTGGCTTGGTGCTCTTCTTCCCAACTGTGCCAGAGCGTCTCACACCCCCACCCCCTTTACCTCTAGAAAACGAAAGGGGATTGTGTAGAGCCATGGGGTTGGGGACGAAGGCCCAGGGCTGGCAGTTGCAGGCTCCTGGCACTATCAGGGACAGGGCCAAGCTAGTCTCTGATCTTTCCCTCCCCCCAAACTTTGACACATCCTTCTCAAATACTGCCAGCCCCGGGGACCATTGCCACAGGTCCTGGCAGAATAACATGATATGACTGCTGTCGTCTTGGGGGTGAGGAAGGGGGAGCCCTCAACTTTGCACGGCTTCCTAACCTGTACGCCTGGAAATGGTCTAGACCTGGCCGAATATGGTAGTTATTAGCCACATTTGGCTACTGAGCTCTTGAAATGTGACCAGTCTGAACTGAGATATGCTGTAAGAAAAAATACACACCAGGTTTTGAAGACTTAGTATGAAAGAATATAAAATATCTCATTAATAATTTTTTGTATTGATTATGAATATGATCATCAATGATAATGATTGAAATGATGGTATTTTGGATATATTGCATTAAAAATACATTATTCAAATTAATCTCATATGTTCTTCTTACTTTTTGACATGGCTACTGGAAAAATTTAAATTGCATGTGTGGCTTGCGTCTCCGGCTTGCATTGTATTTCTTTTGGGCAGCTCTGGTCTAGACTTTAGAACTGTGCTGTCCAATACAGTAGATAATAGCCACTTCTGGCTATGTACATATAAATTAATTAAAATTAAGTAAAATTCAAAACTCAGTTCCTAAGCTGCCCTAGCAGCATTTCAGGTGCTCAATAACCACATGTGACTAGAGTCTACCATGTTGGACAGTGCAGATATAGGACATTTCCGTCATTGCAGCAAGTTCTATTGGGCAGGCTGCTCCAGAGAACCTGTTGCCAGGAGCTAATGCGCAGAGTGGATTTCCTATTTGGGCCTCGGATTTCCAATAAATGGACACAGTTGTTAGTTAGATGTTGAGGCTGAGTGGGATTCTGAAGGGAGCCAGGCATTTCTCCTTAGGGAAATCACCTCAGGGCCTTTGCACTTGCTGTTCCCCCCACCTGGAATTCCCTTTCCCTACATGTCTGCATGGATCAGTTCTTCATTCAGGTCTCTACTCAAATGTTACCTCCTCAGAGAGCCTTTCCTGGCTACCCTTACTAGAATAGTATGGGTACCCCTCCTTTCTTTTCTTTTTGTTTTTTAGCACTTTACAACCCCAACTGACATATTATCCATTTACTGATTTATCTTTGTAAGTCTTTGTCTTACCCAGTAGATTGAAACTCCATGAGGACAGGGACCTGTCTCGTTCTGAATGAAGGAATGACTACGTGAATTGCCCAGGGCCCTCTACAAGCTGGGTTCTGATCAAGGGAGACTCTCGGGGGGGGTGGAGTGAGGGGACAAGAGCCCCCGAGCCGCATCCTCACCCTAGTCTGGCCCTTAGGATTTGACTGGAGCCTGCATTTCAAGTGGGAGCAGATCCCTCTGGAGCAGAAGATTGCCCGGACAGACCCCACCAAGCCCATAAGGTCAGGACTGCTGTGGGCTCTGGAGAGACCCCTTCCTTGCCTGAGTCAGGGGCTTTGGAGGCTCCTGGGAGGGCCATTGCAGTTGCCAGGGCTCCTAGGGGTGCACGATCCCAGGGCTAACTCTGTTCTGGGCCCGGGGGAGAGAGAGGCCAGAGGCCAGCAAGCGGGCCAGATATCCGACCCCAGTGACTCTGCAAGTGGGGGATGCTAGGGCAAATGGCCTGGGCCCTGGGGCCGTCTAGAGGGGTTCAGATCTTCCAGCTCATGTATTGCTTCTTTCCTCTCCTTGTTCCCAGGACGCCTGTCATAGCTGGAGGAATCTTCGTGATTGACAAGTCTTGGTTTAACCACTTGGGAAAGTATGATGCCCAGATGGACATCTGGGGGGGAGAGAATTTTGGTAAGTTGGGAAATAACCACAGTAATAATAATGGGTAACCTGGGTTGCGTGTTTTCTATATGTAAGGCCCTAAGGATGTTACACATATTGACTCCTTAAATCCTCACAATGGATCTCTGAAGTAAGTACTATTATATCTCCATTCTACTGGTAAAGAGACCGAGGCACAGAGAGGTTAAGTAATTTGTCCAGAGCCACACAGCTAGTCAACAAAGAGATTAGGTGGTCAGGGAGAACCTGTGGCCACATGGCTAGACACGTGTATGGAGGAAGCACATGGCTGCTTCCCTACAAGAAAGGCTGGGGGTGGTGTGTGCAGTAGGGGGTGGCAGTAGGGGGTGGCGGTTAAACGTAAGCAATGGGGTCAGATGGCCTGGGTGCAAATCCTGGCCCTACCACCTATAAATTGTTTGCCCCTGGGCAAGTGAAAGCCTCCCTGAGCCTCAGTTTCCCCAAGAGGCTGTTATAAGTACTAAGTGAGATGAGGGGGGTGAAGATACTGGCAGCCATTATTATTATTATGAGGCCATAGGAACCCTTTAGCCCCACAAGGAAAGGGAAGAGCCAGTGAACCCCCAGGGTCGCTGGTGAGGTTCAGGTGAGATAAAGGCTGGGTACAGATGGAACATCTGATGTGGGTGATTTAAGGGGGGTTTATAAAAGGGCCTATTTACACGGCGTGGGCAAGTTACAGGGAACCACAAGGGCCAGGGTAGGGCTGGGCTGGTGACTGCTGGGAAGTGTAGCCACCCTCAGGTCTGAAACACAGGGAGGGAGTGCTCCCCGACAGTAGCTGTGGTCTTGGGGCGCCTGCAGCCAGTCCACTGTGCCAGGTGGAAGGTGTCAGGGGATAAACACCCACCCTCACTCTCCCCCGACCTGCTGGCTGAACTTCCTCACATAGGAAGGAAGCCCAGGGGTGCAGCCCACACAGGCAGCCTCCCAGATGAGGAGCGTGGTGGAGGAGGGTGGCGATCGATCCCAGGGATCCAGGAGTGGGCCAGGGTTTGTGGGGGCAGGTACCTTGAGGCTTGTGAAACACAAAGGCCTGTCCTTGCTCTGGCAGTGGACCCAGTCAGTCCTTTGCAGAGCCCTTTCCCACTGCTTCCTTTTTCATCCTGACCAGGTATTTTGCATAGTAAATAGGGCTGGTGGTATCTCACCCATCTGACAGATGGGCAAACTGAGGTAGACGCCTCCTTCCAGATCTCAGCTGGGAAACTCCACGTCTGACAGGTGTAGGTAGTGCCTTTACAGGAGCCACTTAAGTGTTGTGAGGTGTGATCCAAGTCAGAGTCTGTGTTTCTGGGAGGCAAGGACCAGGTCTTTCTTCCCTCTCTGACTAGGGCAGTGGGACAGATGGGCAGTGGGGCTCCAGCTCAGGATCAGCCGGAGTGGAAACAGGCGTGGGATTTTCTCCCCTTTGTAACTTAATGCTTGGAAACCGTTTCCAGGCAGGCATTCAGAGGAGTAAATTCTGGGAACTGGGGTGCAGTGACCCTTCCATTCTGACCTCCTTTTATGTATTTTGGGCCTAAGTGACCTCTTTTGTGTTCTCCATCTCAGCCTGAAGGGAGCTTTGGCAAATCCAGTTTCCTGTAAAGATTCAGAGGGCTGGGAAACTAATGGTCTCTGCTGCATCCAGAGGCCTTTTTCTTTTCTCCTTCCTTCCCTTTTTTTTTTTTTTTTTTTTTTAAGGCTGGGGCCTGATGGAGAAACAAGTGAGTGATCAAATAGCTAACTTCAAACTCTGCCTGAGGCCAGGGCTCAGTGATTGGGGAATTGAAAGGTGAACCACAGAGTGGTTCTAGGGAGGGTTTTGTTTCTTCGAAAAATTCAAAGAAATTCCTAGGCTAGCCGTGGTGCTCAGACGTTCAGTTGCTGGGACTAGTTTTGAGCCAGGAGACTCTCGTCACTGATGGGTTTGGGCCTTTCAGAACTGTTCATTTGGGGCTTCCCTGGTGGCGCAGTGGTTGAGAGTCTGCCTGCCGATGCAGGGGACACGGGTTCGTGCCCCGGTCCGGGAAGATCCCACATGCCGCGGAGCGGCTGGGCCCGTGAGCCATGGCCGCTGAGCCTGCGCGTCCGGAGCCTGTGCTCTGCAACGGGAGAGGCCACAACAGTGAGAGGCCCGCGTACTGCAAAAAAAAAAAAAGAACTGTTCATTTGTGGAAGGAAGGGAGATGCCCAAACCCAGACTCGTTCCTGTTTCCCCTGAGAGAGCCAAACGCCAGAACCCAGAGGCCACCTTAAGTGAGGGTGGCAAACGTGAAAACCTTGGGATTCTCATTAGGGATCCTTTTAAAAGGTAGTCAGATCATGTTACTCAGCTGCTCGAGACCCTGCAAGGGCTCCTGCATCACTCAGAGCAAAACCCGGAAGTCCTTACACCATCTGCCCTTCCCCCACAAGCACACACCGCCAGCTCCGCCCTCAGCCCCTCCGGCCCTCCCCGCATCTCGCTCCGCTCCTGCCTACTGTGCTCTTACCTCTAGCTCTGTGCCCTTGCTTGTCCCTCTGCCCGGAACGCTCATCCCTAAGAGTCACATGCCTCTTCCTCACCTCCTTCAGGCCTCGGCTCAAATGCCCCCCCACCCCGTTCATCGAGAACATCCCTGATCAGCCTCATTAAAACTGCAGCCTCACCCCCAACTCCACTCACCTGCTTCAGTCTCCTACCTGCTTCGCAGATGAAGTATTCTACTCATTTTCTTGTCTACTTGTATTTTGGTTTCTTCTTTTACTGAGTTCCTGCCTCCCCCCACTAGAGTGTAAGGGATTCTACAACGGCGTCTGACAGACCATGATCTGGTTCAAACAGTGGGACTTGCTGGACAAAGTGTGAACTTTACACTGCAGTTCTGCACCTGAGCGTGGAGGTGACCTTGGAGAGGTCATTTAACATCTTTGAGCTTCACAGTCCTTATCAAAAACATGGGGGGGTCTTCCCTGGTGGCGCAGTGGTTGAGAGTCCGCCTGTCAATGCAGGGGACACGGGTTCGTGCCCCAATCTGGGAAGATCCCACATGCCATGGAGCGGCTGGGCCCGTGAGCCATGGCCGCTGAGCCTGCGCGTCCGGAGCCTGTGCTCCGCAACGGGAGAGGCCACAACAGTGAGAGGCCTGCATACCACAAAAAAATAAATAAAATTAAATTAAAAAATAAATAAAAATTTAAAAAAAACCATGGGGATCATAACACCCAATGCCACATGGTAGCTGTGAGAATTAGACATCAGCCATAAAGAGCATGGAGTGAGCGCTCAGTAAATGGACGATGGTTACCGCTTTTGTTGTTGCCATTGTTGTTTTTTTTTTTTGGCTGTGCCATGCAGCTTGTGGGATCTTAGTTTCCTGACCAGGGATCGAACCTGCCCACGCCCTCGGCAGTGAAAGCGCAGCGTCCTAACCACCGGACCACCAGGGAATTCCCTGTCATTGCCATTGTTGATAAAAATGACAATAAGTAATAGTAATGTGGACAGTATGGACTATGTGGGATGAAATGACCTAACTAACATAACAAAGTTAATCTGGAAGAAATGGTACCAGAATGCAGACCTTCCGTCCCCAGTTCTAAATCTCAGTTGCTGAACCAGCTGCAGGGCCCTGACCAGGAGAAGGGACAGAGGCCTGGCAGTTTGCAGGCAGGCCTAGGGAAGCCCATTAACGTAGCCAACCCTGGGTGCGGGTCCAGATATGCCTAACGTCCAGTCGTGGACCACACTGGGAAGTCACCGGGTGCACATAGGCTGGCCAGGAGGTAGGCCTTAGCCCTGCCGCCTCCGTCCCTACTTTGCTAGTCCCTGGGAGGTCCCTGAGCAGTCGCTCCAGATGAGAGCCCCCAGACCTGGCCAGGGACCACAAGTGTCCTTACAGCCACCTGGGGAGTAGGAAGAGGAACCAAGGCTGGAACTCATGAAAAAAAATGGTCTTTCCATTTGTTTTTGTTTTTTTTAATTAAAAACAAAAAAACAAGGGCTATGGATTTTCTGGGACAGGAGGGAGGTGTTTTAATGTCAAAGGGTGTCCAACTTCAGGGTTAAAATGAAAGAAAGTAGAAAATCAGAAGAGGTTCGGCCAACTGCCGAGGTGGGTCCTTGCCAGAAGTGAGGATTGTTGAGTGGAAAATAGAGTAGGCAACTTGTGACGTCCCCTTCTGGGGGGCAGGATGGCCACTGCTCGCCTCTCCCAGCGCTACTAGGGACCACAGTCATCTGTGAAGGCTCGTTCAGCGTCACACCCCCACCAAAAGGAAGTATGTCTCAGTAGGGCCACTGGTAGCTGTAAATGGAGACCCCCGGGGCCATGAGGGAGGTCTGGGCCAGCCAGAAAGATGCCAGTGGGTATGTGTGTGTGGGATGGGTGTGAGGAGGGTGTGTATGGGGGGGATGTGTGTGTGCACAAGCATGGAGGAAGCAGTCAGGAACACGTGCAAGGAGTGGGTGCACCCCGTGTAAACAGGCCCAGGAGCTCTGACACCAGCATATGCCTCCAAGGAGACACCAAAGGCAAGGGAAGCCAGCTCCTTCCCACCTTCACTCCGTGGGGACTTGCCGAGTGGCTCCTTCCCGTCCTGATGGCTGCCGTCTCTGCAGAGCTCTCCTTCCGGGTGTGGATGTGCGGTGGGAGCTTGGAGATCGTGCCCTGCAGCCGGGTGGGCCACGTCTTCAGGAAACGGCACCCCTACAACTTTCCTGAGGGCAACGCCCTCACCTACATCAGGTGGGTCACAGTGCAAAGAGCACCGCGCTAAGAGCTAGGACACCTAGACCCCAGCCCTGTCAGTTACCCAAGGGACTGTGGGTAGCTACCCCACCTTTCTGGGTGTTGGTTTCCCCATTTGCCCCCCATTCTGGGATCCCAGTACTTTCAGGCTGGAAGGATGAAGCTGGGAATGTCTCCACCAGGCCTCGCTTGTTTTGACTGTCCTTGTCCATGCAGGTCTTGGAAAACCAGCCAAATGACCAACTGGAAGCTGCCCTCCCCTCACTGGGTCCCAAGTACTGGTCACAGACGCCATGTCCTGACCCTGACTTGGTCAGCGTCTGCCCATCCGTGTCCCCAGCCACAGCGTGCACTTCATCTTGAGGGGCAGTAGGCAGGGTCCTAGAAGGGTCCACCCCTTCTAGGGGCGGGTCCTAGAAGGGTCCACCCCCATCACCCGCCCCCCTGAGGCTGGTGGCAAGGGGAGAGTGGGAGGAGCACCATGAACACTCCTTCCCAAGGATGAGTCTTCATCTTCTAAGGCTCCCTTGTTGCCAGCAGTGGCTCCCCAGGTCTAGCTCATCAAATGGCCTGTCTTTTTGTTTTGCTTCCCCTTATCCCATTTTAGTTGTTTTTATACTTGTAAAAGTGGTACATGTTTATTGTAAAAATTCAAACTATATCATATATATTATATATATATCTGTACATATAGTATATTATACATTATAATTTTTACTCTTCATATCACATAGAGAGAAAAAAGTGAAAGTCCCTTTCACCCAGTCTTACTCCTATCCACTTGTCTCTCCAAAAGTAACTACTGCTAATAGATTTCTAGCCTATCATTTCAGGTCTTTTAATTTCTTTTCATATATATATATATATATATATATATATATATATATAGTTTCTGTATAGAGATGCATGTGTTTGTGGGGTGTTTTTTTTTACATTTTTTTTAACTTTTTATTTTATATTGGAGTATAGTTGATTAACAATGTTGTGTTAGTTTCAGGTGTACAGCAAAGTGATTCAGTTATACATATACATGTGTCTCTTCTTTTTGTGTTTTTTATATAAATGGGGTCGCACTGCATGATTTTTCTGCAGCATGCTTTTCTGCCACTCCACACTAAATTGTAGACGTCCTTCAGCGTCAGTATGTACTAACCTTGGTGTTCTTTTTAGAGGCTGCCTAGTACTCCATCATGTGGACATAGTTCATTATTCTCCTATTGATGGGCATTTAGGTTGTCACGAATGTTTTATGACACGAGTATTCTTGTACATGTCCCTTTGCCCACATGCTGGTATTTTGGTAGAAAAGGTTCCTCAAAGTGGAGTGTCAAAGACCATACCCACAGAGCTGATGGATGCTGACAGATTGTCCTCCAAAAAGACTGTTCTCATTGATACCACCCCAATCAGCATTCTTTCGCGTGCACTCCTGTCTCCGCACCCTGAACTTCACAGAGCTGATCTTGAGCCCAACCCTAACTCTGTCACTGCCCTGGTGACCTTATTTTGCTCCTTCCTACCCTTTTAGGAATACCAAGCGCACTGCAGAGGTGTGGATGGATGAATACAAGCAGTATTACTACGAGGCCCGGCCCTCGGCCATAGGGAAGGCCTTCGGCAGGTGGGCCCCTCTCCCAGCCCCCCTTGGCCTTCCTCCACAGCCTTAGCAAAATACAAAATTGTGTGTACACCAGGGAAGCACTCAGGGTCTCCTTAGCACCTGAGCTGCCCCAGGCCGCTGGGCTCTTCCGGGCCTGTAGGGTATGCGACGCAGAGACAAGGTTCTGGTCCTTGAGGAGGATGCAGCCTCATAGGGAGAAATAACCAGGGAGGGCTCGCTTATGAGAGCACTGCCGGTCCACAAGCTGCCTGCAGGACAGACATCTGTGGACGTGCTTAAGGATGGCTCTCTGTAGAAAACACTCGGGGGTTTGACTCCACCCCTTGCTGTTCAAAATCTGACAGTGATCTGTTAGCTTATTTTTCTGCCCTGGACTGTTATGACTACAGTCTAGTTAAGCATTTTCAAAATGTGGATTAATTGTGAAATCAATTTAGAGAGTCGTGACCAGTTTTTTTTTTAAATGATAGAGAACTAGAATATTACAGATTAGTACGGAACAGAACAGAAAATAACAGTTGATTGCAGTTACGGATAGATACTGTTTTGTGAAAATTCTTATTTTGGTTGTACGTTTGTAGCCATATATGCCCATGGGTATACTTGGTCACAATGTATTTATTTCTTACTTAATGCTGTGGTCAGATATGTTTGAAAACATTATTAGCGATCATCAATGAATCTCCCTCTATTTGTTTGTATCTATCCCTTGTTAAAAAAAAAAAGAAGTTATGTCACTATTTCTTGTAGTGGGGAAGTAACATCTGCTGAGGACCTACCCTGTGCTAGGCACTTATGTCCCCTTTATTCATTTGATTCTCACAAAAACCTTTGGAGGTAGATGGTTGTGTCCCCACTTTACTGAGAACAAACAGGCTCAGAGAGGCGGTGAGGTTATCTGTCAGTGGCCGTTATGGTCAGTGGAGCTGAGGAAAGTGTCATGGACACATCAGATGGTTTTTATCTGCCAAATTTATGGAAAGATGTTTAAAGCGTGGTTTTCTTATTGGTAGATACTTTCTGCTCAGCTGGAATGCAGGAAAGGAAAACTTCTAGTTCATTAAGGCTCTGCTCTCTCTGTGAAAATAAGGACCAGATAGTGGTATCCTCACCTGAGGTCTCAAGGAGTAAGAAGCCGAGATTAAAGCCTGGCCCCCGTGGGCTGGGCAGATCCTGAAAGGTGAGCAGGAATTTGAGGAGAGAAATAAGGCATGGCCAGGAACCCTGGGAGGAGCTTGCAGGTCAGAGAATGACTTAAGGCAGGGACCAAGGCTGGAAGGCAGCCTTGGACAGCTCCTGGCCCTAGCTCCCTGGGGTAGGTGGAAAGAGGGGGCCAGCCTCCCGGGCCTTCTCATGCCCGCTGAGCATTGCCTTCTCCTCCAGCGTGGCCACGCGGATCGAGCAGAGGAAGAAGATGAACTGCAAGTCCTTCCGCTGGTACCTGGATAACGTCTACCCAGAGCTCACGTGAGTGCAGCCCTCAGCTCGTGCATCTGGCCTGGGTGGGGGCCGGCAGCTTGGGGACCCTTCACCCTGATCTCTCCCCAGCCCAGGCAATCTGGCTCTTAATAGCTGTCAGTGTTTGTTGTCATGTGAAGGGTCTGGAGGAACCGGGAGGTGGTTACCAGGAGTTAAGAGTGAGGTGTGGTAGGAACCAAAGTTTAACAGACCGGGCCTTAGAGCTAGAAATGGGCATTGTCCCCTTAGGACAACAACAGTGCATTATGTAGCAAAGGCTGCAGAAACACTCATTTCCTTTGACTCTCCTCTCTTCCTTCTGGGAGTTTATCCTAAGGAAATAAAGCAACCAAAGCAAAAAAAACCTGTTGACAAATAAATGTCCACTGTAGGCTTCTCTGCTGTGAAAAAATTGAGAAAAAACTAACGATAGGGGCTGAGTTTAGTGAATCGTGATGCGTCGATCTAAACAAATATGTGTCAATTAATGTTATAATCATAAACCGTGAAAAAACATGGGGAAATGTTTGCTCCAGCAAATGAGGAAGCAGCATGCAAATGGTGTATGTGCGTGGGTGACAGGACGGTGGGCAGTAGCTGTAATGACAGGGGTAGGGAGGGCAGAGCTGTTTCTTTTTTTCCTCATTTCAAAATCTTTCTCAGCATCCTGGCTACATCATTCCTCACCTCCTCCAGGTCTTGACTCAGCTGTCCCCGCTGCGTGAGGCTCCCCCAAACTCTGCATTGGCCGACTGCACCTTCCCCAGCATTCCCTGCTTATTTTCCTCTGTCACCCTTATTGTCATTCAGCATATATGTGGCCAATTAATTTTACTGTCATCTCCCAACACTTGACAGGAAGCTTCGTGAGGGTAGAGGTGTTTATCTGTTTTGTTCACTGCCTTATCTCCAGCCCCTAGAACAGTGCCTGTCACAAAATGGGCACTTGATAAATATTTTTAACTGAATAAATTGCATAGTCAATAAGCATCAGTAATAACTTTGAAATTAGCATTCTCTCTTCTGGAAATGTCACCTCGGGGAATGGGTTATTCCACTGCTGTCTCCCAAGGATGCTATCATGGCTTTCCAGAACACTCCACCTCTCAGAGCCTGCAGATCCTCCAAGGAGGCAAATCTTTGTCCTTCAAGGGCAGATTTGATTTTTGGAAAACAGCCATAGTTAAGTTGTAGCCAAGTCCAGTGAGTAAGCTGGTTGATTAACCCAGATAATACAATCCTGGGTCCCAAATACAGGGTGACAAGACTGAAACAAGTAACAAGGATAAACTGACTCTGCAAGCAATGTTCAAGGAATTCCAGAAGGGTCTGAGCAGCGGCTGCATCCTTGGAAAAAGTTGGCAGCCGGATAACCCCAGCTCCCCAGATGATGGCTGTGCATGGAAGAACATTACTTTACAAACTTGTAATAAATGAACCGCTTCCTCAAGTGGCCACTTTTAAGGGGACAGTTTCATTCAGACATGTCATTTCTGAGGGAAAAAAGCATAGTCTTTCTTTATGTTCTGTCAGAGTTCATGCTATCTGGTTGGAGTCATGGACTCCAGGCCTCAGACAGGAGCTGGGGAGCTGGGGGAAGAGTTGGGAGGATCGGGGATGTGCCTCTCCTCCCCACACCCCAGTCCCCATGCAATCCCTTGAGGACCAAGAGGAAGAAGTAGTTTATAACTACCGTAAGTCTGGATCTATCACAAAGACAGGAGAGTGGATGAAACCAGCCGTGTGATACGAGGAGCATAAGTCATCTTCCGTTTGTTTTGTCACTGTGTGGACGTTTAAAAATGACTTTTTGTTGTTAAGGTAGAAATTGCAGCTCATTCCTATCCAGTTTACTCATCCTCGGTCTGTTCCTTCATGTTCTGCCTCAGTTCTCAGGGTGAGGGGCCCGGAGTGGATCAGGTTGTTAATTAGAAAGGAGATCTATAGGCCCAAACGATACCATGTTCCTCCAAACAGGATCCTAATAGTTGGGCCACACTTGCAGATGGTCAGTGGAGAAACTTAGGAGGCTGAACAGAGAGGCCTTTGCTTTCCTAGGCCTGCCTGCAGTACTGCTTTTCCAGATCAGAGTTCTGTGGCTAGCCTCAGCAATTGCTAATGTATTACTTTTATCAGGATGTTCAGGAACAGTTGTGCAGGCTGTGCATTGCACAAGCACACCATATGTGAAGGGTGCTGGTCACACACTATTGTACATTTATTACTACAATTCCTGGCAAATGACAGTAAAAGTCTTCTAACAAAAGACTTTTTTGTCTTTTTTTTCATAATGTAGAAAATCATCTATATTATGATGATTTTCTAACAGATGGAAGTAAAGTGTCTCAAGAAAGGGATGCCTATTGCTGTTTCTACAAAGGCATCATAAGGGCTAATGGCAGCCCAGCTTCGAGGTGGTCCACAGAGAGGAAAGCAGATGCAGACTTAAGAGGGCTACCAACAAATAGGACAGCTTAGCCTGGCTCTGCCAGAGAGCAGAGGAAGGGTGGTGATGGCCATCCCAGCTGCTGCAGGGCTGCTGCTACGACTCAGACACCTCAGGAGCTGCATCTGGTCTTGAGATTGCTGCCCAAGCCCCGGGTTTCCTGCATAAGCATCAGTGGGCAGGCCTTTGTTGTCAGTGACATTGCCACACTTGGACAGTACACATCTCACCTCTGAAAACTGATCAACTTGCACATCTTCCTAAGCAACAGTGGGTAGGGGGGGGAAGAGAAGAGAAGGGTCTGAAACAACCTTGGCTTCTCAAAGAGGCTCCCGCAGGACCTTGTCTCTGTATAGAGGGGAAGTATAACACATTGCCCCTGGATGAAGCAGAGGGGGTGGAGCTTTTGCCTCCCGACAGCCTTGCACCTAGCAGGTTGCAAACTTACATCCTACAGTGATCAGACAGACAATGTCAATAAGTCAAGTGGGTGGGGATGACTGTAGGGAGTGGAGGGGACTGTGGCAAACTGAAATGCACAAGCTCCACCCATAAGGGGGCAGCTGCTGCTCATGACAGTGTGTTAGTGCCATGCTGGAATGCAAGTTCGGTGTGGCAGCCTGACCTTGCTATGTTTTCCAAAGAAGCTGGATTTTTGGTGGGATGAATGGGGAGATTGGGATTGACATATATACACTAATATGTATAAAATGGGTAACTAACTAATAAGAACCTGCTGTATAAAAAAATTTTTTAAATTCAAAAAAAATTCTAAAGTTCAAAAAAAAAAGAAGCTGGATTTTTCTGTGTAAACTTGAAATCTTAAAATACGGCCAACTAATTAAAAGCACCAATAATCACACTGTGCAGGTCAGAAAAAACCTGTCCAGGGCCAGATTCAGCTTAGGGGCCAACAGTTTGCAGCCTCTGTTCTAGAACTGCACGACCTCTTACAAGGGGGTGTGGGGTTCTGAAGGGGCACTGCTACCGGTAGTGTGGAGGGAAAGTGAAGGGCTCTCCTTGAGGCTCTGTGAGAGCGGGTAGGTTCGGGGAATCCGGGGGCTTCCAACCAGCCCTGAGGAAGGAAGACCTGGTTTGGTCAAGGTCCTGCAGGATGTCCACATGAGACAAGAGAGTGCCGGAAATGTTCTGATCCATGCCCCCCGCCCAGGTTCTCTTCCTGACAGAGGTAACAGAGGCAGATAGGATTAGCATGTGGTCAGACTCTAAGCCCTCCTGGTTCCCCATCATGCCCTGTGGGTCCGTAAGCCAAGTGCGTGTATGACCTAAACCCAGGAATACCAGCCCACGTCAGCTGGGGCCAGCATCCCCCTTAGGTTTATTACCCACAGGGTAAGATAGTGTGTTTTATATCTCTGTGTGTGTGTGTGTTTCCTGTTTTTCCTGTGCATACAAAATGTTTTAATAATACACTATTTTGAAACATGCCTCTTTTACTTAACTGTATGTTTTGAACACTTTCCCACATTACCAGAGTCATTTTTAATGGCTAAAGGTTGTTTCCTTCCTACAGATGAATCAGAATTTACTTAGCCCATCCCCTATTGTTGGATATCTAGGAATTTCCAATGTTTTCAGTATAAGCAGTCACTCTGAATGAATATCTTTTAAACTAAATCTCTGCACACATATTTAATTATTGCCCTAGGATACTAAGTTACTGGAAGTGGGACAAAGGTGTGCACCTTTTTAAGGCTTTTGATACGTAATACCACAGTACCCTCCAGAAAAGGTGGTCAGTTTATGTTCTCACCCAATCCCACAGCTATTGCCAATACTAGGTAGTGATATTTAAAAAAATATATATGTATATATATATATATATGTATATGTGTATATATATACATAGATATACACACATACACTTAAATATATAAATGTTTTATGTATGTAAATAAATCATACACACACACACACACACACACACACACATATATACACATATGGTAAACAAACAGTGGTACCTCTCTGATACGTATTTCTTTAATCGTTGGTGAGGTTGAACACATTTTCATATTTGTGTATTTTACATTTGCCTCTTCAAAGTGACCCCTTCCCTGTCATTTCGAGATTGTTTATTGAGCCCACATTTGGGCCTCAGCCTCTCCCCAGCCTGTCCTCTTTCTGGGCTGGGGAGCCCTGGTTTCTGGTTTGAACCCTCTCAGGCCTGGCCTCCAGGGCAGGCCCTGGGGCTCCCGGAGCTGCCCAGAACCCAGTAGAGCGAGGCCCAGTCTTCCCAGAGGCACCCCTGCTCACCTCCCCCTGCTGCCAGGCCTGCTCCTCGGCTCCCCTCCCCACGGACACCTGGGTGCCCCGAGAGCTGGCAGGGCGCTACCCTCTGGGTAAGTGTGGGTAAGCCCAGGGAGGGCAGAGGACAAGTCTGACCGCTGCCTTTTCTCTCAGCATCCCCGTGAAGGAAGTGCTCCCCGGCATCATTAAGCAGGGGGCTAATTGCTTAGAATCCCAGGGCCAGGACACGGCTGGTAACTTCCTGCTCAGCATGGGGACCTGCAGAGGGTCTGCCAAGAGCCCGCCGGCGGCTCAGGTAGGTGGCTTAGGGCCCCCAGGTCAGGACCGGGCACGGGTGGGGGCCTCCCTCTGCCCGTTCTCATCTTCCCTCTGCCTACACCTTCCACAAACCCACTTTCCCAAGGACCCTGCAAGCTGTCCCCTCCCACTCTGCTCCTTGGGTCTGCTCCCACCATACTCGGTCGCCTTTGTAGCCTGTCACACAGTCGCCCTATGGGCACCACCTGCTTTCTCCTTGCAGAGGTAGAAATGCTGCCCAAACAGAGTCCAGTTCTCTCCTGGGATGCAGCTGTGGTCCGCCTCTATATACAGGGCATCCAGGACTCCTGTGTACACACGTGCGCAACATGAGTGGAGACCCCGGCGTGGACTGGCTCCCTGGCTGCCCTGCTCCCATGTCCTGTCTTTCTCCCCATCCCCTGAGCATCCCTTCATACGTCCTCTGGCCAGTTCCAGCTAAGCTCCCCCACCCCAATATTTTATTATGAAAAATTTCAAACAGAGAAAAGTTGAAAGAACTGTACAGTGATTACCCATACACCCATCCCTAGTATTTGTAGAAAATTTTACCAAAATACACAGTGTATTTGCTCTATCTACCCATCTATCCATCCATCCATTGCTGTACTTGTGGACTTGGCCTTTCTGCTCCCTGTCTTGCAGGCGTGGCTGTTCAGTGACCATCTCATCCAGCAGCAGGGGAAGTGCCTGGCTGCCACTTCCACCTCCATCTCCCCCGGGTCCCTGGTCGTACTACAGGCGTGCAACCCAAGAGAAGGCAGGCAGGTAAGCCTTCTCGCCCATGGGCACGGGATGGCCGCAGCCCCGGGGAACACAGTGCGGGTTTGACATACAGACTCAAATAAGCCCTCCAGAGTGAGGATTTGGGGGACCTAAGCCAGTATCCAGGTCAAGTCTATTGTTTTCCTCATGAGGAAGTACGGTAAATAGTTGTTAAATGTCCATCCTGCATCCCGTGGCTCCTTGCGGGCAGGGACTATTTATCTTGTCAACACTGTATCCCTAACCCCTGACAACCAGCACAGCCAAAATAAATGTGAGCTTTTACTGGGAAGCTGTGCTAGGAGTGTTACATAGGTCATCTCATCTAATTCTCCCAGCAACCCAGCAACGTGCGCCCTAGTACTAACCCCATTTTAGAGGTGAGAAAACTGAGGCTCACTGAATTTAAGAAACATATCAGATCACGTAGTGGGGAAGGGGTGGAACTGAGGTTCAAACCCAGGTCAGCATGACTCCTAAGCCCACAGTCTTGCCCCAGCATATAGTAGGTGCTCAGTAAGTATTTCTTGACTGCTGGCTGATTGGGGAAACAGATCCAGCCACAGTGTTTTCCAAGCTGGCATGCTGGCCTCACGTGAGCACTGCCTTTTCCATTTGCCAAACATCTCACGTGCCCTATTTTCATGAATCCTGGGAGACACAGGTCAGACCTGCCTGTTGAGGAAGAATCGGATGCTCAGGGCACACAGCAGCCAGTGACAGTCAGCCCCACTCCATTCCTGGCTGGGAGGGCTGCCCCTCTGCCCGGGAATGGACACAAAGGCCAGAGCTCTGGTCCAGTCCTTCCTCTGCCCACACCTTCTTGTAGCTCCCCCTGTGCCTGACCCTGGCCAGCTGCGGGCAGTGCAAGGGGCAGAAGAGTGCCTGGCGTTTTGATTCAGCCACGGGCTTTCCTCCCACCCCTGTGCTGTTGCCTGGGTCGGCTCTTTCTTTAGGGATGACCGGCAGTTTGCTATTTTATTCTGGAAAAGCAGCCGGATCCTTCCTCTCCCTTCAGCCTCCGTGTGTGTGTGTGTGTGTGTGTGTGTGTGTGTGTGCGCGCGCGCGCGCATGGGAGGAAGGGAGAGAGAGCTCTGAAGCACTTCCTGGTTGGGACGCTGCAGCTCGTCCTGCCTGCCCCCTCTGCCTGCCCTGCAGTTAGGTGGGTCCCCAGGCTCCCCTTTACCTGGAGTACCGGCCTCTCTGAGGGTCAGGCCTTGAGCCCACTCCCAACCCCATCCTTGCTGAGGCCAAAGTCAGGGAAGTAGCTCCGAGGGCAGCCACCACTCAAATACTTCTCTGGAGCTGAAGCATCCATTTGCCCCTTCACACTGACCCAGGGCTCCGAGAAATCTCCTTTGGCCCCATTCCTTCTGCCCCTGCAAATCCTGCAGGGGCCCCAACAGCTGAGCCCTCTCTTCCAGGAGGACAGGGTGAGCAGCTCTCCCACTGACGGTGCCTTCTCAAATCTAGGCCTCCCTTCCTGGTCACCCTTTGGCCCCATTTCTGAGGCCACCTGGGTATCAGTTATGGGAGAGTTACATGTGCATAGAGCTGCTGGGATGGTGTCAGCAGGTCCTAGCTCCGTCACCCCCCTCACCTCTCTGAGCCTCAGTCTCCTCACTTATGAAATGAGGGGCTCCCTCCCTGTCTGCCTTATAAGAACCAAGAACCAAGACTGGCGATGGGAGAGCGCTGTGAGGTGATATTGTTTCCCTGGCAAGGCCAGAACATAATGGCCAGGAGAGTCAGGGAGACCCCGAGACCGTGCCTGATGGCACAGGTAGGAAGTGAGAATCCCATGATTTGCAGAGCACTTCCTCATGACTGGGTGATTCATTCATTCACCCATGCATTCATTCTTCATAAAACAAAACTGCATTGGGTGCCTACCTTATGTCAAGGAAGGTGCCGATCACATTGGCCATAAGGATGAAAGAAGGGTGTGGCCCAGCAATGCCCAGATGGGGTGTGTGGCCAACCCTTCCCAGGAGGTCAGAGACTGGAGGAGCACAAGGCAGTAGGATGCTGTGACTTCCAGAGGGACCAAAGGCCCTATCCTGCCCACTGCCCGGGACCTTTAAGCCAGGGAGCCCTCTCTGCTGGGACCACATGGGCCAGAGAGACTGGTTCTCAGCCCCGCATTCCTAAAGGGAATCTGGGCTCTGCAGCACGCCCCCTCGCTGCCTTCCACCCTGTTGGCACCTCCCAGTTGGTCCCCTTCTCTGGCCACCCCACGTTCCCCTGCCGCCCCAGCCCTGGCCCTGCAGCTGCTGCTGCTCATCTCCCTTCTCCCAGTTGCTCCAGTGAGAACAGGGCCCCTCCCCATCAGAGCCCTGCGGCTCCAGCGTTACCCACTTCTTCGGAGGACAGAGGACGAGGTAGATATAGGAAGAG
Organism: Aethalodelphis obliquidens; assembly: GCF_003676395.1. NCBI lineage: Eukaryota > Metazoa > Chordata > Mammalia > Artiodactyla > Delphinidae > Aethalodelphis > Aethalodelphis obliquidens. The sequence continues at coordinate 42,323,162 of NW_020837954.1, forward strand.
GGGCTGTGGATGCAAGGGAGGGAAATAGCAGAGAAACCAAAAGTAGACCTGTCTCCCTGTACTTTTCCCTGAGCCTCGAAACCTGGGTCTCAGCCTCTCATCCCTTCTCCAAACCACACTCCATCCTCCATCCAGCCACTTCCAGAATGGTCTACAGGAACAACTCTTGTCCCCCTTGTCAAGTTTGGGGGACATGACTCTGATAGGGGGACTCAAGTGCCCTCACCCTCCCATCACTCTTAATCTCTGCAGGGACGGCGACCAGTTCCCATTAAAGTGTGTAGGTAACCGGCTGCACAGCTGCAGGCAGAAGCTTAGAGCTCAGGAAGAAGAAATCTTGTTTGAAGGAGTAAAGGATTCACCTAGTCCAGGACTCAACCTCAAGGGCCTACAGAGTGCAAGTGGGGAAGCCCTAGAGGAGAAGAGTTGGGCCCAGGTGGGACTATGGCGAACAGGAACTAGGCTGACTAGCAGAGAGCAGGTCTTCGGCCACAACCGACTGATGCCACCAAAGAAACCAGGCCCATGTCTAAAGGGAAGTTGTAAATGCAGGTTTTTATGCGACGACTAAGCCACATTTTAAATAAGCACGTGCAGGCCAGACAACATACATCTCTGGGCTAGACTCAGCCCGTGGGCCTCTGACCTAGACAGTGAGTTCTTCGTGCCAGCCTACGGAAGCCAGAGCGTTCAGGAGGAACGGGCTTCAGGCTTGCACGTGGGGTGTGGCCACCTCTTCTGTAAGGACACACAGACCATTTAGATGGGGGTGTGTCCTAGGGCCACTTGCATCCACGTGTAATGAAGGGATGAACGCTATGATTATTATTAATCATTGTTTTCTCTTTCCCCTCCTTTCCTGCCTCTCCCCACAGAGATGGAGGAGAAAAGCCTCTTTCATCCAGCATTCAGTCAGCGGCCTCTGCCTGGAGGCCAAGACCACCCAGCTGGTGGCCAGCAAGTGCCAGGCCGACGTCCCAGCCCAGCAGTGGCAGCTGCTGCCGCACACATGACCGTAGCCTGGGGCCTCCTGTACCTTTTGCATGAGACTTTGGGACCGGAAGGGGGTTAGGGTGGGGGAGTGTAAAGCGGGCCGTTTCCATCTCCTCACATTTCTGCCGGAATCATCAGCAAACACCACTGCCACGACACACGAGTCTCCAAAGCTTGTACGGGGAGGACGCAGGGGTGATGCCCTGCTGCCCTGGCCGCCACCCCGGCCTTGCCTGAGGAGAGGAGCAGGTCAGGATGCTGGACTGCTACTGGGCAGAGACTGGGCAGGAGCCCTGGCCCTTTGTTACCTCCCTTCACCCTTCCGAGGTCTGGACAGTGGTTGGGGGCCTCCCCTTGTTGGCTGGGGAGAACGAGGGCAGCAGCCCACACGGGTCCCGCTGGGCCAGGGGTCTGCCTGTGGGATCGGGCACGAGAGGAGAATGCGGGCAGTGTGGACGGGGGGCAGGCTGAAGGCGGAGGAAAGGGCAGCCTGCGGGGCAGGTGGAGAACAGCAAGAGGTAAGCAGCTCAGTGGCCTGTCCCAGGCAGCTGCTGGGTTGGGGGCGGGAGGGATAGGATCCAGGGCAAAGGATGGGTGATCTGCAGAAAGACGAGGACGGAAGAGCAGCATAGCACTGAAAAGGCTGGGTCTCTCCCCGGGGACCTAATTCCTCCCACACGTACCAGCCCCAGGGACAGTGTCTCCGGTCCTGCGCTCTGGTTCCCACGCCTCAGCAAGGGGCTGAAGGGGGATCTCCAGGGGCAGCCTCAGGACACAGTTTATTAAACAGATCCCACTTCTATGTGGATACGTGTCAGGACAAGACCTCTCCCTTGGGCCTTAAAGACCAGCGGGTGCCCTGGCTCCCTGCCCGGTCATACCGTGTGGACCCCATAAGGACAGACACCACTGAACAGCCCCATCCTCCCTCTTAGTTTTTGACTCCTGCCTTCTCAAAAGCCCTTGCCTCTGTAAGTACAGCGTTACAGGGTCGGGGGCAGGGCGGTAAGCACGGGACCTCCTTTCTGGAGCATCCCTAGGTCATGGGGGCGAAGCCCTCCGGGCTGGAACTTGTCCTCACCCCGCCCCACTGCAGGAGGGAGGCCCTTGGGGCTCGGCTGCTGCAGTGGCCTGGAGGCTGGCTGGAGGCCCCAGTTTGTGCAGAGCTCCCAGTTCCTTCTCACAACCACTGGGAGTCTCTCCCCTCCCCCAGGGCCTGGTCTTGGAATGCTTCTGCTGTTTCCCACGTTCCTCTTCCCCCCGCCCCACTGGCTCAGGCAGTGTGATCTTAGGGAAAAGACTGGTGGTACCAGGAACCCTGGTGGGTCTCCCACCCAAAGCAAATCAGCCTGGAACCCCTAGGGAGTTCATGGATTCCAGAAGGCCTAGGAATGTCCTGAAATGGTCCCCCAAATATTGCATTGTGTGCATATATGCATTTTCCTGAGGAGAGGGTCCATGGATTTCCCCAGCTTCTTACAGAGGCCCCTGATCGCCAAACGGTCTGGATTGGAGCTACCAGTCACTGGAGCTGCCATGCCCCTCCCCCTCCCTGCTGTGCCTCAACTGCTGTGGTCCTGCTCCCTCCATGCAGCCCTTGGGGCCGTGGTGCCCACACCCACAGAGGTGGCCACACCCACCCTGGAGGGCTCTCGGTGGTTTCCTCTCACCTCCTGGCTCTGGCTGGCGTGCTCTCAGCAGTGCTCCTGTGCCCTAGCCTGAACCCCTGCGCTCCCCAGCACGGAGCCCTTGGCCCCCAGGGCAACACTTCTCCCATCCTCTGTGTGATGTTTCATCCACCGCCATCTCCCTTGTGCGTTGCCACCCCAGTGGGTAGTGTGGACCTTTGGGGACAGGGAACGTGGGCATCTCTCAATGAATGTAAGAGGACTGCTGCTCAGAGAGCCTTTGAGAGGGCCCCCTCCTTTCCTGTGATCAAACCAGGCTCAGCACTTGTCAGCTGTCCTTTGGGACGCAGCCCTATTCTGTTTTGCTTTTCCTCTTCCTGACCAAAGCATGTGCCACTCGCTGCCCCTGAGGACCTCATCTTTATGAAGAACTCCTGGAATAAAGCCACTTCTCACATGCACACGTGCACCAGCGCCTTCCTTTCTGACTCCAGAGCCAAGGCCTTCAGTGCCACCCTCCCTCTATTCTGGAAAATTGAAACTGAGCACGCTCAGCTCTCACCCCTCCTGCACCTGGTAGCTTGCTCCTCGGCCCACGTGCCCCCCCATACGACCCCAGGCGCTCCTGGAAGACAGGCTGGCTGCTGGGGCGGGGGGGGGGGGGAGCCATCAGGTGGGGCAGGCTGGGACCAGAGCCCAGGCTCCCAGGCACCAGCCTGGTCCCTCTGAACTGCCCTTCCTTTCCTCTGCCACGCAAGACGGCAGTGGTAAAAACGCAGGTGGGACGATTTTCCTAGGTAGAAATAGCAAAGTAATTCCAGAAAGAGTCCTACCAGCCTAGCCTTGTTTGATGGGGTAGCAGATGCTCTGTCTAATGTTTCCATGGAAACCAATGGAAAGTCCCCACCATTTCTGTGATCAGAAGCTGAACCTACCCAGGTAAAAATAAGCACTGCCTCGGTGCGCACATGAACAGTAGTGGGCAGGCCAGCGCGCCACTAAGTCTCCCCGAACACAGCCGTTCCCACCCCTGCACCCACCTGGTCTCAGGGCTGCTCATACAGGATTCTCCAGAACTGACCACCAGGCCTGAGGGGCCCAGAGCAAAGCCCTGGCTGGTGACAGTTCCGAGCACACAACGTGGCTGCAGAGTCTGTCTGTCCCTCGTCCTCTCAAGGAGTGCAGCACACTGCCTGCCGCCTTCTCGGGCCCCTTTCCTGGCCAGGCTGAGCCAGCTTTCCACTTGGCCTCTATTTTCACTCCTAGCCTGAGGGGCTCTGGTGCTGGCTTCTCCTGAGTCGTGCTCTCTCTTGCCCTCCTCCAAGCCTACCTCTCCAGAGGCCCATTCTCTCTCTCACCGCCCCCCCCCCTTTTTCCTGGGAACTAAGACTCTTTGCCCTTAGCCAGCCCCTGGAGGAATCAGCAAAAGCCCTGGGGCCAGCAATTAACCATGGCCTTGGGCCTTACGTAACCCTAATGCGGCAGAAGAGAGTCTTCCAGAGCACATGGGAAGGGGAGGGCGGGAGGGGTGTCTGCATGGGGCCAACCTCCCATATGTCAAGCGGGGAGGGGGTCCCCTGTCCCTGGACATCTGTGACTTGCCTTCACAAAGGCTCCTCCCGGCCCCTCGGTAGGGGTCTCCCCACTCACAGTTGGGAGAATATAACCCAGGCAACATCTCTGTCCTCTCGGGGGTCTGGCACCCCCAGGCCTGGGGAGGATGTCTTCCAGCGCTGAAGGGGTGTGGTCCTCTCCCACCATGGGACAGGAAAGGAAAAACCTGGAGAGGAAGGGCTGGAGTTCACAATGTCCACAACTTCATTCCCGACAATGTTCTCAATGTCTGTGGTATTTCTGTGTGTCCCCCTTGATAGTCTGAGTCAGTTTCCTCCAGCACGAGGGAGGGGGACCAGGGCAGCTTCTTTCATCTTAAAAGTCTTCGCTGCCAGGCCCTTAGCAAAAACCTTGAGATGGAGCAGGGTGGGCCGCTCTCTCCTGACCTGGCAACGAGTCTGTGGGCAGCCAAGCTGGATTGAGCCATCTGGGGACAGCCCTCTGCTGTGGAACTCGGCCCCACGGAGTGTGGGCAAGGGTGCAGCAGGAGTGGGGATCCGGAGACCCCATCAGCCAGGTCCATCCCGCTCTGCCACTTACTAGCTGGAAAGTCATTTCATCTCTCAGCCTTGGTTTGCTCACCTGTGCAATGGGGGTACTCATAGCTCTTGAGGGTCTTTGTGAGGACTGGCTTATTTAACTACTGCGAAGCAGCCAGCCCTTTCTAAGGGCTTAGTAAGTGTGTGTTATTGCTGTTATTAACAAGCGTTTTCTGAGTGCCTGCTGCACGCCAGGCACTTTCCTAGGGGTGAGGACACAAATATAAACAAGGCAAATGTTCTAGAACTAATGTTCTAGCAGGGGAGATGGACAGATAAATAGGCCACCGTAATACCAGAAGAGAAAAGCTACAGGGAAGGCGGGAGCTATGGGAGAAACACGGAGGGGCCTCTCACTGCGGCCTGGGGGCCGGGGAGTCATGGTGCTTCCAGGGCAGCTGGAAATGACATTCTGGGCAATGCCTGTCTCGGGCCGGGTAAAGGGCGGGTAGGATGAGGCCTGGTGAGGCCCGCTGGCCATACTAGCCCAGCTGGAGGCTCAGCGGGCAACTACCAAGTGGCCTTGGCTTTCTACCCCAGTGCATTGCAGCATGGTGGTGATGTGGACCAGGCTGTAATCACAGAATATAGATAGAAAATACAGGAGCCATTTAAACCCAGACAGATGGGCCTTCTGCTCCTTGAGCCAGTGACCACTCCTGCAGGGCTCAGTTTTCTTAGTGTGGGGAGGGCAAAAGAAAGGGTGGGATGAGATGGCCTGGAAAATTCAGTGATTCTTATCTGGAGAGAATGAATACAAATGACCAGCAGGTGTTCAGAAAGGCTCGCTTTCTTCTTGCTCCCTGGCTTGGGTTCTCTCTGACCGCTCAAGCCATCTGAAAAGCAGGCCTGTCTTTCAACAATTCCTCTTTCAAATAAGTTGTCTCTCAAGGTGCGTCCAGATAACCCGCTGGAATCGCTTGAGGTGCTTGTAAGCGCGTTTGTGCCCGGGCTCCCACCCAGACCTGCTGATTCCCAGTTCACCTGCGTGATGACACGTGGCCCGGCTGATACGACGCATGTTGAGTCCGCAGTGCTCTGAAGCAGGAGGGAGAGAAAGCCGCGCAGGGTAGAGTCAGGACACGGTGCACACAGGCCGGCTCTGGACTGTGTACACTGAGTACAGTGGCCCTCGACCCCACTGCGAGAAGGAGAAGCCAAGGGGGAGCTGGATGAATGTGGGGACGAGATCTGGGAGCCAGACATCGGAGCCAGACCGGCGCCCCCATAAGGAGAAATGCCCCCAGCTGGGAAACCCTCTTTGGGAGGGGAAACCAGGGCTGGCAGGAGAGTCTGGGGTTCTGGGTCCAGAACCAGGAGGGAAGAGTCTCCAGGGCCTTGTCGGGACCTCTGCCACCGTCCGGGTGAGAGGCGGTTGCCAGCGCAGCAGGAGGCTGGCTGCAGCACGGGTGACCCTTGGCCCCAGCGCTCTGGGGTAGCTGCATAGCTCCGGGCTCCTCTGCTTACAGGCAAGGGCAGACCTTGCCTGGATGACTCTGCTCTCCAGAGCCTCTTCTCCACAGGGGTGGGAGAGTGGGAGGTTGTTAAGTTTAAGTCAGGTCACAGTAAGCAGTGGGGGACAGCAGGTGTAGCAGCAGAGTGGTGCTGGGGGCCCTCTCCTGGGTGTGTGTGTGACCTCAGCCCTGGGCTCATGTCCTGCGGCTGTCGGGGGAGGGCAGGGGACTGACGGATGCTGGGAAGGTGAGCAGGCTCTGGGCAGCGGTTTGGGCTCCTTGTGGATACCCTTCCTGGGTCATGCAGACTCTCACACCTGTGGTATCCTCACCAAGCCCATAATGTGCTGAGCGCCGACCCCACAGAGGGCACAGAACAGGCTCGGAGGAGCCGTGTCAACCACCGACGGTCAAGGCCATCCATCCCTGGACACCAGGCAGCCAGGCCAACCTCAGCTCCCACCCTCTGTTCCTCACCCTGCAATCCAACCACACCACTCTGCGTCCTGTTTCTGGAAGCTGCGGTCTGTCTTCTCCTGTCTGTACTTTTGTGTTTCTTCCGCCTCTACCTGTCATCTCCAAGGGTTGAATGCTATCCCTTTTCCAGGCAAATGCTGCTTCCATAAGGAAGCCTGCCCTATCTCCCACCTGCCTGAAAGCATCTCTGGCCTGTTTCTTCCTCGTCTTGAATGTTCCTCTCCAGCTGGTGAGCACCTTCCTCCTTATGCTGGGAGGTGGACTTTTTTCTGTTGGACTGCAGCTCCTTGATTACAGGACCTATGTCTGCTCCAGCTTCAGACAGCACTTCCCAGCACAGTACAATACAGCTGCAGCACAGAGCCCAGTTCTCAGACTCACCGTAAGTGTTGGCTTGTCGAATGAATGAAATGAAAGATTCTAGCTGCATTTCATTGGTTGGTTGGTTTTTGTTTTGAGTGATAAGGCATTTTTGCATTGAGGAATCAGTACACTGCATTCAGAAGGCACCCAATCTCTATTTGTTCATTTTCCCTCTCACTTGTCTTTAAAAGCTTAGGATCTTCAAATCTCCACCCTTCCTACTTATTAGTTGTCTCTGAGCCCTCAACAACAATGCACTGGTGGATTAATGGACTGAGCATTTCCTGGGATCCCAGAACTGAAGAGGGCTACCATGTGCCTTGTCTCATTTGGTGTCCACACCCCCATGAGGCAGGTTCTGGTGTGCCCACCTTAGGGATGAGGGAGTGGCGACTCAGTCAGGAGAAGAAACTTGCTCAAGGACAAACAGCAAGGTGTAAACTCAGTCCCACAGAGGTGCAGGTGAGTGGTTCTCAAAGTGTGGTCCCACAGACCAGCAGCCTCAGCATCGTGTGGGCACTTCCTAGAAATACAAACTCTTGAACTCCACCCAGACCTATTGAATCAACACTGGTGGTGGCGTTCAGCCACCTGAGTTTAACAAGCCCCCAGGGGATTCTGATGCACCCTCAAGTTTGAGAGCCACTCACTGGTTTGGTGACTGAGATGGGTCCTGGTCTCCTACCGGAGGGCGTGGGTCACCACCTGGCACAGAGGGCTCAGAGAGCTGACGCTGTGTGTGGCAGACCCGGCCTCTGCTAAGTAGGCTGCCAGATATCTCCGGGCAGAGGGTGGGTGGGCAGGGGGCTTGGCCAAGGTTTGCTGCTGAGCCAGATGTCACATGCCAGCTTTGCTTTGTGTGATTTGAGTTTCTTCCCCAATACCAGCCACAGATGGCTGACTTGGGTATAGAAGAGTTTCCACCCCAGAAGATTCATGAATCAAGGAATCAGTGCTGCACCTCCCAAGCCCACAGGATGGGCATACATTGTGCCATGAGTTATATGACTAAGTCCTTTTTATGGGTCATCCAACTGATGACATTCATAGCCAGTACTATCACTTATCCACCAGTCACTGACAGTCACACATTTCAACTTCTTTATTCCAACAACAACTCTATCAGGTAGGTGTTTTATCATCACCCCGTTTACAAAGTAGGAAATTGAAGCCCAGAGAGGCTAACACACCTGCTCAAGATTACCCAGCTAAGCTGGAGGTAGAGCCAGAATTTGAACTCATGAGGTCTGACCCAGGGTCCAAGCTCCTCACTGCCCTTCATTGCCTTTCATATATTAGTTCATATCCTCTTACTAACTCACACTTCTGTATTGTTATTTCTCCATCTTGCACTTAAGGAAACTGAGGCCCTGTGCAAAGCTCTCAGTCTTATTCCAGGGCCCAAGGTTTGTCCCCCTACACCCCAGTTCCTTCCATGGCTGATTCCTAGAAGCCTGAGCGGTAGGGTGGGCCAGGATTGGCTCTACTATCATCTCCTACAGATGTAGAAACAGGCTGAGAGGCTGAGATGCCCAAAGTCACAGAGCAGGAAATTGGGAGCCCCAGGAGATCTGAGAACGTAACCTTCCGTGACACAGTAACAGAGGCAATTGCTGATGTCTCTGCCTGGTGCCAGGCTCCCCCTCCAATGCTCCGGCCCCACAGGCCAGGGTTCTCTCGTACATTGTCTGCTTTCTCCCTGCAGCCTGGCCAGGGTGCTGTTTTCCACACACCTTCCTGCCAGTAAGTTTCTTTGTTCTGCATTATTTCTCCTCAGGCCCTAGTTTTGTGCTTGCTCAGGTGGAATCTCCTTTTGCACACTAGCCCCTGTGGCTTTGTCCAGCTCGGGTGGGGACTTGAGGGTTCTTTGTGGAGCCTGGGAGATTCACCCAGTTCTCACCAGGCACCTAGGTGGTCTTGTATGCTCGTCAAGCACCTGGGCTTGTTTTAAATTTATAACCCAATGTGTCCGTCCCAGTTATTTCTTGGCTGTTTACCATGTGACAACAGGGGTGGCGAGGAGAGTGCTGGCCTGGCAGTAAGAGAACAATTGCTCCAACTCTAGCCCAGCCCTTTATGCGCCAGGTAATCTCCAGCACGCCACTTAGGCTTCCTGAGCCTCAGGGTCCTCAACTGTAAACGGGGGTGATGTGGGCAGAGGTCACATGAGAAAATGTCTGTGGTCAGAAACTGGAAAGCATGTGCAGCCTTCTGGAAACTATCAGGGAGGGTTTCTCTGACCCTGGGCCAGGCCAGAGCTGCCAGACCCCGAGCCTGTGGGTTTCCCAGCTGCTAAGGACGTTCTCCAGCCAACAGGAGACGGCCTCGCAGCTCAGACGTGGGGGCCCGAGCCCTGGCGTCCGCTCTGTTCCTGAGCTGCTGGTCTGGCTCCGAAACTTTGCTGGTACCACTTGCTTTTACCTTTGAGAAGCAGAGAAGGTTGACTCAGCAGGGGACTTGATGTTCCAACAAGGCTTTGCAAAGCTTCAGCCTGGTGGGGAGGGCCAGGATGGGAGCCGGGAGGGAGGGTTACGAGGCAGAAGCGTGGTTCCATCTGGGGTCCTCTCTCATTTGCGTCCCCGGCCTGACACGGATCAGGGCTCATGGGCCCACCCCCTGGAGCAGAGGGGCTGCGATGACTGTCCTAGGCCCGCGGCCTCTGTCGTTGGAGGCTACACAGGCACGACCTTGGCACTCTCAGCAGGCCTGAGGGGGCATGACAAAGCCACACTTTGAGAAGGCCCCACAGATATTAATCAATGACACAGAGAAAGCCCGTGTCATTGTTGGGAGGCCCCTTCCCAGCCCAGGGTTCGCTCTGCCTGGTGGGGCAGAAAAAGCAGCAGCTGGGGAGCCACACTGAAAGCTGTGGCCCGGCTGTTTCTCTGACTAGCTGGATAACCTACAGCAAGTCACCTCACCTTTCTGAACCTCAGTCTCCTCCCTGGTAAAACAGGGAAAACACTACCTGCTTCTTAGCGATGTAGTAAGAGCTGAACGAGGTGACATTTGTGAATGGACAGGAATAAACAAAGAAAAGGGGGCATGGTGCCTAGAGGGGTGCCCAAACTCTGTGAGGGGGGAAGTATTTGTCTCGTTTGCAACTGGACCCCCAGAGCTTGACGCAGAGGATGTGCTCAATAAATGTGGATGAATGAACGAATGAATGAGTGTAGCTCAGTGGGAAGCAAACGAGTCTCCTTGGGAAGGCCTTGACTCCAACTTTAGCCCCAGCCCTGGTCCAGGGTCCCCAGGACTCCAAAAGGGGGCATGTATTCAAGATAGGTACATGTCAGGCTTGTTAACTTTGCAGACAGAGGAGTCCTGGCAGGCCCAGATCTGAGAGATGGACAAATGGATGTAATTCATGGGCAAGAATGCTGGGAGCTTCCCTGAGATTCTCCACCTCCATCCCTAGCCACTGGGGGAGGGGTCTTCCTAAAGGTTCCCTGAGCGTCCATATTTCCCCCTCTCACCTTGAATCGGGGTTGTATTCTACATTCCCACTAGAATGCAAACTGCAGGAAGATAAAGACATATCCACAGCACCTGGTAAACACCTAGCACATGGTAGGTGTTCAATAAATGTTTGTTGAATGACTGAATGAGTGCAATAAAGCTTCTGTTCTCTCAGTTCTGAGAGTCTTTAGCCTTAGAAAGCAGGGTTTGGTGTGCAGGTCAATTTTTTCTCAGCTTTCTCTTCTAAACTGGCTGTTGATTTGGGTTTTCAAGGAATCAGGTGAGGTTTGACCAGTGAAAATACTTTTTCATCAGGCAGGGAGACCCAGCATTTGCAAGTTAATGCCAAATCAGTGCCTGATTAAACAGACAATGAATGTGAGAACAAGGATAATACAGCAGATGATGCCGCAAATACAGATGGGGATGCACCTACCTTGTTAGAAAACTGCCTTACATACTAATGAATACATTAAAGGCTAAGGCAGTGAAAACGGCAGCTTTGGGATTATCTAAGGTTTTAGTTTAAACTGGCAGGCAGCAGAGAGAAACTGATGAAGGCTTCTCTGTGGTCCAAGCCTTGGTCTTCTTGAAGTTTCTGCCCAGGGCCATGTCCCGGCTCAGGGTGTTGGAGTCTTCAGTATTTGCATACAAATTGCAAACATCTACAAAGTCTTCCCTCAAGCAATTTTTAAGTAAAATATTATTGCTTCCATGAAGGCTATAATTCCTTGGTTTTTCTCCTCAGTATTCTTCTCACTTAGCAGTCACTCACACTGACCCAGATTTTCCACCTGGGACTATACAGGAGAGTGGGAGGAGCCAAAGGGAGAGGAGCAAAGAAGGGAGTGGGCAGCTGGGCCACTGGGCCTGCTTTTCAGGACATGCAGAACCGGACCTAAGGGTTTTAAGTATTATTTCATTTAATTCTCAAGCCAGCTCTGTGGGGGTAGACATTATCATTATCTCCATCTGTAACGAGGAAATCAAGGTTAGCAGATGTTATGAGTCGCTCAAAGTCACACAGCTAGGAAATGGCAGGACCAGGGCTCCAAGGATGTCTGGCTTCCAGAATTATATTCTTGAACCACACTATCTCTGTAAATCACTTACCCTTTCCAGAGCTTTAAATATACAAGGCAGTCTGGTCCAAATTATTAACAGTGATGTGCAGAATCTACTGATTTGTCCCTAAACTGTTTTCAAATCTGAATGTGCTGAGGAGATGTCTGGAGTTATCTTTAGGGTACGGCTGGCTACATAATTTGCAGGATTTGGTGCAAAATGAAAATATGGGTCACCTAATGCATAAACTATTAAGAATTTCAAAACAATCACAGCAGCATGGGGCCCTTCTAAGCACAACACCCGGAACAAACTGCACACGTTGCACACCTGAGAAGCCGGCCCTGAGTCAGGGTTCTTGGTGGAAACATGTCTGTTTTGTCCTGGAACAAGGCATTAGGTCTGGCACATGACAGACATTTAAAAACTGTTGACTAGGGCTTCCCTGGTGGCACAGTGACTGAGAATCCGCCTGCCAATGCAGGGGACACGGGTTCGAGCCCTGCTCTGGGAAGATCCCACATGCCGCGGAGCAACTGGGCCCGTGAGCCACAACTACTGAGCCTGCGCGTCTGGAGCCTGTGCTCCGCAACAAGAGAGGCCACGATAGTGAGAGGCCCACACAACACGATGAAGAGTGGACCCCGCTTGCCACAACTAGAGAAAGCCCTCGCATAGAAACGAAGACCCAACACACCCAAAAATAAATAAATAAAATTTAAAAAAAAACAAAAAACTGTTGACTAACTGAATGAACAATAAATACTCACCTACTACTACACACCAAGCAGTGCTCTAGGCACAGGGGATATAGCAGTGAGCAATACCTACAAGGTCCTGATATGGAGCATATATTCTAGAGGGAGAGAAAAAAAAGTAACCCACAAGATGTACCAGATTATTCTGAGATACTAATAGGTGTTATGCAGAAAGTAAATGGTGCCTATGGGACTCAGTTACTAGGAAGGTAAGGGCTAACTTCAGATGGGGCAGGAATTGGAACTGATGCAAGACCTGAGTGCTAGGAGAGGACTGTCTGGGGAAGAGCATTTGGGCAGAGGGAGTAGTGAGTGCAAGGCCTCGCGGGAGACGCCCTTGGCCAGAATGAAAGAACCGCACAGCTGGGCGGGTACCTCCGTACTGGGGTTTCCTGTGTGGTGAGCTAGAGTCCTGAGCTCTGCTCCCCACCTACCTGTCCATCCTCATTTTGTTCTGCTCCCCCTTGCCGTCACTGTGCCAGTCTTCTCTGAATTCCTCAAATGTACCAACCTCTTCCCCACTTAGGGCCTTTGCACAGCAGATCCTCTGCCTGTAACATGCTTCTCCCCCACTCTGGCTGGCTGGCTCCTTCTCATTTTTCAAATCTCAGCTTAATGTCAAGGCTTATTGGGGCCTCTGCCTCTGCAAGCTCCAATAACTCAAAATATTATTCTCTCTCAAAAAAACCTAATGGTTTCCTTCATAATAGTAACCACATTAGTTTTGTGTGTGTGTGTGTGTGTTTTGCTTTTTTTTTTTTTTGCCGTGCCAAGCGGCACGCAGGATGTTAGTTCCCTGACCAGGGATCAAGCCTGTGCCCTGAAGGGGAATGGTGGAATCTTAACCACTGGACCTCCAGGGAGATCGTCGTAACCACACTAGTTTTACTTTTGACTGTAAGCATCATGAAGGTATCATGGATTGGGATTATGTCTATTTCATTCATTTATGAACCCTAGTTGAGGTAATAAAATGAAGTTGACCCCCGAGGCCTACACTCTTTTATAATGGAACCAGATTAATAGGCAAGTGCAGGTGAGAGTAACTCCTTGATACCATAACTCAATTAATTAGCTAATGGATTAATTAATCAACATCTTGAGAACCTACTGATATTATTTAGAAGGAACTAGGGATTCCAATATGAAAGATTTGGTTCCTCCTTCAAAGAGCAGAGAATATCGAGGGAGGTGGACAATCACACCAACAATTCCACACAGTGGGATTAAGAACCATGACAGGGTTTCCCTGGTGTGCAGTGGTTGAGAGTCCGCCTGCTGATGCAGGGGATACGGGTTCTTGCCCCGGTCTGGGAAGATCCCACATGCCGCGGAGCGGCTGGGCCCGTGAGCCATGGCCGCTGAGCCTGCGCGTCCGCAGCCTGTGCTCCGCAACGGGAGAGGCCACAACAGTGAGAGGCCCGCGTACTGCAAAAAAAAAAAAAAAAAAAAAGAACCATGACAGAGGATGCTACTAGAGCTCAGAAGATAGAAGACTGGAGGGATCAGGTGATCAGGGAAGGCTTCCTGGAGGTGGTGATACTGAGTCAAGCCTTAACCTGTGATTAGGGGTTAGAGTGTGTGGGCCTTGTGGACATGATCATAAAAGGAAGGGCTTGTGCAAAGGCAAGCCAGAGGTGACGTGGTGTACTCAAGGGACCGTAAGAAGTGTGGTGGGAGCAGGAGGAGGGTGGTGGGAGCTAAGTTTGAGAGGTGGCAAGGTGCTCATCATAAAAAGCCTTGGGCATCAGGCTAAAAACTTGGACTTTATTTTAAGAGTCATAGACAGCTTTAAGAATCTTAAGCAGGAAAATGACTTTCATTATAGAAAAATCTCTCTTCCACAGCAAGAAAGAGGATAGACTAGGAGAGAGTAGTGGTAGAAGCTGTTCTTTTATCAGCAGAACGGCCCCCTCCTTTTCCTGGGAAATGCGCCTTCTCTTGTGGCTTGAATAGAGGCTTCCATTTTGTTAGAGACTGCATTAGTTATCTATCACTGTGTACCAAATTACCTCACAATTTAGTGACTGAAAACAACTCATATTTATTATCTCACAGTTTCTGTAGATCTGGGATCCAGGAACGGATTAGCTGACGGTTCTGGCTCAGGGACATCATGAGGTTGCAGTCAGGGTGTCAGCCAGGGCTGCAAGCATCTCAAAGCTCAACCAGGCCTAGAGAATTCACTTCCAAGCTCACTCACATGGCTGCTGGCAGGCCTCTGATGATCTGCTTCCAAGCCCACTCATGAGGGCTTCTCCACAGGGCTGTCTCACAACATGGCAGCTGGCTGCCCCCCAAGTGAACAGCCCGAGAGAGAGAGAGAGTGTGCCTAAGATGGCAGCCACAGCGTTTTCATAACTTAATATAAGTGAGAGTCCATCACTTCAGCTGTATCCTTTTTATTAGAAGAGCATCATTAATAAGTCCAGCCCTCACTTAAGAGTAGGGGTTTACTCAAGGGCACGACGACCACGAGGTGGGGATCATGGGGGGCCATCTAAGGGGCTGTCTACCACACAGACCCCGCCTCTTCCTTAGGCTACGTGACCCAAACTGGGGCAACCTGAACATTGCCTTGCGATTTGTGCACTCAACCAGAAGAAGAAATCTTTCTAAAGTGGTGAAGCTTGAAGACTGTGGACAGCCATGGTCCCCACCAAGTAGAAGCTGGTCTGTGGGAAGAATGAAGCTGACACTGAAAGGGAAGCAGAGACTGGAAATAGCAGGCATTCCTGATTGTCCGTGTTTCTGGTTGAATCTGACCCTGAGATTCACTTGTGCTCCGGCCATTCCCGTAGTTAGGTTATACAAGTCAATAAACGACACCTCCTCTAGTTTTGCCTAAGGTAATTCAGGTGGGTTTTTGTCATTTGTAACAAGAAAGAAGACAACTGACTAACTGATGCAGAGTCATACTGAGGCAGGCAAGTTAGGAAACTTGGAGTGAGACAGCTGAGAGCTGACTTAGGGCAGACCTAGGGCACTGGGAATGGTGATTAGGGCCCAAATAGGAGAACATATAAGAACTGAAAGCAGGGGTCACATAGGACTATCTTATTCATCATCCTATCCCCAGACGTTAACACTGTGTCTGGCACATAGTAGTGGAAATGAATGAATGAAGGCAGGGAGACAAAGGAAAAGCAAGACTTGCTGACTGATAGGATATAGAAAATGAGAAAGAGGGAGAAATAAATCGTACTCTGGTCTCAGGCTTGAATGGCTGGCTTGCAGTCCTATTCAAGACAGGAAATGCTGCTTTGGATGGGGTCAAGGGGAAGGGTGATGAGTTTGGTTTTGAATTACTGGCATGTGTTTTCAAGGAGTGTCTAGTCTTAGGGAACAGAGATGTTAACCTGTCTACATGAGTTCATCTCTGTCATTGGCCTCCTTAGCTCTGACCATGTAACTGAGGGGCGCAGCTACACGTACTCAAAGTCTATTTACTCGGCTAGAGAAAGACCTAATTTGGCAAATAGGCAATGACCACAACTGCCTTGGGACCTGGTGGTCCCTGATTAGGAATGGCCTAAAATTAGCATGACAAAAATCAGCTGTCCAGTGTCAGCCTGAGTCCTTCTGACTCCCAGCATGATTCTCCAGCGTCCCCGGTATGACAGCTTACACCCAGCCAGACTGGGGATGATTATGGAGGCAGTTGAGAAAAGTTTGAAACCGGGTATTCAGAAAACACATTTGCTTTCCTCTAACAGGAACAATGTGTCAAATGCAAATACCCACACTCAGGCTGGGTGTAGCTGGCAGCTTTTTAAAAACTGGTGTTGGAAAGCTGTCAGAGGTGGGAAATGCCCCCTTTTAGATTGACACTCTGTGTCCACCCAGAAGCAGTCTAGGGAGATGGTTAAGCAAAGGTTGTTAAATTCTACCAGAATTTAGTTTGAAGGGCTGACTCTGTTTACATTCCTGAGCAAAGCTCATTAACACGTGTCAGAAATGCAGCTTCAGTGGCTCCAAACATCCCAAGCTGCTCCTGGGCCTGCGGGAACGCCAGCCTGACACAGCATAGCTAGCTAGGCTTCCTTGTAAGCTCTTCTGCCACGGTGGCCAAAATGTGCAGGGCAAAGCCTTCTTTTGTGACCCACATATGTCCTGCTTTAAGAATTCAGCATGCCCTCTTCTGAGCTCAGGTTTCGAGGAGGGAGCTGGGCAGGTGGAATGGAGTAGTGAACATGAGGTGCTGTAAATGGCCAAGCACTACACAGGGGTAAGGGACCAGTGCTCACTGCCAGCCTCACAAACGATCAGCATTACAGCTACCTATAGCCCACTAGCACAGGAGTGGCAAGATTGTAACTGTGCTATCAATTTTCTTTCAAGCTTTTCATTATGAGAAATTTCAGGCATATAAAAAGGCAAAGAGATTAATGCCCATCTCCCAGTTTCAACAATTATTAAATTATGACTAACCTTATTTCTTCTACATCATTCCACTGGATTATTTTGAAAAAAATCATAGATATTACATCATTTTATCTGTAAATATTTCAGTACATGCTCCAAAAGATAACAATTAAAAAAAAAAAGCACAATACCATTATCAAACCTAAGGAACTTCACAACAATTCCTTAACACTGATGGAATCGTATACTAGTGAGCAAAGGGGGCTCCCGCACTCCCATCTCCTTTACCCTTCATCCCTCAAGGAATTATGTGTCAAATGCAAAGGAACAAAAAAGGAAAAAGATCAAAGCAAAGCAAGATTGTGCCCACACTAGGATCATCACCAATATTTAAGCAACTCTAGTATGTTTAAAACATTTCTTGAAATAGGCTAAAAGAGAAGTTAAACAGCAGCCCTCACATTTTTATCAGACCTTTTGGCATTTCCCAGTGCTGCAAGGACAGCCCATTAGAGAACCAAGAAGTGCTGGGAGGTGAACCAGATTCTTCGGCTGGTCGGCTGCCATAGGGTCTCAGGCCTCTACTAAGATACAGGGATAACTTCACGGTAACGTGAATTTTTTAGACTTCTTTCTGGAAGTATTGTTTTAATAACAGTATTAAATATTTCTGGGGAATACATTTTGTTAAACTACACCATATATAGAGAGAGAAAAGTGCACAAAACTCTAGGAGTCTGTTTTGTAGTAACAGTTGTTACTTACTGAGCTCTACATTTATCTTGAGGATTAAGTTAAACAGTAAAAATGGCACTAAAAATGGGACGTAAACAGCATGACAGCCATTAGGGCAGCTGGTCATGTAAGTGTTTACCATGTGAAATCATCTTTGTGGAAGAGCAGAGTGAGAGGGGCCTCTCCATGAGTGGCCTAGGTGGGAATCAGAACTAAGTGGGGAGATGTCTGTGCAGAGGGTAGCCAGGTGGTGGCTGTCAGAGCCCAGTGGGGCGAAGAATCTGTCCACGTGGGGAGCCTGAGTGACCGTCCTAGCCATGGGCTCTCAGGACAGCATGCTCCATGCTGATACCAACACCGGCTCAATGGTGGGTGGTCCCTTGAAGCACTGCTACAGAATCCCCCTATCTAAGATGGTCAGTTGCTGGAATTACTGGGCAATATTACAGAGATGGTCGCTGTTCATGTACAGGTCACATAGGCCTCAAATGCTCTGCTGTTTTAAGTAGTGACCATCAGCCTTTTACATGAAGGAAAGATGTAATTTCTCAAACCAAGTACTTGAATAGACCCAGAGGGCCTGGCTCAGAGAAGCCCCCAAATACTGGGGTATCAAGGCTTTCCGTCTTAAATCCCTTAGCGTTGTACCAGGACCTCATGCTAAAGAGCATTTGCCTCATCAGTACCTGTACCTTCAAATCCTTTAGGAACACCCCGCTGAAGGGAGAATGAGGCTAACTCCCCTTCTGTCAGTACAACTGCCACTTCCCATTGGGATTTTAAAATTTTTTATTTATCTATCTATCTATCTAAATTTAGGCTGCGTCAGGTCTTAGTTGTGGCACACGGGATCTTTTGTTGCGGCATGCAAATGCTTAGTTGCGGCATGCATGTGGGATCTAGTTTCCCAACCTGGGATTGAACCTGGACCCCCTGCATGGGGAGTGTAGAGTCTTACCCACTGGACCACCAGGGAAGTCCCTCCCACTGGGATTTGCTTAGTCATTGGGAAGATCATTATGGTAATCCTTTCTGGAATTGCTTTGTAGGTGAAAGGAAGCGGGTGACCATGCTTCTAACAGGCTTCCGTGTTCACGGACAGTGTCAAGGACAAAGCAATCTCCGCAATCAATGGCCAGGACTTTGGAGAGAAGGGGCCCAGCATTGTCTGGTGCTCCTCAAACTGTTCATCCTGAAGCAGTACTAAAAGACTCAAACATATTCTTTCCCTCAAAGACTAGGGGGCAATATAGTTGACCAAGCCTGGGTGGGTCTTGGAACAGAGTAGATACTCCACCACAAATGCTAGTAAGTGAAGGTAGGAGTTAGCATCACCATGGCAACCCCTCCAACCTCAGGCTTCCGAGGAAGAAACCATGATCTACCCCATATCTCTTAAATTACAATCCAGAGACCTTAAATTCAAACATCTGTTGACAAGGACACAGGGCCCATCTCAGTTACGTGATGTAATCAGTTCTCATTAGCCTTCTCTCTACTCTCCTGAAAAGCATAAAGTTACCTCTGGCACAGAAGAGGCTTTTAAACCAAGCTCTTCACAATATGCCTGAAATTGAACATCCTGTTGAAGCGCTGAATTACGGAACAGAAAGGCGTGTGCTAGGTAAACTGACACAGGACCTCTAAATGTAGCTGAAGGGATTACTATTTTCTCCAAAGGTAAAATATCTTTCTTAGCTCAGGCTTACAAGTCAAACTATGTAGTGGAGGAGACAGGAAAGCGAATCACTAAGAAATGATCATCCTCTACGGTTTCTTTCACTGAAATTCCCCAGACCATCAACTAGCTTCTTCCAATCTCTCCATCTCCCAATTGTCCTCTTGATTTCAGTCTCTCAGCCCCTCCTTATCTCTTAGCCCATCTTTCACTTGCCTTTGTGTCTAGTCCAGAGCTCAGTTAGCCTTTTGATAGTAGGCTTGTTACCTGTGATCCCTTGTCACCTTAACTCTCCCCTCCCCCACCCTAGAATTCCTCCCATAACAATTTTATATTGTTTCTTGTACTAAATTTATGCTCTCATCTACCCTCTACTAGATGGTGAGATTTATACTAAGATCATTCTTTGTTCACTTTTGTAGCT
Organism: Aethalodelphis obliquidens; assembly: GCF_003676395.1. Taxonomy (NCBI): domain Eukaryota; kingdom Metazoa; phylum Chordata; class Mammalia; order Artiodactyla; family Delphinidae; genus Aethalodelphis; species Aethalodelphis obliquidens. Next base: position 42,342,714 of record NW_020837954.1, read on the forward strand.
AATTATGTACTTCACAATGTTTAGTCAGATTCACTATTTACTATACATCTAATACACACCAGGCACTTTGCTATGTTATCTCCTGGAAAGCAGTGTGGTGTAGGATATCTTGCCTCTCAACGTGTGGGCACCTGGAAGTTTGTTAAAAATGCAGAATGTCAAAGTCCACTGACCTAAATCTGCATTTTAGGTGCAGATTTAGGTGCAAGAGGTATGCAACATTCAGAATGAGAGGTAGTGCCAGCACATCAGAACCTCCCGAAAAGTTTTTCACTTCATATATTTTGAGTTCCATTATTGAGTGGCATATTTAAGATTATGTCTCTTGGTAAATTTACCCTTTTATGATTATACAACATCCCTCTTTACCCCTGGTAACATTCCTCATTATGAAGTCTGCTTTTGTCTGATACTGACTATATAGGTCAGTTTCTTAAGCTTAGTGTTTGCATGGCATATTTTTCCCCCATCTTTTTACTTTTTTTTTTTTTTGCGGTACGCGGGCCTCTCACTGTTGTGGCCTCTCCCGCTGCGGAGCACAGGCTCCGGACGCGCAGGCTTAGCGGCCATGGCTCAAGGGCCCAGCCGCTCCGTGGCATGTGGGATCTTCCCGGAACGGGGCACGAATCCGCGTCCCCTGCATCGGCAGGCGGACTCTCAACCACTTGCGCCACCAGGGAAGCCCCCCCCATCTTTTTACTTTTAACCTGTTTTTATCCTTTTATATTTAAAGTGGGTTTAGCATATAGTTGTGTCTTGCTTTATTGATCTAGTCTGACATCCCCAATCTTTAAATTTAAGGGTTAAGACCATTTACATTTAATGTAATTACCAGTATGATGGGGTCTAAATCTACCATTTTGTTATTTGTTATCTATTTGACCACCTGTTGTTTCTTCTGGGGGTCCTGGAACAGAGTAGATACTCCACAACAAATGCATGTGCGTGAGAGGGAGTTAGCTTTACCATGGCAATCCCTCCAACCCCAGGCTTCCACATTATCCTGCCTTCTTTTGAATTGAGGGTTTTTTTTTTTAAGTGATTGCAGTCAGGTTTACAGTATCTTTCACTTTTCACAGTACATCTTCAAATATTATACCACTTCATGTTGGTGTTAAAAATCTCTCAAGCATGTATTTCCATTTCGCCCTACTGTCCTTTACACAATTGTTGTTTAATTCTAGATGTTACAAACACACAGTACATCTTTAAACAGTAAATTATCTACTAGAAAATTTAAAAACGAGAAAAAAGTCTATTGTATTTGCCCACATATGTACCATTTCTGGTGCTTCTCATGTTGTTGTGTAGATCCAAGTTTGTTTTTATTTTCCTTCTGCCTGAGGAACTTCCTTTAACATTTCTTGTAGTACAAGTTTGCTAGCAACCAATTATCTCAGATTCTGTTTGTCTGAAGAATCTTTTATTTTGCCCTTTTTTTTGAATATGTCCAATGAATACAGAATTTTAGGTTGACAGTTTTTTCTCTTAGCATCAAAAAAATGTCATTCCATTCTTCTGGCTTGTATAGTTCCGGATGAGAATTCTACTGTCATTCTTGTTTGTTCCTCTGTATGCAAATCTGCGTTTTTCCTCTGACTGCTAAGATTTTCCTTCTTTTTGTTTTAACATCTTTATTGGAGTATAATTGCTTTACACTGTTGTTAGTTTGTTGTATAACAAAGTGAATCAGCTATATGTATACATATATCCCCATATCCCCTCCCTCTTGCGTCTCCCTCCCACCCTCCCTGTCCCACCCCTCTAGGTGGTCACAAAGCACCGAGCTGATCTCCGTGCTATGCGGCTGCTTCCCACTAGCTATCGGTTTTACGTTTGGTAGTGTATATATGTACATGCCACTCGCTCACTTTGTCCCAGCTTACCCTTCCCCCTCCCCGTGTCCTCAAGTCCATTCTCTAGTAGGTCTGCGTCTTTATTCCCGTCCTGCCCCTAGGTTCTTCATGAACTTTTTTTTTAGATTCCATGTATAAGTGTTAGCATATGGTATTTGTTTTTCTCTTTCTTCACCCTGTATGACAGACTCTAGGTCCATCCACCTCACTATAAATAACTCAATTTCATTTCTTTTTATGGCTGAGTAATATTCCATTGTACATACGTGCCACATCTTCTTTATCCATTCATCTATCGATGGACACTTAGGTTGCTTCCATGTTATTGTAAATAAATATGGTTATTGTAAATAGAGCTGCAATGAACACTGTGTACATGACTTCTTGAATTATAGTTTTCTCAGGGTATATGCCCAGTAGTGGGATCACTGGGTCATATGGTAGTTCTATTTTTACTTTTTAAGGAACCTCCATACTGTTCTCCATAGTGGCTGTATCAATTTACATTCTGACCAACAGTGCTAGAGGGTTCCCTTTTCTCCACACCCTCTCCAGCATTTATTGTTTAGATTTTCTTTCTTTATCACTAGTTTTTAGTTATTTAATTATGATATGTGTGTGTTTTATTTATCATACTTAGGGTTAGTTGAGCTTTGTGAATCTGAGTTTAGAGTTGTCATCAAATTTGAAAATTTCTGGCATTATTTCTTCAACATTTTGTTCTCTCCACATCCTCCTTTTTCCTGAGACTCTCAATTATACATTTTAGACAATTTGTTATTATCTTACAGGTCACTGAAGCTTTTTTTCCCCGATTTCTTTCTATGCTTCAGTGTTTAAGTTTCTATTGCTCTAACTTCAAGTTCATCGCACTTTTATTCTGCAGTGTCTAATCTGTTGGGCTTTAAAAAAAATTCTTATTTATTTTTGGCTGTGTTGGGTCTTCGTTGCTGCGCGTGGGCTTTAACTAGTTGCAGCGAGCGGGGACTACTCTTTGCTGAGGTGCGCGGGCTTCTCACTGCGGTGGCTTCTCTTGTTGCAGAGCATGGGCTCTAGGTGCAAGGGCTTCAGAGTTGTGGTGCATGGGCTTAGCTGCTACGCAGCATGTGGGATCTTCCTGGACCAGGGCTCAAACCCATGTCCCCCGCACTGGCAGGTGGATTCTTAACCACTGTGCCACCAGGGAAGCCCAATCTGACTTACTTTTGGATCTATATTTTTTCCTGAGAACATTTTAGCTTTAAAAATTAGCTGATTCACAGTGAAATATTAACTAAAGCTACACATATAATTTCATTCTGCATAAAACAAAACAGTTAAAGCTCTAATGTGGAAGTGAGGGCGGGGACAAGGGAGATATGAGGCCAGTCATGAAGCCTCCGAAAAAACTGCCGATCTTATAGTGTGTAAAGATATTATTTGCTATTGGTGAAGTGTGATAATAGTAGAATCAGGGAATGTTCTCATATATGACTGGAGGTACAATGTAGTGTATGTTCAAGTCACAATGTGACCACAATCTTTACACTAAAACCAAGATTATCTTGTACTTCTCTGTGGTCTTTCCCTCACCCTCATAGCTTCTATACAGGGGTGGTAATCAGCATTCAACTGCTGAAGGCTATGAGAAGGCACAAGGACCTTCCAGAAGAAGTACATCACCAAAGCTAAGGAATTAACCTGGCTGCTGCTGTAGATAAGCTATGTCCCCAGAAAGAGCTTCATAATGTTTGCATCAACAGTCCTTGGAGATACAACTGAGATTCACTTACAAGGATGGAAAATGAGGTAAAAGCTCTTTAGCTTCATATAAGCCACAGCAAAACAAATTCAGCACATATATAGGTTTTCTTCAAATTCACTGTGTAGCAGACTACTGGTTTAGAAACTGATAATGCTTTGGCAAGAAAATCCAATTCAGTTGAGAGACAAAAAAAAAAAAAAAAAAAATCACTCAGGGGGAAAATATAACTAAAGGACATTTATTTGTTTCTCACTAAGACTTTGTCTTGAGGACATAACTAAGCCGCGTAACCACCCCCACCCTGATTTGAAGAAGGGTTAGTACAGTGAATGTTATAAAGCAGATACGAACAGTCTGAAGGACTGGAACCAACATTAACTGACAAAAACCAGCTTCCACCTAAATCATCATAAAAATGTTTAAGTAAAAAAAAAAAGGAGTGGAGAGAAGGGGGCAAAGGGGGTTTCAGATTGAACAAGATCCTATTTTATCTAATACATTCAATCCTGGCTAGAGTGTACCAAAATGGAAACAGGATTACTATAATACAAAACTTCTACTACAGCACACTGTACACACCTGTGTTCCAAGCCCACCCCCATCCCCCTAACGCTTCCAAACTCAACTATTTCCCGGCCTGTTGGGCCTGTCGACGAAGGAGCACGTAGATCTTCTCTTTAATCCAGTCTTTGTTATAAGGCTGGTATGTCTGGGTATCAGCTCGGTAACTGAGGAACAGAAAGGTAATAAGCAAAGTTACAATGGTCAATTACTGTCACGTTTTTAAAACCTGAAATCATAACTGCCCAATGATGGCACAGATGTGCACATGTTCATACATGAACTTAATGAAAATGTAAAAGAGCGATTACATAACTGTTGAATTTTAAGCGATATGAAGTTTAGATCACCTAGTACTATCTTACAGCAGAAAAAGAAACCAAGGCCTAGAGATCTTAAGTTATGTGTGTAATGTTACAAATCTACTTCTTGACAAAGTATGACCAGAAACCATGTGTTCTTTCTCCTACATAGTTACTATTTTTATGGTTCTTTTAGTGATTAAAAAACAAAAATTGAACACTAATTCAAATTTGCTAAATTTACTTTGAATCAACTTAAAAAAAACAAACCTTTAACATGTTACTGCCACAAAGATTTCTTCCCTGAAAAGTATTAACAGGAGGAAATACTTTTATATACATCCAGTATTTTAGGATTTGCTTTTTAATATAAACAATGCTAGAGGCTGGGAAGGGTCTGGAGTACAAGGAGTAGCATTAGCAATGAAGCTCCACTAGGATTCCAGGGTTTTGGGAGTACAAGGCATCGACTTAATAGCCAAACCACTCAAGGTATCTTTAGAGGACTCAAAAAACAGAAACATTCCAGCTGACCTACAACTGAAATCTAGCTGGTTAAGCAGTAAATTCATTTTTTTGGAGTTAAAAAAAACTAAAGCTATAGTATAAAAAAAGCAGACAACAAGGAAGCAGAGATTGCACAAATACAAGGCACATCACAGTGTTTCAAAGTCATGTGCACCATCTGGTGGAAACATCGCATGGCATTCAAGAGAGGCGAAGGATATAACTTGCCTTAAAAAAAAAACAACAAAAAACCCTTAGGGATGCCCTAAAAAAATGAAATATCTAGTTTATCAATTATTGTTTCATTTTACCCAGAAGCCTCATTTTTTAGCTTCTCAGCAAAAAATTATATACATAAATACAAATGATGGTAAATACCTATTAAGAAGTTGCCAACTGCTAGGTATTGCTTTAGGCACTCATCTGAATCAACTCACTTCATCCTGTTTACAACAGGATTGAGCGCCTAAAGCAATACCTAGCAGTTGAGTAGATAAAATTATCCTTTTTTTTATAAAGGAGGAAACCAAGGCTCAAAAAAGTTCAGTAACTTATTAGCTAAGTGACTTCAGGCAAGGAGTGAAAGCTTAAACACTCCTGACCAGAGTCCTTACCATGAACCACTAAGCTAGAAACCTATGACCCAATTTTTGAAAAAAAACGAACTCCAAAGTAGGAATGCCTTACACCATTATCACATTCTTTCCCTGAATGGCAAGGTCAGAATCTGGTTTATTAAAAATGCATGAGCTTTCTACTTTTACAAAACATTTGGCTTTTTACTAATGTCCTTTTGTTACAATGAGAAATACCCTAAAAAGTAAACCAATGTTCTTTGACTATCCTCTGTTCATATGTCCTAATTAAATAAGTGCTAATCTAGTCTACTCCAAGGTAGGGCAGAATAGACTACAATATTTTTATTAACACTGGAACAGAAATAAAAAAGGAAAAGAATTTTTCAGAACTATAATATCTGGGTGGGACAGCCTTATTTAGATCATTCACCCCACCAAGATCACTTCAGAATCCATCATCTTGCATGCTATTTTCCAACGTAAGAAATAGTTAATAATGCCTTCTTTATGGAAAGCTGTATGTTGATGGCTGTTAACTGACACTTGAAAATGAGACAATTAAATGTTAAGTACATTAATAAAATCCTTAGCTGTTGGTACAGATAAATCATTTAGCCTACTATTATGGTCAGTAAGTGCAGGTTTAGGGACTTCCCTGGCAGTCCAGTGGTTAAGACTCCACGCTCCCAATGCAGGGGGTGTGGGTTTGATCCCTGGTCAGGGAACTAAGATCCCACATGCCCTACAGTGTGGCCAAAAAAGAATAAAACTAAGTCAGGTTTATGCAAGAACAGAAGCTGTGGATCTGAGCAGGGAAATCAGCTGGGGTCTTCACTGATATCAAGCTGTCTTCCTGATTAGGAAGGAGTACCTTCCTTATTACAATAACTAAGGATAAAAATGTCCCTCTGTCTCTAAGCAAACAAGAAAAGCCCTCATCTTCGAAAGGCCAACAGGCTGTTATCTTAATCTTTAAAAAAGCCTATTTAAAAAAGAAAAAAAATGAAAAAACAAAAAAAACCACCTTACAGATCACAGAACTGTGAAGAAATCTGTACTCTGATTTCAAATATATGAAATATAAATCCTTCATGAATAAATTTTACTATTAATGCATGGTCAGTTTGTTTTGGGTTTAATTATGTCAACAAAGTATCTTATTTATTCCATTCTTCCTCTACCGGTTTAAGAATAAATAATTAAAAATGTCTTGCCATTTAAACTTAATACAAGCAACAAGTACACAACAATTACAAACCAAAAATGAACTTAATTCTTGGTCTGAGGCCAATTCTTGGCCAAGTCACAATCCCTGATTAAGGAGAGGGGCAGGATGTGCTGTCATAGGAAATGCCATGGCAATAGGTGACCTCTTTGGAAGCAATTTTGGAAATCTTATTTCTCTGGAACATTCAAATAACAAAGTCATATGAGCAAAATGGTTCTAAATCCAAATTTGATTCTGAAAGTTTTCAAAGGCCAAAAGTTCAACATTAGAGATAGAAACATAAATAGCTACAGTTTACAGTTTTATAGACAATTAAAAACTATAGATTACCATTAATCTCTCTTTTATACTATCTGAACTGCTACAGCTTAGAAGGAATTATCTATAATAATTAAATAATTATTGTAATATATATAATTGTATATAATATATATAATTAAAGATGTATTTCCTCTGTTTTGCTTTAATAATGCAAGTATCAGAAATCATTTTAGCATGCTAGACGTAGTTTCTGGTTTACACTTAATGGCACGAAGTTAGAAACGTTATGTTCTATCACTAATGACATACCTGTAGTATGTCCCCATAAAAGCTACTATTTTACTCTGTGTAACTTTCACTGTCAAAAAACCAACATAACACCTCTTTATTCGTTAACAGTACGATTTAACTCACTTGTGAAATTTGAAACTATCATTCTACTTGGGGCAAATTTTAAAGAACCAACCTCCTCATTGTAATTAAAAATAAAACCCTGCCTGATGTCAACCTAGTTAAAAATGGAGTTCCTGCCATATACCTGATACTGCTGTGCTAAGTAAGCACTGCATCCTCACCAGTAGTCCTGTAAGGCAGATGTATCTAAATTTTACAAATAAGCAATCTGAGGTTTAGCAGTATTAAGCTAACTTGCCCAAGGGAGCTAGCAAATGACAGAGCCAGGATTCAAACTCAGCTATGTCTAATCCTAAAACTCCAGTTAGATCTTAACCATAACCTCCCAAGGTTGTAAGTAATTCCCCATCTGCTGCGAATGAGTGCCATATCCCAAACCATCAGGATTAGATACCCAATGTCTCAATAAGTGATTTTTATAGAATCAGAAAGACAGCCATTAATTTTTAAAATAAAATCAACAATTCATTTAAAGAATGAAATGAGAATATGCACACTAGCTCTGTTAAAATTTTAAGTTCCAACTGAAACATCCAATGTTTAAGTTCAAGTGTGAATATTTCACCAAATACACCTAGAACATATATTAAAAAACAAAAACAAACAAAACTCTCCATCAGTGTAAAAATAATATAAAATACCCACAGCTTAATCAGATAAATAATATCAAAGATTTCTGAGAATACAAGACACTGCAAAATTTAGCATGAAAGAAGTCATATTAGATTCTTTCACTTTTATTTAGACCATCCTATCATTTCCGACTGTAGCTCTGTAATGCAAATGAGAGAAAAGGAAGATTACCAATAATTTAAAAAAGCTATGCCTCAAATCATATTATATTGACGACATGTATTTTAACAACCAATATTTACTCAATACCAACTATGTGCCAAATACTATTCTAGGCACTGGGGATACAGCAGTGAACAAAAACAGAGCTCCCTGTTCTCAAATTCTAGAAAGTAAATAAACACATTACTGGTGATTTCATATCCACTAGATGATCCTGCCAACATCTGGGCCTCTCAGTTCCTTGAACTCCTCTCCTCCAATGATCTCATCCCCTGCCCTTCCTTGGCCAGATCCCTATACCTTCTCACTACCAGCAACTTCAATCTCCCAATTTCAAGCACCTCGTTCTCTGATCACTACTTCCCAATACCCCACCTTCAACAATCCTTTGACCCCACTGTGACCTGTAATTAATTGATCCTACCTGGCCCCACGCCATCCCAACCCCTACATGGTCATTCAGTCCTTTGCATTAATACTCCCTTGCATACATCCTCAACTGTTAGCAAAATCTCTGCTGATTCTCTACCTGTAGAGACTCACCTGTAACCATTCAGGTTTAGAGTGACTAGGAAAAACCTATTTATCACATGATTAATTTAACTTCATTATCAAGTACCTCTTAAACCACACACTCCCTAATCCCTTCACCCTCCTAGATAATTTCTTACCTCTTTTCACAAGCCTCCGACACCTCCTCCCTCACCCTTAATTTCAAATGGTGTCCTTCTTCCTATTTTCCTGAGGTAACTAAAGCAATTATAAAACAACTTCCCCAAGCTTCCACCATATCTGCCCATCCTTCCTACTTTACTATTAACGTACTGTCCAAGATCCTACCTAAAGCCATCAATTTTCCCCTCTCTACTATATCATCCCAACAGCCCGCAAACTTACCATTATTTCTCTCAGCTTAAAAACAAAATTAAAGGGAAAGAAAAAGTATTCCTTTCTCTAGCTATAACCCCATTTCTCTGCTCTGCTTCTGAGCTAAATTGTTCAAAAAAGTTGTCTGTGTTGGCTGCCTACAATTTCTCTTCTCATTAACTTAAACTCACTGGACTATATAAAGATTTTACTCCTGTCACACTACCAAAGCTGCTCTGGAAGTCACCAAAAACTTCCACACAGCTAAACCAAGAGTCAGTTCTCAGTCCTCATTAATTTGATCTACCAATAATATGAAGTACTTTTGAGGTGGCTTCTAGGATATCACCCTCTCTGCCCCACCAAATTCATCTCCCTCTACTCTCCCCCTCACTTATTCTTCTGCAGCTTCACAGGGTTCCTTTTAACCTGATTTATTCACTGCTCAATCCCCAGTGCCTAGAACACACATGGTACATAGTTGGCACTTCATAAATATTTGTTAAATGAATATGTATGTGTCTCTTTCTGTGTGCGTCAGGCAATAAACAGATCAACTATAGTCATTACAAACCAACATAGCGTAATATATATAGCTCTACTGGCCTCAACAGTTTTCTGAGTTTTTATATTAAAATAATAAAATTATAAACACATATCATTAAAGACCAGAACTGGATCACCTGAATGTTCTGAATGAGCAAAATGAAATGGCTATAAGTGAAACACAATGAAGAAAACAAAAAACAAAAACAGAAAACAAAACTCAAAACTCAAAAATTGCAAGGAAATGCTTATTTTCACCAGCAATCTTTGGTGAGACGGCAAGTCCAGGCTTGGCTCCAGTGGTGATCCAGGAAATGCCTCAGAGTAGGACCTATATGTTTTTCACCACTGAAAAATATTTTTTTCTTCTAGCAGTGTCTGGCATGTAATAAACATTAAGGCATCTGGTGACTGAAGATCTCATTATAAGGTACTTCCATTTTCCCTTTTAAAATTAGCTGTACTTACACTCAGGCTCTTGTCCAAAAATGTTGAGGAGACTGAGTAAGTATTACAGACTCACTTGCTCCTTAGTAATAGTGGTGATAAGTAATTATCGAAATAAATTATAACAAGCATAATATGTTACAAAAAAATTTTAATTTGACAAACCTCTGAGAATAGAAAACATAAGGGTCTATAAAAAAAATCTCATTCTAACATGCCAAAATATACTTGATTAACACTGGGTGGAATTAAAATTAAATTCCATTTCAGTCCTATATATATTTACATTCTAAAAATAATGTCATGAAAACAGAATAATCTTAGTTTTAATCCAAAGCCAACTGCTTTAGGATAAAGACTATAATGGGGAAAAGAAAACTAAGAAAAAGATTATTAAGGTTAAGGAACAAAGTTCTCAAAGTTGATGCATACTAACTGCATCAATTAGCAAAGTTCTTAAGACTTTCCTGTGCCTTTAGCTTTATGTTGACAACTTAATTTATGAGCCACATGCAGAAGAAATATTAATTAATACATAGTGAGCAAAACACAACGATCAGTGTCAGGCAGAGTGAGTTCCCAACACCATAAATCGCCTCAAACAAACAAACAATAGAAAAGTACAATTTAAGAGATATGGTGGCTAATACTTACACAAGGCAGCTGAGGTCTGCCAGGTCATCAATGAAGTCAAATAACTGACTGATATCATAAGTGATAGAGGGGCTGTTGGGATTCATTCTCTTCAGATGTTCTTCATACATTTTACAAACACCTAAGAGGGAGGGGAAAACCAAGATCTTACAATTATATGAACTTTAGATATGAGTAGTGTTATATGCTAATATCGTAATATTTATTTTTATCAAGTTGGGCTGGGAAAAGAACAGTAAGTCGATCACTTTTGTTTTCACTGTTGCCACTAGCAAATTTTTAAAAATTTTATAAATTCACCAGAATGTTGGTATTTTGTGCCTTAATAATAAAACTTTTTTTTTTTTTGGCTGCACCGCACACAGCTTGTGGCACTTAGTTCCCTGACCAGGGATCGAACCTGGGCCCCCTGCCGTGGAAGCGCAGTGTCCTAACCACTGGACCGCCGGGGAATTCCGACAGTGTGTGTCTTAGCAGGTTTTTCAACAAATAAATATGTTCTATCCTGTACATACAGGTCTTCATGTACCTCTAAACTGACTTCATAAATTTCCTAAGAAAAAGTAATATTCAACCACAGAGTTGTCAAAAGCTATCTTAGTAAGGGTTTTTTTTTTTTTTTTTTAAAGTTTTAGTTATTTTATTTATTTATTTATTTTTTGGTTGAGCCAGGTCTTAGTTGTGGCTTGCCAGCTCCTTGGTTGTGGCATGCGAACTCTTAGTTGTGGCATGCACGTGGGATCTAGTTCCCTAACCAGGGATCAAACCCGGGCCCCCTGCATTGGGAACACGGAGTCTTATCCACTGTGCCAACAGGGAAGTTCCTTAGTAAGGGTTTTTGATTGGTACTGGTACACACACTGTGATCAGAAACATCACTCATAAGTTCCTGAATAGAAAGGGTGAAATGGAAAGGAAGTAAAAACCTTTCACAGTGAAGGAAATTTCATTGTCGCACTGACCCACAGTTACCATCATACTTAGCGGTGAAAGACTGAATGCTTTCCCACTCAGATGAGAAGAACACTAGAATATCCGCTCTTGACACTCTTATTCAACATTGTATTGGAGGTTCTAGTCAGGTTGATTTGGCAAGGAGAAGAAATAACAAGCATTCAGATTGGAAAGGAAGAAGTGTACCTATCACTATTCACAAGTGACACGATCTTATATACAGAACATCTTAAGGAAACTACAAAACACAAACTATTAGAACTAATAAATGAGTGCAGCAAGACTGCATGATATAAGATCAATATACAAAAATCAATATTTCTATATCCCAACAATCTGAAAATGAAATAAATAGCATCAAAAAAGAATTCTTATGAATAAATTTAATAAAAAAGATGCAAGACACACACTGAAAACTATAAAATGTCAATGAAAGTAAAGATTTAAATAAATGGAATGCTATCTCATGTTCATGGAACGGGTGACTCAGTATCAAGATGGTCATACTCCCCCAAATGATCTATAAATTTAATGCAATCCATATCAAAATCCGAGGTACTTTTGCAGAAACTGAGAAGCTGATCCTAAATTTGATACAGAAATACAGGGGTCCAGGATAGTCAACAATACTGAAAAAGAACAAAGTTGGAAGACTCACACTTCCTGATTCCAAAACTTATTACAAAACTACAGTAATCAAGACAGTGTGGTACTGCTTATGCATAAAGACAGGCACACAGATTAATGGAATAGAAGCAAGAGTCCACAAATAAACCCTCACATCTATGGTCAACTGCTTTTCGACAAGGAGACCAAGACAATCCAATGGACAAAGAGTAGTTTTATTAACAAACGGTGCTAGGACAACTGTACATTCACATGCAGAAGAACGAACTTGGACCCATCTCACGCCATGTATGAGATGGATGAGTGGGTGGAGCACAGGGGATTTTTAGGGTAGTAAATGGTCATTACACATGTCAAAATCCACAGAATGTTCAAAGCAAACATTAACGTAAACTATAGACTTTAGTTATTAATGTATCAGTATTGATTCTACAATTGTAACAAACGTATCAAACTAATACAGGATATAACTAATAGGGAAAACTGGGAGGGGGTGGGAAGGAAGCAGGGGTATGATAGAACTGTACTTTCTAACCAATTTTCCTGTAAACCTGAAACTACTCTAAAAAAAATTAAATCTATTAATTTTAAAAAAGGGATGCGGGGAGGGAAATCTCTGTATTCCAGAGGAATATTAACTACTATAACGAAGAAAAATAAGAAAGAAAATTACCATTTGGCAACCACCATGTGAGAACTGATTCCAGTATTTCCATTTTAACTTTTAAAATGGAAAATAAACCACCATTTCTAATTTTAAAAGAAAAGAAAAAACAAAGAGCTATCAAGCCACAAAAAGACATGGAAGAACCTTAAATACATACTGCTAAGTGAAAAAAGCTAGTCTGAAAGGGGTACATATGGCAATGATTCCAATTCTATGACAAGGCAAAAACAATGGAGGCAGCAAGGAGACCAGTGGTTGCCAGGCAGCAGGGATGGGGTGAAGAGGGATGAATAGGTGGAGCACAGGGGATTTTTAGGACAGTGAGCCTATTTTATATGATACTCTAATGGTAGATACATGACATTATGCATTTGGCAAAACCCATGGAACTGCATAACACAAAGAATAACTCTAATGTAAACTATGGACTTTAATAATAATGTATCAATACTGGTTCATCAACTGTAACAAATGTAGCATACCAATGCAAGATTTATTAATAGGGGAAACTGGGGTTAGGGAGAAGTATATGGGAACTCTCTGTACTTCCTGTTCAATTTTTCTTTAAACCTAAAACTGCTCTAGAAATAAAGTGTATTCATTAAAAAGACAGTGTAAGTACAAAGTCTACCTTAATGGCAAGTAAGGATATCAGCAGAGGAAGGGACCTAAGAAAAGAACAAGAGCCTTGCTCTTCTAGAGCAGAATCTGATGGCAGGATCAGGAAAGCGTAGAAGCTGTCTCTAATTACTAGAAGTAGCTTTTTTCCCCCCACAGGTCTACTCATTGTTGGTTTTAAATGAAGAGATTTTAAGTCTAACCCTGTTAGCTTCAGATAATCAACAAATTCAGGGACATGCCAGCAGCAAAAACACCGACTATAAAATCTTTATATGAAGTGAAGAATGTGCAATTTGCTAGACAGGGTGCAGGGTGGTTTACTTGATATAATGATTAAATGTAAACATGAATCCAATTTGTGATGATCCAATCTATGTGCTCTCATCTAATGGTTTACTGAGGGCTAATACTTCCCTTCAGGGTGGTGCCAGCTAATCAAATGTACATGAAAGGATACTGGTTTGGTTCCATTTGCCTTTACTCACTGAGCTAATTTTTTACTCTTTAACATTCTGATGGACCAGCTTTTAACATTTATTTGTTTAATAAGCAGACCATTTGGTTCTGTAGGCACTATTAGGTTCCTCGGGCCTGCCTTAACAACTCTATAGTGCTTGAGTTTAACCACAATATATAAGGAATACCTGTAAAATATTTACATAACACAGTAACAAAATAACATAACAAATAACAGAACATTTACATAACAATCAGAGGCTTGGGAAAGTCATTATATAATGAGCTTGATTAAAAAACGTAAAGTAATATTTGCAACAGAAAAAGACAGTATATATAATTTAAATTTCAAATATTCAACAAACACAGTCCTAAATATCTACTTTCCTTGCTCAAATTAACAATGCAAGAAATCTGGAGGAAAACACAAACTCAAGACACCTGAGAGCTGCAGCACGTACCACTCTCACCCTGGGCCAGCGTCAACAAGCTGGTGTGGACGCTAGCGTAGGAATGGGGAGTCTCTACAGCCCAGCCCCCCCGACCCCCCAACACCTCCCCACCCCCGAAACAAACGCAAAGATTTCTACCCCTCGACTAGTGTTTAAACTTACCTTCCATACATTCATTCACAGATTCGTAGTCAGCGTAAGTTCTGCCTTCTGGCCTCTTGGTAGGCTGTACCAGCAAAATGGTGTGAGACTGTGGAAAGAAAAGTGATTTCAATGTAAGTTTCCAACTCATATTTGAGAAATTCATAGTATGAGACAGAATCTCCATTCATGACAAATGATCACTGGTTATTAAAACACTATTAATCAGGGTGCTCCTTCTACAGTACTTGTGCCTTTGCCCAAGTGTAGCACCAGAAGCTGGATTACCTTCTGCAGGGTCTCTCTTAGCCTCCCAGTCCTTAATGAGTGCTTTCTCAAACTTTTATTGCACTTACTGGCTGCAAGTACTCAGCATAAGCTACCCTGTACTGTTTTTTCTCTTTTGCACCTATCTTCCTAGCCAGATTATAAACCTGCTTAGGTGTTCTATCTCCATTGGTCACTTTCTAGCTCTAGCCCTATTAAGTCCCTAATAAAAACAGATATGGGCTGATGAAAGGAGAGAAGAAGGAAAACACTATAATGACGGCAAAGCACTGCATCAATCTATGTTCTTTTTCTAACTTTAGCACAACAGTGAAGTCACATCTTATCCAGGGATTAGACTCAGACATTAAGGCGTAAGATAAATTGGCAATATAAAATTAGTATATATAGTTAACATTACCTTAGAAAATCCATTAAATTATTCACCTAGTAGATGACTCACCTTAAGGGGCTATGTATTTTTAAACTCTGGAATCACACAAAATAGCTAGAGGATCACATTGTAAGAGATGTGAATAGGCCTAAAGAACAGCAGATAGACTTTTATCTTCCATCTCACCCTCAATGGGGAGCATGTTTTTGTTAGTGGGTCTATTTTAGGGTTTCTCAACCTTGACACTACTACATTTGGGGCTGGAAGATTCCTTGTTGCAGAGGCTGTCCTGTGCATTGCAGGATGTTCAGCAGTATCCCTGGTCTATTCCCACTAAATACCAGTAGTACCTGCACTCCCACCCTCTCCTGGCCAAGCTGTGACCACCAAAAATGCCCCCAGACACTGGTCTGTTGAGGGTACAACCCCTTCCAATTTTTTGCCAAGTGTGTAAGACTTATTAAATAAATTCAAGTATGATGTAACCTCACTGTAAACTCAATCCTAAATCAAACTATTCATATTTTTCTCTTCTCTTCTGCTGTACTATTATTTTTGGGTAAAAAACAAACAAAATCTCCTAATTACAGGAACCAAACTGTTTTGAAATGATCAGAATTTTTAACCACCAACAATCTGCAACTGAAATAGCTGATGCCTAGACTTTCTGAATAATTACCCCCAAAATAGTACTTTGAACACAATATGAAAAACAAAAGAATTTATCGTACTCCTCCCTCCCCATCAAAAATGGAGTCATTCTGATTAAAAGTTTGAGGATTTGAGATAAAACAAAACTTGATGACAAGAGATGAAAACTAATTCTCACCTATAATGACCTGAACACAATCAAGGCCTTTCTTAAATAGTGAGTAAAAGCTAAAGAAAGCAGCATATTAGATTACGTGTTATTTATAAGTTTTTATAAGTCACCAGTAGTTTCAATAAGTCATATGTTGAGAAGAAAATTAATTTACAAACTACATTAGCATTCCTGCAAAAGGGCCTGCCCCATACACTAGCCATACCAGTTGCTATTATATTTTGTTCTTATTCTAATGCAAAATAAAGGATTAAGTCACTTAAAAGAGTAAAGATATGGGAATGGCTATACAGTATGCTTTTTATATCTACCCTTAAAGTGAACCTGAGCGAAGTTTACTGTTTTCAGTACTTACTGCCCAAAGACAAGGCTTAAAAATTAAGAACAAGAAATGACTAAATTTACAGAACTGTAGTCAAAATGGTTATTATTCTTAAGTGACAGTGCCTTTCTGTCACCAGTTTAAGATCATAATACCTCTCAAACCAATTTTGGTCACTTTCTTCTTATTGGAGCCATTTTTGGAACCCTTTCGTTTTACTAAAAATCCAAATATATTTGCCCTATCAATTTTTTCCTTCTTCTGGACAGATTTGGTCCTGGCCGGCCTTCCTTACGGTACTCTTTCTCAGGGGAATGACCACTTCCATATATATATATACATACACACACACACACACACACAAAACGTAAGTACATATAGGCAAACATATATATATTTATATTTGCCACAATAGGGAGATAACACTGTGAAACCTAAATCAGAAAAATAAAATTTATGCAGGATTACCTTAATAAAATCCTTACTCTCTCTGATTACCAAGTGGCTTTGATTCACTCTAATGAATAGTCAATCTGGCTTTGTTAACTTTTTTAAAGTCTCACAAACATGAACCCTAAGAATAGTCATTCTACTGTTGCAGAAATACTACAGTACATAACACTGGCTCTTTAGCTTCAAATGCTTCTCCCCAACTACCAAAAAGAAAAAAAAAAAAGAAATCGAAGCTGGTATCTTCAGTAAAGCAAAAGTACTTAAGACTTTTGAACCAATAATTGTTCCCTTTAAATACAAATTCCAATTTTTAATTCTACTTGACATAAAGAATTATCACTGATATTTGTTCAACGAGAATGGGTTGTTGATATTAACTGCTGTCATTTTCCCAGATTTTAATCTAAGCATTTTAATACAATACCAAATAGTGACATAAAAGGCACAGAAAGAAGGAAACTCAGAGATGAAATGACTTGCCCAAGGTCACATTGCCAGTTATAACAAAACAGGAACTGGAAACCCAGTCTTCTAATTCCTAGTCCTCTTTGGGAGATTATGTTGGGTCAAACATTGAAATTCAGAAAAGGACAACCTGAAAAAGTTCCTTGTTAACATTAGCTGCATAATCTGTTAATAACTGCAGCAACCAGAAAACGAAAATTGCAGTGTGGAAGTAACCATGACTCCTCAGAATCCCTGTAAGCGTCTCCTTTTTGCGGATTACAAAATACACACACACAAGCAAAAAACAAAAAACCACAAACAACCCTTCCCACCCACTCCACTACCAACCCGGTCAGATTCTAAGGAACCCGGACCTTCAGCTGAACCTATCCTTCCTGCCTCCAGCCCCAAGAGAATATAAATAACGATAAGCACAGGATTAAGGGCTGAAAAAACAAACAAAAAAACCCCACACCAAACCAGGCCTCTGGAGGTCTTAGAGAAGAGGAAAAATATTACATATTTTTCCAAAAAAGCAGAGCACAGAAAAACAAAAGGGAATAGCCGAGAGAGCACGCTACAAAGCAAAGATGACCCCTCCTGGCCCACACGCTGGGTGCAGTAGACTCAATCTGTCAGCTTTGGGACAGGATTGTCAGACATCCCTCGGCCATTGTTCCCACAGGAAGCTAGAGAGTTTGGAGGGAAAGGGCACCCTCCCCATGCCTGCCTCTACCAAGCAGCAATCGGGAGAAAGCGCATCCTCCGCACCGCACGCCTTGCCCGAGCCAGCCGGCGGGCGCGCAACCGCAGGGCGGACCCTGGCTCCGGGGCCTACCGCCAGGCCCAGCGTCTCCGCGGCGGGAAGGGGAAGGGTCGACCCACACGCCGGAGGGCCGAGCAGCTGCATACTCGCGCTGGACTGGGTGGGGAGAAGAGGTAGGGGCTGGGGTCACCCTGGAGGCTGGGGGCTCGGGGAGCCGGTTAGGCCTTTCTCACCATCGCGCCAAACTCTCGCTGCCGCCGCTGCCGACTCCGCCGCCGACTCCGCTGCCGCACACGAGTTTAGCCGCAATGTATCCAACAGCCAATCCCCGCGAGAGGAGCCGCCGGAAGTCGTCAGAAGGACACCGCGAAAGAACCTTTCGGACCATAGAGACTAACATATTTCCGGCAGCTAGAGTAGATACTGACTCTGTTTCAGCCATCTTGGAAAAGGGCGACGAGACCCACGGGGAATGTATCGGAACTTGAAAAAGAATCATTTTTTTTTCAAGACGCTGTCTTCCGTACTCTCGTTATTATGCATGCGGCTAAATTGATCACTGGTATAGAGGGTGATACAAGTCATCTTTCAATGGCCCCACTCAAAAATGGCGGCAGCATGAGAATCCCGGGGCATAGGTCAGTTGTAACCCGGAAGTACTCTTCTAAAGGAGGGGGTGGTAAGGCAATCCGGAAGTGGAGTAATGAAGAGGTGCCACTTGGCGGCCATGGCAGCTGTAGTATCGGTGGCTCCGGGTCAAGGCCCCGCGGAGTGGAGTAACATGGGCAGCACTGGGTATAGGGCAGAGACAGCTTTGTATCAGCTTCGCTACTAAACCCCTAAGGCCCATCGTTAAAAATCTGCAGGACTCCTTTCCTCATTCTAGACTCAGAAGAGAGTTTGCCGGGATTGGTGGGCTGGTCCCAGACCAGCCTGAGGATCACAGGCGGGGCGGCCCCGGGGAGATAGGGCCGCTGGAAGAACGAACGAGTTCGCTTGGGCTTTCGTGCTTTTCTGCTGCCGTCTGGAACGCTGTTCGTGGAGGAAGTAGGCCCATTGTGCTACCCTTATTCCGACGACTGAAGAAATCGCTCACTCTTATATTTCCCATTGACTTTTCTCATCTGTTAACCCACGGGAATCCAGTGACTGGTATCGGAAAATTTACGGGCAGGGGCCTAAAATTGCTGAAAGTTCTCTCTGGTGCTAGTATTAGCAAAAAGGGGCTGTTTCCAGGTACGTTCAAGAGAAAAGTGCCTCGTGAACACATCTGCCGGTGGGGAGGACCAAAGAACTGAAAGTCCACTTGTTATCTTTGAACAACCACACGCGTTTAAGAACCTAAGCACCCTTCGAAGCCTCGAGAATTTGTAGGCTGGTGGTGGGTGAATAAAGGAGGGCAGAATGGAGGATTTCATCTCCATTAGTCTGCTGTCTCTGGCTATGTTGGTGGGATGTTACGTGGCTGGAATCATTCCTTTGGCTGTTAATTTCTCGGAGGTAAGAAGTTCTCAATTTTCTGTTAGCTGTCAGGATGGCAGCTAGGAAGTAGTGACAGTTGTAAAGGGAAGCTGCTTCCCCAGTTAATATCAGAGTTAAAGGTCTTATTAAGGAAGACTATCTTTTCGAAAGATGCACAACATGTAATAATAGAAACAAACCTTCTCTTCATCACTACAGTTCATAACGGGGGTGGGTGGATCCACTGAAGATTCTGGAATACTCTGAACTCGCTGAAATTGCATACCAAAATTTGGGACTCTGTGCATTTTACGGGAGAGAGGCACCATAATGTTCTTTTGATACCCAGAAGTTCCAAAGAATCAAGATTCTAGATTGCAATCAAAATATAAATGGAGAATGTTGTTTGTCCATATGAGTTGAAATCAATATAACTTCTCTTTTTGAGAAAATCAAGCAAAGCTTTTTGGGGAAAGGTATTTTTTTGGATACCTGTAATAAGAATGAAGTGAGAAAAACACTAAATTAGATTGTTCTTAAGTCACATTTCCTTTTAAAGAAGGAGACCATTGAATGGGTTTTTGAAGTTGTTTTCAAATGTTTGTTTAGAAATGAATTTTTTGTTAATATGGTTTGACATATTGTTTAATTTATTTGATTCTTTATCATTACTTGAACAAACATTAACAGGGAAGAATGATGAAAGCATTTTTCAATGAAAGTGCAGATAGGTTCTTCAGGTTGTCATAAGGAGTTCACAACATGCATAGCGCTCAAAGATTGAGGGAGAAAAACTACTACATTCAGGATTTCTTGAGTATACCTTGGGGTTCAGCAGTAAGATAGTTTCACTGCCAGTCCTGAAAGTGCTTTCAAAGAAAAGGGGAGTGGAGAATGGCCTGAAGTATTGATATAAAGGAAAGGTATAGGTGAGGTGTGAGGTGGGCCTTGAGGAAACCTGAGGAAAGAGGAGGCATTTATTGCTGGTAAAGAAAATAACCTGTGGGTGAGAAAGAAGGCGGAACTAGGCATTATGAGTTTGAGAAATAAAGCCCACAGCCAGATAGAAGGGGGACTTGAATTGCTGCTGCTCCTTTTCCGTTTCCTTTTTTTATCCGTTCCTTTCAGCATCTAATGATAACATTGAGCTACAATGTTTTGAACATACACATTACTTAATTTCATTTAAAAAACCCAGTGAGGTGCAGATGAGGAGACTGACATTTAGATCATGTAACTTGGACGAGTTCAAGTGTGTTAGAGTCACAGCTGTTTGTTCAGTCTCAGTTTTTCTGACTCAGAGCAGTTCTTAGCCACTCTGTCCCTTGTGGCAGAGGTAGCAAACTGGTAGCCCCAAATCTAGCCTACAGACTTACTTTATTAGATTAGCAGAATGTTAATTTTATTATTATTGGTTTTTGTCTTTATTCCTCAAGGTAACAGTTGGCTAGAGCTGAGTAGTGGTAGATTGTCACGGTCCTTCTTGGCTGTGAAGCCTACTTCACTCATTTGGGCTACCTGCCTGCCCAGTCCTTTGTGAACCTGCTCTCTCCCCTCTGGCATAAATCATATTTTCTTATAACTACAGTAGAATTGAGTTGATATTATTAGAGCTGACACTTGTGAAGTTTAAGTTGGTTTGTATATTTAAAAACTTATTGAGATAACATTTATCAAGAATTATAATTAATTCAAATGAAGAACTGATAGAACTTTTTATTTCTATAAAATTCTTAGACCTTTTCCAGTTTCAGTATTTTCTCAAACTGTCTTGAGTGATTTTTGCAATATGCAGGTATACGCTATCTTCTTTTCTCACTGAAGGAAATGTGTACGTGAGTGGTGTAATTAACTAGGCTATTAATAAGGATAATTAGTATGATATGTCACTTAGGGCTTTCTAAATGGATGATCGAATGGTCTTTTTCCAGATGCAGGTCTTGAAATGCTATAAGTCATCATTCATAATATCTGTTCATTATTACAGCAGTAACTGCATTTTGAGCTGTTAGGACAAAAATAAAAGTTATGTGTAACTTAGTTAAAGACATTTTAGAATTCAACTGGTGATTTTTATCTCCTAGGAATTAGCATTTTTTTCCTAGACAAATTATACTATTATTATAGATCAATGTATTGCGAAACTAGTGAGATGATAAATGTGTAAAAAATAAACTTCAGGGCTTCCCTGGTGGCGCAGTGGTTGAGAGTCCGCCTGCCGATGCAGGGGACACGGGTTCGTGCCGCGGTCCGGGAAGATCCCACATGCCACGGAGCGGCTGTGCCCGTGAGCCATGGCCGCTGAGCCTGCGCGTCCGGAGCCTGTGCTCCGCAACGGGAGAGGCCACAACAGTGAGAGGCCCGCGTACTGCAAAAATAAAATAAAATAAAATAAACTTCATTCATGGAGACTAGGAAGCACAGTTTATACCCTTAGAGAATAGCTCCCCTAACTCCTACATTGGCTAAACAACTTTTCTTTTTAAGGAAGTCTAGCTTTTCTTGGGGACTGGAGTTATTATAAATAAAAGGACCAATAAACCTAATTTATTTTGCGGTTCACTTTCATTTATATGAAAAGATTCGCTTTTTATTCATGTTCTTAATCTGTCTGCTGCTTTGTCATTCCAAACTTTTTTCTTCAGAATTTCTCAGAGCAGGAATAAAAGATCAATAAAGCCATTAATTATGGCAGGATTAGTATTTAGAAATGAGTTGAAATCAAGTAGTCTGAAATTGCCGTAGCAGTGGTGTCTAGCTGCCATATCTGACCGTCAAGAGGTTTGTGTGGCATTGATTTTTTTGGTCACTTTCTCCACTGCCTTGCCCCCCAACCAACTTTCTTGATGCTTTTGTAACTTCCTTATGCCTAAATGACTTCTAAAACAAAGGAACAAAATCTCTGATTCTCAAATGCATTTATAAGTGGCTGATAATCACGATGCTTTCTTCTTCAGCATATGGGCAGGAGAAAAATTAAACTTGTAAAGGCAGCCAGAACATGCTTTACACAAATGAGGTTTTGTCGGATGAGAGAGTTGGACACACTAGTGTAGTACTATATTGTGTTTTAAGATTCAGTTGTTAATGAGTAGTTTTCTTTGATTCTAAATGAAAATGCTACATAAGTAGGTTGAGAGCCTGCAACTTAACATTACCTGGGATCAACCCAGCTTAGCAGGTGCTCTGATTGAGGAATGAAGTTCAGATATAAATGATGGCCAGAGTGAGATTTTATACTGATGGTCTGGGGATTGTCATTTACCTGAGCATGTCTCCTTTTTGTCTCAGAGCTGGGAAAGCAAAGTATTTGCACCAGAGCTCTAGGGCAGCACTCCTCAAATTCTCTGGTGCATGCCAGTTCTTGTTTAACTTCCATTCCATTGCAGAGCAATATACTTGTGGAAATGAAATAACTAAGAAAATGAAGTGGAAAAAAGGCATACAGGGCTTGCCTGGTGGCTCAGTGGTTAAGAATCTGCCTGCCAATGCAGGGGACACGGGTTCGAGGCCTGGTCCAGGAAGATCCCACACTCCCAGAGCAGCTAAGCCTGTGCGCCACTACTGAGCCTGCGTGCCACAACTACTAAAGTCCACACGCCTAGAGCCAGTGCTCCGTAGCAAGAGAAGCCACTGCAATGAGAAGCCCACGCACCACAGCAAAGAGTAGCCCCTGCTCGCCGCAACTAGAGAAAGCCCACGCACAGCAAAGAAGACCTAACACAGCCAAAAATAATTTTCAAAAAAAGCATACAAAATACAAGCCCAAATGCAGTATTGTGAGATTTAACAGACATACAATTACTCCTATAACTGTAAATATCATATTGCTATAAAACTTTTTGAAGACTTTCTCTCATTTCGTACTTTTCTTGTTACAGGCCAGTTTGGATTATAATGCCACATTTTTCATGTGTTGAAGCAGTATAGATCCATAGATATGCAGATGAAAGTAGTGCTATTCTTACTTCAATAAAGTTTTTAAGGTAATTAGTAATGCACTAATTTCAAAAGGAACTGTCTGAGATGGGTAGTGTAGGTCAAAATCAGTGTCTGCTTGAGCAAGCTGTTCAACATCCAACTCTTCTCTTAAATGACTTTACAGAATTGTTGTGAGGATGTAAGGAAATAACATAAGCACAGGGATTAACACTGTATCTAGAACATAATAAGAACTTTAAAAAACACTGAGGATTATTCTCAGTACCAATTGTAAAAACTTTTTTAAGATTTTCATTTTTATAACTTTGTTCTAAATTATAATTTTTAAACCTTTTATTTTGGAACAGACTTCTATTAAGGGGTAAACTCCCCCCCACCCCCAAATCATGAAACTTCTCAGCAATTTGGAATCCAAAAAGTCTTGTTTAGGGGTTGGCATTCCTGTTCACCATGAATGTTTCATTTGGAGAGGCCAGGGCTTTTCCTTTGGTCTCCCTGCTTTATAGTATTTTTCTTAGTAGTTAACTTTCTCTTCTTCATTATACTTATTCTCATTTTAAGCTTTGTTTTGTTTTTCATGTGTTAAAGTTTTTATTTTGTGTCTAATGATAATAACTGACTCATTCATAATAAATCTCTTTGGCTCTTGAGTTACCACCAAATCAAAGGTTTGTGTCTAAAGAACGAATTTGTTCAGTATGTTTTTTCTCTGACAATTGATTATTTTTAAAATAGATTTGACAAAGTTTCATTTTTAAGGACTTTTGCATTTTCAGGTGTATTAACCTTTTATCCTTTTATGGTAATACAATAGATTTTACAGTTGTTTGGAATTTCATTTCTAAATTTTAGACTTTGAAACTTTGAATTCTCTGTAGTTTATCCATATCTGGAAAGCAATCAGTAACTTTGTCTTCCGTCAGATTATTGTCTTATATTGTTATTGTCTCATAAGTATCTTTGCTTGATAAAGCTAAGTTTGAGTCAAAGTCTAGATGCAATCTGATCAATATTATTTTCCTGAAAAAGTTATATGGATAAACATCATTGACATTTATCTGCATAATAATATTAATAATAGTTAATGCGTATTGAGCTCCTTCTATGTACCAGGCAATGATGTGCATTATCTTGTTTAATCCTCAGGATGAGACTATGAGATAGATACTCAGGCTTGAAGACATCACATACCTGGTAGAGGTGGGATTTGAACTAAGTCAGTTTGATTACCAGTCCAAAGCACTTGACCATTAGATGATATTTTCTTTCCTAATGAACATTGTAAAGAAGGAATGAAAATATTATGGATCTAAATCAGCACCTTTAGCTCCCCAACTAGGAATATCTTGCATCACTAACATTTTACCTTCCAGAGTATATCTGATGCCTTGTGCTTACTCAGTGTAGCAGAATTAAAACTACTGAGGTAAACAATCTCTGAATACCATTGAAACCTGTAAGAAAGACTGAATATGTCTTAGATGCCCTTTAAATTAGCACCTGCCAAATTGGAATCTGAAGCACTTCTCATTTTAAACTATTCAAGATTAACTTCACACTCGATATCTCGATATCTTCATAGTTTAGTCATTCTAAATTGTGCTCTTCAAGAATTGACATCCTTTTTGAGGGAAGAAGACCTGAACTGGATTCAGAATGCTTCTGTATGACGGTCTTAACCTCTCCTCTCATTGAAGAATTTAGATGTGAGACTTTGTTGAATGACAGTGAAGTTTAAGAGCCTCTGTAGCTCAGTTTGGAATTCCAAGTAATAAGTAGTAATGCTAACCATGAGTACAGGTATTTCTTAAAACTTATGATGGAATTATAAAAATCTCAATTCTCCTTTAATACTAATATTCAATGTCTAACTTCATTGCAATAGAAGCAGGTATTAGTTGGTCTGCAAATTCCTCTGCCCTGATTATATGGATTTTTAAGGGACAGGGTCTTGGGGTTAACTACTAGATAATTACATTAAACAGTCGATTGTGAACCCTGTATTTATCTGGAGGTCAATTTCCTATTAACCAAAAAATTATACCCTAGCTTCTGCACCTTGTTGTATATGTTCCTTTCATTAATTCTTTATGCATTTGACGAAGGCAAGTTGGGGAAAGAAGACAGGTGCTAAAAGCAAAAGATGAAACAATGAAATAGGTTTTATAGAGAAGCAGTTTAGCATGGTGCTTAAGAGTATAGATTCTGGAGCTAGACTGTGTAGGTTCAGATCATGGCTCTGCCATTTGCTGGCTTTGTGAGCCTGGACAAATTACTTGAACTTTCGCTGCCTCTGTTGTACAAAGTGGGGATAATAGAAGTATCTACCTTATAGGATTATTGTGAGGATTAAATGAGTTAATATATGTAAGGTGATTATAACTGAACGTGCCTGGCTTAGTAAGTACTTAGTGAATATTATTATTAATAGAGGTGAAGGAAAAGAATATTGATAGCACCTCTGTTATGCAGAACTTGTCCATCCAGAAGCCTCAGCAATCTAAAGGACCAGAAAAGTCTCTGATTAGCTAAATAGATAGCCTTAAGAGCAAGCACTTTACTTGCTGTCTACTGTTCTTGGCTCTCACTTGGCTCCTGTGTATCTTTTTATGTAATTTTAGTAAGCTGGTGTGCCAGTTATCAATTTATTGCCTCTCAGCTCCAAATTCACTCTTCATTAGCTACGCTGCAAAAATGGATGTGGGCCCTTTAAATATTTTTCCTTTGCCAGCTGGCACAATGTTAAGCTTTGTCAGTAGAGGATACTGGAGAGAAGTTGTAAGGAGAAGGGGTTTTCCCTCTTGGTTCTGGCATGCTTGCTCAGCAGGCCTCCTAGGTGACTTGATTCCTGTAGCACAGCCAGCCTCACCAGTGTCCAGCTTCTGCACTGCAGGTGGCTTTCAAAGCCCCAGCCTCCTGCTGAACACACAGCTTCTCCAGCACCCAGCAGTCAGGAGTTCCCACTGGCAACCCCATCTTGGGTGGTTCTATAGGAGAGTCTCTGGTGAGACACTTTCCCATGAACAGTTTTCCCAACACCCTAGAGTACAGATTTCCAGTGAGTTAACACCAGTGTGGCACCACAGAAACTTCTCTGCTTGTGATATTGTGATTTATAATAAGAAGTATGTATTTGCTTTTCCTGGCACAGAGTTCCTAAAACCCTTGGAATTTCCTAAATGGTAAGAGCCATAAAGGTGTCTTATTATGTGAATGAGGTGACTTTTGGAAAGCCACTAGGTAACCTAAGGATGGGGGCTTGTCACCTGGAGAACCAACCACATGATTCCAAGGGTTGGAACTTAACAGTCCCACCAGGGAGGGGAAAGGGGATGGAGGTTGAATGAATCGTCAGTGGCCAGTGATTTAATCAATCATGCCTATGTAATGAAGCCTCCATAAAACCCCAAAGGATAGGGTTTGGAGATCTGGTTCGGTGAACACATGGAGGTGCTAGGAGAGTTGCATGCCCAGAGAGCATGGAAGCTCCGTGACCTTTCCCCATACCTTGCTTATGAATCTCTTATATCTGGCTGTTCTTGAGTTATATTCTTTTATAATAAACAGGTAATCTAGTAGGTAAAATGTTTTTCTGAGTTCTGTGAGCTACTCTAGCCAATTAATTGAACCCAAGGAACCTCTGACCTATAGCTAGTTGGTCAGAAGCACTGATAACAACCTGGACTTGGAACTGGCATCTGAAATGGCAGGGGGCCAGTCTTGTAGGACCTGATGCTATTTCCGGATAGTGTTAGAATTGAACTGAATTGTGGGACACCCTACTGGTGTCCAAGCATTGCTTGGTCTAGGGAAACCCCACCACCACACATATACCTTGGAATTGGTCCCAGACCTTTTACTGCTGTTCATTGAGCCCCAGCCATGCCCTCTCCAGCAGAGTTTGGATCTCAACCCCTATGAGACCTCTTCTTTGAGCAAATCTTATTTTGGTCCTGGGTAGTCACTGCTCCTTTTAGCTGCAGTTCTTATGTTCTTCAGAGTTCTTTCTTACTGGTTAATTTCTCATTATTCCAGTTCCCCCCCCCCCTTTTTTTTTTTTTTTTGCGGTACACGGGCCTCTCACTGTTGTGGCCTCTCCTGTTGCGGAGCACAGGCTCCTGGCGCGCAGGCTCAGCGGCCATGGCTCACGGGCCTAGCCGCTCCGCGGCATGTGGGATCTTCCCAGACCAGGGCTCGAACCCGTGTCCCCTGCATCGGCAGGTGGACTCTCAACCACTGCGCCACCAGGGAAGCCCTCCAGTCCCCTTTTATAGTTACTCGTTGTATTAAATTTTTCTGGTTCAGATTACTTTATGACTTCCATTTCTTGATTGAACCCTGACTAATACAGCTAGGTAACGGGTCATAAAATCATATAAGTATTGAGGCTGAACAGTGAATCAGGCCTGGAGGAAGATAAAATGGTTCAAGTGTCATGATGTGTGGCAGCTAACCTCCACTGTCAGTGCCTGGGAGTCTAAGGGAGTCATGAGAACCGTGGTCAACTGTGGCACAGAAGAGCATGTGCCATTTGATGACACCAGCCCTGCTGTTGTCAAATCTTCCTACTTTTCAGAAGTTGGAAATCTGGATTCTTATATGAACCTTCTAAATTTTATACTTTGGCTACTAATTCAAATATTATTGCGTCGCTGTGTGGGTCAAAAAACCTGTGTTTTGGACTTCCCTGGTGGCGCAGTGGTTAAGAATCCGCCTGCCAATGCAGGAGACATGGGTTCGAACCCTGGTCCCGGAAGATCCCACGTGCCACGGAGCAACTAAGCCCGTGTGCCACAACTACTGAGCCTGTGCTCTATGGCGCACGTGCCGCAACTACTGAGCCCATTGCTGCAACTACTGAAGCCCGTGTGCCTAGAGGCCGTGCTCTGCAACAAGAGAAGCCACCGCAATGAGAAGCCTGCGCACTGCAATGAAGAGTAGCCCCCCGCTCGCTGCAACTAGAGAAAGCCCGCATGCAGTAACAAAAACCCAACACAGCCAAAAACGAAACGAAACAAAACCAAAAAAACCCCTATGTTTTGAACTGCCAGTCTCAATCCTCTGGGCTGGACTGTCTGATTTCTAAGCTCTCTGTAAAGTAGAAAGAGCAAACTAGAAGGGGTGGGGCAACAAGTAGAGGAAATAAGTCGCAGCACGACAACAAGGGGGGAGACTGAAAAACATTTCAAATTACTACAAAACCTAAGTGTTTTGTAGTAATTTGAAGTGTTACTACGTGTTTAGAACCACTTGGTAAAGGGGAAAACATCTCTACGTGCATATTAAGGGCACTGTGCTCTCTAAGCCCACCACAGTATAATAATTAATAATAACAGTAGCTACAGTATCAACTCATGTGTCAAGTTCTGCACTGATTTTACAGTAACCTTGAAAGGGAAGAATTCTTACCCTGTTTATAGATGAGGAAACTGAGCCTCAGAGTTTACTAAGTTCAAAGCCACTGTTTATATAGCCTCTAATTAAATGAACAAAAAAAAATTTTTTAAGCCTGGCTATATAATAGGGATTCTTTGTGGCAAATTTAAAAAATATGATAATGTGTAAAAAGAAAATAAAATCATCCATTATCCCACTGTCCAGTGAGAATCACCAGTAACATTTTTGTTTCTTTTCATTCTTTTTTTTCTATTTGTTTGCATTTTTAATATGGTTGATTATGTGGTATATGTATAAATTTACATTTCCCCTTCTTTTACCTGGTAATTATAAACATTTTCCTTTATTATTAAAATCATGTTCTATGCACTTTTTTGGGGCGGGGGGCATGCTGCGCGGCTTGTGGGATCCAGGGATTGAACCTGGGCCCTTGGCAGTGAAAGTGCCAAGTCCTAACCACTGGACCACCAGGGAATTCCCTATAGGCACTTTTTTTATTTGGGTGTATTGGGTCTTCGTTGCTGCGTGCAGGCTTTCTCTAGTTGCTGCAAGTGGGGGCTACTCTTAGTTGTGGTGCGCAGGCTTCTCATTGCAGTGGCTTCTCTGTTGTGGAACTCAGGATCTAGGCGCGGCGGGCTTCAGTAGTTGTGGCACGTGGGCTCAGTAGTTGTGGCTCGCGGGCTGTAGAGCACAGGCTCCATAGTTGTGGCGCATGGGCTTCGTTGCTCCACGGCATGTGGGATCTTCCCGGACCAGGGCTCGAACCCGTGTCCCCTGCCTTGGCAGGCAGATTCTTAACCACTGCGCCACCAGGGAAGTCCCCTATAGGCACTTTTTAATGTCTTCATTACGTTCAGTTATTTTACATACAGAAATTCTTATTATGCATTTAATTTGTTTTCAAGTTTTTGCTATGATAATAGTGTTGAATGACTATTTTTGTGTCTAAAGCTATGACCATATTTCAGATTATTTCCTCAGGGGTAGAATGACAGGATTAAAGAGCATAAACATCTTCAAGAAGGTTCTCAATCTATATTACCAGTTTTTTAAATGCATTTTTTCAACAAATGCAAATGACACTGTGTTCTCACAAACACTGAGTACTATCATTTTTAATTTTTAAAACTTTGCTAATTCGATAGAGAAAATGTAGTTTATTATTTTAATTTTCTTAGTTCAGTCAAACTTCTTATGTATTAATAATATAATATTTCATTGCCAGTGTTTTCCCAGGTCTTTCCCATGCATCAACGGGTTTTTGTTTGTTTTTGTAGTCACATCGAACAATCTTACGGGATTTCCTTTTATTTTTAGAAAGGACTCATACAAAAAGACAAGTTAGTCTTGTTTTCCAAGATTGAAGGAAGTGGCATCAATAAAGTATTGCTTGTTCTTACCTCTATGTCAAATGAATTAGGAAAGGGGAAGCCTATATGCCACTGGCATAATGGCAACTGTGGTAGCATTGTTCACTTGAACTTCTGTCCAAGTATCTGGGTTTTGTTTTGTGATTCTTGTGGAGGAGGGGCTTAGAAGCATTTACTGCATGCTACTGATGAGGCTGAAGATAAGTAATAATGACAACTACTCTGTGCTAAATGTGCTAACATCATGCTCCTACATGATCGCGGTAGTAGTGGCAGCCCTGAAGGATATTGAACTTGCTCAGTATCACAGAGCCACTACTTAGAGGCAGTAAGCTTTTTGGCATCTTGCCTCAGTTGTAAGGACTTGAAGAATCGAGTTCATATTTGAGTTTTCTTCGTTATCTGTTACTGACACTTAGCAGCAGATAATGTAGTAGTTAAATTGACATTAGGAAGTATCTCCTTGAAGCAGGCTTATTTGTAAGAATATGGAGAAAGAAAGCCTTTGTTGCTTGAACAAGAGTTACTTTGTGCCCTATGATATTTCATCTCTTCAGTGCCTGGAGCTTTGAAGGAATCAGTCTCATAACATGAGATGCATCTTTGATTTTTTAGGAAACTATAGTTGATGCTTTCAGAACTAACATGAACATGGTATAAGGGAGATTGAAATAAACAATCTTCGGTATTAAAAGCTTTTAAAATTATCAGCATGCGTTTAGTTGAACCAAATAATTTATTGACTGTTTCTATGAGCAAGGAAAGAAAAACCATTTAACTACCTTGGTGTCTGCCAAGAAAACTAAACTGACTTCAAAGCTTTGCACTGCACTGATAGCTAATGGCATTGAATACAAACTGTTGTTTTAATTAATACTTTTGGTCAATCGTTTGGCTTAGTCAGGCTACAGATGTGAAATTGTAAAATGAGATATCATAAAATGAATGACATTGCACAGTTCATGCCTCTCTTGAGCAAATATTTCATTTCTCCACCAGAAACTATTGCTTCGGGAACTCTTTTCATCTTGGACCAACACTTGGAATTTGTAGTTCTTCATTTAAATACACCCTTTTAGTGATTTACCATAAGCAAAGGAGGGAACCATAAGCAAAATGTCAGCATTTTAACTTTGACATGTACATAGTTTTGAGATTAAATAACAAGTTGTGAAGTTGTGTGAAAGAATACAGCTGTACAAATAACATGGAGCCACACCTCAAGTGCTTGAAATAAGTAAGATTGAGTCTAAAATGATTTAGGTAGTTAAAAAAACTTTTTAAGAAAAATTGAAACTATATGCCTTGACAATTATGCCTATTTTTTGACTATTGATTTTTTTTCATCACAAGTGTTGCCTCTATAATTAGGTTGCCGTAAGAAAGTTAGTACACATTTATCAAGCTGATGAAAGTTATGTAGAATAAATAATCTTTATATCGCTTTGCTTAAGATTGAAACAGTGACTGAACAGTGATTGAAACAGTGCTGAAGATTGAAACAAGGTTTTGAGCTCCTTGGAAATAAAACAGTTGTCATTTAAGGTATTTGCATGAATGAGACAGATGACAGCATTGCCTCACATTTACTATGATGGAATTCTATTATGGTTCTTCATTATATGTACTTTAATACCCCTTGAGCCAAAGGAAAAATTTTGAATCAAATAACCACTGAAAATTCTAGATATGGTTATGCTTTTAAGGGACTTTTTCCCTTAAAAGGCCTATTTCCTAGCACAAGTATTCTAAAGAGGTTCCAGTGCATTCATATATTTGTTGATATTAAAGGCCAGTGGAGTGGCAGATACCAAGTCCCCAGTGCCTTGCATGATGCTGGGCATTTCATTCATTCTCTTAGTATATGTTTAGGGGAGAATCTGTTATGTGCCAGATACTGTTCTATAAACTGAGTATTCAGCAGGAAATTAAAAACAAAAGTTTCTGCCTTGGGCTTCCCTGGTGGTGCAGTGGTTGAGAGTCCGCCTGCCGATGCAGGGGACACGGGTTCATGCCCCGGTCCGGGAAGATCCCACATGCCGCGGAGCGGCTGGGCCCATGAGCCATGGCCACTGAGCCTGCGCGTCCGGAGCCTGTTGCTCCGCAACGGGAGAGGCCACAACAGTGAGAGGCCCGCGTACCGCAAAAAAAAAAAAAAAAAAGTTTCTGCCTTCATAGAACTTAAAGTTTTGGGGTAAGGAGTTCCAGGAACAAACATAAGTTTGTTCAATTTAGTTAACTTAGTTAAACATAGGAAGTTTAACTTCATTTGGTAAATTAAATGTGCTTTAATTTCAAAATAGACTGAAAACATAATACAGTAATTTTAGCTCACACTGCCTTTCCTCAGAGGAAATATTACAAAGCTAGATGATTTACTCAAGTTTACCTCAATGATCTCTTTTTTACAGATTCTCAAATTCTTTTTTTTCTGACTTTTTTTTATGGTATTGTAATACAGATCTCATGCTTACACTGTTGTAGGCCAGGGTTTTCCAGGCTTTTGGATTTCACAGGTCAGTAATATATTTGAAATTCAGGAGAATTGGTAAAGGATTGCCTGCTTTAATTTTGCAAGTAAGGACACTAAAATACAAAAACTATTGTCACCATCATTTCTTAAAAGAAAGGACATTTTAACATAAAAGAGTATGTAGGACATAATCTTAGAGTAAAGAATAGTCCTCTACATTGAAGAAATAAAATGTTATGAAAAGCTCATTACATTGTCCTTATTTCTCATTTTGCCACAGACCTTTAGAAAATGTCAACAGAGAGCAGTTATAACTAATTGTAATTTTGGTTTTCCTCTCGATGTTGCTAAGGGATTTTCTGACACACTATTTAAAGAGGTTGTGTGATTGGATTTTGTCTTTTTTTTTAGAGGTAAATTTTATGTAATGGATTTATGTCTCGTGCCATATGAAGGACATTGTCTTGGAATGCACAGGGCAGCAGAGTACGATGTCAAATCTAATCATGCCTCTACACTAACTAGCCTAGCTGTGTGATCTTGGGCAAATCATCCCTCATTTTTGGCTTTTGATTCTCCATCTTCATAGAGCGAGGATCATTTCTTAAATTTCTTCCAGTTCTTAAACTTGGATTCCATGTTGATAACTTTGGTAGCTAGTATCACACTTTCAAAAGTATGTGTCTAAAGATTAATAAAAATTTTTACTGTCTTTCTAAAAATTTGGACCAGGCTCCCATTCACATTCCTTCAGCTGAGAGCATTTAATTGTTCATACATGATTAACAAAGAAGTGTAATTTCATGACTATGTACTTTAAAGATTTACCATAATTTTTTTGTAATGATATTAGCTACACATGGAGATTTGACTGTTTTCTAGCTTGGGCCTTTGGGAAATTCTTATAAAATCTGTTGTGATAGATAATGTTCAGAAATCTGGTCCATGTAAATACGTGAATGGAATTATAAGTAATTTCATCTTAGAAACAATGTCTAAAAATATTAAATTATTTTAAATTACTTAAAATTTAAAAGAGCATTTTAGGAGAATTATTTTTTACTTTCTTTATAGATTTGAAGCTTTTGTGTTTTTTGTAGTGTCCGTAGTTATTCTGGATGTCATGTATCCCTCAGTTCTCTTAGATGGTACTATTTCAGCACCTTAATTTTGTGGTATGCAAGCCTCAAAAACCTTCTGCTCCTGCTTGTAAAACTTGTCTCAATCTAGTGCTTCATGTGACTCCAGTGTAGAATATAATGAAGCACCTGGTAAGTGCCTTGTGAATTTGTGGATTGATCCACGATTGTGAGCACCACTGGTTTCTGCATGCAGTTATTTACATAAAATTCTGGTGAATGATTTTTAAGGACTATCTGAATGACAAATTAGATTAAGAAAAAAAGAACTTTTTTTTCGGCCGCAGCACGTAGCTTGCAGGATCTTAGTTCCCCAACCAGGGATTGAACCCAGGCCATGGCAGTGAAAGCCCAGAATCCTAACCACTAGGCCACCAGGGAATTCCCCAAGAAAACATTTTGAAGGTGGTTTTTGGTATTCTCCATAGACTTCTGACCTTGGTTTCAAAAAACTGCCATGAAGACGCCTTGTTAAAATTGAATAGTTCTGAAATGAATCCTTTCAGAGGTCCTGGCTGAGTAAATTACTCTCCAGATAATTTTATAGAGTAAAAGGTACAAATCTTAATACAGTTTGCTGAAATGTGACAAATGTATATAAATGTAACTCACATCCCAATCAAGATTTAGAACACTTCCATCATCCTAAAAAAATAACCTGGTGCCATTTTCCAGTTAGTCTTTTCTGCCACTGTGTAACCCTCCTGCCAGAAGCAGCCGCTGTTCTGATTTCTGTTGCCATAGATAGTTTGGCCTGCTTTTAAACTTCATGTAAATGGACTCAGTACATGCTCTCTTTGTGTAAGGCCTTTCAAACATTGGGGTGATGTTTTTGAGATTCACGTTGCTGTATGAAGCAGTCATTTTTTCCTTTTTGTTACTGATTAGTATTCCATTGTGTAAGTGTACCACAGTTTGTTTATCCATTCTGCTATTGCTGTACATCTGATTCAGATTCTGGCTATTATGGATAAAGCTTCTATGAGCATTCTTATACAAATTTTGGTGGGGACATATGCTTTCATTTCTCTTGGTAAATACCCCAAAGTGGAATTGCTGGTTTAACCTTATAGGAGATGACCAGTTTTCCAAAGTGGTTGTACCATTTTATGCTCTCACCAACAATGTATGAGAGTTCCAGTTGCTCTATATCCTTGCCATCATTTAGTGTTCTCAGTCTTTTTAATTTTAGCCGTTCTAGTGGGTGTGAAGAGGTATCTTACTGTAGTTTAAACTTGCACTTTCATGATGCTTAAATGATGTTGAGCACCTTTTCATGGGCTTTCTGGCCATTCATATATCTTTTGTGAAGTATCTGTTCAGTGTTTTACCCGTTTTTATTTTTTAACTTTAATTTTGTCTCTTATTGAGTTGTATTCATTCTTTATATTTCAAATACAAGTGCTTTGTCAGTGTCTTAGGTTGGGTTCCCCAGAAAACAGACTCTGAGAAGATTTGCATGCAGGAAGTTTATTGGGGAGTGCTCTTGGGAGTAACACCTGTGAAAGAATGAGCAGGATTAAGCAGATGGAGAAGTTGAACTGTCGTTCAGTTGCCCCAGAGGCCTCAGATCAACCCACAGAAGGCTCTGAAGCTGGATGCCCCTTCTGAGATATTCTGAATTGAGACAAGGAGATGAGGCTTTGTACCTCCCTCCACATAGCACCAAGTGGGCTAGTCACTGGATGTGGACTGCCCTGGGAGAGGGACTATAACTTGAGGCTAGCCAGTTCCTTTGACCCAAGGGCAGTATCGCAGAGGGACTCAGCTGCAAGCCATCAGCAGGCAACAGCCCCAGCAGCTGGGGAAATAGGTGTCTCCAACCTGAAGGGGGCTGATGTGGGCAGCGTTACACAGATATATGTATTTCCATTACGGATGTAGGTACTGCGGGTATTCTCTTCCAGTATGCAGCTTGCCTAATTCATTTTCTTAATGGATCAGCAAACATTTAAAATTCTGATATTGAATTTTTTCTCTTAAAATGGTTTGTGTTTTTTGTGTCCCTGCTGAGAAATCTTTGCCAACCCCGTGATTGCCAAGATATTCTATATTTTCTTCTAACAGCTTTTGCGTTTTAGGTTTTATATTTAGGTGTATAACCCATCAAGAATTAACTTTTGTGTATGATGTGAGTGTCTTAGGTTGGGTTCCCCAGAAAACAGACTCTGAGAAGATTTGCATGCAGGAAGTTTATTGGGGAGTGCTCTTGGGAGTAACACCTGTAACTGGGTTATAGGTGTAACTTGGGTTACTGGTAACCCAAGTAATTCTTGAGGGCAATTAGCTCTTTCTCTTTTCGGTACATACATCCCTTTCCTCTCTTCTCATCTTCCCTTAATTTGCAAATCTGGGGTATCTTTCATTTCCATTTCCCAGAGTAGAGCATAGTCAAAATGCTGACAGGACAATTTTCTTTCCTCGTAATTTATTCATCAGTTTGCATTGTGGAGTTCTGAAACCGAGACCTTCAGATGAAATGGTATGCTCAGTCCAGTTCAGTTTTACCCTCATTTTTGTCCTTCCTTAGCAGTAAAACTTGACATTCATGATTTTTTTTAAACAAAGGTGACTTTTATGAATTGTTTAGAGAGAATGATGAAAAGACTAATTACCATGCCACCTTCTACACAGAATAGAGCTGTTTTTCCATCTTGTGTTCTCCATGCTCTGACAGTTTGTCTCAAATGAATGCTCTGATTAGCAGTACTTCAGTGAGTTTAGTAACTTGGAAATGACAAAGACTCTTAGAATAGCTCAGTATTGAGCATTAAAATAGTAACGCCAGTTGTCTGGTGTCATTTTTCCAAAACGCTTTGGCCACTTTCTCCTATTGACTCCTCTATCTTCACAAGACATGTAGAAATATTATTTTACAGAAGAAAAGTTGAGGGACTTCCCCAGTGGCACAGTGGTTAGGAATCCACCTGTCAATGCAGAGGACACGGGTTCAAGCCCTGGTCCAGGGAGATCCCACATGCCACGGAGTAGCTAAGCCTGTGCGCCACAACTACTAAGCCTGCGCTCTAGAGCCAGTGAGCCACAACTACTGAGCCCACGTACCACAACTACTGAAGCCTGCACGCCTAGAGCCCGTGATCCCCAACAGGAGAAGCCACCGCAATGAGAAGCCCGCGCACCGCAACAAAGAGTAGTTCCTGCTCACTGCAACTAGAGAAAGCCTGCGCACAGCAACGAAGACCCAACGCAGCCGAAAAATTAATTGATTAATTAATTAATTAAAAAATAAGAAGAGTTGAGGTGCTAACTTGTTAACTAATTTGAACATGGAGTCAGTTCTGCCCCCCAAGCCAGTGCGCCAACCACTGGATGCATTCAGAACACTCTCAGTTTATAAGTAGTTAATGGCTGTCCTGAATGTATGAAGGGGTGACCTGGCCTAGGTGCTAAGGGGATTTCCCTCTTGCTATAGGGCAAGTATTAGCTGGTGCTGACACTGCAAATGTAGTTCCGCCATTTTCAATAGATACACAGTAGGTATAGATCCCTTCTTTGTTCCCAAACAAGGAGTGGGTAATGTTTCAACCAGCCTTTCAGCTAAAAACCCATTTTCCTATAGAGGCAGTACTTGTACATATATATTCCCACAGCTTCACAGTTGCAAGTTCAGTAGTATATCAGAACTAATACAACCATTGTTATTTTTGCTAACCTCATAAAAGAAACTAAAACAGAAAAGTTAAGTACATGATATACTATTAAATTGTTAAAACTTTGTCCTAAGCAACATAAATGCCCTCTTGTGGGTTTTTTTATTTTTATTTTATTTTTGGCTGCGTTGGGTCTTCGTTGCTGTGCACGGGCTTTCTCTAGTTGTGGCGAGCAGGGAGTATTCTTCCTTGTGGTGTGCGGA
This sequence comes from Aethalodelphis obliquidens, assembly GCF_003676395.1. NCBI lineage: Eukaryota > Metazoa > Chordata > Mammalia > Artiodactyla > Delphinidae > Aethalodelphis > Aethalodelphis obliquidens. The sequence goes on from NW_020837954.1 coordinate 42,380,520, forward strand.
CTTCTCATTGCGTGTCTTCTCTTGTTGCGGAGCACAGGCTCTAGGTGCACGGGCCTCAGTAGTTGTGGCTCACGGGCTTAGTTGCTCCATGGCATGTGGGATCTTCCCGGACCAGGGCTAAAACCTGTGTCCCCTGCATTGGCAGGCGGATTCCCAACCACTGCGCCACCAGGGAAGTCCACCTTCCTGTAGTTTTAAAGATCATTTTTCATACTGCTAAGACTTCAGGAAGCCATATAGGGTACATCACTGCTTCAAGAAATTTTGAAACTTAATCTTTTATATCTTGTATGTCAGGATACTGTCTCTTAAAGAAACCTGAGTGAAAAGAAAATACTGGGATTAAGTGGATTAAAACCATAGATCATTTATGGCATTGATTGTGATGATGGTTTCACAGATGTATACTTATTTCCAAACACAGAAAGTTGTATGCAGTAAATATCTATAGCTCTAGTATGTCAATCTTAGTCAAGTGTTTTTTAAAAAGCTATAGGACATTTAAGCATCAAACTGAATACGGGGACTTCACTGGTGGTGCAGTGGTTAACAATCCGCCTGCCAATGCAGGGGACACGGGTTCGATCCCTCGTCTGGGAAGATCCCACATGCCGCGGAGCAGCTAAGCCCATGCACCACAACTACTGAGCCTGTGCTCTAGAGCCCGCGAGCCACAACTACTGAGCCTGTGTGCCACAACTACTGAAGCCCGTGCGCCTAGAGCCCATGCTCTGCAACAAGAGAAGCCACTGCAATGAGAAGCATGCGCACCGCAACGAAGAGTAGCCCTCACTCGGTGCAAATAGAGAAAGCCCGTGTGCAGCAACGAAGACCCAACGCAGCCAAAAATAAATAAATTTAAACTGAATACGTTTTTTCATTGTATGAGTAATAGATGTTCATTGCAGATAAATTAAAAATGTGTTGTAGGGACTTTCCTGGTGGCACAGTGGTTAAGAATCTGCCTGCCAATGCAGGGGACACGGGTTCGATCCCTGGTCCGGGAAGATCCCACATGCCACGGAGCAACTAAGTCCATGTGCCACAACTACTGAGCCTGCGCTCTAGAGCCCACAAGCCACAACTACTGAGCCCGCGTGCTGCAACTACTGAAGCCCACACGCCTAGAGCCCATGCTCTGCAACAAGAGAAGCCACCGCAATGAGAAGCCCGCACACTGCAACAAAGAGTAGCCCCCACTTGCTGCAACTAGAGAAAGCCTGCATGCAGCAACCAAGACCCAACACAGCAAAAAAATAATAATAATAAATAAATTTAAAAATAAAATTTAAAAAATGTGTTGTAAATTATATATCACACATTATGTTTATAATCTATAAAGTAAAAAATTTGTTAATATGTAATTTATACTTGTTCTACTTGTATGTATACCTTTTCAAAAGAATTACGAGATTATCAATGCATATTGTTGGCCACCAGCTTTTTCCTCATAACAGTACATCATGACTTTCTATATCCATGAATAGACCTGTATCATAATTTTTAATTACTGAGTCTTGTGCTACTGTGATGAAGTATTAAAGTTTATTAGCTAGTCTCCTTTCGTGGACATTTAGGTTATTTTCAGGTTTGCATTCTTAATATGTGCAGTGGTCATCTTTGCATAGTTCTTTCTTTCTTAGGATAAATTTCTAGAAGTGAAATCGCTGGATCAAAGAATTCACATTTTTGAGGCTTTAAATCTAAATTGCCAAATTGGGGTCCAGGTAGGTTGCAGCAATTCACATTTCTTCCAGTGTTAGACAAGTATGCTCATTTCTCCCTATTGTGGGTAGTAGACAAGTTTTCCCACATCATTGCCAATCTGGTAAACTTAAAAATGGCATCTCCTTGTTTTAATTGGCATTATTATTCATGAAGCTGACGCTTTTTCATGTTCAGTGGCCATTGTAGATTTTGGCCTCACAGATAAGCAGCTCACAGTCTTCATTGCAGGTACTTCAGAAACTTTACCCCGTTCATTCATCAGTCTTTTCAACAGCTTATGTTTTCTTTCCAGGAGCGACTAAAGCTGGTGACTGTTTTGGGTGCTGGCCTCCTCTGTGGAACTGCCCTTGCTGTCATCGTGCCTGAAGGAGTACATGCACTTTATGAAGATTTTCTTGAGGGTGAGAAAGAGAGACAGGCCTTTGAGATACGTTATTGATGTGGAGGGCTGAAAGGAGAAGCTTAGTGGTATTTTTTTCTGAACACAGTTCAGGTTCGCCATAGAATATATGCCAAAACATCTTTTGACGTCTTTGACAATAAACACATCAATAGCAGTTTGTGATTGAATGCCTCAATCCATGAATACCACTTAAGATTTATTTGCAATAATGCATGAATTCTGGGCTTTATAAGTATGACAGTCATTTTTTAATGTCCGTGCAAAAACTTCCAAGATCCTACATGATAATGATTGTATTTTTAGTGTTTTTTTTTTTTTTTTTTTTTTTGCGGTACGCGGGCCTCTCACTGTTGTGGCCTCTCCCGTTGTGGAGCACAGGCTCCAGACGTGTAGGCTCAGTGGCCATGGCTCACGGGCCCAAGCCGCTCCGCGGCATGTGGGATCTTCCCGGACTGGGGCATGAACCCCTGTCCCCTGCATCGGCAGGCGGACTCTCAACCCCTGCGCCACCAGGGAAGCCCCTTTTAGTGTTTTTTAATTGAAAAAAATATATAGATAAACACATTTGGATTAAAGGACCCTTTATAGTAAGCTTTGTAGTGAGGACCTCTGTAGTAAAGGATAACTAAAAAATTAAAGAGACCTTTCCTGACAAGCAGAGAACAGTATAGCTGTATAAGAGAAAATGCTGAGCAGTGTCAGCTTGGTTCACTCATCTGTTAAATGATTTGGTCCTTCACACCAGCTGGAAGGCATACTTGATTCAAATTTGTGATTCAGCAAAATCAGATTGCTACTTGTCATGAAACTTCACAGATACCTGTGAAGGAGTGAAACCACAAATGTTAAATTGGTGAACTGAATCTTCAAATGCCAAGAGTCTGTTGGACTTTAAGAATAGTATAAAGAGGTAAACACCTTCCAAATTTCTTACTAGTTATAGTATAATAAGTAGTCTTTCAGGTCTCAGTAGAGGAGAAGAACTGTGTCTTTTATCCAGATTGATGATGCTCTTATGCCTAGGGTATGAATATGGGCATAATGGTAAAGAGTGAGGATTGTGGAGATTTTATTGCAAAATAGGACAGAAGCTGAGGATTGGTCAGCCTTAGGGGAAAAAAATAATAAATCAGGAGCCTTAGAGCAGTGGTTTTCACCCTTTTCTGATCATATATTCTATTGGGAAAAAAGATACACACGTGCTATTGTACTGATTTACTCTATACATTACAAAACACACTCCTTAAATAGAAAATTTTGGAATGTGAGGTTTAAAGTCCTTTCATATTCTAGTGGATCATCTTGAATTTTTCTGCATGTGATCATTACTATCCTGATATCCTAGGAAACATTCAGACTATGATTAAATAGACAATTAAAATTTGTTTTGCTCGTCTTTCTGCTAAGAATTGTGGGTGGCAGTTATTTCCTAAACTTGCCTGATAATAAAAGTTCCTTGAGGGAGGGGTGCATTTTAAAAATGTAGTTTCCTGGCCCCCAACCTAGACTACTGAATCAGAATTTCCAGGGAAGGGACCTGGGAATGTCTAATTTTAACAAGTTGTCAAATGATTCTTTTTTTTTTTTTTTTTTTTTTTTTTGGTACACGGGCCTCTCACTGTTGTGGCCTCTCCCGTTGCGGAGCACAGGCTCCGGACGCGCAGGCTCAGCGGCTATGGCTTACGGGCCCAGCCACTCCACGGCACGTGGGATCCTCCCGGACCGGGGCAGGAACCCATGTCCCCTGCATCGGCAGGCGGACTCTCAACCACTGCGCCACCAGGGAAGCCCCAAATGATTCTTAATAGACAAGTTTGGGAAACACTGGGGTAGAGGAAAGAACTGCTTCAGGTTTAGTTTTTGTTTGTTTGTTTTTTAATAACAGTTTATGACATAATTTACATACCATATTTTCAGGTATAGTTTTAAAGTTAAATGTAGCTACTATGTGTTGGGTTGCTTTCCTTTATTTTAATAGTTTTCCTGGTTTTGTTCTAAAATAATTTTGTGGATTCATTTGAAAATGTATGTGCTGTATAAACCTGTTTTTTCAAAAATAAGCGTTCTGGTCTCTTTAACCTTTTCACCATAGATTATTCTCCTGCCCTAAGCCATCATTAAAAAATCTTTTAAGGGACTTCCCTGGCGGTCCAGTGGTTAAGACTCCGTGCTTTCACTGCAGGGCGTGTGGGTTCTATCCCTGGTCGGGGAACTAAGATCCCACAAGCCACCGAGCCTTGCCAAAAACAAGAAAAAAAAACTTTAAAAATTATTTTCCCTGGTGGCGCAGTGGTTGAGAGTCCTCCTGCTGATGCAGGGGACATGGGTTCGTGCCCCGGTCTGGGAAGATCCCACATGCCGCGGAGCGGCTGGGCCCATGAGCCGTGGCCGCTGAGCCTGCACGTCCGGAGCCTGTGCTCCGCAACGGGAAGGGCCACAACAGTGAGAGGTCTGTGTACCGCAAAAAAAAAAAAAAAAATTTTCATTTATATATTTTACATTCACTCTTTTTGGCATGAATGACTGCATTTTGCCAAATGTATAAAGTCAAAACGCAGAACAGTCCCATCACCTTCATCCCCTTTTGTAGTCAAACCTTTCCCCCAACCTTGGGCAACCTCTGATCTCTTCTCTCTCTCTATAGTTTTGCCTTTTCTGAATGTCATATACATGTAATCTCGTAGCCTTTGGGTCTGACTTCTTTCAGTTAGCATAATGAGTTTGAGAGTTATCATGTTGTTCTGTGTATCAGTGGTTTGTACCTTTTTATTTCTGAGTAGTATGCCATTGTTTGGATGAACCATTGTTTGGATGAACCATAGTTTGTTTATTCCTTCACCAGTTGAAAGACATGGGTTTTTTCCAGTGTTGGTGATTATCAGTAAAGTCACTATAAGCATTTGTGTACAGGTCTTTGTGCGAACATGAATTTTTATTTCTTTTGACAGGTGGAATTGCTGGGTTATATGGTAAGTGTGTGTTTACCTTCATAAGAAATTGCCAAACTTGTTTCCAAAGTGCCTGTACCATTTTGTGTTCCCCTCAGTAATGTGTGAGAGTTCCAGTTGATTCCCTTCCCAACACTTGATGTTGTCTATTTTGTTTTAGTTTTTTATTTTAGTCACTCTAATAGGTGGGTAGTGGTATCTCAATGTGGTTTTGATTTGCAATTTCCTAATAGCAAATGACGTTGAACATCTTTTCATTAGTCACTCTATTAGGTGGATAGTGGTATCTCAATGTGGTTTTAATTTGCAGTTTCCTAATGGCAAATGACGTTGAACATCTTTTCATGTGCTTGATTGCCATTGCTGTATCTTCTTTGATGGTATCCAATCATTTGTCCATATTTTAAATTGAGTTTTCTTATTATTGAATTTGGAGAGTTCTTCATGTATTCTGGATACAAGTCCTTTACTGAGATATGTGATTTGCAAATATTTTCTCCTAGTCTGTGGCTTCATTCTCTTAACAGTATCTTTCACAGAGTAGTTTTTAATTTTGATGAAGTGAATTTATCAGTTCTTTCTTTCATGAATTGTGCTTTTGGTGTCATATTTTAAAACCTTTTGCTAAACCCAAGTTCACAAAGATTTTCTCTTTTGTTTCCCTCTAGAAGTTTTATAATTTTAGGTTTTATACTTAGGTCTATGATCCATCTTGAGTTAATTTTGAACACAATGTAAAGGTTCATTTTTTTAGAAATAAATTTATTTATATTTTTTATTTTTGGCTGCATTGGGTCTTTGTTGCTGCACGCGGGCTTTCTCTAGTTGCGTGAGCGGGGGCTACTCTGTTGCGGTGCACGGGCTTCTCATTGCGGTGGCTTCTCTTATTGAGGAGCATGGGCTCTAGGTGCACGGGCTTCAGCAGTTGTGGCTCATGAACTCTAGAGCGCACAGGCTCAGTAGTTGTGGCACACAGGCTTAGTTGCTCTGCAGCATGTGGGATCTTCCTGGGCCAGGGCTTGAACCCGTGTCCCCTGCATTGGCAGGCAGATTCTTAACTACTGCACCACACCAGGGAAGTCCTTCATTTTTTGCATATGGATGGATGTCCAATAGTTCCAACACCGTTTGTTGAAAGGACTATCTCTATTGAATTGTCTTTGCACCTTTGTCAAAAATCAGTTGACCATGTTTGTGTTGGTCTATTTCTGGATTCTCTGTTCTGTTCCATTGATCTATTTGTCTATCCTTTGCCAATACTACATTTGTCTTCTTGATGACTATATCTTTATAGCAGATTTTGAAATTAGATTGTGAAGTCCTTCTAACTTTGTTCTTATTTTTCAAAATTGTTTTGGTTAAACTAGTTCCTTTGCCTTTCTATAAAAATTTAGAGTCAGCTTGTCAGTATCTACAAAAAAAATCATGCTGGGATCCTGATTGATATCGAATTGAATCTATAGATTAATTTGGGGAGAGTTGACATTTTGAGAATATTGTGCCTTCCAATCCATGAACACAATATATCTCTCCATTTATTTAGGTCTTCTTTGATTTCTTTCATCAGTATTGTAGTTTTTAGCATACAGATCTGCAAATATTTTGTTAGATTTATACCTAAATATTTCATATTGTTGTGCAATTGTAAATGTTACTTTAAAAATGTCAGTTTCCGATATTCTAGTATTTAGAAATTTGATAAGCTCCATGTAGCTTGAGCTGCTGTCAGGGCAAAGTGGCAGGAGAAAAGAGAGAACAGAATAACCTGTTTTCCCCCCATACTCTTCAGACCACTGGGGCCCTTTTCCTAGGTACTGTGGCCAGAAAGATGGTGTATTTCTTGGGTTTTTAACTGCTGTTGGTACTGCCATGAAGTTCTGCAGCTGGGGCTGCCTTCAAGGCAGGGCTGGGAAAGAAAAGAGAGGGAGAGTAAAAGGAAAAAAAAGGGGAGGGCTTCCCTCCACACCAACACCTCTCAGCAGTCCCTCTTCCTGGTCCTCTGCTAGAAGGACAGGGTTTCTTTTGAAGTTTTTGCTGCCCTCTCTCCTCTTGCTATTGTTTACTCTTAATAGTCTTCAGGTAGTTGTATTTTGTGTGTTTTGTCCAGAGTTTTTGTCATAATCAGTGTGTGATTGAGACTATAGTGGGTTTACTCCACCTTGGCCAGCACCAGAAGTCCCCATCATTCTTTTTATTTTTTTAAAAATTTATTTTATTTATTTATTTTTGTCTGTGTTGGGTCTTCTTTGCCGCGTGCGGGCTTTCTCCAGTTGTGGTGAGCGAGGGCTACTCTTGGTTACGGCGCACAGGCCTCCCATTGCGGTGGCCTCTCTCCTTGCTGAGCACGGGCTCTAGGCGTGCGGGCTTCAGTAGTTGTGGCACATGGGCTCAGTCGTTCCACGGCATGTGGGATCTTCCCGCAGCAGGGCTCGAACCCGTGTCCCCTGCATTGGCAGGCGGACTCCTAACCACTGCGCCACCAGGGAAGCCCTCCCATCATTCTTTTTAAAAAGTAAAATGTTAATATTCCACTTTATTAAATTTTGAGGTAGCTCGACCATGATGTTAGTTTTAAACTAAGCTATCTCCAAATTTTCCTCATCTCTCTCTATACTGATAAGTCACATCACTTTAGTTTCTGCTACTTTATCTTTTTCTCCCTCCACCCTTTTCCACTCTTTCTTTATTGTACATCAAACCAACTTTTCTCCAAACTTTGAAAAAGGAGTTTATTTACATGTAACTACAGGCTATGGTTTAGTTCTTCTGTGAACCTTATAATTATGATAATTAACATATTTTTTCAGAGCTCAGTGTACAATGTTAACTAAGTGCTCTGACACTTTAATAAGCATTATTAAATACGAATTAATGTAAAAAGGAACCTCTCACATACTCTTCTGTGTTTATAGCTCTAAACTCACTGGCCTTAGATGATTATTAGCGTTCATGTGAGAAAACCATCTTACTATAGAAACAGAAGGTTTTGGTTTTTTTTTTGCGGTACGCAGGCCTCTCACTGTTGTGGCCTCCCCCGATGCGGAGCACAGGCTCCGGACGCACAGGCTCAGCGGCCATGGCTCACGGGCCGAAGCCCGTGGGATCTTCCCGGACTGGGGCACGAACCCGTGTCCCCTGCATCGGCAGGCGGACTCTCAACCACTGCACCACCAGGGAAGCCCTAGAAACAGAAGTTTTGAGAACATAGTTTATTGAGTACTGCAGTCCTTGTTTACTGTGGAGCTAATGTTTGAAACCACCATAATTCTTTGGAACATGAGAATTGATATGTTTAGGAAGGCAGACTGTTGGTCAAAGACCTAAATATAAATGTGATGTGCTCATAACTGGATGATCATTGAAACTGTTGTGGTCAGAAATAGTTCAGTATAGATTATCCCACTTATTTCTCCAAGAATGCCGTGTGTCAGGTTCTTTAGAGAGATACAGTTATCATTTTATGGCTTTCTCTGTCATTTTGCTCTGCATTTAAAGTAGAGGGTTAAATCTGCTATTATATTTAATTAACTTTTATCCTATCATTCATTAATAAAAATGGAGCTCTTTAAGGCTCTTGTTATACTTTACTTTCAGGATTCTGAAACATGGATGATCCTGGACTAATACAACCTATCTCATCTACCTCTTATTCTGTCTGCTAAAATGTCTAGTCTCTGCTTTTTCCCTGCCCCTTCCTCTCCCTTCACCCCCAGCATTGTTTTATTGTTCAGTATTGTATCTGACCAGATAATCAGGCCAACTATTTCATATAAGATGTTTAAAAATAAATCTCCCAAATTAATTCCATTTAATGTACAACTGTGTTCCTAAACATTCAGTGAGCACTTAACCACATACCAGGTATTGTGTGAATATATTGCCTGATCATCACAGCAACCCTCTGAGGTGGATACTATTTTGTAGATGAGGCTTTTGAGCCACAAAGAGGTTAAATAATTTGCCCAAGGAACTCAGCCAGTAAGCGTCAGGACCAGGATTTGAAACACAGCCTGTCTTACTTGGAAGACTACACTTTTTTTTTTTCTTAACATCTTTATTGGAGTATAATTGCTTTACAATGATGTGTTAGTTTCTGTGAAGCCTACACTTTTAATGACACTCTGCTACATGGTGGACTTTGTAAGGAATTTCACATTACCAAAACACTGTTTATCTGCTAAAGAAATCTGTTTCCTACCTTGTAATGAGATTCTTGTCTTTCAGAAACACGGTAGTATTTTGATAAAAGATTCACTAACATCCCTTTAAAATGTCAGCTTTATACATTTGACTATGGTCAGTTTTCTGTTTTATATCAGAAACAGAATGCATCATTATTAAGAGCTACACCACCCTATTACTGAAAACACGTCAAGTGTAAAGAACTGTCTGTCTTTGCCAGAAAAAGATAAGTATATAGTAAAAATCTGTGAAGGTTATAAGGTGTGAGTAGAAGTTAAGAAATTTAAAACAACCAGTGAAGGCCAAAAATACAAAACTGAAAACTGGGGATCACCTCAAAAAAAACAACAAAAAAAACAAATTACCTGAAGGTTTGAATCTTAGAATGCTTTGTTCTTTGTACATGTTAATCTGAAGAAGAAGTTCCAACAAATCTGTTCAAAGGGTAATTGATTCTATTATATTAAATTCTATTATATTAAATTTAACGTATGTGTCTGTGTCATAGAAAGGCTACATACTATACTGATGGAACTTACTGGAAGGACTCCTATATGAATATCTAGGGAAAGAATTAAGCCCATAATGATTTGCTGAACACTCTGTTAGTGGCACGAGAAATATATGTCTGATGAGCAATATCCAATGATAATACTGGTTTTATATACTCTGCAGTGGGGAATGTGATGTGGAACATGTCTCAGCATGTGAATTACCAACCAGTGCCCTGAGTAAAACAGACACAACGATAACAACCTGAAAGTTCTTTTGAGAATGAGTAACACATGTCCACAACGTAATGTATTTTAATTAAATAGCTTGGTTTTTAAAAAATTTTATTTTATTGAAGTATAGTTGATTTACAATGTGATGTTAATTTCTGCTGTGCGGCAGAGTGATTCAGTTATACATATATATACATTCTTTTTCATATTCTTTTCCATTATAGTTTATTATAGGATATTGAATATAGTTCCCTGTGCTATACAGGAGGACCTTGTTGTTTATCCATTCTATATATAGTAGTTTGCATCTGCTAATCCCAAATTCCCAATCCATCCCTTGCCCACCCCCCTCCCCCTTGGCAACCACAAGTCTGTTCTCTATGTCTGTGAGTCTGTTTCTGTTTCGTAGATAAGTTCACTTGTGTCATATTGTAGATTCCACATGTAAGTGATATCATATGGTATTTGTCTTTCTCTTTCTGACTCACTTCACTTAGTATGATACTCTCTAGGTCATCCATGTTTCTACAAATGGCATTATTTCATTCTTTTTTATGGCTGAGTAGTATTCCATTGTATATATACACTACATCTTCTTTATCCATTCATCTGTTGATGCACATGTAGGTTGTTTCCATGTCTTGGCTACTGTAAATAGTAAATAGCTGGGTTTTGAGATCTCAGTTTTTGCTAGGTTGAGTTTCATGTCCTAGAGTAGAAGGAAGGATGGATGTGTTAATACTGAATATCTGGATCCCATTACTAATCAGTTTATGTACTAATAAGATCATGGGATTATCACTCACTTTGAAAAGTTTTTTTTGTTTTGTTTTGGCTAATGCTCGCAAATAAAACCAATAATGCCTACCATTCATTGTATATAATCCAGTAAATATTTCATGTTTTTATATAAAGTTAAATTCCACTTAAGTATAAGTATTCAGGTCTTTTATGGAAAGCTTCAATCAACAGCACACTTATTTCAAGCCATATATATATATATATGTATGTGAACATGTATATATATATATATATATATATATATATATAAAAATAATGTTGCTGACATTTTACTTATTTGCCACAATTTTACATAAAATTAGGTGTTAACACCTTCAAAATGGGAACGTCAGGAAATTATGTACTTGTATCAGTGAATGCTCAAAAAATGTTGGAACTCTTTCTTTAATTTACCTCCAGAGTATGCAGCACACTTAGATGAGAATCATCAGTGGCAGCAGAATTTTCCTTGAAAGTAGTTTAGGTTTAGAGAAATGTACAACTTATTCAATGCCAATCTGTTCGATAAGATAGGTGACCTGTTTATTCAATATTATTTTAGATCAAAAGCTGGTGATACTAGAAAATATGACAGTTTTATTGTGATTCATGAATGTGACTCTGAATGCTGTACCAAGAGTTCCAAAATTATTTAGATAAAGAAAGCATTGTTAGGATAAGATATAGAAGGATCTTATACTCATTTAAATTTAAAAATTCTGATATAGTTATACCTTATGAAGGGAAATAATTTTGGCCACCCTTTGAAAGTTGTAATTAGGCTTGACATTTAGTTTCAGAACTATGGACACCTGAAAATTAATTATCTTTAAAAATTATTATGCAACTGTTCACAAATAATAGTATGACTAACACCCTTTAATAAGGTGTTAACCCACCTTTGTACCTAAGCTCCTTTAGCATGACCTTTCACCTAATTTAGCATGTACATCTGTTACCTATTAAGTCTGGATTTATAAAGAAGCATGTGCATAATTACCTTAAAACATACAACTAAAAGATTGTATTTTATTTCCATTTAAAAAAATCTTTTTGCTTAGGAAGTAATTAATTGCATAACTTTTGAGATGAAATGCCACATAAAAAAAATATAGAAGTGAAGGCTATTTTTTTGCCTTCAACATCAATTTGTTGAGTATCTACTCAATTTATGGCCTTATATTGATTGTTATCCGTTCATAGATACACAATATAGCCCTGCCTTCAAGAATTCACAGCTGATGGAAAATGAATAAATTAACAGTCAGTGACAGCAGGGGTTGGCAAACTTTTTCTGTAAAGGGCCAGATAGTAAATATTTTAGGCTTTGTGGGCCATATGGTTTCTGTTGCAGTTACTCAACTCTGCTGTCATAACATGAAAGCAACCACAGACAGTCCATGAACAAATGAGCATGGCTGTGTTCCAGTGCAAATTTTATTTACAGAGCTAGGCATGAGCCTCTGTCCTGCAGTTTGCTGCTGTCTGAATTATGTTATAGTCATATAAAATCTATGGTAGACACGTACTACTACTCTGTGTGTACATGACTAGAGGAGGACACAGAAAATCTCAAGGAGGAAGGGACTTATGAGCTGAGTTTTGAAAGACAAGGTGTTATCCAGGAGAAGCAGCATGGAAGGCCCATGGATTCATTAACTCCTGCAGAGTCTAAGCAGAGGCAGAGACAGGAGCCCGTTTTGTTAAATATTTAGTGGGTACCTTATGAAAAGATAATCATTCAAATCCTTTCCAATAGCATCTTTCTAAATAGTGTTGAAAATTGTAGTTAGCAAAATTCTATGACTGACTTCACATGTGTAGTTTCTTTACATCTATAAATATGAAGAATTGGTTTTGTATGTTAAAACAGAAGCATACCAAAAATTGCCTTGTCTTTAGAGAAAGTCAATTGTTTTACTTCGTTTATTTATTTTACATTCTTGAGGCCATGCTAAGCTATTCTCCCAGCACACAAAGACCTACTTGAAAAGTAGTGAGTTCTGCCATCTCAGTATTGGTCATCAGGGTACTGCATTTTGAGTTTATTAACTTTTTATTGAAATATTGCATACAAAAAAGTATACGTCATACATACAAGAAAGTACACATATTGGCAGTATGTAGCTCAATGATTTTTCACAAACTGAACACCCTCCTTTTACCATGAGGCTACATTTTAATTGTCCAACACTACTGATCAAAATTCTTAGATTGCTTCTCTCATAAACTTAATTATTTTTCATCTCTGAGCTTTCAGTAAGTTCTCTAGCTTAAAATCCTTACTGCTAACAATAATTTTGCTTGCATGAAGGACAGGGTAGGCACATTCTGTCTGCCCACCTTTTCCTCCTAGACCTGTCTAGCGTTCAGTTCTCTTTAATTGATCACTGCAGCGTAGGCTTCTGATTTCCAGGAAATACCTTTTATTCCAAAATCATCCATTTCTTCCTCTGAAAGTCTCTCTTTACCTCCAGCAGTGCTTCCAAACTGAAGGTAGCAACTCTGGATCTTGAAATAAATTTAGTAAGTTGTGACTTACTTGTGACTGGCATTTAAGAAGAGCACAAAGGAGGGACAAGACAGATGAAGAAATAGAATAGTGCGTTGTAACCATTGTAAGGATAAGTATTATTTTTTGCAGATTTTTATTTAGTTTTTCATCTATGTGTATGTTTACTAGATCATGATGTAAAATTTATTTTTTACTAGGGATCATGTCCTTAAAAGTTTAAAAAACATTGTCATAAGTCTCATGTCAGCAATTTCAAAAACTGCTTAACATTAGCGCCATTAACATTAACTGCTGATACTCAGAACTTGTTTAAATTAATAAACTGGAAATTGGGGGGCTGGAGGAAGTTTTTTTCTGCCTGTCTCTTGGAGGAGCACTCCGTCTCATTTTAAGATGCCAGTGTAACTCAAACAGAGATGTTACAAGAAAAAATATTGCAGACAGATATCCCTCATGAATATAGATGACACAGTGCTTTACCAAATATTAGCAAATTGAATACAGCAATATATAGACAGGATAATACATTTTGACCAATTGGAGTCTATCCTAGGAATGCAAATCAGGGATTGGATTAATATCCAAAAACCATTTTAATTTATTATCTTAATCGAATAAAGTAGAAAAACCATTTGATCATCCTTAACAGGTACAGAAAAGCATAAACATTTGACAGAATTAAACTCCTAATTCTCAGCAAACTAGGAAAGAACTTCCTTACTGAGAAAGGGTATATTTGAAAAACCTACAGGTAAGATGCCTAACACTGGGAACAAAACATGGCTGTCTCCTCTCAACCACTTGTACTTAACATTGTACTTGGGGTCTTGGCCAGACGCAAGTCTGAAGTAAGGCCAGAAAAAGAAAGAAAAGGCGTAAAGATTGGCAAGAAGTAAAACTATCTGTTTGCAGATGACATGATCACCTATGTAAAAATGGTTAAAAATTTAAAGCCTCACAATATCAAATGTTGACAATGGAATGGAGCAACTAGTACTCTCAGACATTGCTGTTGGGTTTGTAAAATGGTACAGCCACTTCGGAAAACAGTTTGACAGGTTTTTTTTATAACGTTAAACATACATACACCTGTCAGTTCTGATCCTAGGTATTTACCCAAGGGAAAAGAAAATGTGTATCCACAGAAAGACTTGCACCTGAATGCTCATAGCAGCTTTATTTATAATGGACCAAAATTGGAAATTACCTAAATGGCTATCAACAGCTGAACGGATAAACAAGTTGTGATATGTCCATACAATGGAACACTACTCAACAAAAAAGAGGACCAAACTACATGCACAGCTTAGATAAATCTCAAAATGTTATGCTGAACAAAAGAATCCTTATGCAAAAGAGGATATATTGCATAATTCCATTTATATGAAATCCTAGATCAGGGAAAACTCTGGGGACAAAAAGCTCTTCAGTGCCTGCTTGGGACCAAGAGTGACATATTGACTCCAGGGACGCACAAGACAACTTTTCTAATATTTTAAAGTACTGTTCCATATCTTGACCTTGGTGGTAGTTACTAGAGTTTTTACATTTGTGAGTTATACCTCAATAAAGTTGATTTAAAAAAAAAGAGAGAGAGATTTAGACATTTTAAAACAAGTAAATGCAATCACTATTAGGGAAAAAAATCTTAAGATTAAAAAATTACTTTGGGAAGATGAAAAAGTTTTAGAGATGGATGATGGTTGTAGAATGATGTGAGTGTACTTAAAGCCACAGAATTGTATGCTTAAAAATGGTTAAAATGGTAAGTAAATTTTATGTAATGTGTATTTTACCACATTTTTTAAAAGTTAAAAAAAAGGTGTGTAAACAAACAAAAAATCTTTCAAGAATTAGAAAAATACATGAGTTTTTATTATCTTAAGATGGTATGGGCTTTGTGCTTCTCAAAAATGACTTTTAAAGAATTAAGGCAGGCTCTAAAATATTGCAACAGACTTATGTAATTTCTTTGGTCAAAGATTAAAATGCTTAATCTAATTATAAGCAAGAAATGTGTTTAGTATGTTAGCCTGTATTTATGAAACACAGCAAAGATCAGGATTCTGGCCTTGAAGTGTTTATGTTTTGAGTGTCAAATACGTGAGTATAATAAACTAGCAGTATTACTTAGCCAGGTGTCATTTACTGTAATTCAGAGTATCCTGACAATCATATTTCTAGAACAGTCATCTTTCTAGAACAATCATCTTTCTAGAAGGAAATGTCTCTTTTAAACTGCTCTGCCCTTTTGGTTTCTCATTAGTGATTGTCCCCTGAGATTTTTAAAGCTAAAAGTGTTATACTCAGTTTGCCCTTTATTTGCAATTTTTATATCAACCTAAGTGTAAAACTAGATAAATTTGATTGTAATTATTTTCACTGTTACTGTTCTTCATTTGCCTATTTTCATCAAAATAAACCGCACTGTAGTTTCTGGTGAGATTGGTGTGAATTTCTCTAGCCCGAAAGGAAGATTTGGGGATGCTATCCCTTGGGAATATGACTGCTTTCTTGGTGATTTGCTTCCACTTCCTAGGTTTTGGGAATAACAGGCAGTTAAAAGCTCTGCATGCCAAAAGCAGACGACCCTTGGGAATTTTTTCATCATGAACTTTAAGTTAAGGGAGTTTATGATTGGCTAGATTATAACACAGGAAGTGAATGTCTTTGCAGTAAAATCTGTAGAGCTTGAAATACAAAAGAATGGAAGCTTCTACATGAAGATGTTTTGAGGGGGAAAACACATTTTCTCTTTATGGTTCATTCTGCTCTAGGGAAACACCACCAAGCGAGTCAAACACAGAATGTGATTGCGTCAGACAAAGCAGAAATACCGGTTGCCCGTGAACATGAGCACAGCCATGACCACACACAGCTCCATGCCTACATTGGTGTTTCCCTCGTACTGGGCTTTGTTTTCATGTTGCTGGTGGACCAGATTGGCAGCTCCCATGTGCATTCTACTGATGGTAAGTAGCTCCAAGGTTTTCTGGGCAGTGCAAAACATTTGCATTTTAGGTGATCACCAGTGATTGAATAATTCAGTATGTATCAGTGGCCTTATTTAGTGCTAAAACTTTCTCAGGTTCTGGTGAACACTTCATTCATTTGAGAAAGCTAGTGGGTTGTGACATGTGGCACAAGGGAGTGTTTATTATATTATTACCCTTGTTATTTTAAAGCTCATTTGATGGAGGTCTAGGGCAGAAGTTCTTAACCCTTTTTGTGCCATGGAGCCTTTCAGCAGTCTAAAGCCTGTGGACTTTAGATCAAATCAAAATTCCACTGAGATGCCATTTCTCACCTGTCAGATAGGCAAAAATTCAAAACCTTGGCAGTATACTCTGTTGGCAAAGCTGTGAAGAAACAGGCACTCTCGTCTCTTGCTGTGGGTATGCATAGTGGTACAGCCCCTGTAGTGGAGAATTTACCCTTCAACCCCAAAATCGCACTTCTAGGAACCTGTTCTGATGAATCGGCTCCAATATGAAAATATATATGCACAAGACTAATCAGCGCAGCATTGTTTATCATTGTAAAAACACTTCAATGTCTAGTCATGCAGATTGGTTGAGTGTAGTGTGGTGTGTCCATGTAATGGAGTTCTATGTAGCCATGAAATAGAATAAGGAATCAGATCTCTGTGAACCAATATGGAGAGATTTCCGGGAAATACTGTTAAGTGGGAAAAAAAAAAAGCAAAAATAAGTTATTATACATCATATATTATGTTTTGTGTAAAAAAGAAGGGGAAACAAGTATACGTGTATATATTTGCCTATCTTTACAAAAAGGAAACATGAAGGATCAGCTAGAAAACAAAGTTGATTACTTGTAGGAGTGAGGGCATGGGTGGGATAAGGTAGAAGGGTTTTGGGAGGGCATGACACTTCCCCGGGCATGCCTTTTTGATATAGTTTTGACTTTGGGAAATATGTTAATATTTTCCATATTCAAAATATAAAATGAAATCAACAAAGGATGGGGGAGCTAACTGAAACAGATGAACTATACTTCAAATGAATAACACAGTTACACTGAAGGGGATGCAGAAAAAACTAATTCGAGTAACTTATGAATGTAGTATTTGACTATATACCTTTAGTGGTGAGTAGAGTTGGGGAAGAAGCGTAAACAGTACTGAACTCTTTTTAATAGGCTTTGCTTTTTGTAATGGTGTGGGCAAAACAGTTCTGAAACTAGTTTAGATATGTTACAAGATTGAGCAAATGAGTAAATGTGTTGCTGTTGGTGGAACCAGAGCCCTCACTGAGGAAGAAGGGACATGCAAATAGGGAATGAGGGAAAGCAAGAAAGAACCCCTACAGGGATGGGTTGGAATCGGAGCTCTTGGAATCATGATTTCTAAAACGTATATGTGTATGTGTGCATATACATGTGTGTCGATGTATACATGTATGTATGTCTTAGTTCTGTGTGCAGAGAGGGCCTAGAAGTAAAGACACCCCACTAGCAATGAGTATATCAGGGCTCTTCAGAGAAATGGCTGATTCTAGGACAGGACAGGGTAAGGATAAAATGAGCTTGGAACATCTAGTGCTCAAAGAAGATGGAAACATGTCACAGGATATAGGAACCAGCTTGAAGGGGCTTCTCTTGGCCAGATCTCAGACAGTTTGTGCACCAAGATAATTAAGAACAGCAATAAAGCGTAAATCATTGAAAAAATGGGAATCAATGGGCACATCCACATGGGAGAAAGATAAAAGGAGAAGGGAGGGCATTTGGTTCCAGCAGAAGCTAAATGCCAGTTGGTAAATGTGCAAGCAGTTGGAGTTGGACAATCATCTTTGCAACCTTCATAGTAAAAATTGGCTCAGGCCAGAATCATCAATGAATGTTAAATCTAGGGGGTATATTTTGATTTGCTTATTAGTTACAAGGGAAAAAAAAGTAACTAAATGAAGAAATCGGACAATACCTTGATCAGATGATCAAAATTAATGTCACTGGTCTTCTGCTTTCAGTGTGGGCAGAATGTTCCTACCAGACCAGCCTCTGTACAGATAACTGTAAACTTTGGACAGAATTTTGAAAACCACTATCTGAAGACATTGGAGAGTGAGTGACCTAAAGGAGGCAAATTCTGGAAGGGAGTCTACACTTGGAACCTATTTTTACTACTTTTAGTTCCTATTTTTACTGCTTTTAGCAGTCAGTGCCTATGGGGTAACTAACTGATAGAAGACAGTCTTTCTGGCCTAAGGAACTGGAGGACAGAGTTCAAGCTACCCAGCCCCTGGAAAGTGAGGGGAGAATCTTAGAAAGGAGAGAGACAGAGAAACTCAGCCCCAAATTCTATGTATAAACTGCCCAAGTCTCTGGCTAAGCCCTGAACCATGCTTTCTTGGGCAGACTCTAGACAGCTCAGCTAAATGTCAAAGAACTAAACTGAGATTTAGGCAGCTGCCCAGAAGACAGAGTTTGCAGTTTGAGCCAAATCAAGTTATGTAAAGCAAAGCAAAAAATCAACACTCTTTGGAGGAGTATAATAGAATCCATAGTATCCACAAGATAACATTTACAATATCCAATATATAATCCAGAATTCACACCACCAGTGAGCAGCAGATGTTCATCCTGTGCCTCTAGATGTGATAGCCTGAGGAGCATCACCTATGTAGTATTCCATCCAAGAATGCATCATCTAAGAACACATCAGACAAATCCAAAAGGAAGGACCACTCTGTTATAAAACAAGAAAGGCGCAGGGAAGGAAATGTATTCTTCAGAGATATCAATGTCACAAAGTCAAAGGCAGAGAAAATGTCTCAGATTAAAGGAGACTAAAGATATAAAACTAGGTGCAACATATGATCTTAGGCTGGATCCTTCCTGGAAAAGGAAAAATGCCCTGAAAGACATTCTTGGGCAATTGACAAATTAGAATATGCAAGAGAGAGTAGAAAAAAATATCAATGTTAAATTTACTGAAGTTGATAACTTTACTGTGATTATATAAGAAAATATCCTTTATCATCAGAAATACACACGGAAGTATCTAAGTATAAAGAGTTACAATGTATGCAATTTACTCTTAAATGGTACAGAAAAAAAGATATACACAAATATGTGTATTTGTGTAGTGTAGATAGAAAACAAGAGAGCATAAGCCCAAATGATAAAGCAAATGGGGCAAAATGTTGGACAATTAGTCATTCTGAGAAAAGGGTATATGATTGCTTTTTGAACTATTCTTGCAACTTTTTTTTTTTTTAACTAACCAAGTCTTATTTTAGGAAATTGATTTTGGAGTAAAAGGTTTTACTTATGTGCTTTATTCCAAATAGCAAATGAGAAGCACCCTCTGTTGGATGGAATCTGACTCCAGCTACATTACATAGTTGTCCATAGTGGCCTTTATGACATTTTTCTTGCAATTCTTGTCAGTTTAAATTTAAAATGCATTTATAGGTGCATTAGTGTCCTGTAGCCCCATACAAAGAATTAAATGTAGTATGTGTTTATTTTTCCTCCTGCTTTGTCTCAGAGGTCACTGTTTTTGCTGGTTTTCATGTATCTGGTGACCTCACTTTACCTATTACCTGCAGGATTTTATGTATTATTATCAGTAAAAGTTAATTCGTTTATTAAATTTATTCTGAATCAGAGTCTTTTCCTATAGATTTATAGAAATTGTGTTTTAATTTTAAACCTAATTTTTTTTAAATTAATTAATTAATTTATTTTTGGGTGTGTTGGGTCTTTGTTTCTGTGCGAGGGCTTTCTCTAGCTGTGGCGAGCGGGGGCCACTCTTCATCGCGGTGCGCGGGCCTCTCACTGTCGCGGCCTCTCTTGTTGCGGAGCACAGGCTCCAGACGCGCAGGCTCAGTAGTTGTGGCTCACGGGCCCAGTTGCTCCGCAGCATGTAAGATCTTCCCAGACCAGGGCTTGAACCCGTGTCCCCTGCATTGGCAGGCAAATTCTCAACCACTGCGCCACCAGGGAAGCCCCCCTCTAATTTTTTTTAAGATGCTACTTATAATTAGACCACAAGACTGTGTAAAGAAAAGCCAAAACAAGCTTGTCACACAGTGTAATATGATCGTTCTTTCCAGTTTGGGGTGATATTGAAATATCTGTTGTCTCAGAGTGATTAGGGGCTTTAGCTTCCCTTCTTGCAGTGTTTTAATTAGAAGATAATTTTTTTTTTTTTTTTTTTTTTTTTCGGTACGCGGGCCTCTCACTGTTGTGGCCTCTCCCGTTGCGGAGCACAGGCTCCAGACGCGCAGGCCCAGCGGCCATGGCTCATGGGCCCAGCCGCTCCGCGGCATGTGGGATCTTCCCGGACCGGGGCACGAACCCGCATCTCCTGCATTGGCAGGCAGACTCTCAACCACTGCGCCACCAGGGATGCCCTGTATATTTCTTATAATACCTGTAATACAGGTAAATACTTTTTTTAATCTCCAACAAGGATTTATTAAGCAACTGTTCGGTGACCAGTGCTATGATACATTCTATAAGACAAATAAAAAAATGGAAAGAAGTATAAAATTTAATTCTGTATAGTTCACAGTCAATTGGGAGGGACATATTTAAGTGAAAACAGTTTTGTATATCTAAGGTGGAATACAGAAGAAACCTTGAAGTAGCATGTAGAGACTGTGCATAGAGCTGTACATTTCTAGGCAAGGGGAGAGTTGTTCTAAGCTGGAATTAATCTTTGATTCTTTTGCAGAGTAAGCGGTCCTAGAATTAAGACTTTGAACAATGTCTTGGTTTTGGATTGATGAGCTGGGCAGTGTAGTACATGCCAAGAATTAGGGGTGAGGAGATTTGGGGAAAGGAGAATGAGACAGTTTTTGTTAGAGGGTGTTACAGAAACTGGTTTAACTGGACTGGACAGTAAGAAATAAGATGATACCAGTTGAGGACTTTCCTGGTGGCACAGTGGTTAAGAATCTGCCTGCCAATGCAGGAGACACGGGTTCGAGCCCTGGTCTGGGAAGATCCCACATGCCACGGAGCAACGAAGCCCGTGTGCCACAGCTACTGAGCCTGTGCTCTAGAGACTGTGAGCCACAACTACTGAGCCTGCGAGCCACAACTACTGAAACCCACGTGCCTAGAGCCTGTGCTCTGCAACAAAGAAAAGCCACCACAGTGAGAAGCCTGCGCACTGCAATGAAGAGTAGTCCCTGCTCTCGCAACTAGAGAAAGCCCGTGAGCAGCAACAAAGACCCAATGCAGCCAAAAATAAATAAATTTATTAAAAAAAAAAAAAGATGATACCAGTTGATAGAGGGCTCAAGACCTACTTAATAGAGCAGTTTGGACTGAATTTGAAAAGCAGCAAATTCTTAACTGACCCATCACAAGGGTGGTGATTCAGAAAGATGAATCCGACAAGGATGTGTAAGATGAATTAGGTTAGGGAGAAATGAGAGTAAGGGGAGACAACCAGATGGGAGCCTACTGCTAATTTAGCTTTGAGGTGATGAAAATTTAGGTTAGGATGGTGGCAACAAAATGGAGAAAGGCAAATGTGAACGACATTTTGATGTTAGAATACAGATAAAGTTGCAGGAGGCTGGGGAGGGGGAGGGGGAGGGGTAGGCAATGACAATGAGATTGGTCTAGAGAGGTGGTCAGACGCCACAGAGCACTTTCCTTGGAGAGGTGAAGCGTTAAGAGGTGTGAGGCTGTTTGGGGTGACATCTTGTCTGTTCAGGGAAGCCTGGGTCAAATGAAGAGTTTCCACCTGCCCACCTCTTCAGGACAGGGGAAACTTCCAAGTGTTTGAAGCAGAAGAAAAAAGACAATAGTGAGGAAAATAATAATGTTCTACTTTAAGAGCTTTCAAAGACTTCTTCCACCCGCAGGTGAATGTTCTAATAGTTTCTGTTTCACGTTGCTTCATGGCTGACTTGCGTATTTTTACTTCAGATCCAGAAACAGCAAGGCCTAGCAATTCCAAAATCACCACCACGCTGGGTCTGGTCGTCCATGCTGCAGGTAGGGTCACATTGCAGTGGAACCCCTTTCTTTTCTGTCACACAGGGACCATCCACATGAAATACTCTAGGGCTGGCCTTTTGGGGAAAGGGTTGCTTAATGAAGGCCTCCAACAGAAGCATGAGCCCTGGAGTACTCAGTGTTGGGGTTGCAATAAGAATGGTTCTGTATTTCTTAATGGATGAAAATAATTTGTGGTACATGAAAAATACATGAAATTCAAATTTCAGTGTCCATAGTAAAGTTGTATTGGAACACAGCCATGGCCACTTGTTTACGTACTATCTGTGGCTGCTTTCACACAATGGTAGAGTTGAGTAGTTGCAAGAGACCAAATGACTCACGAAGGCTAAAATTCTTCCTATCTATCCCTTTGACAAAAAGTTTGCTGACCTCTACTGTAGGATCTCATCTGCATAAGAGCCTGCTCACTTTTGTACTCAGTAGCCCTGGTGCTGGGTATCTGCCCAAGTGCCAGGTGAGGCAGAGGTAGGCTGTAGAGTGTCGAAGTCTCAGCATTGCTGACAGGGCATGCCTTAGAATCATAACCAAAACTAGTCCGAGTAGTAGGGCTCTGTAAATGACAAAAGCATGTGAAAAGTGACACACTGTTATCTGGACTTTCTAGTAAAACATGCTTTTCTAACAAAAAAATTCATCCATTTCAACCACTGTTTACTCATTACGTGTAAATCATCTATGCCAAGTCGCAGTGTCTTTATTTTGGTTTTTCATCTGCAAGATGCAGAGATGCTTCCTTTGGAATTCTTTGATATTTTGTTATTACAGTTTGATTGATTAATCAGTAGATTTTTGAGCATCATACTTTTCCAACAACAGCAACAATAACTGACAAATTGAATATTGAATAGCACCTGTGCTAAGCTCTTCACATATGTTACCTCATGAAAACCCTAGGAATACATACTTTATTGAACCCATTGTAGAAATGAGAAGGCTAAGGTTCAGAAAGGTTAAGTAACCGTCCCAGAGTCCAGTCCAGCTCTATCTGACTCTAAAGCCCACACAGTCACTCACCAACTATTATAGTTGTTATTTATAGTTATAGTGTTTTATGTTTCACTTTTTCCAAATTCAGCTGACGGTGTTGCTTTGGGAGCAGCAGCTTCTACTTCACAAACTAGTGTCCAGTTAATTGTGTTTGTGGCAATAATGCTACATAAGGTAAGCAGAATTTTGGTGTAAGATTTGGTATTGACTACATTTATAATTAAAAATTCTCTTTGGTCATTATGTTTTTCTGGAATGGAAAGTTTTTTTAGTTATTTTCGTAATTGCGGTTCATTTTAGAGAATTGAATAAATCTGTTCATAGCTGGGTCTTCTGCTACCATTTTCTTAACCTTATACTTGAAGGGGTTTTATTTTTTTATGGTCATATACACAAACTGTTAAGTCCTCTACAGATTTCTACATTTCATAGTAATTTTTGTTCATAAATATTCTTCCTTTCTTTATACTCTTTTCTTAACTATTACACAGACACACATACATGCACACACACACACAAATGGGATATTTTCTAGCTTAGAACATTAATTCATAAAAGTCAAAGCCCAGACTTACTAGTATGCCTGGTTTTCTTGTATGAGAATTCAGTCAAATGATATGTACTTCATAATGTAGAAGCAATCCAAACTTCCAGAGTAACAAGGGATAGTTTTTCTTTTCCAGGCACCAGCTGCGTTTGGGCTGGTTTCCTTCTTAATGCATGCAGGCCTCGAGCGGAATCGAATCAGAAAGCACTTACTGGTCTTTGCACTGGCAGCACCAGTTATGTCCATGGTGACATACTTAGGACTAAGTAAGGTAAGTCTGACTCATTCCTAGCTTATCTAGACAAGTATCTAATTCTTTGTGATCTACTAGAAGGTGTAGTCTCTTATATTGAATTTTTCAGTTAAATTACCCCCCAAACTAAAGATAAAATTCGAATTAAAAACCTGTACAAAGTGTACATCTTAATTCCAAGTCAATCCTCTTCATAAATTTGGAGCATTTTCTTATTCATTTAATTTGAAAACTTCTTCCCCATCAGTTCCAAAAATACTTGCACAAATATATGATCTTTAAAATAATACAACTTAAACCTTATCAGACATGCTAATTTTATTTGACAGATACATAATAAGTCACAACAGAATGTATTTAATGTTTCAGTAGGCACAGGAAGAGTGAGGGAGGGACAAGGTTGCAGCAGCTTTGAGAGCAGTAAGCGATGAGCAGAGATCTCTGTATTCAGCTGAGACTCAGATTCTTCTACTCCCAGCTCCCATATCACTGCATGTTAAGTACCCAGGGCTTCGTCATTGCACTCAGTGTAGCTCCAGACCTGAAGTGGCATGTGTCGCTTGTCACCTCAGAGCCCGGGCATTCTGCTCTGTTGCTCCAGTTGGACCTTTCCACGCTTTATAATTTTGTCCACTAGGGCCGCAGTTCTTAGCAGCAGCCTTACCCATTTTACTTAAATATCAATTGGCAGGCAACAGGAGGAAAATCTTAGAACCAAACCAACTCAGGGCTAGTTCCTGGAAACCACTTTCCCCCACTGTCTCTGAAGGTCACTGATTCTTCTGAGCGTCATTCAATTCGTATTTGATATAGTAAAATTGGTATTGAAAGGAATATATGAGAAATGAGATGGTTAAAGAATGGTTAAGTTCCTGTTAATCAAGGGTTAGTTGATCTGGATTGCTAACACCTGATTGTGAGCTTTATCGTCTTTTAGTCACTGAGCAATACATAGTTCCCTTTTAAATATTACCCTATTGGGACTTCCCTGGTGGTCCAGTGAGTAAGACTCCACGTTGGCAAGGCAGGGGGTCTGGGGTCGATCCCTGGTCGGGGGACTAGATCCTGCATGCATGCCGTGACTAAAAGATCTCACATGCTGCAACTAAGACCCAGTGCAGCCTAAATAAATAAATATTACCCTATTTATTACTGCATTGATCAATATAAGTTTTTAGAACTTTTGAGAGGAAGGTATGATAATTTTGGAGGCATGGAGTTACATATTACATTTATGGCATGTTCTTAAATTTTCAATTAATTGTCTTAGTAGGTCCACTTTTTTCATTTAAAAAATTGAAATGAGGGCTTCCCTGGTGGCACAGTGGTTGAGAGTCCGCCTGCCGATGCAGGGGACGCGGTTTCGTGCCCCGGTCCGGGAAGATCCCACATGCTGTGGAGCGGCTGGGCCCGTGAGCCATGGCCGCTGAGCCTGCGCGTCCGGAGCCTGTGCTCCGCAACGGGAGAGGCCACAACAGTGAGAGGGCTGCGTACAGCAAAAAAAAAAAAAAAAAAAAATTGAAATGAATTGTATAAAGATTAGCTTACGAGATATTTCTAGGCTCTGTGAGGGCAAGTACTGTGTCTCGATTCCCACTGTATCTCAGGCACTGGCCTAGAGCCTGGTGCATATGGCATATTTGTTAATATTAGTAGAATAAATGAATGAATGTATGAACTTTGATATCTGCATTAATGCTGTTGATTCCATCTTAATAATATAGGCCAAACCTGTTCAACCAGACTTGAAGTTTGTTTGAAAAAGTAATTGTGTACATCACCAATAGTCTTAAACCCTTGTTTGGAAGCTTCCCATAAATAACAAGATCGTTCTGATCTCAGGATGTCCCCGGTGCCCCAGATAACACGAGTTATGAATATTGGGTATTTTTTTATTGGGACTTCTTCCTGCCTCTGGATTTTACTTGACTTAATTTTTCTTCTCTATCTTACTTCACAGAGCAGTAAAGAAGCCCTTTCAGAGGTCAATGCCACTGGAGTGGCCATGCTTTTCTCTGCTGGGACATTTCTTTATGTTGCCACGGTGCATGTCCTCCCTGAGGTAGGCGGAATGGGGCACAGCCACAAACCCGACCCCGCTGGAGGGAGAGGCCTCAGCCGCCTGGAGGTAGCAGCCCTGGTTCTGGGCTGCCTCATCCCGCTCGCTCTGTCAGTAGGACACCAGCACTGACTGTTGAGGGTCCAGCCTCAGGCCATGGCCGTTTTCCATCCAGTGAGAACAGCCAGCACGTGACAGCTGCTCACTTCCTCAGTCTCTTGTCTCGCCTTGCCCATCTCCACCCGTAACCCTAAAGATTCTGGAGGGAGGTGAGATGAAAACCTGGAGTAATGGAAAGCTTTTCGAGTAGAAACAACACACTGCGAAGGATACAGACATTCCATGTGTTGTCTTTTCAAGGGCCCTTGGCATTTTGAGTTTTGTTGTTTCCCTTAACCCTATTCTCAGGGAAGATGGAATTTAGTTTTAAGGAAAAGTGGAGACCTTCATACTCATAATGAAATAATTATGAAAGTACAGTGTTCTGTAATTAAGCTAAATCTCTTTCTTAGTTTCGAGGCTCTGCCACTTTAATCCATTGATTTTTAACATGGTTCTCGCCGTGTAAGTCTGGTGCTTTAGCATCTATGCCACATCTATGCCTTGAATGAAGGTCATAATGCCCACTGTCTTAGATGCTAAAGATAAGTAGTTCATTTGGGGCTAGAGTCAGGAAAAGGACGGCAAGACACATTGAAAGCTGACTTTTTACTTGAGAGAGAGATCCACTGAAGAGGGTATGTCTGGAGAGTCTTTTAAACACCTCCTTCTGCACTTGTCTCTTTAAAGAGAGCCTGCCATTCCATCAAATGGAGCAACAGAGGTGGACTAGCTTTTAAAGAGGTAACTAGTGTTTTATAAAGCATTTCTTTTCAAGTTCTCCTTTGTGTAGAGTAGCTGCCTGTACAGCACATTCTTTATAGAGGAGCCAGGTTCTAGTAGGTGGGCTTTCCTTAGGCATAGGCTTTCCTTCAGGAACAGTCAGGTCCCAAAGTATCTTTGGAAATTAAAGGGGATTCAATTATAAGTGAATTCGGATAGTTACTGACATCTTTGTAATAACCTTTTTAAAAGTAAGATTACCAAAACCTATGTTGTCCTTTTTTTGTCTCTTTAAGTATTTATCTTAGCAGACCAGCAGTCCCTCTGGCAAAATACTTGGTGCCCCTTGGGGACTGCTAGGTCAGTGTCACATAAGCACCTGTAGCAGTGAAGAAAGTCAAGATGTATCATAAATGGGAAGTGTTTGCCTGTTGATTTAAAGCTTATTAAAATCATGTCTTTTGTCTCTTCATCTTTTCCATGCTTTTCTCCTAACTTTTCCCTCCAGCCCTTCCTCGCTACAATTTGCTGCTTACTGCTGGTGGTGATGTTAATATTTGTGAGTTGAGTTCTCTCATCAGGACAACCACTTCTTGAACTGTGATGATGAAGATAGTCTCGTGTCTGTTCTTTATTCCTTTCAGTGAAGTTACCTTTGTGTCAAATGCAGCTTTATTAAGCCCTTAAAATATCACTTCCTCATATGTGAGATGACACAATCACTAATATTCTGGTAATTTAAACAATTGAGATAGTAAAAGTGTTAAGCAAACTAGGATAATTTTTCCATATTTGCCAAAATCCCTGTAAACCTTGTTATCAAATAAGTATATGATATATTGTTAATTTATTTTGACTTTCTGTACCATTTCACACCACATCACAGAAAGGGGGAACCAAGACTGTTTTCGTCAGGGCATTGGATTTAGGAGTTTGTAAAACATTTTATAGGACACATAAGCCAGCATGCCCAGGATATCTTTATTTCCTTCCTAGATTTGTTACTGGGTCAGCAGCTGGGGAAAAAGAGCTTGAGAGCCCTCTGCTGGCTGTAGACCAAAGTAGCATAAACAGGATCTGGTTCTGGATAGTGGCTGGCAGCCATTGTGTACGACATTAAAACCAACAGAAGGTACAGTATGAAAGTCTACGTGACTTTCCTGATAACAACTCTGACTTAGGAGAGTCCTAGGGTTTCATCTGGTCCTTCAGAATAACACGGTTGCCTTGACTCTACCCGGAAGTTTACTTAGTTACGTAAATAGCTCATGTTAGTGTCTGGTTCGGTTTGGGTAGCGGCACTTTCTATCGTATTGTTGTGTGCAATGATCAGAAATTTGTTCTGCTGGCCAAAGCCTCTTTCAGCAGTGCCTTGCCATCACACTTAAAAGTTTGGCTACAATATCTTGCTGGGTAGGGCCTTGAACTCTGGCAAGGATCAGACCATCTAACTTCCAAATTTGCCTTCCCCTCTGGACCTCACGTTAACAAGCAAACCTTTCACGGCCTATCAGCTCTCAAGAGCTATGGGCTTTCCCAGATTTTAAAGCTGCTGCCTCGGAACCACTTACTTCCGTCCTGGTCAGCAGGCAGAAATAGCCATACTAATCTTACAGGGCTCAATGCATCTCAAGGCAGCAAGGAACCGAGCAGCGTGGCAGAGGCCTCCTTCACGGGGGGAAGAACTTGCTCATGGTGGGCAGTGTCCCAGGAGAGGTCACACTGATGGTCACTTATTGGCACATTTCAGTTCCATTTTCCTCTTGTTTAAAACTGCCTCCTTCGATGTGGATGCCTTAATGCTCTCACACATTTGAAAACCTTGGCAATACTTAAGTTGCTGCCGTGATTACAGATGGAATTATTGGCTACCAGAGAGATGCAATTGATGATGAAAAGCATGGCCCTTACTTCCTCATAACCAAAGTTAATCTGAATTGCAATTTGACTCCCTTTCCTCGGTAGGGATAGACTTTCTTCAGATCTCAAGTGCTCTCTTAAATGGCAGATTAAGTTGAAAAACACTACTGATGCATTCCCATCACTTGTTCGCCAGTGAATTGCTTGTCAGTTCCCATATCCCCAAAGTAGCGATGTTCCAGGTCTGATGGCTTTCCTGTGCATGCTATTGCCAGATTTCATTTTTTAGGCAAAGGTTCTGCACTGGAGTGTAGAGAGTTGGAAACAGTACCACCTACAGAGGCTATGTTGTTCTCTCTTCCCCTCATCACCTTTTTATTTCCCTATTCAAGACAGCCAAGTCTGTTCCTGTATTTTGAATCATTAGAAAAATGAGAGAGATGGCTGTTTTGAGTGGTCAGTTCTTTGTAGAAAGGAGAAAATGTAATTGCGTTTTTTACCGGCCTATTTCTAAGTGTCATTGCCTGGTTTTTCTCTTTTTCAAGGATTAGAACTCGGAGGACATGCCAGCCTCTCAGACACATGGTAGCTAGGTACTGAACGTGGGAACTGTATGTATGTCAACAGCACAAGCCCCCAAAGAACGGTCCTGTCTGTGGGGCCCCCTTGGGAGACTGAGAATAATGACCGGCTTCATCCAAAACTGCTGTAGGGCAAGGCGAGAACTCTCTATAGGCATTCCACAGGGGTACCTTCCTTACATTACAAAACTTCTGCTCAATACACAATGGTCCACATAACCCCAAGAGCACTGTTGGAGATGCTATGAAATTAAAACCATTGATGTAGCCCCTTTGTACCTGAGACATCTAGATTCACCTGAGGAGACCTGAGGGAAATGTATGACTTGCATAAAAGGGCTAGACAACCATTAGGAATTTTCTAGATATGCCCAGCCTAACACACGGAGGTTGGCTTTGATCTGTTTTCTCATAGCATCTTCTACCAAGTTGGAAGTCTCGTGGGACAACACTGCAGTTCCCCTGGTTCAGTAGCCTGAACAGTGATTTTAAATGTCCCCTTTTCTGGATCCTTTGTAAACATGAAATCATTCCATGGATGGCTGCCTTATAATTTTGTCTCTTTCCACTTTAATTGTGAATGGTTTAAAAAAATGTTTTTGCTGTTTTCTGGTTTATTTTATGATATTAAATTTTTATTAGTGCATACCTTATGTGAGTGGTTCATTACTTATCCTCTCGGCAGTTTTCTTTTTCTGTTTGATGACCAGACTGGACCCACATTCGAACATCAGAAAAGGTAATGAAAAGTTTTGAGGGACAGTGGAAAGATGTGTCTATATGTACATCCTTTAGGGAAGGAGGGAAGGAAAGGAGGAGGGGAGATTAAGCACTCAATACACCATCTGCCCCAAGAGATAGCAATTTATTGACAGTTTTTTTCCATGGCCATTGTTGTTAGCAAATATTATTTACGAAGGTAGCCATTTAATCCCAGAAAAGAGAAGCAGGCCAATAGATCCCAGTCACAGTGGGTGCATTTCAAAGGGCACAGTTACTAATATGAGTGTGTAGACGCTATGAACAACTGACTCTGGAAATAGAGATTTCAATAGAAGTGCAATTTGTGAATTTTATAAGTGTTTTCTCCCTCTGTAGACTTTAGTACTAGATCTCATTTTTTAACTGATATACCGATAAACGCTCTGTATAGCAATGTATCATTTAAATGTATAGCTTATGTTTATTCATTAGATTTCATTATCACTGGTCTACTTTGTGCTGACTTTCTATATGTATCACGTGTGCTACAGCTGGTTACAAAGATTGTGCCCAGAGTGTTACATGTTGCCTGAAAACCTTTCCTCATAAATAAGAAAATAGGCCAAAAGGACATGGTATTTATGATTCCTGCCATCTCTGATGGAAGCTTTCAGCTGAAGTGCCTCATCCCTCTTTTGCCTTAAGCGGTGGTTGTGAAATCTTCAGAAGCCAGCATTACTAAGTAACAGCCCTTTCATCCTACTGCCCTGAGATCCAAATGTACATAGATGTATGTGTATACATATACATATTTACACATGTGTCTATATACAGTTTTAGCCAAAATAGCCAGCAATCCTTATTCTGTTTAATTTCTAATTCTTACAAGCTAGAGCTGCATCCTGCAGTGTAGTTTTTAGGAAATGAGCCTGCTTTGTATCCCACTCTGGTTGCCCCGTGTCGAGAACACCCCTCCTCCAGCTCCCTCACCTCCTCCAGGTCTTGGTCCAGAGTCTCCTTCAATTAGGCCTCCTGTGACCACTGTATTTAAAACTGTAATCTGCTCACCCCCGCCCCA
Source organism: Aethalodelphis obliquidens (assembly GCF_003676395.1). NCBI lineage: Eukaryota > Metazoa > Chordata > Mammalia > Artiodactyla > Delphinidae > Aethalodelphis > Aethalodelphis obliquidens. The sequence continues at coordinate 42,411,696 of NW_020837954.1, forward strand.
GTGTTCTTTACCCTGCTATTTCTTTCTTTTTTTTTTTTTTTTGCGCTACACAGGCCTCTCACTGTTTCAGCCTCTCCCGCAGGCTCCGGACGCGCAGGCTCAGCGGCCATGGCTTATGGGCCCAGCCGCCGGGGCATGAACCCGCTTCCCCTGCATCGGCAGGCGGACTCTCAACCACTGCACCACCAGGAAAGCCCATACCCTATTTCTTTTTCTGTAGCACTGATCACCTTTTAATCTGCTTTATAATATATGTCTTTGTTTTGTCCCTCTTCCCTGCTGAAATATAAGCTCCAGGGAGCTAGGTTCTCAAAAAATATGTTGTTAAATGAATTGGTCTGCCCTGAGGGGGCACTTTTTTCGTGATCTGTGCTCTCCTCTCCTTTTCCCCCACCAGCTTCTGCCCTGATTCATGGCAGAATCAGCTGCTGGCCTTATGTGTAGCTCCGCCTTTGTCTCACACTGAAGCCAGGGCTGCTTGGGAGTTAGCAAAGGGGCGGGGAGTCAGGGCAGGAGACTGAGCATATAGGTGGGCAATTAACTGGGTTCAGGTTACTAATCCAGTACTAACTAATGTTAGTAAGGTACTATGTGACTGATTTAGGGATCAGAAAACCTGGTTCTCCTTTCTGGCTTAGCTACTGATTTCTGTTGCAATGATAGCCATTGCCCATTTCTGTAAATTTTGGATAAGGACGTGAGTGAAAGCATGTGTCCCAATCTGGTTGCCTCATTCATAAAGGGATCTTGACAAATTCTAGAGCCGTCAGAGGAGGGAGCCCAGTGGAGAGGGGATGGGAAGCCAGGGCCTTGGAGGCGGTGTAGAAGGGACTGGATTGTTTACTTATGTCTGGAATGCTCTTGGGGACAGAATTTGATAACCATCACCAGATACTTCAAGGGCTGTCAGGTGCAGGAGGGTATAGATACCATATTCTCCAGTGGGTGGAACAGGAAGTAGACTGAGCCCCCCACCTCTCCTCCACTAACCCACCTCTTCATTCAGCAGGGTTAACAGCCCTTCCTATGGACCAGGCACTCCTCAGAGCTGAGTGTACAGAAGGCAATAAGGGTCAGTTCCAGTCCTTAAAGAGCTCATGCTTCAGTGAGGCATTCGAACAAGGAAACAGTTGGCAATGCTGGGAGCCAAGGCAATGCTGGGCGCTCAGAGAACACCTGGGGGCAAGGAACCCAGGGTAGGCTTCAGGGAGAACATCAGAGGGAGATAGCACCTGCGCTGAACTCAAAGGCTGAGCAGAATGAGCTAGTGAAGGTGGGAAAGAGAGGACCCATGAGGGCAGAGGCCTGGTGGCACAAGAAGATGGACTCCGCCTAGCAGGTGCCATGGCTGGAGGACAGGGGAGGTGAGAGCTGGTGTGCAAGACATGCTGGCTCCCTAGGTGACTTCGAAGCTTCCAGATTTGAAATCCTACAGGTAATTGGGCCCAGCCAGTGTCTTTGTAATTCCTGCCTCAACTGCCACTCCCGGGTGCAGTCCGGCTGGCCTCAGCTCCTGTCACAACACGATGACTTGTGGAGGTAGAAGTCTGCAGTCTGGTGGCTCTGCTGGTACCTCAAGGTGGGGCTTGGTGACTTTCCCTCCCTCATCCCTGCTTGCCTTCCCCACTTCCTGGCTGGGGCCCAAGGACTCCCTCCTTCCACTTCTGAACATTGGTGTTAGTTATATTCAGAGGACCTGACCCGGCCTGGGAGGGGTGCCCCATCTTCCTTCTCTCTTCGCTTCTCCCTCCCCAACTCTCTGGTTTACTTAAGGGGACTTGTCCTGGATCGGGAAGTGTCCTGCCTACCATCTTCCTTTGTTACCACTGTCTCACCAGAGCCTCCACCCTCCACCTCTTGTTTCCTCCCCCGCTCCAGCCCCTGTGTGAAATGAGTCTTCCCCTGCGCTGACGGTGGGGTGGGACTGGGAATGTGAGGAGAACCTGTGTTACCTTCTCCTTTTCTGTCTCTGCCCTTCCCCTGCTCAGTACTTTGAGAAATCAGAAAAGAACATGCTATTGGACCTAGAAGAAAGAGTCCAAGGATGACGTGATGCTGAGAGTTGGAAGGGCCCCTTTTGGTATATGAAGGGGCCCTTCATATATCAAATATCATATATGATATATATGAAGTCACAAACGTTTCAAAGTAACTTGCCCAAGGTCTTTTCACTGAGTCAAGATGGAGCTACCACTGGCACCCAAGCCCCTGGCACCTGGTCCCATGAACTGCTGGCTCTGTTCTAGAGGAGGAACCAGCATCCTGGCTCTCCCTCAGACGTTTTGGGAGTGTGTGAGATTGTGACAACAAATGGCTATGGGCTTTTTGGTCAGATTGAACACCACCCCCCGTCCCCTAATAAAATATTATATTCAATACTTGTTCTTAGAAGCCAAATTAATGTTTACATTTGAGTCCACACATCACCCACGAGGGGGAGCCCTTTGTACCTTCAGTGTTTCTGAGCAGCGTGCTGTCCTCAGCAATGCTGTTGGGTACCAAGAGCCCGCGTCAGTGCAGTGAAAAGGCTGGCAGGGCAGGAGATCCTTGGCCACCCCCAGAAATACATCACATTGGCAACCTTGAGTGTGAGCAGGTGTTTGGCAGAGAGGGTAGAAGCCTAGCAAGAGGCTGACCCTGCTGATGAGAACAGAGCTGTCTAGTTTGGTGCAATGGCCTCTCGGTCTCAAGACGTTTAGAATGGGGATTTGCCCAGGGCCCACACGTGCGCTCCTTTGATCCCCCATCCCCTTCGTCCTTCGGCTGCTGGCTTTGACCTTACCCGTGGTGCCATTTACCCCCCTCCCTTCCCCCTGGGGTTCCCCTGCGGGCAGCCAAGCCCTGCCCCTTAGTATAGGCGTCTGAGACCTACCCTTGGTCATAGGAAATGCAGTCAAAGTGGAATACAATTCGATAAAAAGAGGTAAGTGTTTCAATCCTCAGAAGGGGTGGCATCAGAAAGGGCTTCACGAAAGAAGAGTCATTTGAGCTGAATCTTGAAGTAGGATTTGGGGAAGTTAAGAAAGACATTCTAGACTCTAGAGAGAACAAGTGAAAAGAAGATGTGAAAGTGCCTGGTAGCTCCTCAGAATATTAGAACCGGTGTGGCTGGAGCAGAGAATGTGGGATAAGGTGACAAGGGGTGACCGTGACAATAAGTTGGGACCAGATTGTGGAGGGTATTAGTCAAAGGTCAGGAGCTGGCAGCTGAAGTTGAAGGAATGGAGACCCATTCCAGGGTTTTAAACAGGAGGCTCATATGATCACCTTTGAGTCTTGAGAAGATCATGTGAGTGAGGGTGACAAGCTGAGATTCCTTCGGGGATCCTGCTGTAGGTGGGGAGTCATTTGAAAAGGCTTTTCAGGGGGTACAAGTGGAAGAGGACTGACTACATGAAGCAAGCTGGGAAGCCCAGAGAAGTCCAATGATTGTTCTCAGTTCACACAGCTAATGGCAGAACCTGGAATTAAACCCACTTTAACGCTAAAAGCAGGCGACAAGCCTGCCATCTAAAGATTGTTTCATGGCCATTCTCAGCCACCCCACAGATTCTGTTTTGTAGATGAGGGTCAGCTGAGGGCCTGAGAAGTCAGTCTCCACTCAGGTGGCAAAATGAAACAAGAAACTGGCATCTGAACGGGCCAAGTGAAGACAAATCAGTTCACTAAGCATTTGCTGAGCGCCTACTACACGCCCTGGACCCTTTCTTCAAGGAGCTCACAGTCTGGAAGGGACATACACAGAAAAAAACTCCAAACAAGGCAGACAGACACGTGCTAGGATGGAAGGATGGGCAAAGGTCCCCAGGAACCAGAGGAGAGTGTAGTTTCAGCTGAATTGGTTCCATACCCTGTGGAATCCCGGACAGGAGCCTGAATGATGGAATTAGCGTTGGAGGAGGAAAAGAGCTTCTATGGAAGAGATTTGATACTATAGCAAGGCCTGGCCTGGAGCCCAGATCTTTTCTGTTTCTTCTGCTTCTTGGCCCTATAGGCGTACTTGTGCTGGGCCGAGCCATCAGACCGACACGGGCACCAGGACAGCTCAGGGAACCTGGAGTAGAAGTGTTCCTGGGTCCTTCACTTGGCATCAGCCTGGCTTGCTTGCCTGAGGGTGGGGTCAGGGTCAGAGAGGGCTGAGGGCTGAGGAGATGGCACTATGGGAAGAGCTACTTCTGTCCAAGTTGCTGGGAGCTTTTGAGGCCCAATCAGGATGTGACTCCAGGAAGACCCTTGTCACTGTTCCCTGTCTGAGAATGTCTTCCTGCCCATCCCTGGCCGGAGTGGGTTAAGTAAGACTCTGTGTCTGGCTCGCTCTGGCTGAAGTGTAAGATCAGAGAGCTGGATCCCTGTCAGTACTCACACATTTAAGTACCATGGGCTGGCCATATACAACAGCCATGCTAATACCTGTTTCATGGAACAATGGTGACCATCACATGAGCCTGCAGATCATGGATAAAAGCAACATTATGAAAATGTATGTTCTTTTTTTTTTTTTTTTCTTTTTTTTTTTTGTATGTTCTTTTTCACAGTAAAGAAAACAATCAACAAAATGGAAAAAAAAAACCAAAAAAAAAAACTATGGAATGGGAGAAATGATTTGCAAACAATTTATCTGATAAAGGGTTAACATCCAAAATATGTAAGGAACTCATACAACTCAATAGCAAAAAAGCAACCTGATTAAAAAGTGGGCAAGGGCTTCCCTGGTGGCGCAGTGGTTGAGAGTCCGCCTGCTGATGCAGGGGACACGGGTTCGTGCCTCGGTCCGGGAAGATCCCACATGCCACGGAGCGGCTGGGCCCGTGAGCCATGGCCACTGAGCCTGCGCGTCCGGAGCCTGTGCTCTGCAACAGGAGAGGCCACAACAGTGAGAGGCCCGCATACCACAAAAAAAAAAAAAAAAAATGGGCAAGGAACCTGAATAGACATATTTCTAAAGAAGAAATACAAATGGCCAACAGGTACATGAAAAGGTGTTCAGCATCACTAATCATCAGGGAAATGCAAATCAAAACCACAATGAGGGCTTCCCTGGTGGCGCAGTGGTTGAGAGTCCACCTGCCGATGCAGGGGACGTGGGTTTGTGCCCCGGTCCGGGAGGATCCCACATGCCGTGGAGCGGGTGGGCCTGTGAGCCATGGCCGCTGAGCCTGTGCGTCCGGAGCCTGTGCTCCGCAACAGGAGAGGCCACAACAGTGAGAGGCCCGCGTACCGCAAAAAAAAAAAAAAAAAAAACACCACAATGAGATAGCACTTCACACCTGTTAGGATGGCTATTCTCATTAAGACAAGAGATGAGTATCTGTGAGGATGTAGAGAAAAGGGAACCCTTGTACACTGTTGGTGGGAATGTAAATTGGTACAGTCACTATGGAATACAGTATGGAGTTCCTCAAACAATTAAAAATAGAACTACCATATGATCCAGCAATTCCACTTCTGGAATATATATCCAAAGGAAATGAAATCAGTGTATTAAAGAGCTATCTGCATTCCCATGTTCATTGCAGCATTATTTACAATAGCCAAGATATGGAAACAACTGAAAGTGTCTGTTGATGGCTGAATGGAGAAAGAACATTTCACACACACACACACTGGAATATTATTTTACCATAAAAAAGAAGGAAATTCTGCCATTTGCAGCAACGTGGATGAACCTGGAGGACATTATGCTAAGTGAAATAAGTCAGACACAGAAAGACAAATACTGTATGATTTCACTTATCTGTGGAATCTAAAAAAGTCAAATTCATAGAACCAGACAGTAGAACAGTGGTCGCCAGGGGCTGGAAGGTGGGAGAAATGGGGAGATGTTGGTCAAAGGGTAAAACTTTCAGTTATAAGATGAATAAGTCCTGGAGATATAATGTACACTTAATAATACTGTATTGTATACTTGAAATTTGCCAACAGAGTAGATCTTTTTTTAAAAATTTATTTTATTGATGTATAGTTGATTTACAATGTTGTGTTAATTTCTGCTGTACAGCAAAGTGATTCAGTTATACATATATGTACATTCTTTTGCATATTCTTTTCCATTATGGTTTATCACAGGATATTGAATATAGTTCCCTGTGCTATACAGTAGGACCTTGTTGTTTACACACCTACATATAATAGTTTGAATCTGCTAATCCCAAACTCCCATTCCATCCGTCTCTCATCCCCCTGCCCCCTTGGCAACGATAAGTCTGTTCTCTATGTCTGTGAGTCTATTTCCAATAGAGTAGATCTTAAATGTTCTCACCACACACACACAAAAACAGTAACTCTGTGAGGTGATGGATGTATTAACTAACTTGATTGTGGTAAGCATTTCCCAATGCATATGTATATTAAACTATCATATTGTACATCTTTAAAAAATCATATTGTATACTAAATATATAAAAGTTTTATTTGTCAATCATATCTCAGGAAAGCTGGCGAGAAAATAAAAACTATCAGAAAATGTGTGTTCATTATTAGGAGTCTATCCCTGAACACAGCTGAGAGGCTGGAATTTTACAGTGTAAGGAGTTTTCAATTCTGCGGGAACTCGGAGGCTTAGGTGAGTTGGCAATTGAGAGAAATTACTAGAAAAAAGGGGAGAGACTGAAAGAAAGGTCCAGCACTTTCCCAGACTGCACCTCACTCGGCAGTGTGCTGCGGTGTGACAGGTATGGGCTTAGGATTCAGACCAAATCAAGTATCTGCATCCTGCCTTTCCCTCATTCAACACGTATCTGAGGGTCTGTCATGTTCCAGGAAATGACTCGCTGGGTGACCTTAGGGAGATAACTTATTTATTTATTTATTTAATTTATTTTTTTGCGGTACGCGGACCTCTCACTGTTGTGACCTCTCCCGTTGCGGAGCACAGGCTCCGGACGCGCAGGCTCAGCAGCCATGGCTCACGGGCCCAGCCGCTCCGCGGCATGTGGGATCTTCCCAGACCGGGCCACGAACCCGCGTCCCCTGCATTGGCAGGCGGACTCCCAACCATTGCGCCACCAGGGAAGCCCTAGACAACTTTTTTGAACTTCATTTTTTTCATCAGGAAAACTAAAAGTAACACACACCTCATCGGGGCTGTTTCAAAAATGAAATGAAATAGATAAGATGTAAATCATATATTCAGAACATCATCTCTGTATTTGAGCCTGTAGAGCACTAGGTCCCTGAGTTTCCACCCCAACTTGCTTCCCGATAAGACTGGGCAGCCCTGGCCCACACTTGGGCTGGGGCAGTGGATTGGCACCCAGCTTGTTTTGTCTCATGCAGAAGCATCTGCCAGGCATCCAGCACTGCCACCAGCTGGAGCAGAGAGTGGAAGCAGAAACGGCGTCTCCCAAGGCTGACTTAGCATGATCTGGACTGGTTAGTTGAGGGAAGCAGAAGACACTCAAGTACCTAGTGGACCATCAAACTCATGCTGTTTGTCTCAGGGCAGTGTTTCCACCTCTCCTTAACTACCAGTAGCTAAGGTCTCTTCAGATGTCCTGTCTGCAGAGGGAATGGGCAAAGATTGCTTTCTCTTTGCTGCTGAAGGAACTTGTGCTCTATTTCTTCCACAGAAGAAACAGAATGAAGATGGTTCTTTCCCAGGAACCATCTGGGCTCACGCAGCCCTTCTCCTTGGGAAGGACTCCCTTAAAAATGATTCCAGGCATCCTGCCTTTCTCCCACCTATGGCTCATCCCCAGTCCTTCATCACAAGCAGCTAAAACTGGTACTGACCTGATTAAGCAGAAGAGGAATTAATTTATTAAAAGGACATTGGCAGGGCTAAGGAACCAGGGGCTGACCTGGGGTGAAGCTTCCAGGAATGCTATCCAGAACCATGCGGCAGAAGCAGCCTGACGGGGAGGCTGTTGATGCTGCCATGTGTGTGCTGCCAGGAGCCCACCTGCCTGTGACTGTCCGTGTGGCCAGTCAAATGCTGCTGGCTGCGTTGGGCACGCAACCTTACCGCCACAGCTGACCCCCAAAGCAAGTCAGATGCCTCCGGTACTTACCCTTGAGAAACTGGTGGCGGTGCGTTCTCTTTCCTCATGTTTGTCCCCTGCAACTTAGTCCTGTCCTGGTGCCCCAACCAGTGAACTCCACACCACAAGCTTGTGACCCAAGTTTTCTAGCTTCCATCTGGAAAAAAACAAAACTCCTAAAGTGGCAAGTTTTCCAAGCATGAAAACGTGTCAAAAATAACCTCCCAAAGTGTGAAGTGTCCACTTTGTATGCTCTCCATGGGCTCTCATCATCTTCCTAGTCCTGTCTCTTCCCACCTGGTGGACTCAGGCCCTGGACCCTGTGTTAGAGCTGTGCCTGAGATGTTCTGCAGGGAAACATGAACCACGAGGGGCACAAGGGAATTCAGATGGGCCCCTTTGGACAGTGAGAAACAAGAGGATGTTGCCTGGGCTTGGGAACCCAAGACTTGGTTAGGGGAAGGGTGCCAGGGTGCGGAAGCCCTTTATTAAGCCCCTTCTTAACTAGACTCATAAGGTGTTAGGCCTGGGAAGGCCTTGGAGGAGCATCTAGTGAGGATCACAAATTCAAATGCCTGAAACGAGAAGCCAGGCAGGTAATAATGAGTGAAGCAGGCTTAGCAAAGGACTCCAGGGGATGGTCGCTCTGTAGAGAATGCCATTTTAGACATTAAAATTTTAAACTTTTAAAAAGGCGTGCCAATGTTGATAAGAGTCTGAAAGTGGTTTGCCTGGGTCGGAGTGAGGATGGGAAGTTGGCCAGCAGGAGCATAAGGGAACTTTCTGGGGCGATGGAAATGTTCTGCATCTTGCTTTGGGTGCTGGTGGCTTGGTGTATACATTCATCAAATTAACTTCATCAAATAAATACCTGAGATCTGTGCGTTTTGTCATATTTTAATTATACCTCAAGTTTTTACTTTTGCTTGGGCAAATTAATAACGTCTATCTATAAAGTGATTTGGCACTCAGGCTACCTATTTGCAAACTTCTGCTCCAATCTGACGTCTTTATCTTACAGCTGAGGCATCAGAGCCCCTGAGGGGGTAAGTGGTTTTCCCAAGTGCGCGGAAGAATCCTGACTGTCCAGAGATGGCCTGCAACTCCGCGGCCAAGAGTAGGATGACTGCCGCGTGGTCCAGCCGGCTGCCTCTCCGAGCAGACTCACTTCCCTGCCTTTGGAGTGGTGCCTGCACGCAGCGATGCTAACAGAGCCACTCCGCTGGCGGTCCCCAGAGGCAGGACAGACGTCTGCACCCGCCGGAAAGTGAGACGGTCATCTAGAGGCGCCGAGAGGAGCGGAAGTGGATGGAGCGCCAGGCCCCAGGGAGCACGGGCCAGGCGTGCAGATAAATCACGGACAGTAGCTGCACTGACCGTTCGGGATCGGCACTGAGTGCCAAATGCCGACGCAGGCAGCCAAGTTCTGGGAAAAGAAATCCGATCCGGGCGCGGCAGCGGTGGTACAAAGTGAGACCCAGCAGAGCAGGCGGGGAGGGGCTGACAGCCCCGATGGAGCCTCCTCTCGGGGCGGGCGCTCGGGCACTGGCTGAAGTCTTACCTGGTCCCCGCCCTGCCTGAGAAGGTACAGGCGTCTCCGCTCTACAGGAGAGAAAACTGAGGCTCACCGCAGCTTCACGGAGTCATGTAAGGACTGAGGTGGGATTCCAAGCCCGGTCATCTGCTCTCCCCCACCCAGAGCGAGTAGGGATCTGCAGCAGTGACTCCAAGCCCGTCACAAAGCAGACGTGTTCCCGGTTTCGATGTGGGCGCTGCAACCGAGAGGAAACCCGGGGGAGAAATGGGTACGCGGGGTGGGGGTGGGGAAGTGCTGGGGCCTAGTCTCGGGGCCGCGCGACCCGCCGGGACCTTCCGGACGCACGGAGCCCGGCCTTACCGCCGGCGCCCGCACTGATTGGCGCTCGCGGCCGGCCTCCAGCTAGCTCACCTGCCCCGCCCAGCCAATCGGGGCCACCAGAATTGGGGCTGTCTCAGGGAGGGGGGTGGGCGATGCTGCTGGCTGGAGGCTGAGCCTCCCTCCCCGCCGAGTTCCCGCCTGGCCCGGCGCAGCCCCGAGCCCTAGCCGCAGGCTGCGTGCCCCTCGCCAGTTGCCGCGGCGCTCCGGGCTCCGCGCGCTTTAACGCAGCAGCTCTCGGTTGGAGCCGCCTCGCGTCTCCGCCGGCTGCGACGCGCCCCGACGGCGCCCGGAGGCGCCTGCCGACGCCGACGCTCCGCAGCCTCCCGCCGCGCCCGCCCTCGCCCGGAGCCCCGCATCCGTGCCGGCCCCGGGGAGCGGGTGGGCCCGGCTGGGGCAGCCCCGCTGAAGCAGGATGTTCACGTCCAAATCCAACTCGGTGTCGCCCTCGCCGTCTCTGGAGCAGGCTGACTCGGACGCGCTGGACATCAGCACCAAAGTGCAGCTCTATGGTGTGCTGTGGAAGCGGCCCTTCGGGAGGCCGTCGGCCAAGTGGTCCCGACGGTGAGTGCCCCTGCCGCGCCCGGTGAGGACCGCCGGGGGAGGGAGCCAGGGCCGAAGGACCCCCTACCAAACCCTTCATTACCGTCCTACCTCTGCCTTCCTTTGTGACCTTGGCCTCGGCCCATTTCACTCTACGCTGGCTCCTCCTGGAAGATGTGGATCCTAGCCTGGGCTGGGTCATCTCTGCCCGAGGCTGGTCGAGCTGGGGTGGGACCGCTGAGTTCTCTGCAGAATGGATTTAAGTCGGGTTGGGGAGAGTGGGTGTGGGCTGAAGAGCGTGGCCGTGGTAGGAGCCCAGCTGGGTCAGATTGGGCCATACTCTGCTGCGGAGGAAGAAGCCCTGTCTCCAGCCAAAGATAGCCTCCTGGGGGCCCCACTGGGTTCCATCATCTTCACAACTCCCCTGCTCCAGGCTTCTAGAAGTGCACTTAAGGTGGGACATGGGTGTCCTACATCCCACCCCCCACTTCCGCCTACCCCCAGCTGGTACATACACTAAGAGAGCTTCTGAAAGGCACCGGCCAGGAGAAGGGCCTAGAAGGCTCTGTGCCCACCCCTGGAGGAGTGATGCTAGGAACCCCTCCAACTGTCCCTTGAAATGCATATATTTCAAGGGAGATGGGGCAGAGACTGAGGAAAGTGGGGGAAAGGATGGACTGGTCCTGTTAGAAGGATGGATCCCTTGGAAGGAGTGGTTGGGAAGGTCAGAGCAGCCTGGGTCTTTCAGCATCAGCTTCCTGGTCCCAACTCAGAGGCCACACTCCCCAGACATCAGTAGCTATTTTCCACTCATAAATGAGCCTGGAAGGTATTGGAGGAAGGGGGAGTTCACAGCCCTGAATTTGCAGGAAGCTCCCAATGCTGGTTTCAGGAGCAATGGGACACCTTCTGGACAAGCCCATCTCAGTTCTGAGGTTTTCTATGGAATGGTCTAGTGAACTCAGACCCTGATTGGCCCCTCCCTGGAGGCATGATCCTGCCCAGGAAACTAGGATTGTGTCTAGATGCCCCTTCCCAACCCACACTATGAGTCTGCCCCTGAGCAGGGGGGGCTTCATATGTTCCCAGGAACACAGTTCACGGAGACATGGTAGTGGTTGGTTCTGATGTTCTGTTTTGATGAATAATTTAATATGTCTGCAAGACCACAGAACAAACGGAGCTGTAGACGGTGTTTCACATTTTACATACCTGGTTTCACATACTTTTGTTAGTTCTGCTGGATTTTACTCTAGGGTTTAATGGGATGTAGGCTCCTTGAGTTCCTCCAAAGTTCAGCTTATCTCTGATCCCCTGAATGGAGGCCTGGGGCAGCATGGAGAGCATCTTGTGAGGGGTTTCCAGGGCTGTGCTGTCTGAGCTGCAGTTCCCGAGCGCCAGGAGCAAGCTTGTCTCTACCAGGGCGCCCGAGTGGTGATGGGAAGGCCGCTTATAAATTTAAGAACCATTAGCAGAGTGGCCCCATCACCACTTCTACCTCAGCTGCTCCAGGCAGCCCACACTCCTCCACTGGGTCTGGCTGCTGTCCTTGGTATTACCTCCGGACATCCAAGATGTCTCTTTCCAGGCATTTTCACCTGATTGCATCCCTAGTAAATGCTAGGGGTCTGCAACCCTCAGGTGTGGGGACCTGGACCCTGCAGCTACAGTTGATTCCAGGGCTGGGAGGTGTTGGGGACAAAAGCTCCAGCTAAAAGCACAGTGATGGAGCCAAGGGGGCCTTGGAGAGCTGTAGTGCCCCCACCCCAAGGAGCTCCACCAGTAACCCCTACAGCCACTCAGAAACCGTCCAGTCCAAGTCAGAGCAGCGTACATGCCCTGCAAAGTCAAGCCCTCCAGCCCCCTTCCAAGGAGACTGTCACTTCTGTTCCCTTCCTTTGTGGGAACTCTGGAGTTGCCACTGTGAAAAGACTCCCCCTGCCCACTCTAGGCCTCTGTCCATGTTCACAGTTCTGGGAACACACCAGACACACACACGCACACACACACACACGCACACGCACACACACACACACACACAAACACACACACGATTTAGCCTTGGATCAGCAACAGCCAGCCAGAGAGGGTCTGGGATGGGGGAGGCACGATGCTAAGCTTAGCTCCCTTTCAACGCCCAGCAGGGGCCCCTGGGTCCCAGTTCCCCATCTGCGAAGTGCAGTCTGTGGACTCCAGCTAATTAGCAGCCGCAGGAAGGCCTGGGAAGGGGCCGCTCAGGCCCGCCGCTGCAGAGCCTTGCCATTAGGGCGATCGATGCCCTGGGAGGGGGACAGCTAAGAGGAGGGGCCCTGGAAAGGCTCCCAAGCCACATAAATAACGAACGGGCAGGATGGCGGCGGCTGTGGCCAGCTGGGTTCTGTAAAACCTCTTCCACTCAGGGTGTGTTTCAGGGCTGTGCCTCCAGCTCCTGGTGCCCCAGCAGCCCTGCCCTTCCCGGGGCGGGAAGGTGCCTTTGAGCTGAAGGGTCAGCTTTTTTTCCATGAACAACGAAAAGAGAAAGGAATCAAAAACATTCCTTAGCAGAGATAAGAGGATCTGGAAGAGGTGTCTAGAGGGCAAGGTGGCTGACTCTGTCCTCCCCCTAACCTGTGAGCAGTGGAGATGCGGGTGCTCAGAGACAAGGAGGAAGGGAGTAGAGCATCTCTGCCTTGGCTGGTGTCAGCCCCGTGGTAGGGCTGGTCCAGCAGACAGGCCAGCTCTCTCTCAGGGCTTCATACTTTCCCCGGCATTCCAGTCCCTCTCCCAAATCCCTCCCAACACCTCCCAAGGCTGGAGCCCCTGATGAGGCGGGCCCAGCCCATTCCTTCCTGCAGCAGGAGCGTCCACACTCCCGTCCCTCCTCTCCCAGCCCCCCAGGTGTAAGGTGACTAGTGGGCCCTGAGCCTAGCCCAGCAGCAGCTCACTCTTGGGGAACATCGGTGGGTCCTGCCTCAGGGAGCTGAGACTCACGGTGTCCACGGAGTGCCAGGGAAACCATGGAGACAGTGGCCTGATTTCCCAAATCTCAGGCCACAACCTGCGCAGGTGTGGAGAGGTGATCTGCGCAGTTAGTGGTCATCATACCAAAAAGACTCGTGGAGACTTTCTTCACACAGAGATTTGGGTCCGGGAGTTTCATCTTTGGCTCTGAGCGCCGCTTCCTAAAGGTGACACTGCGGTACTGAGCTGTCCCAAAGGGCTGAGGGGAAGAGCTAGCATATCACCTCCATGCGCTAGGCTCTGCCTCACGCTAGTGACACTGGGATTTGGTCTCACTTTCTGGCTCATGTAGTGTTTCTCACAGCTGACTGGGAGGTGTCCCCCCAGCACAGCTGCAACATTTCTGCTTGTTCTGTCCCAGCTGGAGGGCGCCCGCAGGCCCCTCTTTTTCTAATCAACTTGTGTTCTCCAAACTTCTTTTAGAAGGACAGCATTTGGTGGTAGGCAGTGGCTAGGTGGCAGCGCAGGGATCTCCCCAGACCCCTCTGTCCATCGCACCCTGCCCCTTCTGAGGTGGTGGTATCGAGGTTACACGGAGTCCTTAGCTTAAGGAGATGGGTACGCTCTCCGGATCACAGCACAGCTGTAAGATGAAATTAACACCCATTATTTCAGGCTTCACTGCGGTCCTGTGCTGATTCGCCTGCACCAAAGTTAAAGGAGTTGGTTGTGCCGACAAGACACACTTCTTCCTCTCCCCGCCCTCCCAGGGAGCTGGCAGTGGAGGCTGTTGATGGCCTGTTTGAAAATGGGGGCCAGAACCCTTTCAGGCAATTCAACTTCCTTATGTCCAAGACTTGGAAATATAAAGCTGTTTCTTTTGAGAGCAGCTGTGGCCGTTGGTGGCAGGTGAACCCATGCTTAGAGGCAGGACCTCTGAGTTCCAGTCCCAGCTCTGCCGGTGACCAGCGCATGACTCAGGCCGAGGCATGGCTGTGTCACATCTCGCTGGCTGGCAGTGTCTCATCCACAGAATGGAAACGGATCAAATTGTGGCTTTTAAACTCTGTTCCATGGTGATCCTACAAGTGCCTCAACTCCACCACAGCGGGGCGGGGAGAGAAGGCGGGGCTCCAAGGCCCCTCCCACTTCACCCAGTGCCTTTGCACGGTTACCTGCTTGACCTAGTAAGCTCGTCTTCACTGTGTTGTTTGAAGGATCCTCACATGTTTTGGAGCCCCTTGGACTTGATGATCTCTTCCTAAACCCTAACTTGTCATCACCCATGTATCAATACGTCACAGGCAGGATTCCTCCTGTCCTGTCATCTCAGACCTAGAGCCAGGCAAGCGGCAGAGGCCAGGATGAGCATCCCCCGAGCATACAAGGCCACCCGGAAAGAATGAAAAGGGACACGCACCGAGGGCTGTGTCATTTTTACCTTCCTTCTGTCACTTCTGAAAGGGACACTTCTGATAAGCTGTCCTTCCCTGGCTCTAGGGTTTACCTGGCTTCAAACCCCACACCCCCGTTCTCAGTGCCTGAGGGGCTCAGGGATGGGGGAGCCTGTGTGCTGGTTCTGTGTTGGATGTTTGTGCCCAGGGAAGGAGGGGCAGCCAGGCTGCGTATCCCGCCTTCCCGTGAAACGTAACCCATGGGCAGCTCGCACGTCCGCTGGGCTCCGGCTGCCCTCTTGAGAGTGAGACGTCTGGCCCAAGGTCTCATCCCACAGGAAGACTTGAGGAAGTGTAAAGCCTGCGCAGGGTTTCTGCTGATCCCCGAGGGGCTCTAAGCTCTTGTTTCCTTGTTTTTGGATGAATTGGCTGCCCAGTGTAGATGCTTCTGGCTGCACTAGCGGATACGGACCCCGGCTCGTTCCTCCGTCTTCGCGCCCACCCCACCCCCGCCACACAGATTCACCAGCCTCCACACAAGGTCTTTGGGGGTCTAGTAGACTGTGCTGAGGGGAAGGTTCGGCAAAGAGCAGGGTGGAGGAGGCATTTAAATCCCAGAGGTGCAAGCACCTAGTTGAGGGTCAGCTCCCTAGTTTCTCGAGCTTTCCAGGCACCGCATCTCACTAGCATCAGAGCTGGGATTGTTCACTGCTATCTCTTGACCCTGTAGGACCGGGGCTCGTGCAACTTCCCTGCATCCTCTCTCCTCTGCATTCTCCCATCACCCCTCCTCCCCACCGCCCTCCAGGATTTCCCCCAACTCCAAGTTTCTCTCACTCTGTGATGCAAAGCCCTTTCCAGCCTGTACGCCCACACTTGGCTTTTGCATCTCCAAACATTAAGGAGCTCGGGCAGAGTAGATGGGCCTTTCTTTGCCAGGACCCACCCAGCCTAGAAGGTACCTGTGGGTCTAAGTAACATTTATTCCCTCACTTCCAGCTGGATCGACTGTGAGGCCTATGTTAGCTCTCAAGTTCTGCTTGAGCCCTTGTCAACCTTCAGAGCACTGAGGAGGGGAGTAAAGGTGGAGGCATAGCTTAGGAAGGTTCCCTCGTTCAGCTTGGATTGCACCTGTGTCCACCCTGTCGCCCATGCTAGGGCCTGGCCCTCATGTCATCCCAGACTCTGCTCTCCCCACTTTTGTCTATTCAACAAGCCCTGCTGATTCTTATCAGCAATAACCAATAACTCTGTTATAACCAATAACTCTAATCTGCGCCTTTGCCGGGGTGTGGAGCCCTCAAAGCCACCGTCACCATGTCTACAACTGCAATTTGACCTCACAAGTGCCCTGTTTGAAACCCACTGGCAGCTCCCTTCATCTGCAAGAAGCAGCCCCACCTTCTCACAAGGACCCCACGCCCCACCCTGGTCTGGTCCCCACTTGTCTCTTTGACCTTGACTCACCCCCTACCCTCCCTCCTCCCACACCACTGCCCACCCCTTTGGCACCTACCTGCCAGTAATGCCAGACATATTCCGATAACCTCGAACACACTATTCGTTGCATCTGCTGTTGCTTCTGTCTGGAATGCATCTCCCCTTTCCTCTTCCTCTCAGTTTCCTAGATACTCCTATTCATTCTTCCAAACCCTGCTCAGTTGTCACCTCCTCTCACTTGCCACTCCCTTGGCTGGACACCCAAACCATTTGTTGCTCACTGGTCTGTACTCTTCCGGTGTCTCATACAAACTTACCATGTCACAGGGTACCCTGGTGCTTTGTAATGATCCCAGCTCCCCACTTACCAGCTGTGTAAGCTGGGGCATGTTACTTAACCTCTCTGTTCTCCACTTACCTCATCTAGCTCATGTGAGGAATGAGTAGTTAACAAACATTCTGATGTTACTAAAACAGTGCCTGGCACAAACGAGGAGCTTGATAAGCATTGAGTAGTTCTCAAATTATTGATTTATACAACTCTCGCTCCTGCATTTGCTCCCTGAGGGCAGGAAATCATCAAGCCCCAGGGCCCAGGCTGTACCAGGGGATTCATTCACGCTGTCTGACCTGAGCCGGCCAGGAGCTTACAGTCACTTTGCAGAGAGAAGCTCTAAGAAGGCAAACAACGATGCCAGGTCTGAAGCCATGAGGAGAGACAAGTGCAGCGATGAGGGGCAGGCATCAGAGAGCACAGCACTCGAGAACCTGAGCTCTGTCAGCATGTGACGCAACCAGGTTTGTTTGCCCCACGCACAGCAAGCCAAGCTCTGAGCCACCCAGGTTTACAGCAGAGGGAAGTTTTACTCACAAGGCAGCCAAGTGAGGAGACGGGAGAATAAATCTCAAATCCGTCTCCCGAAGGCGAGGAGCTTGGGGTATTTATGGTATAAACAAACAGGGTGGTCTGAGGCGTGGGGAGCGGTGATTGGAGGGAAGGAGGTGAGGAAAGAGGTGTTCTGCGCAGGCGTATCTGAGTTACAGACTTCTTCTTGGGACCCGTGTGCAAATTCCAGGTGAGTTTGGTATGAACCGTGGGGGAATTTGGGGCTGTGACGTCAAAAGGTCACCTACGGGACAAGCAAGTCTATTCTGTGCAGACTGGGATCTGCCGGGTTGGGTCCCTCCGGTTTCAGCAGGTTTCGTTGTGTTACAAGCAGAGGGGTTTTAAAGAAGCCGTTCCCTTATCTGCAGTTCTGTAAGACAAGCTCGAGAGTTTCTGTGAGTCACCAGTTTCTGTTATGGGTTTTGAACCCTATGGGGCACAGTTTCAGTCCTCCCCTATCTTTTGATCCAATTCCTCAGTCTTGAGGGAAGAGGCCTACTTTCTGCTGTTAAGGGGCGAAGGCCTGCAGAGGATTTGAGGAATGGAATTGTTTTGCCTTTCCTTGCAAATATGGGACCAAGGCTCTGGGTCTTTTCTTTTTTTTTTTTTTGGCGGGGGGTGGGGTGGTGGTCTGGGTCTTTATGTTGATTGGTCATCGTATGGATTAGAACTTGGGGCTTAAGCGTGCGTGGCAAAGAGCAAGTACAGAGTTTTAGCAAGAAGGAGTATAGGTCCTAGCAAGCACATGAAAAATGACGGTTTAAGTAAATCCCTCAATTATCGACCTTATTCCTGATGGGATCCATAAGAAGATATTTCCCAAGAGATCGATCCAGGCTCTCGTGATGACCCTTGTTGGAGCCAAGTTGTCTAATGTTCTCTCAGTAGGTTTTAACTGCCAATGTGGTATTAATATACACATAACAGGAGCTACCGGCCACTCCACATATGCCCCTGTCTCTGCTGCAAACCTCGGCCTCTCAGCATTTGGCTTGCTGCGCGTCAGGCAAACGAACCTGGTTCGGTAACAGGCAGACAGAGCTGAGTTCCCAGTTTGCCCTTTGCTAGTTGCTGAATCTTTCTGTGCCTCAGTTTCCTCACCAGTGAAATGGAAAAACAAACACCCCCATCTCTTAGAATTGTTATGAGAGATCTAAATGAGATCATGTCAATAAAACACTTAGAAAAATGAGTGTCTTGGTACCTCATAAATACTCCTTAGTCTAGAGGTGAAAATACTTAAATTCTTTAAAACCAGAGAGAAGAGGCAGCCAGGGTAGACACTGACCCCCCCCAGACACAGACTGACGCACACTCTCTGGGCTTCCCCACAGCACAGTGGGCTGGACAGGGAGGCCCTGAGGGCCAGGGCTGGAGGCAAAGCTTCGCCCAGGACTGAAGTTGGCCTGGATAGAAGGGTGGGCCTTGGACAGGAGGGAGGGCAAATGCAGGAAAGTGCTGTGTGTTTGGAGGATGGCGAGCTGGCCAGCTGGGCTGGAGCCAAGAGCTCCCGCCAGGAGGAGCTTTTGTGAGCACAAATGGGAAAGGAGGTCAGGGGAGGCTGCGGCAGACATTGAACCTAATAATAATAAATAAAATAGTAGTAATAAAAGTAAACACTTAAGGAATATTTACCATGTGTCTCACAATGTTCGAAGTCTTTATGTGAACAAACTCATTTCATTATCCCGACAGCCCTAAGAGATGTACGTACTATTATTATCCTCAAGTTACTCTGGGGGACCTGAGACCTAGAGAGATCAGGGGACTTGTCCTGGTCACACTGCTGGTAAGTGGCAGAGCTCTGACCCTTGGCTACCCCAGCCTTAACACCTACTGTCTTTGGCCCATCTGTTTCCTGCCCAGGTGCTGGCACGAAGACCAGAGTAGCTCCCAAGACAGTGTGGTGTGGGTGTAGAAGCAGGGGCTGTTGTCTTTGGGTTCCAGTCCCAGCTCCACCTCTGCCCTGGCTGTGTGACCTTGCATGTGTTACTTCACCTCTAAGCCTCAGTTTCCTCATCTGTAAAATGGGAGCAAAAAGCCCTACCTTCCAGGATTGTTACATGGATCAAATACTGACACGTACGTTCTGCATGGAAGCCAGTATGTGAGAACAGCTAAGTAATCAGTGACTATCTCCGGCCCTTACTCAGCCAGCCCAACTCTGCAAGGCCCAGAAGGAGGCGGCCCCTGGCTTGCAGTCAGAATGAGAGGCCTGGGAGTAAGGGGACTTCGGAGAAAGGGGCAGGAAGAGGAAGTGGCCTTCTGTGCAGGGGCACTCAGGCCCTGGGCCCCCACCTGCTGAGGTGAAGCCTGAGTCATCAGCTGGAGCAGTGGGCAGGCACTGAGGCGGAGTTATAAGCAAAGCCAGCCCTTTGGGTCCTCGAAGTGTGCTTTGCCAAATATGCCCTTTCTTGGGCCATCCTCTTCCTCGCCAGCCAGGGAGTCACCCTCCTCCTCCAGGTCCGTGCCGGCTCCCCTCCCTGTGACCCTCACCCCTACCCAAACCAAGCCGACAGCAGCTGCAACAGGGCCAGTCTTGGCACGCATGGCTCATGGGCCCTTCACAGCCCCTGCAGCCATGGGGGGCCCTGAGGCCTGCTGAAGTCTGGCTGGCGTGGAACAAAGGCTACCCTGGACATCCGTCTTCCCCTGCCTCTCTGTGCCCTCCTTCAGAGGGCAAGGGGAGGAGGGCCGTGACATCTGGGGACACATCCTGCGTGGCAGACAAGTGCGGAGGACTTTATGGGCCTTTATCCACCGGATCCTTTCTTGCCCCTCTTGTGGCCACTAATGGATCCCTGTGCCTCCCCCCCTCCCCGACACTCCCCGCCAACAATCTGTTCTCAGCCCAGCAGCCAGGCTGAACCTTTTGCAGTGTGAGTCAGATCATGTCACCCCTCTCAGAACCCTCAGTGGCCGTACCTCTTAGAGGAAAAACCAGCCTCTAACAACTAGCAGTCTGACTTTCAGCGGGTTGTGTCACCTTCCTGCTTCATTTCTGCCCATAGAAACGCAGACACCTGCCTCATAGGATAATAGTATTAAATGAATTAGCAGAGGTAACTGCTTGGAATAAGGCATGGCTTGGGATAAGTGCTAAGTGAACATTAGCTTTATCATTAATGTTATTACAGTAGCCAACAGCCTCTTACACAATCTGCTTTCTACCTGGCTCCCTCTGCTGCAGCCATGCTGCAGCCTCCGTTCCTTCCAGAGCCAGGCACACTTCCGACCCCAGGGCCTTTGCACCTGCAGTTCCTCTGCCTGGAACACTGACCTCTCCGCAAATATTACCTTCAGGCTCTTCCTGACCATTCTGTTTAATATCAAAACCTCCCCGACTCACCCCTCACCCCGTAACTTACCCTGTTTTATTTTCCTCCATAGCATTTATTGACGTCTAGTACATGGCATTTCTTTCTTACTTATTTACCATCTGCCTTCCCACTACACACACTCATTCAAGTATAAGCTCTATGGGGACAGATATTTGCATGTCTCTTGTTGACAACTCTATCCCCAACACCCAGAACATTGCCTGGCGTAGGTGGGAGTGCAGCGATTCTTTGCTGAATCAATGAATGTATCTTCATATCAGCCCCAAGAGACAGATATATGCACCCTCATTTTATAGAGGAGCTTTTTTTTTTTTTTTTTTTATAGAGGAGTTTTGAAGGAAAGCCTCAGTGAGGCTGGGAGCTTGCTTGAGGCTGTGGCTTGAGGGATGGAGACTGTTTGCCTCCAGAGCCCCGTTCTCTCCCTGCCCGTGTGTCTAGAGACCTTCTACCTGCCACCCACATCCACCCCTGACACAGTGCTTTGCTCTGAGTGAGGAGGGTGCTGCAGAAGTATCAGGAAGGCACGAAGGTATTTATCTTAGTTCAGGCAAATACCACAGACTGAGTAAACAGTCGAACTGTTAAACCCTTCTGCTAAACAACAGAAATTTATTTTCTCACTGTTCTTGGAGGCTGGAAGTCTGAGATCAGGTGCTGACATAGGCAGGTTCTGGTAAGGACCCTCTTCCTGGCTTGCAGATGGCTGCCTTCTCACTTTGTTCTCACGTGGCAGAGTGGGAGAGCAAATGCTTCCTCCTGGAAGGCCACAGTCATGTTGGATTATGGCCCTACTTCTTGACCTCATTTAACCTTAATTACCGCCCAGAGACCCTATCTCCAGATACAGTCACATTGGGGGTTAGGGCTTCAACATATGAATCTGGGGGAACACAGTTCAGTCCACAGCAGTATTTCAGAAGCCATTGAAAAGGGAGGAGAAGGGTCCCCAGCAGGTGGCTGCCTCCCGTTTTCCTGTGGGTAATGGGACCTTGGGAATGCGTCACTCAGCCCTGTCCTGGGTCTTCTGTGAATTGGCAGAGCGATGAGCACAATCTCACTTGATCCTCGCAATAACCAGACGGGGTCGGTATTATCACCCTCATCCTACAGGTGAATACACGATGCTCAGAGAGGTGAGCTTATTGCCCAAGGCCCCGCAGCTGAGAAGCGGCAGGTCTGTGTTCTTAACTACTCTGAATTGCCCTTGCAACTCTCTGGGGACATCTCTCTCATCCCACAGGACTGAGGGACCATGGCCCGCCCTCTAGGAGCCCAGTGTCCCCTCCAGACAAGATGAGCACACGGGGTGTGGCTATGGAGCTAAGTGCCAAGCTCATGGCCAGTCAGCAAGTGCGGGAGGAACTCCGACGGCAGTGTGGGCTGGGCTGGTCACCAAGGGTGAGGCAGGTTCAACCAGTGGGCACTCCTGGGAGAGCTGCACAATCTCCTTCACAGTAGGCAGTGAGCTCGGTGTTCGCCTCGAGCAGAGAGGCTGAGGGGCAGAAGTGGTGGGAAGGCCAAGAAGGTGGGCAGGGGTCAGGTGCTGGGGGGCCCAGGAGGTGCCTGCGGTTCCGCAGAGGATGGTATTCGTGTGCTCTTCCTCCACTGGGGGAAGAGTTGGCATTAGCAGTATGTCACCGCTGAGGTCCACAGCTCCCCTCAGTATCTGGCTGGGCAGAGAGGGTCGGTGCAAATAAAGAACGTGGTTGGGGTGAGGCACACAGCAGAGGACAGAGCTGAGCTCCTTTCCTAGGGGAGGTGAGACGGTAGCTGTCAGCCATGCCAGCGACCCTCCCGCGGTAGCCGCGGCCTCAGGAAGGGTCCCAGGGCTGGTAGCACCTTCAGAGATTCGCCAGCAACTTTTCAAGCCCCTCCCAAGAGGGTGTGTCCAACCAGTGATGTGCTGATAAATATTTAACAACTGGCTCTCTTGGGAGGGGGGTGGGGCGCAGCACTGCTTTGGAACATTTGAGGATTTTCATGGTGTAAATACTCACAGTATGACTGATATCAGCTACCAGTACGGTGTCACTGAACACAGAGCCGGGGAGACTCATGCTGTTGGCTGTCATGAGCCCATTTGAGCGCTGTTTCTGGCTCCCCCAAGTCCCATGGCTCCAACAGTGACATTAGCAGGGGCCCTGGGAGGAAGGAGCCAGCCACTCTGAGTGTCCCAGAGCCTCGGGGCTCTCAGTTCCAATTGGATCTTCCCCTGGAGGGCACCTGGTGTCTTATCCTAGTCAGCTCCAAGCACGAGGTCTGTGAGAGTCCCTAGGCCATGCTCCAGCTGTGGGCATCAGTCAGAAAGCACCAAGGGCCCAGAGATCCTAAGTTAGACCCACATCCCAGAAGGAGGCTGTGGAGCAGCTGAGCCCAGAGGCAATGCGGGTGTCACGTGTAGGCGGCAGGCCTGGCCTCACCAGCCTGGTACCCACACCCCATTTGACTGCCAGTCTTCAGGACCACTTGTCGGGATCCTGTGTCTTCTTGCCCTCCTTCTGCCTCTCCTGGGGTAGACCCTAAGGGACCAAGGTGGCGGCTCACGGGGCTGAAGGTACCTGAGGGGAAGGACCACAGATACCCGCTGTGTGGCGGCTCAGGGGGCTGGAGGAGCCAGTTGTGGAAGCCACTGAAGGCCTCTTGTGCCCACTTCCACTGGTGCCAGGGTTGGGCTGCCTGCTGGTGGGTGACTGACCAGCTGAGGCCTTTGCCCGGATGTGGCACATGAGTTGGTGAGGATGAGTCTGAGCTGGTGTCCCCAGGGGCTCCCCATGTCAGCGTGGGCCCCTCAAGGTCACTCTTATCGTCCCGAGAAACCTCACCCCTTCTCTCCTGTTGCCCCTCCTTCCCCACCTCCTGCTATAGGTTTTTCATCATCAAAGAGAGCTTTCTTCTTTACTACTCTGAGAGTGAAAAAAAGAGCTTTGAAACCAACAAATACTTCAATATACATCCTAAGGTGAGGGGGCCTCTCCCCAGGGCCACAACGGGGGAGGGCCCAGTGGGGAAAACGGGGGCTGGTATCCTCTGAGGGTAGGGTACCATCTGTTGTCCTGCTCTGGTCAGGGAGTCTGGAAAACAAGTCCTTCTGGGGGCACAAGCCACCCTGGACCCCTCCTGACCTGGGTCCCCACCCTCCAGTGCCCCCTCTGGGAAAGTTCTGGTCTGGCTTCCTCTTGGGCCCTGGGCAACACCTGGCTATGGCTGAGGGCTCCCAGAGGCCTTGAGTGACCTGGGCTGGGCGGGGGTGTGGGGGTGGGCGCCTCTTCTGATTCTTTCTCAGGGTGTCATCCCTCTGGGGGGCTGCCTGGTGGAGGCTAAGGAAGAGCCCAGCATGCCCTATGCCATGAAAATCTCCCACCAGGATTTCCACGTGAGTAAGGCTCTCCCCTTGGCCTGGGCTCAGCAGGGGCAGAGCAGCTTCTCTGGGACCCCAGGCTCC
The DNA here is from genome assembly GCF_003676395.1 of Aethalodelphis obliquidens. Taxonomy (NCBI): domain Eukaryota; kingdom Metazoa; phylum Chordata; class Mammalia; order Artiodactyla; family Delphinidae; genus Aethalodelphis; species Aethalodelphis obliquidens. The sequence goes on from NW_020837954.1 coordinate 42,435,576, forward strand.
CTAAGGGCAACCCCTCCAGCGGGCTGGCCTGGGAAGAGTGTCAGTGACTTGGGGATGTCGGGTGGGAGAGCAGAACAGGGCCTGCAGAGGCCTGGCCGTGGCCTCCATGGTCCTCAAGGTGGCCTCCTCTCAGACACAACCGTGGCTCCTCTTCCCGGCAGGGGAACATCTTGCTGGCTGCCGAGTCGGAGTTTGAGCAGACCCAGTGGCTGGAGATGCTGCAGGAGTCTGGGAAGGTGTAAGTGCGCACGGGCAGGAGGGGTCAGCCTGAGGGTCCAGAAGGGGAAAGGGTGTGGGCTGTGCCGACCCTGATCTCCCTGCCTCTCTGCTGGGATCCCGGTGGGCACTGAGCATCCTAGGAGAGGGCAGGGTGGGGAGGACAGGGCTGTGGGAGCTGGTTATTGTGGGGAGAGGAGACAGACCAGATTTCGAGCATCTTTGGGGGGTCTCCTAAGTGAGCTTTGAGCAAAGTGAGTTTGCTTGTCTAGCGTCACAGGTGGCAGACGTGGGCACCGTTTGTCTCCAACTCTCAGGACCAAACCCAGCATCGCTAGGAGGATTTGGCTGCCTCCTGATACCCGTCTCATCTCCCCAGGCCCATAATTAACCCTAGCTCAGACCAGAGCTGGTGCTTTGTACATCAGAGTCCAGATCACAGAAACCTCCAGCCCAGCGCTATCCATTTGCACACAAAGCCCTGTCCCAGCCCCTGCCTATTCATGCTGGGTCGTGCTTTTAGTTCCACAAATAATGCTGAGTGCCTGCCCCGTGCCAGGCCTTGTGCCAGGTGGTGGGCATTCAATGGTGTAGAAAGCAGTCCAGGAAGCAATCTCTTCCCTGCTCCCAAAGTTCTGTTGGCCCAGCCCACGGTGGCCCACTTTGCAGCCTGGGCCCGCCTCCGGGGACTGTAACTGATCGATGCTGGTGGCGTGCCCAGAGCCGCGGGTGCCGAGGTGAATGCGAGCTGGGATTCTGGAGGAGAAAGAATGGCGGGTACACACCATGCACGTTCTCTTTCTCCTCCACCCTTCTGTTTTAACGATTTTGTGTTTCTTCCTCTTCTCTCCTGTCCCATCTGCCCTCCCTCCCCAGGACTTGGAAGAATGCCCAGCTGGGAGAAGCCATGATCAAAAGCCTAGAGGCCCAGGGGCTGCAGCTGGCCAAGGAGAAGCAGGAGTATTTAGGTTGGCTGAGGGATGGGCTGGAAACTGAGGCTCCCTGACGGTAGCATTTCAGGGCCGGGGGCTGCAGCCCAGGGCTTGATGCAGGACTGAGAGAGCGTGTCTTGGGTGGGGCTTAGCAGGCTATGAGGAGCCAGAGACTGGCTCGGAGCCTGGAGGGCTCTATGGCGTGATACATGTCCTCTAGGCCAGCGTGACAGGAGGCAGGAGGCAGGTGGTTAGGAGCCTGGCCTCTGGACCCAGCTTTGTCATTTCTCCATCAGCTGTGTGTATCTTTAGGCAGCTCAGCCTAAGTTTCAGTTTCCTCATCCTTAAAATGGAGACATTTTTGTTCCTAGCTTTTAGAGGTGGTATGAGGATCAGGTTAAATAAGAAAACGCCTGGAAGCTCTTGTGTCAGGCATGCGGTAAGGGTCCCACTAATGGAATTGACGTTATCCTGCCCAGGGCCCCAAAGGTCTGGACTTGGTCCCAGTTATGACCCCCAGCCCACTTTAAGGTTCTAGGCCCCTGTGTTCCTGACTGGCTGGTAGGCATGCTCTGTTTGAGAAAGAAGGAGGTGAGCCTGGGAGGTCGGTCCTTTGCCTGGGACCCTCTCCCCTGCTTAGACAAGTGGGGCCCCAGCACTGGTTCCCTTCTGCCTGCTCCAGACACCCTCTGCCCCCAGGACCTGCCCTGCCTCACTAGCCAGACACCAGCACAGAGGTTAACCCGGGGGTGCAGAGACCCACCTGAGCTTCCAAAGATGAGCTGTCATTGTCTTATGAATGCACGAAGCAGGGACAGTGCCGGGACGGGAGTGTGGCAGCTCAGGCCAGCATGGAGCGTCCATCCCCGGGAGCTGCCCCACCCCCTCTGGCCTGGGCACGGCAGTGCCGACCTCTTCCTCGGGAGGAGCTGGGGGTGATGGAGGTGATCGCAGGCACTGACCCCTCAGGACTGGATCTGGAGTGAGCTTTTCGTGACAGCGTGTGTCCTTGCTTTGGCAGACAAACTGATGGAAGAGACTGAAGAACTCTGCCTTCAGAGGGAGCAGAGAGAGGTAGGGGCGCATCGAGGCTGCTCCCCGCCGCCTCCCGCTCTGTGGGCCCTTTCACAGCCACAGTGTACTGACTTGTGTTCCTGGCATTAGGGAGTGGTGTAGGGGAGATGGGCACCCAGACAACTCGCTGGGAAATCAGACGGGCAGAGCAGGGAGGCCAATGAGATGACAGTGCTTGGGACTTGCTGTTGCTTCTTGGCAAGAAGTGTATTTCTCCTTGCCAGTCGCGGGGGAGGAAAATAAAAAGAGTGGGTGATCACTTTCTAGAGAAAGAGCCATTCAAAAATTTTATAAGCTGTGTCAGGAGGTAATGAGCTGCTTGTCACTGGTGATATTCACAGGAGGCTGCGGTGGCCTTTCTCATCCACAGCGGGGCTTCTGGCACCATAAAGGTGATTGGGTTGGATGATATCAGAGGTTCCTTCATCCTCTAAATGTCAACGTACAAGTTCTAAGGAGGCCAAGCATTGGCTGGGGGCAGGCTGTGGCGTGAAGGAGACCCTTGCCTCATTTGAAGACGGGGGCTGCTGAAGTCCATGCCGTTTGGGATCTCCATGCAGCACTGGGCCTTGCCTGTTCTGAGAAATCACGACCACCCCTGAAGGGCAGGGTAGGGTAGTGGTTAGCGGTGCTGACTTCAAGTCAGGCTGCCTGTGTCTGGATTGGACCTTCACTGCTTCTGGCTGTGTGACCTTGGGCAAGTTACCTAACCTCTCTGAACATTAATAGTCTCATGTGGAAAATGGGGATAATAATAGAACCCATCTTATCAGGGATGTTTTGAGGATTCAGTGAGGTGTTACATAGAAAGTGCTTAGCACATAGTACATGCTTAATGAACATCTACATTTGTGAGTGTTACGATCATTAATTAGCCCATCCTGCACTTGAACTGCCCCAGAGTGACATACCCTGAGGTGCCTACAGAGGGAGGGCCTGATTTGGTCCACTTCTCTTTGCCTGGTTCCTGTTCCTTGTCTCTCCCAGGCAAGTCCAGGGCTGGGCCCATCAGCCTGGGCTCAGTGCCTGCCTCTCTGACTTGACTCTTGCAAACTCCCCACCCTTTCCAACCACCCGTCACTGGGCTCAGAAACGGGCCCGACAGTCAAGAAGCATCATGGCCCTGTAGCACCCCAAACACTCCCGGGGCCTGGCAGAGCACCTGGCCCAGGATGGGTGCATGATAAATGTTGTGGAATGACTTGATGAATGAATATTTTTGATTCTTATAATTTTACATTACATCTTGAGGACAATCCACCCTCATTTTTCTTCTTCCAAAAATTTATCAGATATTCTTGCCCTATTTTTCTTCCAGCTGGACTTCAGTATCATTTTGTCAATTACAAAACAAACAAACGAACAAAAAACCCAAACCCAGACAAACAGAAAAGAAAATCTGTTGAGGATTTGTATTAGGACTGCACGGATCTGAGGATTGGCACCATGACGGCATTGAGCCTTCCCCCCACCCGCAGCGTGTGGGCTGCTGGGTCCGCGCTGTCATCTGGGCTCTTCCCACATTAGGAGTTTGGCATTTTCTTCATACAGTTCTGCACATTTTGAAAAGTGAGACTTCTGGTGGGTTGTCAGCAACTTAAAAGCAGGTAATTTAGGAAGCCAGGGGATGGGATGGAGTGACAGACACAGCCGCTGGCAGAGAGAGACAGACTTATCCATCAGAGAGACTAAATCTGGGACAGCAGTCAGCCCGAGGAAAATTTAGACACTCTATCTAGGTCTTTAGCCAGGAAATGAGGCCAGCAGAGACCCACTGCTCACAGACGTTGCTTAAAGCCATAGCACGCTGAAGGAAGGAGACCTGCCAGCTGTGAACGTCCTGGGTTTTGGGTACAAAATGTGAACAAGACTCACTTGGGTCCAGCTTGGGTCCACCTTGGTAAAGGCTGCTCTGGGCTGGCAGGAGGGAGAGGATGTGCTCGGGTTCTCATTCCGGTGTCAGCTGTGTGCTCTAGATTGGGAATAGAACTCACGGAGTCATTCTGTCAAGGGTTTTCCTTCCTTAACTTGTTCATCTATATTATGGACCCACCTGCCCCCTTCACCCTTCCCATCTCCACTGCAGGTCACAGAGATTGTCTGGGAGTACCTTGCTTGGGCCACTTAGAAAGGCATTTGGTACAATGGCCCAGTGAGAAGCTGAAGATTCTCTGGTCTCCAAGAGGCAGTCTGGTTTAAAAGGAGACTCAGGGTCTGGTACCAGTCTATCACTGACTGTGTGACCTTGGACAGATTTGGCTCTGTGATGCTCCAGTAAGAGTGATGGCTGTGCCTGACGAGCTCCCAGGTTGCTGAGGGGCTCAGTGAAATAGAAGCCAGGGAGTGCTTTGTGGACCGGTAAGGCCTGTGCAGATACGCGCTGTGTGATGGTGCAGCTCTGACATCCTCCACTTGGCAGAAAGGGCAGGGAACTCTTGGGGTACGAGCTGAGAGTTCAAAGGGAACCATCCTGGGCTCTTCTGCCCTGGGGTCAGAAGACAATGCCGTTCCTTGGGTGCAGGTCCCTCAGTTGTCCCTGGCTCCCTTATCATCACTCTTATCCCCTGCAGGAGGGCAGCCTGCCTACCTTCCCTTTTCTGGTTGAACTGTGAGAGCTCAGCCTTGCATGTGGGCAGGCACATGGGAAATCAGAAATGCCCAGGGCCAAGTCAGGCAGGGTTCCTGCCATGCGGGGTGCTCCCAGTCAGAACTCAGACTCTTGGAGCTGGAAAGGACGGCCCCTTTCAAGGTGAGGCTCTCTGCCGACCTCCCTGATGGTTACTGATCCTGATTCTGGCATGGGCAGCTCACTACCTCCGGAGGTATCCTTTGCATTATTGCTCCACTATTTGGAAGCTCTTCCTTCTGTGGAGCTGGAATTTGCCGTCTAGTGCCTTCTTTCCAACCTCATACTTTGGCAACTTAAGTCAGGTGCAAGAGTCAGAAGCAAAAAAAAAAAAAGAAAAAAAAAAAAAAGTCAGAAGCACAAGCATGATGTGGTGGAGAAAGCCTTCAGCTGCAGGGGGTCTTAGCTGACCCCAGTCATGGCAGCGGTGCCGCAAACACTCATGCTGCCTTGGGCCGTGTGAACAGAAAGTTCTGGCTGCTTCAGTTACAGGTTGTGTGTTCCACTCCCATCAGCATTCTTAGGCTCTACCTGGACATCAGCTTCATTTAAGAATCACCCAGATGAAATGGAAGGTGGAAAGGAAGGGAGCAACCAGGAAGGAGATTTTCTTTCTTTTTCCTCTTTAATATAGAACTTTAACCCCTAATGGTAGAAATCGTGCTCTTTGTAGAAAATTTGGAAAACATGAAGAAGAAAACATATTTTATCCTTAACCCCACAACTGATCGGTAATTACTGTCAACTTTTTTTTTTTAATTTATTTTATTTATTTAGTTTTGGCTGTGTTGGGTCTTCGTTGCTGCGCATGGGCTTTCTCTAGTTGTGTCGAGCGGGGACTGCTCTTCGTTGCGGTGCGCGGGCTTCTCACTGTGGTGGCTTCTCTTGTTGCGGAGCACGGGCTCTAGGCCCACGGGCTTCAGTAGTTGTGGCTCACGGGCTCCAGAGTGCAGGCTCAGTAGTTGTGGCTCGCAGGCTCTAGAGCGCAGGCTCAGTAGTTGTGTCTCGTGGGCTCTAGAGCGCAGGCTCAGTAGTTGTGGCGCACAGGCTTTGTTGCTCCACAGCATGTGGGATCTTCCTGGACCAGGGCTCAAACCCGTGTCCCCTGCATTGACAGGTGGATTCCTAACCACTGCACCACCAGGGAAGCCCCTACTGTCAACTTTTTGGTGTTTTTCCTTGGTTTTTTTCCCTATATAATATTCTTATATATATCTTAAACATAATAGGATCACATCGGATATTCAGTTTTATGGCCTTTTTCATGATACCTTTCATTTTACCTTCATTAACACTGTACCTTCAGCAGTCTTCCATGTCATTGAACGTTCTTTGAAAACATTAGTTTTAGTGACTCTAGGGTCACTAATCGGACTCTTCCCTTTCCTTTGGGTTTTATTCCTTCTCTGATCCTCCTCAAAGCCAAGGGCAACTTCTCCCTACAGGCAGCCCCACCCCCTGGTGGGGTTTCCATTCCTTGAGAACAAAGCCCCTGGGTGAAGAATGAGGGCGTAATTTGGAGCTAGAAGATGAGAGAGAAAGTGGATCTAGAAATAATATCCTCCCACAGCGTAAAATGTGGAAGAACAAAACAGTTGTCACAAAATGCTTCTAACCACCCTTGGCTTGAAGTGCACCCCTCAATACCACCTGCCACTGAACCCCAGGAAAACAGAACCCCTGGGGGGCACCTGCTTGCTGGGAAAACACTTGAGCTCGCCGGCAATCCTGAAGGGACTGGTCTGGTTCCCCGGGCCAGCTTGTCCTGGGCTTTCTGGCTATACTGTTCCCTTGCGGGTGAGTCCAGGGGAGGCTGCAGCCACCTGTGCTCATTGTTTCCCAGATGCCTTGAGGAAAAGGGCTTTACTCTCTGACTTTGGGATTGGGAATAGCTTTCCTTTGCGGCTTCTAACAGGTGCCACGCCAGGGATCTTTAATGGAAATCTACACACACACACACACACACACACACACACACACACACACACACGTTTCCCTCCAGGGCTTGGGGGCCAGCCAACACGCCTTAGGGTGCGAGTGACTGGAGTTGCCCAGTGGAGCAGACATCTAGAATTATCATCACATCCTGTCGCAGGAGATAATGTTGGGATCCTTTCTAAACCCTAGCTCAGCATGCTAAGTGTGTTCTTGTTTTGTTTCATTTTTTATTTATTTTTGAAATTTTTATTGTAGTATGGTTGATTTACAATGTTGTGTTAGTTTCAGGTGTACAGCAAAGTGATTCATTTCTATACACACACACACACACACACACACGTATGCATATATATTCTAAGTGTGTTTTAAGTGAGCCCAGTTCATCACAGATCTCGGTGTCATTGAGACTGTGTGTCACTGAATGGGACCAGGGCTCCTCAGGGCTTAATTCCAGGTCTGGTGCAGACTGTGCTGAACCGCAGAGGGTCCCCTGGGTTAGAGCGGGGCTTCCTGGCCTCAGGAGCCCTTTGCTGCCTGTGACGCTTTTCTTCCTCTCTGATTCTCTTCAGGAGCTTGAGCGCCTGAACCAGGTGCTGGAGGCCGAGAAGCAGCAGTTTGAGGAGGTGGTACAGGAGCTGAAGATGGAACAGGAGCAGATCAAGAGGTGGTGGTGGGGCTTCCCTGGTGGCGCAGTGGTTGAGAGTCCGCCTGCTGATGCAGGGGACGCGGGTTCGTGCCCCGGTCCGGGAAGATCCCACATGCCGCGGAGCGGCTGGGCCCGTGAGCCATGGCCGCTGAGCCTGCGTGTCTGGAGCCTGTGCTCCGCAACGGGAGAGGCCACAGCAGTGAGAGGCCCGCGTACCGCAAAAAAAAATAATAATAAAAAAAATAAGAGGTGGTGGTGGTGCCTGGGGGAATGGGGCGGGGGCAAGGTGCACCCAGGCTAGGACATGTAGGACCCATGTTTCCCGTTAGGCTGGAGAGGCCTCCCCCCAGGAGATCCTTACTGCTTGATGACTGGGTTTAGATCTGTCCTCCCAATGCTCCGGGCCTTGGAGTGTGCCCAGAAAAAGCTGCAGACCCCACACCGATGAGCCACTTCTGCACCCTGGAGCATGACGCATGGGCAGGTGCAATCAGAAATCCCCATGAGCAATGACCCCCTCCTGCCTCGGGCAAACCTCCCTTACCCGGGGCAGACAGGTCAGGCTGGTCTGGAGGTGCCCTTGGCCAAAATCCTCAACATTCCCTGTCTTTCCTGCACAGTCTCTTCACATTCTGGCTAATGATGTCTGTCCCTTGGGATCTTTAGTCTGTGTATGGTTTGCAAACCCAGTTGCATATTATAATCATCTAAGAGGATTAGAATCTGCTGAAGTTAGGACCCAGACATCTGTACAGTAAGTCCCCTACACATGAACGAGTTCCGTTCCAAGAGCTTGTTCCTAAGTCCAATTTGTAAGTCCAACAGATTTAGCCTAGGTACCCAACTGACCCAATCGGCTGTATAGTACTGTACTGTAATAGGTTTATAATACTTTTCACACAAATAATACATAAAAAACAAACACAGAAAATAAAGAAAACTTTTTCGATCTTACAGCATAGTACCTTGAAAAGTACAGTACAACTGGCATACAGGGGCTGGCATTGAGTGAACAGGCAAGAAGAATTACTGACTGGAGGAGGGAGGGGAGGTGGGAGATGGTAGAGCTGAAGGACTGTCAGCAACAGGAGGTGGAGGGCGAGCTGCCATTTCACTCACGCCTGACGCTGATGGCACAAGTTCTGGTTCCTTGCTGGATTCAATTCTATCCACCCTCTTGAAAAAACGATCCAGTGACGTGTGGGTAGTAGCTCTTTCCTGGGCTTGAGATAAAGATACTGTACTGTGTACTCTGTACAGTACTGTACAGTAAAGCACACAAAAGCACAACCATTTATAGAGGATGCACGCACGTGACAACGTACGCCAGACACGTAAACTAACTTACGTGATTGGACATGCGAATGCATGTTCACATCTTTGAAAGTTTGCAACTTGAAGGTTCGTATGTAGGGGACTTACTGTACTTTAAAAAGTTCTCCAGGTCGTTACTTTTTCTTTTCCTTTTTTTTTTTTTTTTTTCTGCGTTGGTTATTCATTGCTGCTCGCGGGCTTTCTCTAGTTGTGGCGAGCGGAGGCAACTCTCCATTGCGGTGCACGGGCTTCTCATTGCGGTGGCTTCTCTTGTTGAGGAGCACGGGCTTAGGTGCTCCACGGCATGTGGGGTCTTCCCGGACCGGGGATCAAACCCGTGTCCCCTGCATTGACGGGCACATTCCTAACCACTGCACCACGAGGGAAGTCCCTCCAGGTCATTCTATGTCGCCTATCCATGAATTTGGAGACAACGGCTCTGGTTACTGTTCATGGTGCTGGTTGTTGTCACCATCACCATCATTATCATCCCCAGCACCATCGTCACTACTGATTATCAGTGATAGCCCAGAAAGAGTGTTCTTGAAACAGCGTTATAAAAGAAAGTCATTAGACATGTGTTTCGGGGAGGGAGAAGCTCAGAGACTCTCATCAGCTAATGGCCAAGCACCTGCTCACTTCCAGAATCGTGCCAGACCCTGGAATGGAAGATAAGCCCTCTCTCCCTTGAGGATCTGGTTGGGAAAACCAGACTCACACCCAGGAAACATCAACAATGTTTACAATGATGTACAAACAGGTGCTCAAGGGCACAGCACATTCGTTTTATACGAATTAAGATATATGTGGGTTTCAACAGAGGTTAGATTGTGCTGGGCCTTGAAGGGTGGTAGGAGTTGGAAAATGGGTGGGAGAAGGAAAAGGCATCTCAAGCAGGAGGAAGGGAAACCGGGTGTAAAGGCCCAAGGGGACCCAGGCTTGTTAAGACAGCAGCAAGGAGTTTGTCACCCCAGAGAAGGGCCTCAGCCATGTCCCATGTCAGAGTGAGCAGATTGTAGCAAGGGCTGTCCAGGGAAGACAGGGTGAGGCCATTGTTTCTCCAGTACTCCTCTCTGCCCTTGGGGTGGCCCTGGATTTATTCTGACAGATTCATGTACACCTGGAGCAAGTGACTTCAGCCCCACTTGGCCGGGATCTCCTCCGTTCAGCCCTGGGCTCCTACAGCTGCTGGCAGCACCCAGCCACGTGAGGGGCTGGCCTTCCAAAGAGCCCTCTGAGCTGTATAGGGAAGCCGCATAGACTTCTGTGAAGCAGAAGCCACGAAGGGGCCTGGGAGGGGTGGGCACTGCCATACCCAGCCCTCTGTCCCTGCAGGGAGCTAGAACTGACTGCAAGATGCCTCAAGGGTGTGGAACAAGAGAAAAAGGAGCTGAGGCGCCTCACAGAGTCCTTACAGCAGATGCTGGAGGTGAGGGGCCACTGGCGGGCTGGCTGCCTGGAGGGAGCCATGGTCGGTTGGGCCACGTGATACAGTTTTTTCCAGCAGTGTTGCCCCAGAGAGTTATCTGCAAGGGAAACGGGGCACGAAGGGGAGCTGATCTAAAGGGTTTCTTCTCTGTGGACCATTGGGAACTCCAGCTGACACTTGAGGGCAAATTCAAGTTTGCCCTGGCCATGACTCTGGCCTTAGGAAATCCACCTTCTTTAGTGCTTATATATATTTTATTTATTTATTTTGTGTGGTACGCGGGCCTCTCACTGTTGTGGCCTCTCCCGTTGCGGAGCACAGGCTCCGGACGCGCAGGCTCAGCGGCTATGGCTCACGGGCCCAGCCGCTCCATGGCATGTGGGATCTTCCCGGACCGGGGCACGAACCCGTGTCCCCTGCATCGGCAGGCGGACTCTCAACCACTGCGCCACCAGGGAAGCCCCAGTGCTTATATTTTTATACTCGATGGAGGATCGATTAGGGTGGGCTGCACGGCCACCCACCACTTCCTTCTTGCGGCTCATTCACTGAGCTGTTCCCCGGTGAAATTGAGCGTGAGGGAAAATCCACTGCCAGATCACCTCCACTTGATACGGAAACAGCGAGGGAGGAGGAGGAGGGGGCATGTGTCAAGGACAAGGTGCCAACTCTTTAGCAGGGCGTCCAGGTGCACACTCTGGCCCCAGCCTCTGCTACCCTCCTGTCCCCTCTCCCTCTGCTGCCCCTCCACACGCAGCACAATGACATCCCCACATCTGGTTTAAACCACTGAACACAAGTGCCCCGAGGAAGCCGTGACCTCCACCCTCCACACCTTTGCCCACACTGCTCCTTCTCCAGAACGTGCTCTCACCTCTTCTCTGCCTAGAGAACACTTTCATCCTAAAGCTCAGCTCAAATATCACTGTAGTCAAGGTTCCCCGACTCTTCGAAGGAGGGATTTGCTCTGAGCTCTGGGTCCCCCCAGCACTTTGTACATCTGTTAATGCACTTGACACATGAGGTTGTGTTTTCCCAACAGTGAGCTTCACTAGGTTGCATCTTAAGTTCTCTCCAAGCCCAGCACCTCGAGTGAGCCTGGCATGTCGTGGGAGATCCGTGATGGTTACCAGATTCATGAACTGCCTTGCGGATCGCAAGGTTTCTATTCCCCCTTGACTGACTGCGGCTTTGTGGTGCCTTTATTTGTTTATCTTTCCCTGTCTTACCACAGGAAGTCGTTCTCATGGGTAGTTTCAACTCCAGAATCTCTTAGTAGTGCAAGATCCCAGTCTGATAAGTGGGGAGAATGTCTAAGTCTGCTCGTGGACTGGTTCCTGTTGGGTGTTCTTCACACAAGCCCAGCACACTCCCTCACTTGTTCCTGGAGGAACAAGGACCCCAGAAGCTCACGATGCCCTTGAGCCTTTGGTCCCCGTTGTAGTAGGTGCCCCGTCCACGTCCACTGCCACGAGCTGGGCTCCTCCCTGACTTCCTCGGTGGAGGAGTAGCCTTGCCTCAGTGGGAGGAAGGAGATCCTCGCTGGCCTTTTACCTCAGGGAAGAATGAAGACATTTCAGGTGTTCCTCAGAGGACTGAGCGAGGAGAGCCTCACTTCCCGGAATTGAAATCGAGGTGAGGGCAGCCATGGCGGAGAACCTGACTTAGGCTCTTTCTCTTCGCCTCCCTCCATGCCAGGAACTCTCCATAGAGAAGAAGAAAACCCTGGAAATGCTGGAGGAGAATGAGAACCAGCTGCAGACACTGGCCAATCAGAGCGAGGAGCCCCCTCCCAGTGGGGGTCTCCATAGCAACCTGAGGCAGATAGAGGAGAAGATGCAGCAGCTCTTGGAGGAGAAGCTTCTGGCGGAGAAGCGGTGAGGGAGCCCTAACCCCCTGAGTCCACAGAGGAGACTCTCCATGAACTGGACACCTGGGCTCTTGGGTTCTAGTTGTCCTCGATCAAATGGGTCACTCACTTCCTTTTGGCTAGGACTCAGTTTCCCCACCAGACAAATGGGAAGCAATCCTTCACTATCCTAAACAGACTTGATAATTGTCTCTTGCAATGGTGTGACCCATATAGACAGTCATTAGGCCTGTCTAACAGAGCTTTGTGACAGGCTGGGCAGGTCCTCTCAGCCCCATTTTACAGATGAGGAAACTGAGCCTTGGAGGGGTTGGAGGACCTCCCCGAGCTCACAGAACTAGCAAGACGTGGACCCAGGACTCCCCTCACTGACCACATTACCCCCATCACCACCTGGGAGACAGGACCCAGCCAGTTCTGGGGCTCACGAAGCAGGGTCTCAGGTTTCTCCAGCCAGGTCCCTACTGGAAGGGAAGCCCCGTTGGTGAGTGGGCCCTGAGTGAACACCTCTCCCGGGGCAGGATGAAGGAGAACGAGGAACGCTCGCGGGCCCTGGAGGAGGAGCGGGAGTTCTATTCCAGCCAATCCCAGGCGCTGCAGAACTCGCTGCAGGAGCTGACAGCGGAGAAGCAGCAGGCCGAGCGGGAGCTCAAGGTGCTGGGCCACTGGGAGCACGTGGTGCTCGGGGCCCTCCCCTCACATGGAGGCTTACTTCCCTCACCTGGAGACACTTCCCTCACATCCCTCCCCTCACCGGGCAACTTCCTGAATGAGCCCTGCTAATCTGACCAGCCAGGTGCAGGCAGTGCAGCCACCACGAGGGGAAGCCCTGAGCCTGACCTGCGGCGGGGCATCATTGGAGACACCTGTCCCGTGCAGGGGCTGAGTCCCGGCCATCGGGTGGAGGGCGTAAGACAAGAAGCAGGATGTGGTAACTTGCATCCCAGTCCGGAGGCGAGAAAGCCCGCTGAGCCACCGGTGATCAGGGAAGGCCTCCAAGGGATGGTAGCTGCCCCGCCAGGACCCATTTCCCTCTCCTCGCCTCTCCCCTCAGGCTGAGGTGAAGGTCCGCGTGGAACTGGAGAGGCGTCTGCGGGAGGCAGAGGGGGCCTTGCGGAGCCTGGAACAAGGGCTCAACTCCAAGGTGCGGAACAAGCAGAAGGAGGAGAGGATGCGGGCTGACGTGAGCCACCTGAAGAGTAAGCCCTGCCCCCGCCGCCGGCCCAGCCCTCGAGCTCTGCCCAGCCGTCCAGGCCCTGCGGAGCCCGGCCTGGGGCCGGAGCGCCACTCGGGGGCCTGGTGTGCACTAGGTGACCCATAGGTGTTGATGGGCATCTCCTGGGCGTGGCTGCCTTTGGCTCTTGGATCCGGGGTGGGGGGAAAGCCTGAAGTTCTGCCCCCTTTGGCAGGTGACTTAGGTCTTCAAAGGGATGGGGGTCAGCGTATTTCCCTCTCCACCCCACCAGGATCCTGGGGAGGGGAGGGGCGGGCAGGAGGGGAGGGTGCAGTGGAACTGCGGCCGCAGGGTTCTTTGAAGAGTGCATCCGGAATGCGGAGCTGGAGGCCAAGATGCCGGTCATCATGAAGAACTCCGTGTACATCCACAAGGCGGCCACTCGCCGCATCAAGAGCTGCCGCTTCCACCGGCGCCGGTCCAGCACCTCCTGGAATGACGGTGGGTGTGGCTGCCCCCCCCCCCACCAGGGCCCTGGCGGGTGGGACGGTCGGGGCTGTCGGTGACTAGGCAGGAAGAGGGCAGGGCGGGGAGGGAGAGGGGCTGGCCCAGCCCCGAGTGTGGCCCGAGCCCGGCTCCCCCAACCTTGGGCTTCTCCCGGGGTCATGGGAGCCCATGGGCCGGGAGGGGCTGGAGGATGGGGTGCGAGGGAGGGGGGCTGGGGTTGGGGACAGGGCTGTGCCCCAGTGGAGGGAGGGCTGTTCACGGCCGGCCCGTGGGGCCACCGTATCCCCAGTGAAGCCGTCCCAGTCCTTCATGACCTCCCAGCTGGAAGCCAACAACATGCAGGAGCTGAAGGAGGTGGCCAAGCGGCTCAGCCGGGACCAGCGCTTCCGCGAGTCCATCTACCACATCATGGCGACCCAGCCTGGAGCCCCCTCTGCGCTTCCCCCGGTGGGAAAGTGATGGGCGCCCCTCCCCGCCGCCCAGGTCCTTCCTCACTGGGGGCAGGAGGGAGGGGGAGGGGGAGGCCTGACTCTCCGCGGCTCCTCTCTGCCAGCGCTCCACGTGGGGGCCGGCCTCACCCGCAAAGGACAGGGACGCCACCTCCCTTACCCTCACCCCAGACCCTACCCTTGGGTCAGCTCAGGCCAAGCTGGGTGCCGCCTGGTTGTCATGGTGAAGCAAGGATGCGGCCTGGCGGCACGGAGAGACTTTTCTGGCCGGGGAGCGGGATGGGCAGGGCAGGGCCCACCACCTTCTGCCGTGCCCGCTGTACTTCTCTGTGACTCTGCCGCCCTGCCCACCTTGACCCTTGCTTCCCAGGGCTTCCCAACCCTCTTTGCTTCTGAGAGCCACAGGCGTCCCTCGGTCAAGGCCCCTCTTTGACCACACCGCGGGGCAGGGAAGAAAGGGAGCTGGCACAGCCGCTTCTGGGCCGGTGGCCTGCCACCCTCGCCAGACACACCGTTCCCGGGGCCGGGCCCTGGCTGTGGGGCCACCCACTCCCTGCCCTACTCAGGGTGACTCGCCCACCTGCAGCCTCCGCGCCCTCCGGGGAAGATGTGGCCCCGACATTCCTCCTGTGCATGTACCGAGGGCCCTGGGCGGGAGGGAGCTGTGGCCAGCAGCGAAACTGAGGTCTCTCCCAGAGGACAGGCAGCAAGTCAGCGAGTGGAAGAAGGCGGCGGGCTCCTGCATTATCCACTCCTGGCCCAGCAGGGAGGCTGCTCCCTCTGGCTGCCATGGCCCTGCTGGGCTGCGGGACCCCAGAGGTCTCCCTCCCAGCTGCCCTTCCTTCGGTCACCTTGCTGCCTCCTCTCCCGTAGAGGCTTTACCCAGTGAAACAATGTGACCACGAGCCCTGGAAGATGGGGGGCCATTGGTTGGCGCAGGGTCATCAGAGGCGAAGCTGAAACATCTGTTCGCAGCTTTTCTGGGAGACACTGCCCTCCAGGGTGCTAAGGACTGTGTGTCCCTCTCCCATGGACAGACTGTCTGGCTCCTCTCCCTCCAGGCCTTCCCTCCGAAACTGCCTGAGTCTGTTGGTCTCTCCAGAAAAGGGGTCTCCCTGGGGTCAGGGTGCTCAGGGGCACGGGTAGTATTAAAGGTGCTGATGGTCTGCTGCTTGGACAATGGAGCCCAGTCTGAGAGGTGGACAGATGGCTGCAGGGCAGGGGCCTGCAGCCTGTTCTGTGGGAAAAGGAATGTTACTGACTCGAAACATGGGCGTGTCTGCGGCTGGGCCAGCCAAGGCCAGGCAGGCTGCCCTGCTCTGCGGGCAGGACTGCCTGGTGAAATGAACCTCATCAGTCCCTTCTCAGCGGTGGGTGGACTTGGATGGCCTCAGCCAGTCTCTTACGAGCCTAGGTGGGAATAGGGGTGGAGGTGCTTCAGAATCAATGCATCTGAAAGGCATGAGTCTCAATGTCAAAGCTTTAAACGTGTAGAAACCTGCATAAACCTGAACTCATTGACCTAACGTGTCTGTAGGATGGACTTTAAAATAAGGAAGCTTTAGAAACCAAGATTACTATTTTATTTTCTGTTTTTAAAGAATTAAATTAATAATGGTTTGTTCTTGGAGAGATATCTTTCCGAAATTTTCAAACGCACTTCCCGGCCTGGGCAAGCTATTAACCAGAGAGGAAAGTGCTTTCTAACGCACATTCACCAATCTCTAATTTCTTCCCTCCTATCTCACCCTGTACTTTCCACGCCTCAGGCAAGTCTGTGTTATCGTCAACCAACTGATCAATCCATAAGTATTTATTTGTTAAAAACTTACTCTGTACCTAGACACTGTAAATAGAAAAAGAGTAACATCCCTATGTGAAAATATGTAGGGGTGAAAATTACTTACTGGAAATATATGGACCTGATTTTTTACAGAAACAAAACCCTATTCCTCGGCCGATTAAAAGGGTTGCCTGCCGCGTCGCTTGCACTGTGGTCATTGCTAGAGAGATGTTGCCCCCTGCAGGCTGAATGTGGAATTATGGAATTGGCTGCTTGTGCTCATTAGCGCACACGTTTCCCTCCCTATGAGGAAGTACTCCCCATTGCTGCACCTCCAGGGAGTGGCTTCTTAATATCTGAAAAAGCTGTGTTCCCGCCCTGAGGTCCTGGCTGTCCCCTTGTAACAAGGACTACCAGCCAGATTTTCTTCTGATTTGAGCACAGACCAAAAGGGACAGAGCTGACTGCGCCCATGGGAATGGCCTTAGGCAGGCAAAGGGTGCCTAGTTTGATGGCTTGCTAGTTTTGGTGTCCCTATTGGAAACTGACAGTTCTACCTGCTCTGATGAGGAGAGGCTTATGCTTTTGTTTTGTAATCATGTAAGGGAGGGAGAGAAATGGTGATGACTGGGTTCTCCTCCTGTTTGATCCGTTCCTTCACTGGGGAATGGATGATCTATATTGTAGCCCTTTATATGTTGTTTCCCAGCATAATTATTAATGACTCCCCCTTTTGCTATCACAAGGGTCCCACTTTGGATGGTATTTCCATGGTCATCTTAGCTTTAGTGCTTTTCTCCAGTGAAATGTTAATGGGTGAGGCAAGAGATCTGTAAAGTGTAAAACACTTGTGTTCTGATCTGCTCTCCAGCTCCCAGTTCCTGGGAAGGATCCACTGCCTGTATTTGTCTCTGGAGGAATGTGATTCTTGCCCCCATCCACCCTATGTCACCCAGCCCAGCATGACCTGGGCAGCCCGTGGGTGCTTGGGTACCATCCACATGAGATTTGGAGCCTACAATGAATGATGAAGGTGAAACTGAAACTTGCTCGAGCCCAGGGTGGGTCAGATTTGGTCTAATTGGAAGGTAGTTATTAAACCCATCAAACAAAGGAGCCCTCGGATAAAGGCCAGCAGTCCCTGGGGACCCTCGTGCTTCTGCATTAAGCCAGGATGAAGCCACTCAGACCCTCAGGATGCAGCAAGGGCTCTCCAAGATCAGAAACCCTATGGCTTTGACTCTTGGTGGGGGGGAAGATGCTGACTTCTCTTATCTCATCCCACACCTGGGAGCAGAGGTGAAGGGGTGTCCTTTGCAAGGCTTTGGGAGAGGGTACAGTGGTATCCTCTTGTTCTTGCCACTTAGAAATAGAGGTCTGGAGTGGTCCCAGACATCCAAAGCAACTGGGAGAAACTGGTTGTTCAAACATCCACGTGGCTGTGGACGGGTGCGGTGTAGCGCCCCAGGTTTGGTCCTCCTGGCTCTTTGCACATCCCATCTCCCCTTCTTTTCCCTAGACTTGGGCTTCCACTCATTGCTACCAACTCCTCTGGCCCCAAAATGAGCTTCCCTCTCCATCCCGCTGGGTTAAAGTTGTTCAGGGGAAGTTCAGGAAGCACTCCAAGCCCAGAAATCCTGGGGGCGGGAGGGTCTTAATAAACTCCATCCCCTTGTGATGAATTCTACCTGCAACGGCCACCAATGTTTCAATGCAGTCCGGCATTCCGTGTGTCCTTTGGCTTTCCCTCTGTGCGACCCTTGACAATCAGGCAGCGAAGCTGTTGTGAGTCAGGGCTGCTCAAAGGCCAGTGCTCGGCCACAGGGGCTCCAGGAGCTGTCCGGGCAGTTGCAGAGCCAGCCAGCGAGTTTGGGGCTCAGGTTCTCTGCCTTGCTTGCCTTGGAGGATCTGACATCTACCTCTGGGCCGAGAGTCCTGCTATGAACAGACTCAACCTGCCCTGTTATCCTGGCAAAAACTAGGACCGATGGGCCTTGGAGTGACACTGACCACAGGAGAGCCTTTCCTCTTGCAGGGCAGTGACCCCATCACAAGGCGCTGAGGGGAGGAACTTGTCCCACACGCTGCCTGCTGCTCCCCAGGGGGTGGGGCTGGTTAGCGTTGTCTCACTGCTTCCTGTTCTGGAGCTTTTGATAAGCCACTGTTTTAAATGTTTTTTGTACTTATATATTTTTATTAGATAGGACATAAATCTCTTAAATCTCACGAGGCTGCTCAAAGCCCTTGCAGTTTTGAAGTTCTATGATCTGAGAACTTGCAGTCATGGAATCAGCAAAGACATGGCCGCCACCGACAGCACTGCCCAGGAAGATACAGTTCTCAGGGATGACGTTCCAGCTTAGGCTGAACTTGGAGCCATGCTGTTGTCAGAAGGGATGAGAGGAGGAAAGTTTAGGGTTGAGATGAGAACAGGAAGGATAACTGATTTATCACCCCAAGGAGAAGGTCAGTTGGAAGGCTGTCCTGGGAAAGGGAAGATGTCCGTTCTCATGTTCACCCTGGCGTCTGAGATCACCTGTCAGCATCACTTCTTCTACTATGTGCTTATTATCCCTATCACTTACTGTTTTTTTTTTTTTATTGTGATAAAATATACATAACATAAAAGTTTCCATTTGGGGACTTCCTTAGTGGCGCAGTGGTTAAGAATCCACCTCCCAGTGCAGGGAACATGGGTTCGATCCCTGGTCTGGGAAGATCCCGCACGCCGTGGAGCAGCTAAGCCCGTGCGCCACAACTCCTGAGCCTGCGCTCTAGAGCCCGCGAGCCACAACTACTGAAGCCTGCGCACCTACCGCCCGTGCTCCACAACAAGAGAAGCCACTGCGATGAGAAGCTCGCACGCAGCAACGAAGACACATGCAGCCAAAAACAAATTAATTTAAAAACATGTATATATATAAAAGTTACCATTTTAAGTGTATAGTTCAATGGTGTTAAGTATAGTCACATTGTTGTACAACGAATCTCCAGAACTCTTCATCTTGCAAAACTGAAACTCTACACCCCTTTTTTTTTGGCTGTGCCATGGAGTATGTGGGATCTTAGTTCCCTGACCAGCGATTGAACCTGTGCCCCCCCACGGTGGAAGCCTGGAGTCTTAATCACTGGGCCGCCAGGGAAGTCCTCTACACCCATTAAACAACTCTCCATTTCCCCTCCCCCGCAGCCTCTGGCAACCACCATTCCACTTCCTGTTTCTATGAATGTGATGACTTTAGTTACCTCGTGTAAGTTGAATCGTACAATCTTTGTCTTTTTTGTGATGGCTTATTTCACTTAGCATAATGTCCTCAAGATTCATCCATGTTGTAGCATGTGTAGGAATTTTCTTCCCTTTTAAGCCTGAATAATATCCTATCACTTACTTTTAAAAAGAAAAAGGGGTAGACATCTTATTTTTCTCATAAATTGCTGTCCCGGGGTGAGGGCCCTGCCCTTCTTAAAGGGTAAGAGAGTCACAGCTGAGCGGAAGCTGGGTCCCTATGCTTCCCTTTTTCCAGGCTGCTCCTTGTGATGGCTTCACGTCAAGGGAGGCTTTGGTGTTCACCTCCTCCTTGTCCCCAGCAGATGGCAGCATGCTCTGAGCTGGGCCAGCAAATTCCAGTGGGAAAGTGAACTGAGGCTCTCAAAGAAAAGGGAGGGCTTTGTGACAAGGCCGAGGTTCCGCATTATCGGTGTGAGTCTCCCAGCTGTTCTCCCCTTTAAGACATGAAACAAAAGTCTCTGCCACAGCCAGCATGTGTTCAGTCTATCGTGAGCCATGCACTTTCACACTGAGTTCTCTCTTTTGTCCTTACAACATCCCTCTCCTTGATTTACAGAAAAATGAACCCCAACGTCACACAGCTTCTAAATGGAGTTTCAGGTATTTGAGTTCACGGCCAGTGTTCTTTCTAGCATATGTAATATTAATGTGGAATATTAGTATGTAAAATATTATGTGTAAAGATGTAAATTGTTACATGTAAATTATTTTCAGTGAGCTTCCTCCTTCCCTTCCTTCCTTCAACAAATATACTGAGCTCCTCTGTGTTCTAGGCCCAGAGTCTCCACACAGATATTTTCTGTCAAGGGTTCTTAAGGGATTGATTCAGGGGCTTGGTAACTGACAGTCTCCCTAGAACTCTTCCTTTCTGAAAGTGTGGCTAGTCCAGTATAGGAGGTCCTGAGGGTCAGAGCTTCTCATCCTAAGGGCTTTGCAAAGCAGCGAGGCCTTTTCTCGCTGTCTCCAACCACTTCCAGACTGGCAGTGTCCTGACGTTCACCTTCCTTTGCCCTTCCCCCTCCCCCGCCCAGTGTCCTCCGGAACATAAGAGTCCTCTCAGGGTGGAAGTAAGCAGCCCATGGGAAGGCCCTGGGCTGGGAATCTAGAGGCCCGTGTGTTCCTGTAAAGCCAGTGATTAATCCTGAGAGAGGGGCAAGCCATCTGACCTCCCCTTGATTAAATGAGGATGTGAAATTAGACGTTCTCAAAATCCTCCTTGTGGGAGAGGGATAGATTTAGAGTTTGGGATTGACAGGTACACATTGCTATATTCAAAATAGATATCCGAGACTTCCCTGGTGGTGCAGTGGTTAAGAATCCGCCTGCCAATGCAGGGGACACGCGTTCAAGCACTGGTCCGGGAAGATCCCATATGCCGTGGAGCAGCTAAGCCTGCGAGCTACAGCTACTGAAGCCCACGTGCCTAAAGCCCGTGCTCCACAACAAGAGAAGCCACTGCAATGAGAAGCCCGCGCACCGCAACGAAGAGTAGCCCCCACTCACCGCAGCTAGAGAAAGCAGGCACACAGCAATGAAGACCCAACGCAGCCAAAAATAAATAAATAAATTTATTAAAAAAAAAAAAGATAGCCAACAAGGACCTACTGCATAGCACAGGGAACTCTGCTCAATATTCTGTAATAACCTAAATGGGAAAAGAATTGGAAACAGGAATAGATACTTGTATATGTATAACTGAATCACTTTGCTGTTCACCTGAAACTAACATGACATTGTTAATCAACGATACTCCTTCATAAAATAAAAAAAATTTTAAAACGCCCTTCTTGAATTCTGGTGACCCCACTTCTCTGCTGGAGACTGCTTTAGGTGTGGGCCAGGCTGGCCAATGAGATGAGAAGTCTGCTGGGGGACAGGTTTTCTCACTTTCAAAGAGAGTCATGGTGAAGATACAGTCCCTTTTCCTCCATTGGACATTTTCATGTCTGGCTATGACACCTAGAACTAAGGCAGCCTACTTGTGACCATGGGGGTAGCTGACCTGAGGCCCAAGGCAGCGTGCCTAGGGTAACTGAGCAGAAAGATGGCAAGGAGCCTTGGTCCCTGCTGAGCTGTCACTGAGTTAACTGACACTAGATCTGCCTATTCAGGACTCCTTGTTATGTGAGCTGATGTATCTTTCCTTATAGTTTAGGTCATTTTGCTTGGGTTTTCTGTTATTTGCGAAAAAGGAGCGTAATCACCTTAGCGTTATCAGACTTGTTGTGTGATCCCAAAGTCTGAAGACCTTTTTTTTTTTTTTTTGCGGTACGCGGGCCTCTCACTGTCGTGGCCTCTCCCGCCGCGGAGCACAGGCTCCGGACGCGCAGGCTCAGCGGCCATGGCTCACGGGCCCAGCCGCTCCGCGGCATGTGGGATCTTCCGGACCGGGACACAAACCCGCGTCCCCTGCATCGGCAGGCGGACTCTCAACCACTGCGCCACCAGGGAAGCCCCTGAAGACCTTTTCCTAAGAAAGTCAAGGCGTTTTTTCAGGCAGACTGGGAACTAGAATTCATCTACTCATTCATTCAACGAATATTTATTGACAGTCTACAATCATATTCTTTAAAATTCTATGACACTCGCACCCCAACTCAAAATCTCTGAAACTGGGATGTATCTTAAATCGATGGCAGCTGCTGGCCGTACAGCAGTTTGATCAGGTTGTCCTTGCCTTTGCGGGCATCAGAAGTCCCAGCGTCAAAATGTGCTGAATGCGCATCAACAGTTTGGTGAAAAAAAAAAATCCCGAAATACTCACGGAGGTGCACTTAACAGATAAGAACCAGATGGTTGCCGGGGAGCTGGTGAATCAGACTCGTTTGGCAGTGCTTGAGACAGAGCTGATCCACACAACTGTAAAACTGGCTTAAGAGCCCAGCACCTATGACACTTAGTTCTTTTACGGATTCTTTTGAGAAATGCTGCATCATTGACACTCTCGATGCTTCAGAAGATGGCATTGTGTGGAAAAAATGTGGTCACCGTCACTCTTAGTCAAAGAGAGAGGAGTCAGATTTGGGATGAGAAGTTCTAGAAATGCCTTAGCTCACTTATTTCACTTCTATTTCCCATTTTATTATGCACAAGAGTGATATCTGATGAAAACCTATGACTAACCACATCTAAAAAAGCTCTTTCAATAAGTGTAAAATAAAAATTCTGGGGGGACTTCCCTGGTGGCGCAGTGTTTAAGACTCCACGCTCCTCACGCAGGGGGCCCGGGTTCGATCCCTGGTCAGGGAACTAGATCCCACATGCGTGCCGCAACTAAGAGACTGCATGTCACAACTAAGACCCAAATAAATAAATTTAGTTTATTTATTTATAAATAAATAAATAAATTTAGTTTATTTAACTAAATAAATTTTAGTTTATTTGCAACCAAATAAATAAATTTAGTTTAAAAAATTCCGAGTGCAAGTATAGTGTCATAGTTTGACGACACCCTTTCTTTCTTTTATTTCTTTATTTATTTTTGGCTGCGTTGGGTCTTCGTTGCTGCGTGCGGGCGCTCTC
Organism: Aethalodelphis obliquidens; assembly: GCF_003676395.1. Lineage (NCBI taxonomy): Eukaryota > Metazoa > Chordata > Mammalia > Artiodactyla > Delphinidae > Aethalodelphis > Aethalodelphis obliquidens. Next base: position 42,458,345 of record NW_020837954.1, read on the forward strand.
TAGTTGCAGCAGTGAGCAGGGGCTACTCTGTTGCGGTGTGCGGGCTTCTCATTGTGGTGGCTTCTCTCGTTGTGGAGCACGGGCTCTAGGCACGCGGGCGCGGACTCAGTAGTTGTGGTGCGCGGGCTTAGCTGCTCGGCAGCACGTGGGATCTTCCCGGACCAGGGATCAAATTCGTGTTCCCTGCATTAGCAGGTGGATTCTTACCCACTGCAACACCAGGGAAGTCCCCACCCTTTATTTCTTAGTGGTACATAGAATAGTGGTGTGCCCTATATCTAATGATGTCTTATGTTGGATGATATGTACTATGTGCCGAACCCTGCTCTGGTGCTGGGGAGATGACAGGAGACAAGAGACAAAGCCTGGTTGTTTGTGCAGGTTGACTGTGGAGAGTCCTATATATGTCATTCAGGAAACTGCATAGCGGCCAATTTTTCACTATCAACCCAAGGCTTCCAAAGTTGCCCTGGTGTCATAGTCTCCAGCCATCCCTAACGCCTTTCCATTGGGCCTGGAAATGGCTCAGAGCACCTCTGTCCTCATTTAATTGGCTGAAACTATCACATGGCGACATTCCCCTGCAGGGGAGTCTGGGAAACGTAGCCTGGCTGAGCACCAGGAAAAAGGCGAACGTGGACGCTGACGAGCAGCCAGCGGTCGGTACCCCTCACCGTAAGCGACACTGTGGAGGTCGGGGAGAGTCCCAGCAGCTCAGAGCCTCCCAAAAGGAGACAAATCAAAACACCAACCCGCTTATCCTACCACATTCTGTCTAGGGATGCTGGTCCTGAATATCAGACCCATTATCAAACAGGAAGGTGTCCATGACTCAGAATATTAGCCCCATGGGTAACCAGCTATAAGCTGACGGGGTTAATGGAGGCTGTGGCGCTTATCCTAAACCATGGATCTCTACTTGAGCTATTTTGGGGCAGACGTTTTTCTAGAGCGTCTGTGAAACCCCGTCACTTAGCACTGCCCATATCACCACTCTGCCTGCCCAGAGGGCTAAGAGGGGAAAGTTTCGCTTGCTCAGTGACGTATATGCTAGTGTCTCGGGACACAGGGCTCCAGTCTCCAGGAGGGAGAACAGAGCAATGGAGTCCCATGGCGGAGTTGAGGTTTCACGAATTATAAGTTGTGTGACTTGGGCAAATTACTTAACGTTTCTAGGCACTGGATTCCTCAGTTGTCAGTGTACATTCCTCACTAGTAACTGTAGCTGTAATGTCTGCCCTTACTACCTCAGAGGTTGTTCAGAGGATCCAGAGAGCTGAAGTAAGGGAGACCTTTGGGAACCGTAAACCTTTGCAAACAGGTATTGTGCTGAGGTGAGAGGGCCACCTCCGCACTTAGGAGGGACCACGTGAACGCTGCTTGGGTGAATCCTGATGGTCTTCCTCATGCTCTCTGCCTCAGATTCAGCATTTCTACGCCGCTTGTTTGAAAGTCTCTCCCTGTCCTTCACACACACAGAGGAACTTGTTCCCTTTGGTACTCAGGGTAAAGCCTCTGGGTCAGGGCTGAGGAACTGAAGCCTAATGTTAGCGGGACATCCTTGGGAAGGTGAGGAAAGCTGTGGGTCGTGCTGTCCTCTCACCCTGTGTGGCAACCGGATGCCTTCTTCACTGGCAGCAGCCTGGCAGTGGCTGGGATGCCAGGAGCAGCCCACACGCCCAGTGCCCAGTGCCGGGCCCACAGTTTTGTCACCCTGCTCAGGCCAGCGTGGCAGGTTTGGGCCCTTTCTGTCCCTCCACGTCTCTTCAGCATGAACCATTTCTGTCATTTCCTGAATCCTGTGACATATTCCTGAGTTTCCGAGCCTTCCAAGCCTTTTCTGTCTCCTCTTGTTCCATTAACAGTTCTTAGGCTGAAGGGAGGTTGGGAACAAGATGAACTGTCTCCATTGTAGAGCTATGCAAATTAAGGCACAGAGAGGCAGGGGATTTCTTCAGAAAGGGGATAGAGGTGGATGGGCGGTGCCTGAGGAGAATTCACTTGGAAAGAGGGAGGGCCCATCTGGGACAATTCGGATTCCCGTGACAGAACATATTGGCTTTGGAGGCTGGGAAGGACTCAATCAAAGCATGAGTGACAGGAGCCAGGGCTTAGGGCCTAGAACTGGAGACTCTGCCGCCGGGATGTTGGTTCTCTTTTCTGCTTATCTTTGCTTCTATTTGTGTGTTGACTTCGCTTTCCCACCGCAAACATCTGGGAGAGGGCATGGCCGCTGCCAGCCCCAGCTTGGCACCCTAGAGGAAGGGGAGCTCCTTTTTTGAGGTTCCCTGTACTCATCCCAAGGAATGAACTGGTCCTGCAATTCAGGTCATATGCCCGCCTCTCGGCTGAATCATTGTTGTAGGTGGGGAGAACTGGATCTGTGATTGGTCAGGAAATCCACCAGTACAGATGTGAGTGGGAAGGATATGTGCACAGGACAGATGCAGAGGAGTGGGAGGGTTGTGGGTGTGTGTGTGAACCGTAGCCAGCGGGACTGTTGCATCGCTGGGCGAGCATTGTTGAGGAGTTGATGAGCAGCAGCTGCAGCAGGACCACATCCTCTCGGGACTCGCAATAGCTTCCTGGAGGCTGGGTCAGCCATGGTTGTCATGGCAACAGCCTGATGGGAGTGTTTTAAGGAAAAGACTGAGGCTGGAGTGTTTTGAATGGTATTTGCCTATAGATAAGTCCCTCTCTTGCTAAGAGCCAAAGAAAGACAGAGCCCAGCTATTTGGGTTGTCTCACTCTGAGGAGAGGGGGTTGGAGTGGGGTTTAGGTTTCCCTCCCTGTGGTTGCAAGGGAGGCTTGGCGGTAGCTCTGCCTGTTATCGGTTAACAAAGACTCGTGTTCTGCACTCAGGGAGTGATCTTTCTAGCAAGTAAATCCCATCAGGCTGCTTCTCTGCCTGAAGTCCTATAGTGGTCCCTGATCGCTGACAGAATAAAGCTCAAGTGCCTGAACCTGACATTCCTTGTCCTCAAGACCTCGTCTTCTCTGGACTCTGCTTTGCTTTCACTCTCCTCCACTCACACTCCTTGCAGATCTGTATTCCCAGATGGCTTCATGCCTGGTGCCTTTGCACATGCTGTGTGCTTGGACCGTCTTCCTGCTTCCATTGGAGAATGTTGGCTCCTTCTTTAAACAAAGTGGGTGACAGCTCCTCCCATCTGCATGACTCTCAGTCTAGGAGAGCACCAGCCAAGTGGCCGTGCTTGAGCCTTTTGAGCCTCATTTGTCCCTCTGGGTGCTGGAGGCCACGGCCACACCTGCCCAGCACATCTGCGCACGTGCCCCTCCCCCCTGCCCCCCCCACCCCCCGGCCAGGTTGGGCTGCTTTCCCTTTAGAGACAAGCAAACCCAAGATAAATAAAAAACCCTCTCCTTGGTTCCTTGGTTTCTTTTGCACCTTCAAAAAAGATGACTCATCCCTTCATTTGACAAGACTTGGTGAATATCCCTTATGCACTAGGGAAACAGGAGGGAAGGGGGCAGGGCACAACCTTTAAAAGAATGACTTAGCCTGAGGACATGACATAAACTGGTTAGAACCAACTAGGCCCAAGATGGTGGATGATCGACTTCCACTAGACCTTGAGCAAGCTAAATGACACACCCACAGGTGCCATGACAGTTCCAAGGCTGACTACTAAAGGTCAAAAAGTGGTCGATGGGGCTTCCCTGGTGGCGCAGTGGTTGAGAGTCTGCCTGCCGATGCAGGGTACACGGGTTCGTGTCCCGGTCCGGGAAGATCCCACATGCCACGGAGCGGCTGGGCCCATGAGCCATGGCCGCTGAGCCTGCGCGTCCGGAGCCTGTGCTCCGCAATGGGAGAGGCCACAACAGTGAGAGGCCCGCGTACCGCAAAAAAAGTGGGCAATGGCCCAATTCTTGGAAATCCCCACCCCTTCCCCGAAATAGCTGGGATATTCCTCCCACTCACTAGCCTATGAAATTACCCACCCTATAAAAACTGACAACCCCACACCCAGGCGCTGCTCTCGCCTTCTGAGATGGCCCACACTCTGTCTGTGGAGTGTGTTTCTCTCTAAACAAATCCACTTCCTACCTATCACTTTGTCTCTCACTGAATTCTTTCTGTGATGAGACATCAAGAACCTGAGCTTATTAAGTCCTGAGACCTGGTGTGTGATCTCAGTTAAAAGACCATGGGTTGAAAAAAAAAACAAGACCATGGGTTGGGCTTCCCTGGTGGTGCAGTGGTTAAGAATCTGCCTGCCAGTGCAGGGGACACGGGTTTGAGCCCTGGTCTGGGAAGATCCCACATGCCGTGGAGCAACTAAGCCCATGCACCACACCTACTGAGCCTGTGCTCTAGAGCCCACGAGCCACAACTACTGAAACCTGCGCACCTAGAGCCTGTGCTCCACAACAAGAGAAGCCACCACAATGAGAAGCCCACGCACCACAACAAGAGTAGCCCCAGCTCACCACAACTAGAGAAAGCCCACACACAGCAACGAAGACCTAACACAACCAAAAATAAATAAATTTATATATATATATATATATATATATATATATATATATATATATATAAATTTCTTAGAAGACCATGGGTTCAAGTCCCAATCTGAGTTTTGGCTGGGTCCGAGTCCCTGCCATGGGTTCAAGTCCCAACCTGAGTTGCAGAGTTTCGGTTTCACTAGGCACCGTTCCAAACACTTGGATACACTGGTAAACGAAACAGACAAAAATTCCTGCCCTCATGGAGCTTATGCTCTAGCAGGGGAGACAGACAGTAAACAGTAAATATAAGAAAAAAATAAATTATATAATTTATTAAAAGGCACTAAGGGCTATGGTAAATCGGACAAGTAGAACAAGGTAAGGGAGTTTGGGAGCCCCAGGAAGGAAGGGTGGGCAGATTGCAATAGTAATAGAGAAACAGGATCAGTCTGCTAGGGCTGCCATAACAACATGCCACAGATCAGGTGGCTTAAACCACAGAAATTTATTTCTCACAGCTCCAGACCCTGGGAAGTCCATGATGAAGGTGCAGGCAAGTTAGGTTTCATTCTGAGGCCTCTTCTTTCTCTTGGTAGGTGGCCGCCATCTCTCTGTGTGCTTACATGACCTCTTTGTGTGTGCAAGGAAAGAGAGCTCTGGTGTCTCTTCCTCTTTTTAAAAGGACACTAGCCCTATTGGATGAAGGCCCCACCCTCATCATGTCACTTAATCTTTATTGCCTCTTTTTTAGGGCTTATCTCTAAATACCATCACATTGGGGGTTAAGGCTTCAACATATGAACTCAGGGGCAGGGTGGGGGACACAATTCAGTCCAAAATAAGCCTTATTGAGAAGGCGAAATTTGAAGATGGGATTGAAGGTGGTGAGGGAATTGGAATATCCTGGGGGAAGCATTCCAGGCAACAGAATGGCTATTGCAAAGAGCCTGGGGTGGGAATGTGTCCAGGTGTTAGAGAGATCGCAAGAAGGCCAGTGTGGCCGGAGTGGGGTGAGCAAGGGGACAGTAGCAGTAGGAGGTGAAGTTAGAGGAGTGACAGGACCAGATCATGCAGGGCCTTGTGGGCCATTTGAGAACTTTGGTTTTTCCTGGGAGAGAGATGGGAGCCATCTCAGGAGGTTGAGCTGAGGGGCAGCATGATCAGACTTACGTTTTAAATGACAACCTGGTACCGTATTGAGACTAGACCATGTAGAAACAGGAAGACCTGTTAGGACACGCTTACAGAAATCCAGATAAGGAATGACAGTGGCTTGGACCAGGATGATGAGAATGGAGGCAGTGAGAAGCGGTCAGATTCTTTATCTATTTGGAAGGGAAAATCCACAGGATTTCCTAACAAATTGGATATGGAGTGGGAGAGGAAAAGGAGTCAAGATTATGCCAAGATTTTGGCTTGGGCAGTGGGAAGAATGGAGTCACCATTAGTTAAGATGTGGAAGGCTGCAGGTAGAGGAGGTTTAGGGGAAAGGATCAGGTGTTCCCATGTTAGATATATTGAATGTGAGATATCTGCTAGATATCCAAGTGGATGTATCAGGAAGGTAATTGGATATTTAAGCCTGGTGTTGGGAGAGAGGCTGGGATGGAGACATAAATTTGGGAGTCATCCCATCCTGATGGTATTTAAAACCTTGAAACTAGGTGAGACCATCAAGGGAGTGAGTGAAGGTCAGGACAAAGGTTTGACCCTGGGGCACCCCAACAAGAGGAGGAACCTGCCAGAAAGACTAAGAACAAGGCTGATAAGCTCAGAACCAGCATTCCAGGAGAGGACAAAGGGGAGACAGAGAACTAGAGACCACTTCCTGTAGGCTCCCAGGGACAGGTTTCCAATCTTAACCTCCTCACAAGGTTGCAGCCCAGCCTCTCCTCTAAGATTATTATGCCATGGCCTAGAGTTTTTCAATGCTTGCAAATCTCCAACCTTAAAAAAAAAAAAAAGCATAAAAATCTGAGATGAGAGTTGAAAGTTTTTACTTTGATCATCCGCTGATTTCTAGCCTCCAGGAGAAGAAGGAACACCTGTGAGGGTCCCCTACCACCGTGCCGCATTTTGATCCACTCCACGAGGGGCGTTGCTGCCACTGCCCCTCCCTGTGCGCCCCCTTGGCAGCCTCACCCAACCCCACTCCCTGGCTTCTCTCCTCCCCATGGCTACTGCTGTGGCACCTGAGGACCTTATCTTCTCACCTACTCACCTTCTCACCTGCCAGATGAGCGGCAGTCAGCCTTCCCAGCTCCCCACAGCGCACACTGGTACAGGAGTGTGGCTTCACCCAGAAAAACAACCCATGGGAAAATAGCCTCACTCTTGCCCATGACTCACACAGCGTTAGGGATGCTCACGACTCATTTTTCTCACTCGCAGCAGAGACAAAGCCTTGGAGGCTTCATGGGATAATTAATAATGAGAAAACTCCCAGAGAGGCTCCACCTGCCCTCCCAGAACCGCAGGAAAGAGACCATTAGGTCCTCCACAGGAAACTGGGAAAAAGCCGCTCTTTGCGTAGACTGTAGAGGCGGAGCCCAGGAGTGGCCAGGTTGAGTCACCTTTTCAAAGGTGTGAAAGGAACCGAGGAGAGGGGTTTTTATTTGTCTTGGGTCACCCCACCCAACCCTTACCTCTCCGTTTGCGGCACCGCCAGGTCCAGCCAGGTGCACCAGACAGCCTTCTCCAGTATTCCCTCGGCTCCCTGCAGAGGGTCCTTATATCCTTCCTTCTACAGCTGAAAAGATCTTCCTACATTCCGTGAGATGCCACACCTCACCGCCAGATCCACTCTCAGAACTCCAACACAGAAAAAAAAGAAACCAACACTCTTTCACTATTGAATTTTGTGCTATTCCATCTGAAACTCTGCCTCTCCCCGCCCCCCGTCCACCCACAAACAGGCTGGCGATACCAGCGTAGAGCCTGGCACTCCCAACGCTTGTAGAATTGATTCCTGCAGCACAAACGAGAAGGTTCATTTGAAGAGGTGACCCCCAAACAGCAATTTACAACAATGTGGGGGGTAGAAGGGAACCTCCTTCTGGGAGGGGGCAGGGTGTCAGCACATGGACTGGGGGCAGCAGAGTTTGAAAATACACCCAATATTCTAATAGAATTTAAACATCGTCCTCGTCATTGTCATCATCCAGCATTTTGTCCTTCAAACCACAGATAGTAGTAAAGCTTGCTTGAATCTTTGTGGACTATGAATTTTAAAATGTCGAGAATCAGGGCCTAAGAGATTGTTCGCTACTAAGTTCCTTGGCTGGGGGCGTGAAGTCTCTCCTGAAAAATAGAGTTGGTCCTTCGGACAGTGACTGCAGTACGGCCAGTCACAGAAGGAACTGCTGCTCCCTGGGGCTGGCAGCCCGGGAGGGTGGGGCAGTTCTTGGGGGTTTGGCTCACCGTGAGTCTTACTAAGGAGGTCCATGTCCAATGTGCGAACAGCACGAGATAAACTGTGATTTAACTTATTTTCTTGGCAGAACTGTTCATGGAGGACAGAAAAAAAAGAGGAAATGGACTTTCAGGAGAGTGAGGCTTCCCAAGATACCCAGCGAGAAAGAGACTGTGGATGAGAAGGGCAAAGGAGGCAGCCACCATGCAACTGTGATGGAGTAACAGATGATGCCTCGTGAGGCTGCCCAGTACCCTCTGGTTTCACTCTTTTCATGAGGAAAATTTCCGGTCTCTCACTGGGTCCCTTACGTGGATGTATGCCTTCTCGGAAGGATGTGGGCTCCGTGCAAATGAGGGGCTGCTTTTCCATTGTAAACAGTGCACTGACATCTGGATCAGGCTGACGTGAACCTCTTTCCCAGGGTGGGTTAGTGTCTGAAAGGGTTTTGGAGCTACTGAGTAAAGGACCAGGCTGGGAGTCCTGGTGACTCCACCAAGGTGTGGAGGATGCCAGGAGCCCGATTGGAGGGAGGCCATGGGACTCAGGTGCTAGGACAAGCACGCTAACTCATACAACCGTCAATCTGCAGCAAAGAACCTGCACCAGGTTGTCCACCATTGCAGGGTGGTTCCTCGGGGTAGTGCAGGAGTATGTTCTGTTCCCGACAAGCATTTAGGCAACTTGCAGGCAGGGACTATATTTCATACACAGTGTGCGTCCCTCCAAGGAACCTGCTGCAGCCAGAGGATGCCCGTTGTCTATCTCCAGTCCGGCGAGGGCTTCCTGAAATAGGGACTGGCAGCCCCACAATGAGAGCCAGTATTGTGAGGCTCCTCACTGTCGACACCTTCACCTCCATTGCCTCAGCCCATGAAGAAACAGGGCTGGTGCTTCTATAATTTCCATTTTAAAGGTGGAGAAACAGAGATCAGAGACTGCTGGCTTCAAGAGAAGCTTGAAATCTCACTCTTCCTAGCCCTGCCCACCCTCTCCTCCCATCCCCAAGGAACAGGATGATATCAGGGGTGATCCAGGGCCTGGGGAAGGAGGCATCACTCCAGGCCCACAGGGTGGGGAAGGGTGCCTCCTTGGGCTCTTCTCCATGCCTGGGGACTTCCCTCCCTGAGTGAGCCTGAGGTGTGTGGATTGGACCTGCTCTGTCTGGATCCTGGACAGAAATTCTTGCTCACGTTTCCTTGACATGCTTTTCCTGGGACTCACCTTTCCTTTCTATGGGAGTGTTAAGTAGTTTGGGGATACAGGAGAAAAAAATAGGCTTCTTAAGTGAGCCCTCAGCCTGCATTAGGGAGTCCCTTACATGGGGCAACCTGGCCCACCAGGGCAAATGAGCTTCAGTAGTAAAGAGTTTGAATTTGTTTGACCTGTGATAGGATAGGATTTAAAAAAAAAAAAAATTCTATCCACTTCACCTCCTTGGAGTGGGAGGTGAATAGTAAAAAATGCATTTATTTAAAAAGCAAAAGAATTCCAAGATAGTAAGCTGAGACCCCACCTGTGATGGAAGTGGGAGGGGCTCTGGCCAGATACGGTCATCCTTAGCCGGATAAAGTTACCCGATGACACCACACATTAGTGACCCGCCTGAGGTCCCACTGCCATGAAAAGTAGAACCAGGGCTGAAACTCAGCCAAGTCCCCATCTCTTTCCTTCTCTCTCTTCTAGTCTGGAGACAAAGCCAAGACAAAACAGGAGGATGGGGGATGGTCCCACAGGCTTGGGCATTCCAGGGAGGAGCTCTGCATGCTGGTGCCGGGTTCCTACCTGTGTTTGAGTTTGGTTCCATGGTGGACAAGCTCCACACTCAATGGTTACTCTCCTGTAGCTGCTCTCGAGGCAGGTTGGCCTGGCACCACAGCCTGACCACAATTCTTACCCCAGTGCCTGTTCCCCAACATGAGCTGAAGTCCTTGGGAGCTTCTAAGACTGCTTGAAGAAGGAAATTTGTCTTATATCTGACTTCCCTTCCCTTTTCACTCCCTCCCGCCCTCCCTGTCCTCCTTCCTTCCCTGCATCCTTCCTCCCATCCATTCACTCAAATCTAAGCAGATGCATCCCTGCAGTATCCTATCTACTGTCTCCTGTAGGTTAAGAAGCTTCAGAAACTGAATCCTTCCCCTGAGTCGGGAGCCGTGCTGAATTATTCATAGGCCAAATCTGCTGCAAATTTCAAAGTGATTTTTCTCCAAGGTTGTGATTGTGAGGCTACGGGTAAAAGGATTAATGAACATGCCTAACATTCATGGAGGTCAGAAAAGCCCTCAGAAATCAGAGAGTCCAGGGTCTCTGTCTCATAAGGCCCTAGGACAAGCATAGTGAAGAGAAATATCTTGTGTAGAGATTCACATAACCTTGGCCTTGGACTCCCTGAACTCTTCAATCAGTGGATTGATGGATTAAATGCACCAGCAGAGAGCTGGGCCTCACCCAACCTCTACAGCTGTGTAGAATCCATCTGCCCCTCAGCTGGACCATTCAGAAGGGGATCAGGGTACCCAGCATTTTCTGACACAGACACTGGCTGGAGGTAGTGAGCTCCCTGCACTGAAAGTGTTTGAGTTGCCCATGATGAACAACCACCAGGCACGCTGCGGGAGGGGCTCCTGCTGTGAGTCGGGTAGGACTAGACGTCAAAACTATCCTGTTGATCGGTTTGAGGAACCAGATCCTTACATCTGAGTGCCTTGAGATTCTAGAATTCAACTACTAGGGATAATTTGATCTCAAAGCAGAATCTAAACACCGATTCTCTTAGACTCAGACATGGTTGGCTTTATCAGTTGTGCCTTCCTGGATTCACTTGCCAACTGTTGCCAGTCCCCTCCCTGCCTCCTAGTCTTCACTCATTCCTTGCAGTGCCCCACCACTGGCACCATTCAGCCAGTGACTCCTGGAGTCTCCCATAGCCTCCCCTCTACCTTCTAGGTGGCTTCACAGAGAGGCACTGTAGCCTCATGGAGAGACCAGCAGGTCTGGAGCCAGGTGGACCTAGATCAATATCTTGGCTTCACCTTTACAGCTGTGTGACCTTGGGAAAATCACCCAACCTCTCTGACCTTCACTTCCCTCTTCTTTAAAATTAAAATGGTAACACTTTTTACTTGTAGGATTATGAGGTTTAAATGAAACCATGTAGGTAATGTACTTAGTATAGTGTATGGTACATTCCTCCCCGAGTCCACTGTACTCTCTTTCACCTCTTGCCCTTGACAAGGGCATACATGCATAGACCATTCTCTCTCCCACTGTGACAAAGACTTCTAATTGTCCACTAGTGTCCATTCTCCCCTTTTTCCCTCTTAGCTTTAGCTTGAGACACGGCAACTTAGCCAGAGATTATATTGTCCAGCCTCTTTTGTAGCCAAAAAGCGACCATAGGACTAAGTTCTGGCCAGTGAGATGGAAGCAAATGTGATGCATGCAACTCCCAGAAGAGGAAATTGTTTGTCTTCCACGTTCTCTCTTTTCCTGGAATATGGAAGCAGTGTTGGTGAGTTAGCTTTGATTATGCAAGCAAGGAAAATGCCATAGAAGATGGCAAAGTAAGATAGAAGGAAGCCAGGCCCTGGACAACCTCGTGCTGTGGGCTGTCTACCCAGTCTGGACCATCTGCCTGCCTATGGAATATCAGGCAAGAGAAAAACAAGTCACTTCTCAGCCTTCTACTCATCCCTCCAGTCTCAGCTTAGACATCACTTTTCTAGGAAGCTGTCTCTGCTGCTCCCAGGACCAGCACTTCCTGTGAGCTCTCACCCGTGTCCTCACTGGAGCATACACATCACAGGGTCTTGTAAAAACTTATTGGCTTGGGCTTCCCTGGTGGCGCAGTGGTTGAGAGTCCGCCTGCCGATGCAGGGGACACGGGTTCGTGCCCCGGTCCGAGAAGATCCCACATGCCGCGGAGCGGCTGGGCCCGTGAGCCATGGCCGCTGAGCCTGCACGTCCGGAGCCTGTGCTCTGCAACGGGAGAGGCCGCAACAGTGAGAGGCCCGCGTACCGCAAATTAAAAAGAACAAAAAAAAAACCAAAACCTATTGGCTTGTTTGCAACCCTACCTGACTGGCAGAGCTTTAAGGCAGGGGCCACGCTCTCACCTGCCCTCTGTTCTCAGGATCTGGACTACAGTCAGAATTAAGTGAATATTGATTGGATCAATGGTAGTGACACTCACTTGCAAACTGCCTCGGTTCTTGCCTAAAGGGATCTCAAACACTTCCACTGCTTAATCCCAAGCAAAACCTGAAAAGCAATCTCCACTCTTCTCTCCCTTCCTCCAAACACACCCAGGGCTTTCTTCCACCTCCAGTCAGCCAGTCTAGGCTCCGCAGAGAAGCGCTCCCCAGGGAGCTTGTTAACTATGGGCTAAGTGCAGCCCAGTGCTGGACCCCAGTCCATGGGGTACATTACCATAAGGCCCCTGTTATCAGGAAAGCTCCACCCTAATATGAGACCTGGGAGTATTTTGATTAGGTCTCACTAGATTATCTTTGCCTTGAAAACCTGGGCAAAAGTAGTCTCTTGGTAAAAAGGGGAAAAATCCATAGATCAAATTTAATTGGAAAAGGTATGTAAACTCTTTTGTAATTTGTTTTCAATTTATAGACAGCTAGGGAGGTCTGTTTATAAATCTGGGGCAGGGCAGCCCTGGTGGATTTCTCTGGTCACTGTATGGAGGGAACCATCCAATGGACCAAGGCCTTGGAAGCTGACTCTGAAAGCCGGGGCTCTGGCCTCCCGCCAGCATTTCCTTGAAGACAGTTCCCAAGAGCACTAGCGTTGGCAGCAGTTAGATGCCGCTGCTTTTTATTAGTGCTTCCTTCTCTTTTGTCAGACTTTCTTTGGGGTGCTTTGCATGGACAGCAGCTTTAATTGCGACCTGAGGGTTCAGAAGAGCACAGTTGGCCTGTCTCACTGTCCACCAGCCTTGGCTTTGGGGACCAAATGCACAGCATCATCCCCATTCCCAAACTTCCAAACATGCACTATTGTGATCCTGCAGCCCGGGAGGCCCGGAAATAACGTCAGCTTTCCTGACGGCTCCGTGGGTCTAGTGAGCCCCAGCCTGGAGTGTAAGCAAGTCTTTAAGGGGTTGAGTTTGCCCCAGAGCAAACTCTTTTTAGCCTAAAAAAGAGCTTTGGAGAAGAAGGGGAGTGCTGCGTCAGAGCGGGGCATTCAGACCCCACATTCGTCTCCGACTTGTCCTTGACCATGACAAGGAGATGATGGTGGTTTAATTGTTCCTGGTGTTTGAGCCAGAATCGCACATGTTTGTGGAGGGATACAAAGGGCTGAGCTTCCTAGGGCCATGCTCAGATTTCCTCCCCAGTGGAGCACAGGGTGAGGAGGGGTCGGAGGGGAGGCCACCCTCAAATAAGTCATCAAGCAAGGGGACCCCCTAGGGCCTGGGATTAGTTCACATAAGCTAATGTTGATGCAAGGTCACTGTTGCAAAGTTCATGTTCACCTTACTTAAATATGTTCAGGTGACAAATCATGTGGAAGTCATGAATCTTTGTGGTCCTAAATTTAAAGATACTCACTCTACGTTGGTTTTAAATGGTTGCCGTTTTAGTCTACATTCTAGTTTAGCTATCCAGAAGCACACACCAAAGTCTTAAGAAAAACCTCACGGTGGGGGTGGGAATCTAAAATTAAAGCAGTTTTATGCGTTGACTTAATTTTGTCTGTGAATTGGCAAGAGAACTGCCTTAATTGAGCTTTGGGGGAGAAATCTCAGGAAGTTAGTTGAGGGTCCATGATCCCACCCTAATGGGCTGTTAGGATAGACAATTTGGGTTGAACATGGACACCTCCGGCCAGTCTCTCTGTATCCCTTCTAGCACTTTCTCCCTGAGAGTGAGGTTAAGAGAAATAGTTCAGCTCATGGTTACCTCTGTTTCAACAGAGCTCAACTTTTAGAAGCACCTACTTAAAAAAAATAATGATGAGATTAATCATAAAAGCTATTTATTGCACTCATATAACATGCCAGGCACTGTGCTCTTCTCTCTTCACTTTTTATCTCATTTAGTTCTTACGACCACCTGTGAGGTAGGTACCATTACTGTCTCTACTTTACAGATGAGGAAACTGAGGCTCAGGGAAATTATATAATTTGCTCAAGGTGATCTGAAGGCCAGGTTGTCTGACTACAGTTTTAACCACTGCATAATTTTGTAAAAAGGCTGATTGTTAATGAAATGGGCAGAAACCAAGTTCTTCCACCTTGGCGAAGGCTGTGTCCTACCACCCACGTCTGATGGGCCCAGAAAAACACTCCCCAACCCTTGTACTCATGTGTAGGGAAAGATCGGAATGGGAATTAGATAAAGGAAAACAACAAAATAGGATGTCTGAATTTCTTTTCTCTGAGTCTAATTTTGCAACTGTAAAAGTCCTTATCATTCTTAAAGTTTAAAACTCCCGAAACAGACTTCCCTGGTGGCACAGTGGCTATGAATCCATCTGCCAATGCAGGGGACACAGGTTCGATCCCTGGTCCGGGAAGATCCCACATGCTGTGGAGCAACTAAGCCCGGGCGCCACAACTACTGAAGCCTGTGCGCCCTAGAGCCTGCAAGCCACAACTACTGAGCCCTAGAGCCACAACTACTGAAGCCCGCGCTCTCTAGGGCCTGCATAATGCAACAAGAGAAGCCACCGGAATGAGAAGCCCGCGCATCGCAACGAAGAGTAGCCCCTGCTCGCTGCAACTAGAGAAAGCCCGCGCGCAGCAGCGAAGACCCAACGCAGCCAAAAATTAAAATAAAATAAAATAAAACTCCAGAAATGTTATCTCCTGGTGTGTGGCTACAGCTTCTTCTACCAAGGATAAGGATTTGGCAGACCTGGCTCCAGGGGGGTAGATTTTGTGCAGCTCACGGTGCCCTGTAGAAGGGTCCTGTGCTGTGTTGAATGTTCTGCTGTAGCCGTCTGGAAATTGTTAATAATATTTGAATGAAAGGCCATGCATTTTCAGTTTGCACTGGGCACTGCGCGTTTTGTTGCCAGTCCTGTAATTTAGGAGATAAAAATAACGTACTTAACGACACAGAGTAGCCGTAGCCGTGAACTACCCCAGAGTCAAAGCTGACGTGCCTGTGGCACCCCCTTGTCAACTCACTGACTGTGTGGAGAGTAAGCGACCATAGGAAACAGCCCAGAGGAGACGTCTACTCCCCTGCCCTGCAGCGAGGGCTGGTGTTGACCGCAGAGCAGGAGCTCAGCACTGACCCCATCAGGAGAACAGAGGTGGAGGGAGTCCTGATCCTATCTGAAAACCCCAGGAGAATGGTGGTAGGTGGCTCAAGGTTCCCTGAGTTTGGGTTTGCTTGATGCCCTGACTGGTGGCAAATGGTCTGATTTCAATGCCTCTGACATGAGTATGTCCTTCTGAACCCGGATCGGAGTGCAGAGGTTTGGTACCCTTTGTTTTGAGGCCAAACTATTAAGCCACCACACCACTGGTGAGGGCTTTGCTTAAACAGGTGGGGTGCAGGCTGGGGAAGGGTGCAGTGTGAGCGTGGCAGGGAAAGCACCTGGCTCCTCGCTAAAGGATGCCCTGAGGTCTGGAGGTCCTGCCTCTGGTTTAGCCATAAAGAAGCTAGATTGAAGGGCAGAGTTGGGAAGGAGAATCAGTGCCATCTGGTTTGGCTTCTGCCTTCACCCCTGTTTCCAACTCACGGATATGGCCCCCCCTTGCTCCTCTGGCTTTCTCCCTTGTTTGATGACCTCCATCTCCCCACAGCAAGCTCCTAGGAAGCTTCTTTGTGGATGCTGGGTCTCGAGGAGCCATCTCTGCTGTGCCTGGCGTTCTGCCCCAAGGTTAATGTCATTCAATATCGGGGAGGGAAAGTAGAGATTTTGGTTCTTAGGCCCTGGCCACTGTGAGATTGTCTGGGGCTAGGGGTGATTTGGGCGGGTGTGGGGAGGCGACATCTGTGAGACATACCATCTGGATGGCACTTGAGATATATAAAGACTTTGTACAATCACAAAACACTGGCAGCCCATTATAAAACCCAGGTCCTTCTTTGCTGCATTTCTCTCTTCTTGTTCTGCTGCAAAAGATCTTTCAAGAAGAAAAGACGTCCAAGCTCCCCTGGACTATTTGGCTTCTGTGTTAACATCAGGGTTTATGAATTATCATTGTTGGGCATCTGGAGACATGGGCTCACTGCTTCCCCAGAAGATGGGGAGTGTTAACCCCAAACTGCAACACTGCTAAGGCAGACTTTTAGCATCCGCAGCTGCCCTGTGCTGTCTTTACGCCGTTGCCCCCAGGGTGGTTCTCTGGCTGCGCAGATCTGGCAGTCTGCTCACGGCCCTGCGTTGTCATGGAGAAGGTTTTAGAAATATATTGCTGGATTGCAGACGTATTTCTGCCACCTGGAAACAAGTGGGCTTGTAGAAAAGCGACAATGGAGGGAGAGAAAGGGCTCTTGGAGGGTGGAGCTTGTGCCGGGGTAGCCGGCTGCAGCAGAGGACTGGGAGCCTGCACTGCTGTTGGCTGTTTGGTATTCTGGGCAGGCAGCAGCGTGCTGGTCAACTTGCTCCCTGCAGGACTCCTGGGAGTGTGCAGTCAGCCAGGAGGCCGCAGCCTCTGCAGAAAAGTTTGCAGATTTTAAGAAAATGAAGGGCCGTGCAGCCCAATCTGTGGCGGGAGACCAAATGGATTCCCATTTAGACGTGCTGATGCAAATGTACGCTCCCTGCAGGCAGAAAAGCTGCCCTTTGCTATGCAGGCCAGCAGGCTGCCCTTGACCTGCCTGTGCCAGCTCCTTAAGGGACATCTCTCTCTGCATGAGACCTGGATGCCCCAGCCATCTGGGCCTCTACCCACACCCACAGCCCCCACCTCCAGTTCCGGTAGGAGCTTCAGACAGCCCGCTTAGGGCGCAAGTCATCCCGCTGTTCGCTGCTCTGTAGGGCAAAAAAACAGTTGAATATCAACGGTTTCATATTGTTCAGGCAAACTGAAAGCTTCAGGGCAATCTGGCCTCTTTCATTGGGATTAGATGATAAGAACATTAAAGAAAATCAATAATAGATTTTCTCTTGCCTAATAAATATATCTATTGCCCTCTAAATCGTTCTACATTCTAGTGCACTGTGTACATTTCAAGTCTTCACCTGCCACATACGGCTACCCATCATGTCCTCAACGTTACCACATACGGCTACCCATCATGTCCTCAACGTTACCACATACGGCTACCCATCATGTCCTCAACGTTACAAAGCATGCGGTCTTGGCCTTGAGTGTTGTTTACTTTTTCTGCTACTTGAGGTAGAAACTATATCTGTTCTGGGCCCACATAGCGAAGGGGTATCTCAAGAGTACCTTCGAATGGATTCCAAGGATTTCTTAACTGGCTTAATCACCAGCACAAGAAATTATGTATGTTTTCGTTACTTGTACTTTCTTTTTGCTAGAAGTTTGGCGACTTTTGGAAAGCCCTTTAGGGATGGCTTGCCTAGCCTTATCTTTGTAGATCTGACACATCTAGACTATGAATAATTTTGAAGTGGGACCTACAGCAACTATCAGTGTCTAAGGAACCTGCTCTCTCCTTTCTCCTCCCTGAGTCTTGCTTCAGTTGCCTTAAGGCGGCTCCAGAGGTGGGCCTGTCGCTCCTCTGTTGAGGCACTGACTTATTTAGCTGTGCTCAGACTCACAAGATATAGATCCCAGCTGAATTCTTCTGTCTCTGGCTTCCTCCTAGTATGCCCCAGCCTCTCTCTTTTTTGATTCCCTTCCTTTTTTCCTCCACTGTCACTGAATTTTCTCCTTTCTTGGACATAATGATGCTCTTACTTATTTTAAGGACCCTTCATAAATCAGCCCCTTCCTTTCCCAAAGAAGCTCACTTTCCTCCCTCCCTGTCATTTGTTTCCACTTATTTTAGTGGCCGCAGGAAGGAGAAGCCCAGGCAGAATTCTTGACCCACACGTGGCAACCGAGGCAGACTGTGAAACGTAAGGCCAGAGATTTCGGCTGAGCCTGGATCAAACAATGAACTGCTCCACTCCTAATATCCTTTGGCTTTGAATCTCAAGAGGCAGGAAGGGCTGGTCTAGTAAGTGACATGCGTATCAGCCGAAGTGAAGCCCACTTAAACTCAATTCCCCAAGCCCAGTTCTGCCCAGCACTAGCTGTGTGACCTTGGGCAAGTCACTTAAACTCGGTGCCTCCATTTTCTCATTTGTAAAATGGGAATAAGAATGTACTTTCCTCCTAAAGCCCTTGTGAGGATTAAGTGCTTAAAAAAAAACCCAAAATCAAAACCAAAAAACAGTCAGCTGCCCAGTCTAAGTGCTTAGCGTGCGTCCGCTATCGTTACCCCTGCAGTCACAACATGAGCAAATGTTTTCCTCTGGCTACGTGTTTTGCTCACCCTGTGGGTTCTCTTCAAACAAGCAGATGTTCTTGGGAGGCATGTTCTGCCTCCTCTATGATTTTGATGAGGGCTCAGGAGGCCTCTAAGGTCCACTGGGGCCTCCCTCTAGGGTATCCAAGGGCAGAAGAAAGGTGACAAATGCAGGCGAGCTCCTAGCAGCTCACCTCACCTGGGGTCCTCACTTCCCGATGCACAGTGCGGGCCGGCACGGGCCAGGAGGCCTGTTCGGCATCTCTGTGCATTGATGTACCTCCAGAGTGGGGAATGGACTTCTGCAGATCCAGTCCTGCAGCTAACCTCCATGCAACTGTGTGCAGGCTTGGGGGACAGGGAAGGAGACGGGGGCATTTTCTGTGCCTCATCAGAGAATGTCATTTGTTGAGGATGAAGCAATGCTAACGCACACCCACCTCTCTCCTTCCTGGTCCAACATCGGTTCCCACGGTGAGCCCATCAGCGCTCTCCCGGGTTGCGCTTGTCCCAGACCCTCTTCCTCATGCCCACGGGGCCATAGCAGAGATGGCTGCATATCTCAGAATTCCTGCCAGGTACCACATCCTGCATTACCAGAGCACCCCAGAACAGTGGTTCTCCCACACCCTCTTCTACTTGGTTCTGCTAAAGATGTTACCAAAGCATTGGAGTCTAACCAAGACAGCAGCACACCCTCTTTTCCCCAAGAAGAGATGTAAATTTAAAAACATTTTGTCATTTTAGTCAAGTCTTAAGATAAAATTTCAAAAATTATCATCATACATCAATTTTATTGCCAAACATTTGGTAAACACGGTAATCCGCCCCCCTCCCCGACCCAGACTATGACACATTACTGGGACCCATTATTCCAGAGCCCCCTCCTTTGGAATGGTTGAGGGATTGCCACACAGCAAGGGATACATACAGCTGCAAAGGGCTGCCATCTGAGCCTGGGGTCCACCAGTACCACCTGGCTAAAGTTCAACCTACCCCATTCCTTCCTTTGCCACCTTCCCAAGTTCAGGATAACAGTATCCGCAAGTTGAGTGCTATCTGCCAAGGACTGTGCTGCCTTCCAAGTGTTAACTCCATTTAGTAACTCTCTACCAAGTAGGATTCCTTGTCCTCATTTTACAGACGACAGGAGGGGCCTGTGGAATAGTAGGTAATAGTTTGAATAAGTCAACAAAGCTTGTTCCTTTGCCAAACACTTTGCCTTGAAGGTATGGTAGCCACACGGACTGGATGTTCAGAATTTTGTAGATATCAATCATTCTGTCACACTGAGATGCTCTAAATGTCAACATTTTGGCATCCAAATTCCATTTCCCAGTCAGTCTCTCACACTAAGTAGGGGGAAGAGGTGTAGTGGCAACATGAAAATCCTTTGTCACCCATGTGGCTCAGTGGTGGAATTGGGAAATATGGACACCATGCTCACAAGCCAGAGATTGAAGCAGCCTTGGAACTGGAGGTATAGGTGGAATCACTGGACCCCCACCAGGGGGCAGCTCATTGTTCCCAGAGCTTACCCTTCTCTGAAAAATGAGATGGCTACACGTCCCCTCCCTCTGCAAGAACGCTGATGCTGGGGTGGGTAGGAGCGTGTGTGTGCGTGCGCGTGTACACTCCAACACAGGAGTAGAGATGGATCATCTTTCTGACAGTCCTGTGAATCGTTCAAGCGTCTGACACAAAAACATGCCATCAATACTGTACTAGTGGAGAGGAAGAAAGGCATGAACGCTTCAAAGTGGCAGCTAACTGAAAAACCACTGCGGACTAGGTTTTTGCGCTCGAATACCGACATGACGGCATTTGATGAATCAGGAAGTAACAAGGCTGCGAACAGTGATTACCAGTGTTCCTCAGAAAGAAACCGCCTCCGCTTCTATATCCTAACACCTGCTACTAACTGCACCCTCTGTCACAGCCCCGACCTATGTGACGACAAAGCAGCACCAGGGAGAGTATGAGGGGCTGGGAGGAGGTGCGTGTCCAGAGCACCAGAGCTCCGTGGAACAGAGCATGTATGTGAGCAGACGAAGCGCTCTTGCGTAGTCACGTAACCGAAGCATGTGATCAGGCGTAATGCTGCAGGGGTTGCATCAGATGCCCAAAGCCAGTGTGTCACATCTAAGGCCTAAATAACATTTCTAGAACAGAGACTTGTCTCTGACAGCCCCTTCCCAGGCTGTGTTGAGAAATGCCAGATTTCCTTATGCTCCTCTGCCTAACGTTTTCCTGGGACATGCAGGCTAGAGCTGCAGTCAAATGGTGGAAAAAGACAAGTCTACGGAGCAACCTGGGGGTAAGCGCAATCACCTGGAAGCTTTAAGAAGTGGGATATTCTGGTTCACTAAACGTTCTTATCAATTTAGTACTAATCAGAAATCTCTTTCTGTTGGGACTTTAAAGCTGGAAGTGCTTCTGAAGTGTGGAGGTGCTTGTGTCAGCAAGAACAGTCGAATGATGGAGGTGGTACCCTGTTTTGGTGATCTGGGACTCTGCACAGCCTGAGGCTTGGTTCTCTATGTTGACGATCATTATTTACGCTGCCTCTGTTAAAGGCAACACAGATAATGCCCTTGAAGGTAATTAATCTCTCTCTCTTTTTACTGTAATTTAAAGCTGATTAAGTACATGACCTTATGAATTTGACCTGATTAATCAAGGCTCCTCTGAGGGAAAGAGAACAGTGACTAGATGATGGTTGGTTGGCGGATTGCATGTCCCCGGGAAACTGAAAAGCCTTGAAATTAGTGCTTGAAGGACCATCAGGTTTGCCTGTGGTTGGATACCAGGATGGGAAGGTAGTTAAGCCCAATGGGGAAATGGAGGGGTCTGCTCATCTCATGACATTGCAGCATAGATGTTCTCCAGGGTCAAGGATCAGAGGGACTCTGTCTCCCCAGCACCAAGAGCAATGCCTGGCATACAGCTCAATACTAATTTGACAAATGAATGGAGGCCTCCATTCAATCCATTCTATAGAGATGTCCTCTGGTTACCATTCTTTGTCCATCATCCATCCTCTCTCCATCCAGTGTTTATGTGCTTACCGCATACGAGGTGCTAAACCATGGGCTGCAGGGGATTCAATGGTAAATAAGATACAGGCCCTTATGTAGAGTTGATCACTCCTCTGTTTCAGTGGACTTTTTTTTTTTTTTTTTGCAGTACGCGGGCCTCTCACTGTTGTGGCCTCTCCCGTTGCGGAGCACAGGCTCCGGACACGCGGGCTCAGTGGCCATGGCTCACGGGCCCAGCCGCTCCGCGGCATGTGGGATCTTCCCAGACCGGGGCACGAACCCGTGTCCCCTGCATCGGCAGGCGGACTCCCAACCACTGCACCACCAGGGAAGCCCTCAGTGGACTTTTTAAAGGAAGGGGGATGATAAGTGGTAGGCTTTCCAGAATGGCCTGAACACTAACAGCATTCTTACGTGCCTTCACTCTCCTACAGACTCTTTGCCTTAGGAAAATCCTGCTTCCTGCTTCCACTGAAGACTCACAGTCTGTGTGCTTCTGAAAGGAAACTTCCATCTTCCTGTCCAGATGTGGTGTAGGCACTGGTCATTGCCCGAGCAGGACACTGGGCTAGCTTCACCGATGATTCCATCTGAAATGGTTTTGTTTTGCTTGTTCCCTTGGTAACGAACCAAACTAAAGCTTTTTCCAACCTTTTCCATTCCTCCTCTTCCCACCTCATGTTCCCTCTGAGCAAGGGGTTGTTCCAAGGGGCAAATGTGAAGGCCTGGGGTCATGTCAAGGCTGCATTTTCCTGGAAAGTAAGACTTTCTCCGTCCATCATCCCCACCGTCCTCCCACCCCTCTGATTTTCTCTCGCTGCATTTCAGAATAAGAAACACTCCTCCTCTCTGGCATCACTTCAAAGAGAAGACTATAAAAAAAGGATCCTGGAAATCGCTCCTCCTCAAAGAGCAACATGACCACTTATCCTAGAATACAGAGATGCTCTACATTCTAGAAGATGGTATGACACTTGGAAGAACCTTTCTTTATTATTACCAAGTTTGGCTTCTGTTTTTGCTTGAATTCTACTTAGCTATATATGTATATTTAAAGGATCCCAAAGGTTTTTTTCCTTTACACTGTGCTTTTCTCTAAGTGCAAACATCTGATTTGGTGACATTCAGAGCTGGGCCTTTGCATCACATGTGGCATTATGAGCCACAATGTGCTTTTCGAGAACATTCCTTTCTGCACTAGGCCACGATGGTACTTTACACGCTAGGCATAGTGCAGTCACATGAGCCTTCCTGTTTACAGTGATGGCACCTGTCGTTCCAAAGTCTTAGAACTGAGAGCACCACTTTGACTCTGATTCATCCTCACAGTGTTTGTGTGGGGAGGGCAGAAATCATGATCCCCATTCTACAGGTGGGGAAACCAAGGCACACAGAGGTGATCTACCCAAAGTCACCCAGAAGTCAGAAAACAAACTGACTAAAGGGCCGAGGAAGATCCCCTACGTACCTTTCAGTGCCTTATCCAAAAGAGCAGACTGTGTCCTTCTCAAATGAATGCATATACTTTGGAAGGAAGTAGTTTTAGGTGGAACTTTCTATTAAGGCCTCAAAGGCCCCTCTATCAAATCAGGAACCACAAGGTAAGAACCAGTATCACATTAACATTTTTAGTTAAATGCCCCTGACTCACAGAAAGGCCGATTATTATAGCTCACTGACAACCTGGTTACCAACATGAAAATTTAAGGAAAAATTCACCCATTCAAGAAGTAAGCATTGGCACAACTCCTTTTCTGGTTTCACGTCATCTGAAGTGTAACACCTAAGCACTGCTTCCTTCTACACAATACTCCTGTACCTGCCGGCATTTGATTGTGGAGGGGGGGGGCTAACAGAATGTGTGTGTGTGTGTGTGTGTGTGTGTGTGTGTGTGTGTGTAACACCAGACACTTTAGGGACAATTCTGCCCAACAGAATATACATGAAATATGTCTAGCAGAGTAGTTCTCTACCTTGAATCTTCTTCTTCTTTTTTTTTTTTTTTGGTAACTGTTATTTCTTCATCTTGACTTAATGTAAAAAGAAATGTTTTACTTCCCACCTTCCTTGATGAAGGTAGAGTCCTTGGGTGGACATGGCTGGGGGCTGATTTTGGCTTCCTGGAAGGGAAGCACTCTAGAGGTTAAAGTTGCCGGAAGACAACTGAATGGGACTTTTTGGACCAGAAAGTGGCCTGGTCTTGCGTGCATTTTCCCCCAGAGGCTAAATGACCATCTGTCCGTGTCGCACTGCCCCTTCCTATGCCAGGAATCCATATTCCCAGAAACAAACTAGGCCAAGAGCAGCCCTCCTGCCTCCCAACTCTAGGTCAAGAAAGGCACAAAGAAGACCAACAAATAATACCGAGGCGATGCTTTGGATCCGGGAGATCTTGAGGTACCAGGAGAAGAGTACTGATGGCCCCATCTGGCCAATAGGAAAGGTGAGGCACGGAGAGACTGACTAAATACTTTCAGTTATAGGGGAGAGGGACGCAGGAATGTCAGAGGGAGATTCTCTTTTTCCTCACGTGGGGAAGGAGAGGAAGATACACTGCCAACCGTAGTGAGCACGACCCTCACAGCAAAGAGGCAATTCCAGCTCTTCTGCCACCACAGTAAAGTAATTGCCCTCAGAGCAGTTGTGACGATTCCTTCACAGAGGGAATCCGACACCCCAGACTCTCTGGGGCCCACTGCTGGGGCTGCATCCAGGGCTGGAGACTGAGGCAGAATTGGCCTGGGCAGGCACATAAGGTAGCTCTGCTTCTTAAGGCATGGCTGCTGTCTGCGAGGAGTGGGCTCCACATTGGGAGGTGGCCATCAGACACTGCCTCCCCTGAAAATACCCTGCAGGAAAGCTCAATGGGGGAAACACTGGTGCCTAAGGAATCCGCCTCCCCCGAGGGGCTGGGGGCTCCCACTAAAGCTAAACAGCATCACCAAACCAACTGATTTCTTGTGTCACTTGGGAGAATGAGGGGAAAAAACCCAAACTGATCATTATTTGCAAATGATTGTCTAACTAGAATACCTAGCGGAATCAAGGGAAAACCTATCAGAAGTAAGACCAGAATTTAGGCAGATTAAAAGTCTAGCCCACAAAAATCAATAGCTTTTGGGTCACTTGAGTGTGGCCTAATACCCTGGAAGAGCTGTGCTTTTCTGCAAGGCCTCCGAGCTTTGTGCAACTTGCCATATGTTAAAAGACGTAGGGGAGCCAAGGAGATGCCTCCTCCACTGCAGTTCCCGCAGTCGCCTCAGACACCAGTATGTGAAAGATGCCTGGGGGGACTACTGCAGGGGGGGGCAGTCACCTCTGCACTGTCTCCTTGCCCTCCCCTCCCCCAGCCTCGACCCAGCCCCTTTCTCCCAGCTTTTTTCTTTTCCAACTCAACAGACACAATGGGAACATTGGCAAGGACCGGTGCGATGCGGGATCCACCAAGGCTGGATGTGGTCAAAGACTGTGCTATGTCATTTCCAAACGAAGTCAGTTTTTAAAAACAATGGCGGCGGACTGAAAGGTCTCACACGTCGGTCCTCTCATTGCCTCATTGGTCAGAAGCCTGGCGACGCTGCGGTGCCGCGCCCAGACTGGGGACTCCCACGGTCCGGTCAAAATGGCCAAAAGAGGCCCCACGGGGCTGAGCGTGGCACTCCGGCCAGCGTACGGCGGCGGTCATTTACGGTCCAGGCTGGCGTGCAGCTGGGCCTCGCGAACCATGCGATCGAAGGAGCGCGTGTTGGTCTCCTGGCGTACCTTCTCGCGCACGTGGAAGGAGGCCCGGGCTGTGGAGCGGGCGCTCTCCAGCGCGCTGCGCCGGTCCCGAGACAGCTGCTCGCTGCGCTCCAGCTTGCGACCGATGGCTTGGAGCAGCTCCCGCCGGCGGCAGTCTTCGTCCCTCTCCACCTTCTCCTTGTTGGCCCGCTGGGCCCGCTCCTTCTCCATCCGGCTCTGGCCCACGCGCCGCGCCTTCTGCTGCACCGCCTCCTCGGCCGCCTGCGCCGCGTGCTGCAGCCGCCGCTCGCCCACCCGGGCCAGAGCCTCCAGGTGTGCCTGATGCTCCCGGTCTTTGCGCTCGGCCGCCTCCTTGGCCCGCCGGCCCTGCAGCTCCTCCCGCCGGGCCCGCTCGCGCAGCTCCCGGGTGCGCTGCTCCACCAACTGCTCGTAGTTCTCCTGCGCGCGGCCCAAGCTGGCCTCCAGGGAGCTCCGCAGGCCCTCGCGCTCCTGGCGCTCCAGCCGGGCCCGGCCTTGCAGCAACGCCTCATGGCGCGCCCGCTCCGCCCGGCTTAGCTCCCGCTTCTCTCGCTGCAACTGGCCCTCCTGACTCTGCTTGGCGCGGGCCGCGCGCTGAGCGCGCTCCCTGCGCACCTGCTCGGCCCGCTCGCGCACTTCCTGCAGCCCCTCCTCCCGCTGCTTCAGGTTCTGTTCCTGCTGCAGCTTGCGGAGTCGGTCCTCCCGGGCCGTGCGCTCCGCCCGCTCCCGCCGCAGCAGTCCCTGGCGCTCGGCCAGCTCCCGCCGCCGCTCCTCGCTGCGCTCGCACTGCCGCTGCCGCCGCCGCGCCTCCTCGCGCTCCTCGCGGCCCCGGCGGCCGCGCCTCTCCTCCACCTGCGCGGCCCAGGCTCGGCGGCCCTGCTCCAGGGCGCGCTGCTTCTCGCGCTCCTCGCGCTCCCGTCGCTGCTCGGCGCGGACGCGCTGCTGCTCCCACTGGCCGTGGGCCGCGGCGCGCTGCTCCAGCAACAGGCGCTCCTCCTGGTGCCGCGCCAGCATCAGCGCCGCGATCTTCCGGTCGCGCTCCGGCACCGCGCGCAGACCCCGCTCGGCGCGCACTTGGCGCACGATGCGTTCCACGTGCTGAGCCATCTGTGGCGAGTGGCTCAGGTCGCCGAGGCTGAAGCTGCGGCCGGTGAGGGGAACCAGGGCCAGGGCGGATGGGCGGCCCAGAGGGTTGGGAGCAGAGGACGCCGACCCCGCCGGGCAGCTGTTCCTGGCCGAGGCCCGCGGCGGCCAGTGCAGCTCCCGCAGGCTCTCACCGCTGTAGGACGACGACGACGCGCCTGACTCGGAGCTCAGGGCGCCCTCCCGCCGGCGGGACAGGGAGTCTAGTGAGTGGCTCTTCCTTCCTGCCCGCGACCGCGCGGGCGTAGGTTGGGGCCGGGCCGGGCTGGAGGAGGCCTTGCGGGCGGCGCGCGGTGCGGGCGAGGCCGGGAGGCTGGCGCTGCTGCAGCTGCTGCTGCTGCCAGCACTAGGGGCCGAGGCCGCGGCGGCCGCGGGGCCCAAAGGCGTGAAGAGGCGCCGCTTCTCCTCGCGCACGATGCGCTCGCGCTCTGCCCGGCACTGCTGCAGCTTGGCGCTCCGCTCCGCCTCGTAAGCCTCGTACAGGCCAGTGGCTACTCGCATAGAGCGGCCGGGGGCCTCGCGCACCAGGTCCGCCAGGGCCCGTGGCAGCAGCTCCACGGGTTTAACGGCGCAGCGGGCGCAGGCCTCTAGCGAGCGGGGACTGGTCAGCACGTAGCGGCTGCCCTCGGCCTCCGGACAGTCGAAGTTGAAGAGGTCGAGGTGCAATAGCGGGGACTGCTCCCGCCGCCCGCCTTCTGCTGCGCACGGGACTTCAGCCTTACGGGGCGCCGCGGCGGAGGCCGAGGCCGAAGTCGCCGCGGGCTGCGGGGCGCCCTGGGAGTCAGGGGGCACGGACGCGGCGGCTTCGTCCCCTCCGGAGCCTCCCGGCTCGGCTCCCGCCTTCTCCTCTTCAGGCACGGGATCCACCATGGCTGAGCCCTGTCCCTTTGTGGAGGCTCTGCGGATGACAAGGGAGGACATCGAAGAACACATTTGAAAGCAGTTTTCCCCTCCCCGTTCATATTCACCGCCCCCCCCAAAAAACTTAATCCGCTTTGGGATTAGGCTCAGAGGCCCGGTGGAATGTAAATCATAATACCGATGCCCTGAAACCCCAGCGGGCGGGAGGGTGCACAGAGAGCAGCCTCAGTCTCCCTCAGCGCCGGAGTGCTGGGCGGAGGCCTGTGGCCAGGCTCCCCTGGGCGTCTGGCCCGTTAGATGCATCTCCTCCCTGTTGCGAGTTAAAATGAAAAGATCGAGGAGCAGGCAGTAGCCGACCAGAGAGGCTCTGGAGGATTCCCGGGAGGATTAGCGTATTTGTTTGTAGCTTAGGCGGGCGACCGGGGATGCAGCTTTGCAGGAACAAAAAGGAAGAGGTCTGTTCATCCCCAGAGTGCACTGCTGTGAAGACCCCATTTGCCTAGGGAAGAAGTTTATGGTTGATTTCCATTTGCAAAGGAGACCCAGGCGCGGGGCCCAGGGGTGACGGAAGGGCGCAGAGAAATACCTCAGTCCGAAAAGACCTCCCTGGGACGGGTGATCGATTCTTGCTCTTGCCTCTTGGACAGGGCTTGCTAGGAGCTGTGCCCGCCTTCCCCCGTCCCCCCCACCGGGTGTTTGCCAGGGATGGTGAAGGAGCTTGGGTCCTCCCGGATGCACCTAATCCTCTCTAAATCCATGCTAAAAGCTCCATCCACCTCAGTCTAGGCTCGGACACCTGCCCCCAGATGTCCTCCGAGGCCCCCCCCCACCGTATCCAGCTGGGCTACTGGAGCTCAGCGAGCCCGTCCGCTCCCGGGTCTCCCGGCCGGTTAGCTTACCGCACGTCCCGCGCGGCGGGCTTTTGTTCGCAGCTTGCCGCTCTCGCTTGCGCCTCTTCAGTCCCTGCGTCGGCGGGGTCGGATTACTGCCGGCCGCAGCCGCGATAGGAGCCCCAGCTGCCACCGCAGCCAACGCCAGCGTCTCTCCATGGGGCCCGCGCACACCCCAGACGCTACCTACCCGCGGGAGGGGGAGTGCGACAAGGTCTCCCTAAAATAACGCAGCTCTGCTCCCTTCCCTCACACTGATTCTTAAAAAGGGAAGCAAGCCGGCTTCCATCGCTGCGGCATCCACCGCCGCCTCTCCAATCGTGAAGGTACCGCAGGTCTTTCGACGGCCCCCCCACCGGCGCCTCCTGGTGGACGCTCAAGGGTGTTGATTTCCTTGCTTATAGGGCAAAGGAGAAGTTGTATGTGTGTGGGGGGAGATGTATATATATTCTCTCTCATCAACAAACCCTGTTCTAGCAGCACCTTAACTAGGTAGAATGAAGGAATAGCTCATTCCTTCTCAAGGCGACCCTGAGAAGCAAACAAAGTTGATAGCAATAATTTGGTAGAACTCTGGCTCCTGATCCAAACCATGACTTTATTTTTTTAAGAAAAGCCAACCAAACACACTACTGTTTAATGCAACATTTTAGGACTTCCTGGTTCCAGACAGTACAAATTAAAACCAGTCAGTACCAGTTAATGAGTGCTATTTTGAGATACCTCCTCCCCACCTCTTCCAGTTTGAGTGGTAGTGGCCACAGCAGACAGATGGAAGGAATATTTAAGGGAGGGGGTTGGAGCGTGGGTGGGACATAACGTTTAGAGAGCACTGTGAACTCTGTCCTTAATAAACTTGACATTGTCAGATAGGCAGCGAGGAGCAGGTGAAAGGCCTAAAGCAGGGAAATGACATGATTTGGCTTCTACTTTAGGAACATAACTCTGGCAACCACGGGGTGAGGGCTATAGGAGGGCCAAAGGGGGGCAGGAAACCCAGTTAGCTGGACACTACAGTAACCCAAGGCAGGAAGGATTGGGACCTGAGGGGGACAGCAGTAGGAGGCCTGGGTCTGGTGGGAGGTAAGGGTGAACAGGTTCCTGAGGTGGAGAGTAGAAGAAGCAATACTCAAAGGGAGCTTGGCTCTGGGGTGTGAGGAGTGGTGAAGGGGCAAGGATGACTTCCTGGAGTGATGAGGTGGCTGGGTGAACCACAAACTGAGAGTGTGGGTCCAAGAAGGAGGATTGGGTGGTGTGGAGGGCCAAGGATGGATGGGTTCCTTTTAGGATCACTTGAGTTTGAGGTGGAGCCCCTCAGCAGGTGGCTGGGTAAGTTGTGTCACAGGTCTGGACTAGAGCTAGAGTTTGGCACATCAGCACCATATTTGAGCTTTCTAAAGCCAGAAGTGTGAGTGAGATCATCCAGGGAGGGCAGGCGGAGCAGTAGGGAGGTGGGCAGGACATTGACGGGGCTGCTAAAGGAAGAGGAGCCCATGAAAAGGACGAATAAGGACAGGCAGGCAAGTGTGGTCTCGTGGAATCTAATGGTAGAGCGCTTCAGAAGGAGGGTGTGCCCCTAGCGTTAAGGCTGCAGAGGTCCAGAAAGATTTTGCCAGAATCAAATACCCACTGAAACTGACAGTGAGAGGGTCTTTGGTGACATCGGCAAAAATAGTTTCAGTATTGTCCTTGGAGCTGATGCCAAACCACAGGAGGCTGCGGTGCAGTGGGAGATGAGAAGGTGAGAGTTACTGACTCTTTTGACATTTGGATGAGAGTGTTAAAGACTGTGAAGGGCTTGAGATTTTAGCCTACTTACATGCTAACAAGTTAGCCTGCCACCGGTTCATTGATGCGGGCAGAAGACGTGAAACTCGTGGGTCAGAAACAAAGGACTTTGTTACTCGTGGCACAGCAGGTAGCATGAGGTTTATGTTCTTGTTGGTCCCCCTTGCTCCCCAAGTCCCGTGGGGCAATGGAGAGGTGGGCTGAGATAGATATTTTACATATAATGGGTTTGTGTCCCAGCTGAGTGACCCTAAGCTTAGTAGACCCTACCCTTTTAAAGGGGACTGCTAGCAAACCTGTTTAAACTTTGCCCCAGAGGGAGGCATTAACTTTATTATCCTGGGAGAAAACAAATTTCCCCCCTGACGTAGAGGGAGACTCTATCTCTGTCTTCCAAGGATGTTTGCTGCACAAACATCCTTGAAAAGTAGTCCAGAATAAAAGCCTTTACAAGACATGCAAAAATGCCATGAATTGCTCTCAATAGAGAAAAGGAGCAATTGGTCAGATGGCCAGTAAGAAATGGGGCTGGGATTTGGACCTGGCTCTGTCTAACCCTGAAGTGGGTCCCATGTATTATATTTCTACACCAAATTGAACATCTGGAGAGATGTGGATGCAGATGGAGATAAGTGGGGTGGGCAAGTCAACCTCTTCAAACCTCTTTACTTCGGTTTTCCCTTCTTTACAGAAGATCCCACTAAATTGCCTACCTCAAGGATTAATAATGTCTGCTATGTAAATGTCATCTTTGTCATTAAATAGAGACAGTATTAGGTACCTTTCAGGGTTGTTGTCAGAGCTGGAAGGACTATATGCGAAGTACCTAGACCAACACATTTCAGTAAACAGTGATAAAATTGTTACTATTTATTTTGATAAAGCTCATCTAATAGGGGTGATCAGAATAAGGACACGTGTAGTGTCTGCAAGATTTTAAGGGAAAACCCCACAAATGTTCCATCCTTGATTAAGAAACGATTCTTCATCTGGGAGGGTCGTGGAAGCAGCGGCCATGGGAAGGGGGCCCTAAAATAGGACAGTGACCTAGCCAGCCAATTCAGCAAAACTGACTTGGCAATCCATGGGGTGCCACTGGACAGTCAGATATCTCTCACCTCTCATCTCTGCGTGCCTTGGACATTTCAGGAGATGGGCTTCACACAGGTTAAGCATTGATTTCCTCCAGATCGGGAATCCCAGCCTGCCAAAGATCAAGGGTGTTAAATGCAACTTTATTAAAGCAGCCCAGTTTGGGAACACCCACCTGTCCCTTATGAGTGGGGTAGTGGACATGGTGCGTTTAAGAGTCAGACAGATTAATCATTCAAAATCTGGCTCAGCCAGGCTCTATGATTTGAGGCAAGTGTCTTAACCTCTCTGAGTCTCAGCTTCCTGAAAAGAAAGCACAATATGGACTGTTACTTTGTCTTGCAAAGACCCTTAGAGATAATAATTTATTAAGGACCCCGTTAGATCCTTTAATGTGACAGCTCACCGTCTTAGTCAGTTTGGGCTGCTATCACAAATTACCATAGACTGAGTGGTTCAAAAAACACATTTATTTCTCACAATTCTGGAGACTGAGAAGTTTAAGTTACTGGCAGATCCGGTGTCTGGTAAGGACCCACTTCCTGGTTTCCAGATGACCATCTTGGTGTATCTTCACACGGTGGAGGGCAAGCTCTCTCCTGTCTTTTCCTATAAGGGCACTAATCCCATCATGAGGGCTCTGTCCTCATGACCTAATTACCTCCCACAGACCCCATCTCCAAACATCATCACATTGGGGGTTAGGGTTTCAACATATGAATTTGGCGGGGGGTGGGGGGGACACACTCTACATGGCACTCATCTAATTTGGACCAAAAAAATACAACATAGACATTATCTCCACTTAAATTCCTTTTTCTTAGTCTCCACCACCCACCTCAGCTCTGTGCATTCATCCTCCTTCCTTTCAATGTAATCCCATTCACAGAGCAGAGATGATTCAATCTAAAGTTCTAAATCAGGAGTTGGTAAATGATGATCTGTGGGTCAAAACCACTGGGTATTTTTGTAAATCAAGCTTTATTGGAAGAAGCCAGGCTTATTTGGTGACTTGTTGTCTATGCTGTGTTTCACGCAACAATGACAGAATTGAACAGTTTTGACAGATCATATGACTCAGAAAGCTTAAAATATTTACTATCAGGCTCTTTATAGAAAAAGCTTGGCAACCCTTATTCTAATTACTGATAGCAGCTTGTGCCAGCTATGAATTTATTGCCTTATACCTCCAGATTCACCCATCAGTACTTGCTCTGGGATAACGGTCTATAAGCATTTTCTACTTGACAGCACAGTGCTAAGGTTTGCCAGCAGAGGGAGCTGCAGGGTCTTCGCCGGAGGAAGGAGGCTTCTCCTTTTGGTTCCTGTGTGCTGTGCTTTTTGCTTTTTCTTCCTCCTGCTCCAGAGTGAGTGGTGCAGGTATGTGGGACTACCCTGTGGCCCCCCCCTACTGCAGCTGCATACTCAGAGCAGTCCCTTGGCAACCTCGCAGCCCTAGCCCAGGCCTGCTAACCACTTTCCCATGCCTCCCTGAGGCGGACACCATGGGCTCTGAGCCTTGAGCCTGTACTGTCCCTCTACTCCCTGTCACCAGCCTCTGGACACCTGTGCCCATGACGATTGTTTCGTGTTCGCCCAACAACTGCAAAGCAGCTCTGCCCCAGACTTCTCTGCAACCCAGTGGGCTGTAACCACACCCTCTCCAATGAGGCAGGGGCTCCCCTTCCAAGTTGTCCTTCCTTGAGGACTCTCCCTCAGCCTTAGGGAACCTTTGAGCCTTCTCTTTATATCTTTTTATTTACTCCCTTTTCAGAGCTTAGTAACTTTTTATATTAAGCTTCCTCTGTTTACATTACTGCGTGGTTTCTGTCTCCTGATTAGACACAGGGTAATACACAGTGTAAAGTGTAACCGTTCCCAATGCTTGAGACTAAGGCCTTAAGAAGAAATTTATGAAACAAGCTAGCAGGTACAGGTAATATTTGTTAAACATAAAGTGCTCTCTTTCATACTTTATTGAAATAATATATGTTCATCAGAGTGGGAAATTAAAAAGTAAGAAGGAAAAAAATTACCTGTAGATAAATAATCACCCAAAGCCCACCAGCTCAGTTACACAGCTTGGTGTGTAGGTGGCAGGGACTTATAACTTATGGGAGGACAGGTCCATGTCTGTTGCTGCTCACAACTGCTTAGGGCCTGGTACATTGTGGGCCCTCCTGCTGAACGCATCAATGAGAGGGAACAGGGTCTAATTGGTGCTACTTTGCCCAGTGTATGTCCCGTGAAACTGGCCTTGTCAAGATATTTTGAGCTATTAGGCCACTTGGATGAATCTTTAGAGTTAAGTATCTTAAGCAGGTGATGTTCATGTTTGAGGACTGTCCTGTGGGACAAGAGACCCCAACCTGCACTAAACCATGGAGGTGCGTCAGCAAGGAAATCTAGAGGGAGTCTTACAATTAATCTAGTGGGGTTTTCTCTCACTTCTGGAAGGGCCATACTCATTCCATTTTGTGTGATACTGGAGAAGGGTCCTCATTCCTGAGTATGGCTAGGCCCTGGGGGCCCCCTGGGCATTTTGACTATGAAATGTTTATAGGTCTACTCAAAAGAGGGGCTACTGCTCAGGAGCCAGACTTGTCTTCAGTCTCTGCCTCTTTTGCTGGGTCATCTGTGTCTGGCATGAAGCCACCTGCCCGCACAGTGCTTTAGGCCCCCTTCTGTTTTCAGAGGCGCTACTCTGAAGGTATAACTCCTGTTTCCACAGGCCTTTCCCCCCACTATCTGGCAACACACACACACACACACACACACACACACACACACACACTTCTTTTTTAAAAGACGGAAATTTTAACGCCAAACATTGTGCATCACTGCCTTCCACAATGTCTTAGACAGTCATCCTGATGTTTGTATTTGGAGATTCAGAGATGAGTCATATTCCATTACTGGAAATGGTGGCCCCTTTTTTGCATGTTTCTCTTGAGGACCGGGAATCTTCCACCAGGCTCCTTGTTGCCCATCCAAATGTGGCAATCAATCACACAGAACAAAGAATGCATTGAAAAGTTATTGGTAAAAAGCACCAAGCTGAGCTAGGAAGTCTGGGAATACTGAGAAGGGTAAGACCGTCCTGGTCCTGGGTGCCAGTTGAAGTAACAGTACCCAAATATTCAAGAAGTTAAATAATACATGAGATCAGTCAGTTATAAGAGTTGGTAAACAACATAAAAGAGTGATCACAAGACAGAATGTGATTAACGGATTACTATTGAGTGTATTACTACTTACCATCCAGTGTTGGCTAAGTCCTTCTACCTCTCTGAGAATGATTTCCTTTCTTGACTATATTAGTTTGCTTGGGCTGCTATACAAAATCCCACAGACTGGATGGCTTAAACAATAGAACTTTACTGTCTCACACTCTGGAGGCTAGAAGACCAAGATCAGGGTGTCAGCAGATTTGGTTTCTTCTGAGGTCTCTCTCCTTAGCTTGTAGACGACCGCCTTTTTGCCATGTCCGCACATGGTCATCCCTCTGTGTGTGTTTTCTGTGGACTAATATCTTCTTATGAGGACTCCAGTCATACTGGATTAGGGCCCACCCTAATGACCCCACTTTAACTTAATTACCTCTTTAAAGGTCCAATTTCCAGTCACATTCTGAAGTCCTGAGGGTTAGGACTGCAGTATATGAGTTTTGAGGGGACACAATTCAGCCCGTAACATTGGTGAAATGGAAATAATGATTCCAGGCTATCTTCAGTCATTCAAATATTGGCTGAGTTCCCTACTGTGTGCCATGCACTGGGATTATAGTGGTGGAGCCCCATCGTCATGGAGTCTATAATGGGAGAGATGACTATAGATTGCTGGGAAGGAGAGAGACTGCTGGGAGAACATCAAATCAGGCAAGAGATGGCCCTGGCCTGGACTGAGGCAGCAGCAGTGAAGACAGAATAGAAAAATGTTAAAGATATTTATGAGCATCATAAATTGGAGAGTGATTAGGTGTGGGGTCAAAACTCTCAGGATGCTGGCTTAGGCAACTGGATGGGCAGAGGGTAGTGCCGTTTGCTGGGATGGGGAATGCAGGAGGAAGAGGAAGAAGCTTGGGGCCAATATGATGAGTTCTTTGGACCTGTTTAATGGCCATATCCCTCAGGTGTCTAACCCAGTGGTTGAGAGCGTGAGCTTCTGAGTCCACAAACCTGGGTTCAACTCCCAGCTTGTCTGTGTCCTGGCTGTGTGATCCTGGGAGAGTTAGTCAACCTCTCTGAACTGCCCTTTGTTCACTATAAAATAGGTATAGTAGTGTCTCCCTTATAAGGTTGTTGCTGAGAATTAAATGAGAGGAAATATGTTCAGCGCATAGCACAGTGTACCCATGTCGCTGGCACATGGTAAACACTCCACAAATAGGGACTTCCCTGGTGGTCCAGTGGTTGGGACTCTGCTCTTCTAACGCAGGGGATGCGGGTTCAGTCCCTGGCTGGGAACTAAGATCCCACATGATGAGCGGTGCAGCCAAAAAAAATTTTTTTAATTAAAAAAATAAGTTTAAAGGCCAGAAAATCAGCAAATATTAAAGAAAACACTCCACAAATATAATATCACTATATGGCTACTAAATTTGGATGAAATGACAAGCAAATCCAAGCTTTCTTATGGCTAATTTCCTTTATGCCTCTAACTTGGATTTCAGGTCCTCGGCTCCATTTGGAAACATTGCCCTCTACTTATTTTGCCTTTTGTTCCTGGAGATCAGAGGATTTCCCTGATGCTTAGCTCTTTAATAGAGCTGATGGCAGGCAGGATTGTTTTTGTTTACTGAAGGCAAGTTTTGAGGAGGGAAGGCTCCACACTCTGGCCACCAGGTGGTGCCCCTCCTCTGTTCATCTGCTGGTGATTTTTTTTTTTTTTTTTTTTTTTTTTTTTTGGGCTGTGTTGGGTCTTCGTTGCTGCGGGCGGGCTGTCTCTAGTTGTGGCGAGCGGGGGCTACTCTTGGTTGTGGTGCGCGGGCTTCTCAGTGCGGTACGGGCTCTAGGCGCGCGGGCTTCAGTAGTTGTGGCATACAGGCTCAGTAGTTGTGGCGCACGGGCTTAGTTGCTCCGTGGCATGTGGCATCTTCCCAGACCAGGAATCCAACCCGTGTCCCCTGCATTGGCAGGAGGATTCTTAACCACTGCGCCGCCAGGGAAGTCCCTGCTGGTGGTTCTGGTGCTGTTCTCTAGAGTGAGAAACCAGGACCAAAAACACCACACCAAACCCCTAAAACCCGAGGGGTGTCAAATGCACTTGAGGGACAGTTCTACAAGGGAACTTGAAGAAAATGGCTTCCTCATTTTGGCCCTAGGAATCGACTGGTACCTACAATTCTCTCAGCAGGCCATGCCATTTCATGCTTCGGCGTCTCTCTGCATGTGCCCTTTGCCAGCAATACTTGTTTCTTGCCCCTCCGCCTCACGAATTCCTTCTTGTCTAGCAAAACTCAGCTCAGATGTCTTCTCCTCGATGACACCTTCCCTGACTTGCCCTTCAGTCTGGGTTGGACAACCCTCTACCGGGCTTTCTCCACACCCTGAGCACTGCATTTGAATAGAGCTACAATATGTATTTTTAAACATTTTATTGTAGAGAACTTCAGGTATTTTAAAAATTAGAATGAGTGATCTAATGACATCAATTTTGCTAAAGTGTAATGTCTGATTTTTTATTCAGTTTACCCGCTAGATAATGACCTCTGTGAGGAGGGGGTCTGTATTTTATGACATTTTGTCCCAAAACCCCTGTGCCTGAGAGCGATACTCAAAAGGTTTGAGGAATAAATGGACACGATGCATACTTGGTCTCATTTCTCTGTTCATGCTCTGCCCCCTCTTTCCTCCTTTTTGGGGAGGCTCTCCCCATCATCGCCTTGGTCTTTGAGAGGCAAGCAAGGAGAGGCAGCCACGGGCAGTCCCAGCAGCACTCGGGGCTAAGGCTCACCATGACACCATCCTCCACCGAGGCTTGCTATGGGCTTCAGGGCCACGCACACAACTGTCCAAATTTCAGATCTTTTTTTATGAACATGACAAATTATTGAACATCTCTGAGCCTCGGTTAAAACAGAAATTGTTTGCTTTGCAGAGCTGTTTTGAGAGTCAAGTAAGATACCCAGTGGCTTGGCACATAGTAGGTGTGCAATGAATGCTAGTTTCCTTCCTGTGGGTTTTATGTTGATCCCAGGGAAATGACTTCATCCTTGGGAAAGAGTGGCTGTTATTCATTATGCAGGTGGAGCAGTGACAACACAAATCTTTGGGAAACACTGGCTTCCCCTGCCCGGGCATAGGAAACAGAACGTCAACCTGCCTGCATTCCCAAGCCCTCTGTATCTGACCAGGGAGGCCAGGCAGGCTGAGGCAAATGACCAGGGCAGTGGGGCCTCTGCAAGTGCCCTCCTGTTCTGTTTGTCCCTTCTTCCACTCGTTTACTCCATCTGATACTCCATGCTCTTTAGTGCCTTCCGTGTGCAGGCACGGGGTGAGGTGCTGGGACTGGCAGTGAACAGGCAGAGGTGGCCGCTGCCCTCACAGAGCTTACGGTATTCGTGGCTGGGGTGGAGGGAGAGACAGGTGCACATTGCAGCAAGGGATAAGGGCTGTGAATAAAGAGTGTGGGCTATGAGAGGGAAGAGCAGGGGGATCTACCCTAGTCTGGAGGAAGGGAAGGCTTCCCTGAGAAAGTGACGTTGAAACAGAGACATAAAAGATGAATGGAATACTACTCAGCCATAAAACAGAACAAGATGATGCCATTTGCAGCAACATGGATGCAACTAGAGATTATCATACTAAGTGAAGTAAGTCAGAAAGAGACAAATACCATATGATACCACTTATATGTGGAATCTAAAATATGACACAAATGAACCTATCTATGAAACAGAAACAAAATCAGGGACGTGGAGAATAAACTGGTGGTTGCCAAGGGAGAGGAGGGTGGGAGAGGGCAGGAGTGGGAGTTTGGGATTAGCAGATGCAATCTGGTGTGTACAGAATGGATAAACAACATGGACCTACTGTATAGCACAGGGAACTAAATTCAATATCCTGTGATAAACTATAATGGAAAAGAATATAAAAAATATATATGTATAACTGAGTCACTTTGCTGTATAGCAGTAATTAACACAACATTGTAATTCAACTATACTTCAATAAAAAATAAATTTAAAAAAATTAAAAAAAAAAGATGAATGGGAGTGAGCCAGGCCCAAGTGTGTAGGGAGAAGAGAAGCTTTCCATCCTTCCACCCCTAGCTCATCCACTCTCCCCATCCGCTTGTGGGGCACTCCAGGTGGATCCCCCCCACCCTGAGCTCCCTGTCACACAGCCCTACTTGAGCCTCACCTCCCAAACCTCCTGGCTCAGCCCCTGTAGCCCTCTTCTCAAGTGGCTGCAGGAACTAGTCTCCTTCTCCTCAAGGAAGACTCCTAAGATGACAGCTGAGAGCATGATCACAGCTGATGCCTCCCTAAGATGACAGCTGAGAACATGTCCACTCAAGGAGCACTTGCCGTCTACTCAAGGAGGCATACAGAGGAACTGTTTTTAAAGAACAGATTCCAAATACTGAGCATCTCAGGCACTTTCTGCCCAGTGTTTTGGGAAATCATAAGTGGCTTCCCTCCTCTCTCTCCTTCTCTCCATCACTGCACCCCTTAGCTTCCCCCCCGCCCCCCCCGCCCCAGAGCAACCCAGCAACCCCCGGAGCCTGTCTTCCTTGCTTTGGTACAGCCAGAGGCCAGAGCCCTGAGCAGCCCAGGGGATCAGACTAGGACACGCAGGTGTTCTGTTGCCAGGCAACACGACCTGGCCCAGCCCAGGGCAAAAAGTGAACTTGACATCAGCCCTGGGTGAGGTCAGCCAACAAATGGCCTGTGAGCCTCAAAAGGAAAAGAAGGATCACCAAGAACAGAACCAAGGTGCTTTCATTTCCTTTTCTTGACTAGGTTGGCAGATCAGGGCAACACTGGCAATCAAAGGCAAGGTCCTGGACACCCTTTGTGGATGGGATGGGGAAGCGTGTTCCCGGTCAGACTCCAGCCTTCTGCTGTCATCTCTAGTGGCAGTGCCCTCCCGAATGCTGTTCAAGGGTTTTATCCACAACTTGGTTGTAGACGGGGTGATCAAAGATGACACTAATCTGGGCAGAGAAATAATAAAAGTAACTGTAACTAGATTTATATGCCAGGAACTTTTCACCCTGTCACATAATTTTTACTTTTTAGTTAATGGTCGTAGTCCTGGAGAAGTGGGGGTTATTACAGTCCCCAGTAGACAGATGAGGACGCAGTTTTAGAGGGGCTAAGCAAAATGCCCAAGGTCACACAGCTAGCAAGTGGGGAGATGGGCTTGGAAAACCCTTTAAGGCTCACATCAGCACTGACAAACTGCATTCATTCATTTGTTCATTCATCCATCCATCTATCCATGCAACATATATTTATCAAGGTCCTTCCACGTGCAGTATGTGAGGTAAAGCAGACAAGATCCCGCTGTCTTGGAGCTTACATCCTAGGGGAGAGAAGGGGCATAAAGAAGTAAACAAATTAAAAAGATGATTTCACAGAAGTGCTATAAAAAATAAAGTGGGATAAAAGGAGAGGGCCACTTCAGGTTGAATGGTCAGGGCAGGTGTCTCTGAGGAAGTGACATCTGTGCAAAAAGGAACCATGGGGGGGAGGACCTGGGGGAAGACCCCAAGGCGGAGTGGGTTTGGCACCTTTGAGAAACAGAGCACCAGACTTTACTGGGTACCAAGGGAGCTGTGATTCTGGACTGAGTTTCAAGAAATTGATTAGGATACACGTAGAGTCTTGTACCTGGACTCAGCACAGCAGTTGCCTAAGTCCAGGAGACTGCCTAAACTGGGCTGGCATGAGAGAGGCTGGAGTCTCAACTGATCTGGTAGAGTCAATATAATCTGAAGTTGCTCTGAGGAAAGGGGTAGAGTCGGGGAATGGGCCCTCTGCTCTTGGCACTGGTCAGACCCTGCCTGGACCCTAACAGACAAACTAGATTGTCTTACCTCGATGATGGCCGCACTGGGGCAGTGAGCGGGATGGGCCAGAAAAACCATTTATCCCAGGTGGAGATGTCTGGGGCAGCATAAGAGCTGTTTCCAGAAAAACCTGGGGTCTGTGGGAAGGAGTTTTAAGGGAATCCGATTTCTTTTTCTCTTTTCTTTTCTGCTGATAAAATGAATCTGTGCAGACATTAAAGTAGAAGAAAAGTATAAAGAAGGAAAAAAACCACTTTTAATTCCATTATCCGGAGGTAATCATCGATAACATTTGCCATAACTCCTTGTAACACTTTTCCTAGGCTCTACAAGATGTAGTGAGAGCATACTGTGCAGACACACAATTTTGTTGATGCGCACGTGTGTGTGTCTGTGTGTGCGTGTTTGTGTGTCTGTGTGTGCGTGTTTGTGTGTGTATACACGTCTAGAGAGCAGTGAAGCGGAGTGGTCAGAGGGTCGACTCTGGGGCCCTCGGCCCGGGCTTGAATCCTGGCTCTGCCCCTCATCTGATGTCTGACCGTGAGCAAAGCACTCCACCTCTTATCCCTGTTACCTCGTTTGTAAGATGAGGATAATATTAGTATTTACCACATAGACTTGTTTGAAGTGTAAACTAGCTAATTACTTGTAAACACTAAAAAGAGTGCCAGCACATACCAAAGTTACATAATGTTTGATAAATAAACACCACCCTTCTTTTGTTTAACCTTACGTCATAGACACTATACACTGGCATCAGATGTTTTATGTAAACATCTACTGTCTGAATAAAATTCCATCACTTATTTTTGCCATCTTTTTTTTTTTTTTACATCTTTATTGGAGTATAATTGCTTTACAATGGTGTGTTAGTTTCTGCTTTATAACAAAGTGAATCAGTTATACATATACATATGTTCCCATATCTCTTCCCTCTTGCGTCTCCCTCCCTCCCACCCTCCCTATCCCACCCCTCTAGGCGGTCACAAAGCATGGAGCTGATCTCCCTGTGCTATGCGGCTGCTTCCCACTAGCTATCTATTTTGTTTGGTAGTGTATATATGTCCATGCCACTGTCTTGCTTTGTCACAGTTTACCCTTCCCTCGCCCCATATCCTCAAGTCCATTCTCTAGTAGGTCTGTGTCTTTATTCCTGTCTTACCCCTAGGTTCTTCATGACATTTTTTTTCCTTAAATTCCATATATATGTGTTAGCATACGGTATTTATCTTTCTCTTTCTGACTTACTTCACTCTGTATGACAGACTCTAGGTCCATCCACCTCATTACAAATAGCTCAATTTCATTTCTTTTTATGGCTGAGTAATATTCCATTGTATATATGTGCCACATCTTCTTTATCCATTCATCCGATGATGGACACTTAGGTTGTTTCCATCTCCGGGCTGTTGTAAATAGAGCTGCAATGAACATTTTGGTACATGACTCTTTCTGAATTATGATTTTCTCAGGGTATATGCCCAGTAGTGGGATTGCTGGGTCATATGGTAGTTCTATTTGTAGTTTTTTAAGGAACCTCCATACTGTTCTCCATAGTGGCTATATCAATATACATTCCCACCAACAGTGCAAGAGTGTTCCCTTTTCTCCACACCCTCTCCAGCATTTATTGTTTGTAGATTTTTTGATGATGGCCATTCTGACTGGTGTGAGATGATATCTCACTGTAGTTTTGATTTGCATTTCTCTAATGATTAGTGATGTTGAGCATTCTTTCATGTGTTTGTTGGCAACCTGTATATCTTCTTTGGACAAATGTCTATTTAGCTCTTCTGCCCATTTTTGGATTGGGTTGTTTGTTTTTTTGTTATTGAGTTCATGAGCTGCTTATAAATTTTGGAGATTAATCCTTTGTCAGTTGCTTCATTTGCAAGTATTTTCTCCCATTCTGAGGGTTGTCTTTTGGTCTTGTTTATGGTTTCCTTTGCTGTGCAAAAGCTTTTAAGTTTCATCAGGTCCCATTTGTTTATTTTTGTTTTTATTTCCATTTCTCTAGGAGGTGGGTCCAAAAGGATCTGGCTGTGATTTATGTCATAGAGTGTTCTGCCTGTGTTTTCCTCTAAGAGTTTGATAGTTTCTGGCCTTACATTTCGGTCTTTAATCTATTTTGAGTTTATTTTTGTGTATGGTGTTAGGGAGTGATGTAATCTCATACTTTTACATGTACCTGTTATCATCGTTTATTTAAATGCTCCCCTGTTAGACATCGTTTATCTCTAATGTTTCACTATTTATAAATGTGCCAGTGATTGTGCCAGTCATTTGGTCTATATTTTCAATTAGTTCATTTGGATCGAGTTACAAAAGTGGAATTACTGGGATAAAGGATGTGGACTTTTTGGGGTTTTTTATTGTATTAAATATTTTATTTTTAGACAGGAAGATGTACAAGTGGTAAAAAAGAATTCAGACGGTATAAGAATATACAGTGAGAAGGAGGTCTACCTGAGGCTCCTGTCTCCCAGTTTCCCACTCAGTGGCACCAAAATTGCTTTCTTGTGCATGTTTCCAGAGATGATGAGTGTAACATCAGATATATGTCTATATAACCCACAGTTTTTTAGAAAACTAAAATTGGTATACTACAAACACATCTTACCCTTTTTACATAGTATAAATTAGAGATGTCTCCTATCATTACATAAAGAGCTTCCTCATTCATATTAATAGTTGCATAGTATTTCTTGTTAAGGATAGACAATAATTTAGCTAGGGATATGGGTGTTTTAAAGATGTTTGATGCATATCAATTAATCAGCAGAAGTGAGCTCTGGTTTACAAGAGAGAAGTCCCTAACACCGGCTAATTAGTGGAACCAGGATTAAAATCCAGATCAGCTCAAAGCCATGCTCTCTCTGCAAAGATGTTCAAAGACTAACAGTCCTGGAGAGGGAACCAGTTGTGGGAGAATACCTTCCTCATGCCTCCCAGAGAAGATCTGACTGAAAACGACTCATGAGGTGTAAGGCCTTCCGTTTTTAAAAGAAAAAAGATTGGATACCATCCAGACAATTGAATCCTTAGAGGAGGAGCTTGCAGTGCAGAGCAGAGGGCCCGTGGCTGTGTGAGAACAGGCTTGCTCTACCTAAAGGCACTCATGTTCAAACACATGTATAGGCTATGTTGAGCAACGTCAGCTTGAGACCTTCAAGATGGCAAAGAGATCAAACTGCAAAGCAGCAAAAACAGCAAGCTCTGTGTGGGCATGTGGCTGGCTGTCTAGGTAGGTGGACACGACCTCCATCAGAACCCTGAGTATCTTTTCTGAGGTCTGAGTCTTCTTGCAAATCCTCTCAGGTGTAGAATGGAGAGGAAGCAATGCTGGTGAATGCCTTCCCCAAGTGGCAGGGAGAGTGGCCTACAGAGGACATTCCTGGGGGGGACAGAGCCTATCTCGGTCCCATCCAGGGCCAGCTTCCTGGGCATGAGGCCTGTGCAGTCTCCCAGGGTCCCACATTTAGTATAACTCTGCCCTTAGTTTAATGGTTTACTGTTTTCAACTTGAAATTCTTAATTTTTTTTTTTTTTTTTTTTTTCGTGGTACGTGGGCCTCCACTGTTGTGGCCTCTCCCGTTGCAGAGCACAGGCTCCGGACACGCAGGCTCAGCGGCCATGGCCCACGTGCCCAGCCGCTCCGCGGCATGTGGAATCTTCCCGGACTGGAGCACGAATCTGTCCCCTGCATCGGCAGGCGGACTCTCAACCACTGCGCCACCAGGGAAGCCCCTGAAATTCTTAATTTTTGACCAAGGGCCCCCAGATTTTTATCTTTGCTCTGGGCCCTGCAAATTATGTAGCCAGTCCTGTTCCTCTCATTTATAGGAGAGTGGTGACACAATTTTTTGGCTGCCTTAACCCTACAAAGGCAAGACCCTGGATCTGCCTGGAAGGCTCCTAGGCCTCCTGTCTTAGAGCAGAGTTGTGAGCGCAAGACTGCTTTGCCTGGAGATAAAGGGGGAAGAGGGCGGGAGGAGGTGGACAAGAACCCTGGAAAGGTTTTGTGCCCTGCCCGCCCTGAAATCTCACCCACTTTCTTCACCTCACCACAAAGGTGAGGTACCCAGGGGAAAAATGTGGCCAGCAGCCAGCACACACCAATGCACTTAGGGTCTGAGCCTGGCTGTGTTTTGGTCTGATCCAAAACCTGAAGGGAAAGAGCTTGGGCGCCTGCTCTGGGCTGGACTCTGGGATAAGCGCGTTATATTGAAACAGGTACTGTACAGATAGTATTACATCTCTTTTACCAAGGATGAAACTGAGGCTCCATGGGGTTAAATAATTGGCACAAAATCTCAACAGTATAAAAGTATAACAAACAAGGAACGGGAATCACTTCTAATCCCATGATTCACAGGCAACCACTGATAATATTTGGTAATTTCTAAATTAGGAGCTATCTCTGGAAAGATACACAAAAGTCACTGCAATTGTCTCTGCGAAGAAGTGGTGGGAGACCGGTTTTACTTCTCACCTTGGTACCTTTTGAATTTTGTACGATGTACATAAAAAATGTATTATTTTATATAAATAATAGTAAAGAGTAGGCTCTTTGAACTTTATAAGAAATAAATTAGAAGTCTTGTCATTTGGACTGTTTGGAGTATATAACATGTGGTTTCTTTTTAAATTAAGCTCATCTGCGGCGCGCTTAAAATGTGTTTATAAATCTTCACTTTAAATATAACCTCCCCGAAGCAGACCTCAATCTAAGCAGGCACTCCTGTGTCGTTTCATCATGGCTCCGGGCATCATCATAAAAAGTCAGCTTCCCATAGGCCTCTTTTCCCTATGTGCTCACCTTAGAGTTAGAAAACCCATATTCCAGTTTTGGCTATCGCACTTACAGCTGTGTGACCTTGAGTGAGTTACTTAACTTCTCTAAGAAAGAAGAGCCTTGCTCTCTCCCTAAGTAAAATAAGGATACAGAGCCACCATTCCTCATTCATAGCTGCAAAATCCCAGAAATTCTAAAAATTGAATTTTCCCCTAAGTTT
The DNA here is from genome assembly GCF_003676395.1 of Aethalodelphis obliquidens. Lineage (NCBI taxonomy): Eukaryota > Metazoa > Chordata > Mammalia > Artiodactyla > Delphinidae > Aethalodelphis > Aethalodelphis obliquidens. Next base: position 42,503,222 of record NW_020837954.1, read on the forward strand.
GGCTGTAAAAACTGGTTAGGTGATGAAATCTGACCTGGGCTGATGTGAGGCCATTTATAGTTTTATTTATCACCCTTAATGTGACTCAAACATTTCACTATGGAAAAGTTACTGTGTGGGCTACCTAGTGCTGTACCAGACCCCCAGTGGGGGCATTATATGACACGCAGTATAAGCTCCATATCACCTTTATAAAACCCAAGGAATTCTGACTTCCGAAACACATCTAGCCCAACAGTGACGAGAAAGATAAGGTACAAAAATAGCAGGGCAGGTATTGCTAATTGCTTACCCGATATCCATTCTTATCGTCTTGCTTAATATAGAACCCGGATTGATTTTATTAAGAATAGAAATGTGCCCAGCTAAAGTACTGCTTTCCAGTCTTCCTTGCAAATAAAAGTGGGCAATGAGATGTAATTGGAAGTGGTTGGGTGGGGCTTCCAGGAAAACAGCTCTTTTCTTCTGGCCCGCCTTATTTATTTATTTATTGAAGAATAGTTGATTTGCAATGTTGTGTTAGTTTCTCGTGTACAGCAAAGTGATTCAATTATGCATATGTGTATCTATTCTTTTTCATATTCTTTTCCATTATGGTTTATTACGGGGTTCATAGTTCCCAGTGTTATACAGTAGGACCTTGTTTATTTTATATATAGTAGTTTGTATCTGCTAATCCCAAACTCCTAATTTATCCCTCCCCTACCTCTTTCCCCTTTGGTAACCATAAGTGTGTTTTTCATGTCTGTGGGTCTGTTTCTGTTTCATAAATAAGTTCATTTGTGTCATTTTTTTAGATTCCACATATATAAGTGATATCATATGGTATTTGTCTTTCTCTTTCTGACTTACTTAATATGATAATCTCTGTGTCCAACCATGTTGCTGCAAATGGCATTATTGCATTCTTTTTTATGGCTGAGTAATATTCCACTGTGTATATGTACCAAATCTTCTTTATCCATTCATCTGTTGATGGACACTTAGGTTGCTTCCATGTCTTGGGTATTGTAAAAAGTGCTGCTATGAACACTGAGGTGCATTTATCTTTTCAAATTATAGTTTTCTCTAGGTATATGTCCTAGCCCATCTTCTTACTGCCTGAATATGGATGGGATGGCTGGAGCTACAGCAGCCATCTTGAGTGTGTTTAAGCCACAGTTTGATATCTTTTAAAGGTAATACTAACTGAAGCAATGGCCTAATAAAAAGTCTGAAGGCTTATAAGTGTCAAGAAAGTCCATAAGAGCACAAAAGAAGAGATGTGGTACCCATGGAGATGTTCTGATGATGTTAAGGACAGCCCAAAAGGAAGGAGTGAGCTGGTATCCCCTCAGCTTCCATTTGAGCCTGAGTTCCTGCCATGGGAAAGAAGCACTCAGGAGTCTTATTGGTGTTCAATTTTCCAACCAATGACGCTAGCTTCAGGGAGAGAGGGATGAGGCCTCTAGGGTGGGAGTATAAGAGCCCAGGAGGGGCCCTTGGCCCCTTGGAGGACTTGCAGAAAATGATCAGTCAGTGGTGGTGGGCTTTCATCTAATTCTGTTCCTGAACCCAACAAGTCCTGAGAGGGTCAGTCTTATGAGGGTTAGGGTGGGGTGAGGGTTGGGGGTTGCGAGAGCCTTGGCTCTGAGTGGTTCTGGGGAGGACTGCACGTCTGGAAGGCTAGAGTCAGAGGGTGGAGCCTGAGGCACGCTGCAGGACTGCTGTGGTCGGGGGAAGCCTAAGACGTGGCTCACAAAGTGAACACTCATTGCTTCCACAAAGGCTACCGAGGGGCCGACTGGGAAAGGACAGGAGGGCTCTTGGTGCTGGGACCGGGTAGAGGGGTCTAGAGGACCTTCTGCAGGGCTCTGAGACCAGAGAGACCATGGGGATGTTGGGACCCTGCGTTAGTTAATTGTTTGAGGTCATTGGATTGTTCATGATGTGGTTTTCTCTGCAAAATTCCTGTGACTTCTGTCCAATTACTTCTTGTTTTTGAGTATCTATGTCGTCGCTTGTCACAAAAGCCTCGTCCTCTTCCAAGCCATATTACAGAGCAATACTTTAGAATAATCTGTGAAGCTGGGAAACCCAGAGAGCAGTACTGTAGACAGAGTGTCTTTGTTAATATGAATACAAAATATTGAAGTGTCCCATAACTGGATGAAAAAATGCATTCATAGATGCTTAACTCCGAAAGATAAAACCGTGCGTCCTTCTTAACTCCAAGTTCCACGATATACTGCTAGAACTGACAACTGTTTATGCCTGAAGGTTAGTATCAAAGCTGAATTGTGAAAGTGTAAGTCACATTTGTTGACTCCTCGGGGTTGTACAGAGCCTGCAGGTGCTGGGTGGAAGGTCCTGAGCAAGTGTGTGCAGGCCTTCCTGCCTTCTCGTCTCTGGCCTCCTTCCTCCATCCCCAGCCCTTCCCAGCTCCATGGAGATCAGAGCTGCTCCCTCGACCATACAAAGCCATTGCTGGAAAAGCCACAGCAATGCAGCAGCCCTTTGATGACTGGGGCTGGGAGTGGTGCCAGGCCAGAGATTTCGGAAGGGCAACCTTCCAAAGGCTGGATTAAGCCCCTGGAGCAGATGTTGCCTGTGGATCGCCAGCATTCAGAGAGTTGAGCGGGAGGTAGGCGTGGATGGGAATTTGGCTGGCTCACAAAACTGTTGAGCAAAGCCCTGGAGACACTGTTCCGATGGACAGGCCGAGGGAGGGTCAGCTGTCAGGGTCGCCAGGAGAGCCCCTCTCAGTGCCTCAGGAGACTGGAGTTGCAGTGACTCATTTCAGACAGAAAGGAAGGGCACAGAACAGGCATTCCTATGAGCACCTCCCCGATACCATGACCACACGGTACTCCATGCATATTCCTCCTTCTTTCACCTTTACACTCAGCCTCCTCGTTTGGAAAATGGGAACAACTTAATGCCTGAATTTTGCTTTCAGCAAAGGAGTCAGGCTTTAAGAAACAGTAGGAATAACGTAGGCATCATATCCATAAACCATGTGTTTTGTACACGGAGCCCAGAGCCTCAGACAAAGCTGATCTTGCCCTTTGGAATAAGTGCATGAGGGACCAGAGAGGTATGCCGACCGGCGGACATCTCTCTCCATGGGCATGTTATCATGCCTGAAATTCTACCACTGCCAGTCGGAAGAAGTGGGTGGCTGAGTCAGGTCAACGACGACCCACAAGGTGAGGACAGGAGGCCTAAAAAGATGTGGTGAAAGATACACTTTGCTGACTGTGCTAATCTGCTTAAGGACAGCTTTGGGACAAAGACGTAGTATTCAACAGTGTGCATTGGACTTGGAGTCAGGTAGACCGTAGTTTGAATCCTGCTTCTGACAATTACTGGCTGGGTGACTTTGAACTTGTTACTTGACTTCTCTGATTCCCCATTTCCCATCGCTAAGGCAGGGTATTGATTTCTGCCTCACAGGCTTGTGATTGTGAACACACTCTCTTACTGAGACCTTGAGCACATGTGTAATTTATTAGCAGTGGCAGCCCCGAAGTGTCACTGGCATTGCCGGCGCCGGGACGTTCTGTTAGCCGAGGAGATTCTCTCTGCTGTGATTGTTCTTCTCAGCCCAAGGCCCCTACTTGTTCTGGGGCGGTTACTACAGAAGCTGTGGTGACATTCCCCGCAAGCTGTTGAGAGGCTGGCAGCTTGGATTTCACCGAAGCCTTAAAAGGTATTTACATTTTGAGGCTGGTTTCCCTTTGTCATATTTTTTCCATTTATTTTCAGCCTTAGGGAAAATGTTTTCATCTTTCTGAAATTAATCTTTCTCTGGAAGTATTTCTTACCGCCAAGGAAGATCTAGGCCTGCCCCCAGGCACATTTGCAAAGGAGAGCAGGACAGAGAAGGAAGAGCTGGAGAAAAGTTGGAGTGAAGTCGGGAAAAGGAATAGTGTGAGAGCAGCAAATAGAGAAAGTGCAGGAAGTCAGAGGGCAGAGGAAGGGGGCCTTGAACCTGGAGGGTCTCTCCCTGAGTAACTGTGGGAACCAGCAGTCCCCATGGACATACTTTCTCCCAGGGACTCCTGTCCACACCAGAGCAGCCTGCTTCCATGGAGCTGTGCAGGGGATGCTTATGTGTAGATTCTAAAATCAACATCTCAGGACTTCCCTGGTGGCACAGTGGTTAAGAATCCGCCTGCCAGTGCACAGGACACGGGTTCGAGTCCTGGTCCGGGAAGATCCCACACGCTGAGGAGCAACTAAGCCCGTGCGCCACAACTACTGAGCCTGCGCTCTAGAGCCTGCCAGCCACAACTACTGAGCCCATGCGCCACAACTTCTGAAGCCCGCGCGCCTAGAGCCCGTGCTCCGCAAGAGAAGCCACCACAATGAGAAGCCCGCGCACCACAACGAAGAGTAGCCCCTGCTCACGGCAACTAGAGAAAGCCTGCATGCAGCAATGAAGACCCAACTAAGCCAAAAATAAAATAAATTAAAAAGACACAAAACAAAACATCTCATTTGCCCTCAGAGTCTTCTAGCTCTCCTTTCCATATGCCCTCCTGCTGCCTCTGAGAGGCCCATGGATTCTGCTGGTAACTGCTCTCACTAAGCCCCCTTTCATTCACTACCTATCACTACCCTTTGTGGGGTAGGCTTCCTGGGTGTGCTACCTGTGTGGTTATACCAGGTCCTATGCTCCCAAAGAGCATTAAATCTGCCTTGGTTTTTTGTTTTTTGGCCATGCCATGCAGCTTGCAGGATCTCAGTTCCCCAGCCAGGGACTGAACGCAGGCCCCAGTAGTGAAAGCCTGGAATGCTAACCACTAGGCCACCAGGGAACTCCCCAAATCTGCCTTGGTTAATGCTCTTCTTCTGTCTCCATCTTGAAATTCTTAATAATGTATCCTTTGAAATAGATAAGTGTTTTGTAAGGGAAATCCAGTGGATCAATGGAGCACACGTGAGACAAGACAACAGATTGGGTAGGCAACAGGAACACAGAACAATGGGCTTAGTGGCCCCACGTGCACATGCATGCCTGGCACAGTCTGGGGCACCACCGGGCTCCAACGTCGCTGGGCCAGACCTGGGCCCAGATTGGTGGCAGTGACAGTGGTGGCAGCAGCAACCCCAGGAGCGGGGAGGGGCTCTACAGGAAGGCAGCACTAGATACCCCACTGGGAGGCCTACTTGTGTCCCTGGAGCCCATCCTTGCAGTGTCCGTACAAAAATGAACTCTTGGATCTGAGCTCCCAGACAGGAATTCCTGGCCTCCAGGCAGTAGACTTTGTCAGTAAATTATTACAAAATAAAAACATATATCTAGACATTGTAATAGAGCATATCAGGGAATTATTAGAATTCTTCAAGGAGTTTAGAATCTTTAAAGACTACTGAAAAATTGCAAAGCAAGTATTCACAGGCTTAGAAAGAAGGATTAGATTGAAATCGAATTGTCTCATTCAATGAAAAAGAACACTGTATTCATATGAAGCTTGGATTAAACCAATCATTAACAAGCAAGACAATTTCAAAATTAATGTTTCTTGTAATTGAAGATACAATGAAAGAATGAAGAAATAGGTGTTTTAAATTATATACGAAAGATGAAACCACTTTCAGTTTCTTATATGACCTCAACATACAGGAAATGTCAGAAGAAACATTAAAAGGCCATTGTGTAGTTTACATTTAAAATCAAATTCAGACTTGCATGAAACTGATTTGTATGAAGAATTCAATCTGCCTGGAAAAATTTTTCCATGAGAATCTTCAGCTCTAAATGTACTAAAATTTATATTTTGAAATAATTTATCAGAAATGTATTCACAGCCCATAAAATACTCTTAACAGCTTCAGTAACAGTTGCATCGGCGGAAACCTCCTTCTCAAAATAAAAAAATTATTGAAAATATTGCAATCTGGGCTTCCCTGGTGGCGCAGTGGTTGAGGGTCCGCCTGCAGATGCAGGGGACGCAGGTTCGTGCCCCGGTCCGGGAAGATCCCACATGCCACGGAGTGTGGGCCCATGAGTCATGGCTGCTGAGCCTGCGCGTCCGGAGCCTGTGCTCCGCAACGGGAGAGGCCACAACAGTGAGAGGCCCGCGTACCGCAAAAAAAAAAAAAAAAAAAAATTGCAATCTTACATTTGCCAAGAGCAACTAACATCACTCTCCATTATACTGATTGAAAATAAAGTTGCTAAAATTATACATTTTTATGACCTAATAAATGAATTTGCAGAAAATCAAGCCAGAAAATTTTTATAATCAATCAAGATCTAACACTAATGAAGTCTTATTATATACTGAGTTATGTAAAATAAGTTACCAAAAATACATTTTTACAATTTGTGAGTTCATGTTGTTACTCATGTATCTCTATTACCCCTCGTAGATTCTACAAGTAATAAAAATATTTCAAAGGCAAAACCTTTATATTCTAGTACCTTTAGTGGCACATTTTTCCTGCTCTTTGAACAGGGGCTCCCACATTTTAATTTTGTACTGGACCCACAGATTATGCAGTCTGCCCCGCTCAGTACCTTGAAGGCTCTCTAAATTCCAGCAAAGCCCATAGACATATAAACTCTTACAATTTTTTTTTTTTTTTTTTTTGCGGTACACGGGCCTCTCACTGTTGTGGCCTCTCCCGTTGCGGAGCACAGGCTCCGGACGCACAGGCTCAGCAGCCATGGCTCACGGGCCCAGCCGCTCCGCGGCATGTGGGATCTTCCGGGACTGGGGCACGAACCCGTGTCCCCTGCATCGGCAGGCGGACTCTCAACCACTGCGCCACCAGGGAAGCCCAACTCTTACGTTTTAAGAGTTTCTCCAGACTCCAGAGCACTGGTTCTCAACCAAGGGCGATTTTGTCCCTCACGCAGGGGACATGCGGCAGTATCTGCAGACATTTTTTGTCGTCACAACTAGGGGGCTGGTACTGGCATCTAGTGGGTGGAGGCCAGCGGTGCTGCTCAGTGTACAGGACAGGCCCACAACAAGGAGTTACCCGGCCCACAATATCAACAGTGGGGCTGTTGAGAAACCCCGATCCAGTCTCCAAGTGTGATTCTGGACCAGCAGAACGGCATCCCTGGTGGGTTGTTTGAAAGGCAAACTCTCAGGCTCCACCTCAGACCTGCTGAATCAGAATCTGCATTTTCACAAGCTCCCCCAGGTGATTGGTGTGCACAGAAAAGTTTGAGAAGCGCCGAGCTAGGGGACGTGAATCTCTAACAGTGTATTTTAGACATGTGGGAGGAGCTGTCTCTGACCCTTCAGTCATGCCAGGTCAGGCCAGCCCTGCAGAGACCCTGAGGACCACACTGTTCCTGCCACTTTCTTCATGCTTCTTGTTCATCTCCCAAGCCCCGACCCCAGACGTGTGATGGGTAGGCCCAGGTGCAAGGACACCGTGAGCAGTGTCTGGCAGCACCTCAGCCCAGGCACTCACTCGGATTTTGACCTCGTACCTCTCAAACAAGTACGCAGGGAAAGACAGCAGGCTGGTCTCAGACCTCGGAACTTCCAAGTGCTGGCCTGACTCCAGCTGGTCCCAGGCTTCCCTCTGCAGCAGTGGGCCCGAGGGCTCTGCCACATGCCTCCATGTCTTAGCGACTGGTCTGCAGGCATGCCCCTGCTTTCAGAGCACCGTTTCCGCCTCCAGTGACAGGTCCTTTCCCTCTTTATTTGCCTCCCGCTGAGGGTTCAAGGCTCACTCACCTGCTCATCCTGGAGGCTTTCTGTTTTCCTCAGGGTCCCCATAGCTACCAGCAGACAGATCTGTGACAGTGGCCCCAAGCTCCAGGGTCTTCAAGACAGGGAAGGTAAATGAGGGCCAGCTGGAGACTGTGGTATACGCAGAGCCCACGACCAGACAAACAAATGCAGGCCCAGCATGTACAAAGCTTTGGATTTTGAAAAAGAAGCAGGAAGTCTTGCTTTTTATGTGAAATCTTCTCCTTTTCAAATACTGGTAACTAAATAAAAAATTAAAACAAACTGAAGGCTGACCACACCCCTCTACAGGAGGCTAGAATCTCCGATAGACAATTTGCTGGTCTATGTAAACACTTACTATCTTGCGTTGTCATTATTTGTGGACATCTTGGTCTTCCCACTCAGCCTGGTGGCAGCTTGAGGGTGGGACCTGGAAGAAAGTAGTCCTTAACACATATTTGGTGAGTGAATGAATGAATGAATGAATCAGTGGGTGCTGCTGCTACTTCTTGTGCTACTTCTTGTGAGCCCTGGTTATCCAGTGGGTTTAAAGCCATGGTTCATTATGGGCAGTGTCATCTCCTAGGGGTTGTTTAGACACCTGTGAGGGTATTTTTGGTTGTTATGATGATTAACAGCACCACTGGCATTTAATGGGTGGGAGTGGTCAGAAGGACAAAAATAATATTTAAACACTTACTTTGTGCTCATTGTGTACCAGGCTCTCTTCCAAGCACTTTATTGAAAAGAACTTATTTAGTCTTTACAACAGTCTTACAAGCTAGATACTGCCATCATACCCATTTCACAGACGGCAGGGTGGGTGAGGGGTGCCAGTAGGTCTGCAATGGACAGGACAGCCCTGCGCGTCAAAGAACCACCCTGTGTTCCACAGCTTCTTGTATGCCCTGCTGGATGTTTATGCAGGAAAAAAAAGCTCCTTTGTATAACAATCAGAAATACAATAATCACAACAATTGCAGGAAGAGTGTGCTTTATTTTTCAGCACTTTACCAAAAGCTCACCATTTCAGAAAAATCATGCAACAGGCAGCAACAACGCTGAAGGCATTTGAGTCACTAAAACTACATACGTACATCCATCTGTGTTTATAGTTACCAAAGTCATGGTAATTCTAGGTGCAAGCATTGGATTGATTGATGTTTTAGGGTTTTTTAAGTAAATTTTTTATTAACTAACTACATACTTCAAAGAAGTGAACAAATCATAAGAATATACCTTATGAACTTTTGCAAAACGAGCACTTGTGTAACCAGGACTCAGGTCAAGAAACAGAACGTTCTCAGCACCCCGGAAGTCCCCTCATACTCCCTTCTACTCACAATGCCCCCCTAAAGGTAACATCCTGACTTCTAACACCTTACATTCATTTTGCCTATTTATCTTTGAACTTTATGTAAATGGAATCATGTAGTGTATACTTCTTTTGTGTCTGGCTTCTTTCAGTCAAGATCATGTTCGTGAGATTCAGCCACATGTTCTGTGACTTGGAAGTTTGTTCATTCTTGTCACTGCATAGTATTTCATTGTATGAACATACCACACGTGTTTATGCCTTCTGCTGTAGTTGGACTTTTGGGTTGTTCCAGTTTTCGGCTATTGCAAATAACGGTTCTGTTAATATTCTTTTTTTTTTAACATCTTTATTGGAATATAATTGCTTTACAATGGTGTGTTAGTTTCTGCTTTATAACATAGTGAATCAGCTAGACATATACATATATCCCCATATCTCTTCCCTCTTGCATCTCCCTCCCTCCCACCCTCCCTATCCCACCCCTCTAGGTGGTCACAAAGCAACGAGCTGATCTCCCTGTGCTATGCGGCTGCTTCCCCCTAGCTATCGATTTTACATTTGGTAGGTTCTCCCCTAGGTTCTTCATAACCATTTTTTTTAAGACACCATATATATGTGTTAGCATATGGTATTTGTTTTTCTGTTTCTGACTTACTTCACTCTGTATGACAGACTCTAGGTCCCTCCACGTCACTACAAATAACTCAATCTTGTTTCTTTTTATGGCTGAGTAATATTCCACTGTATATATGTGCCACATCTTCTTTGTCCGTTCATCTGTCAATGGACACTTAGGTTGTTTCCATCTCCAGGCTATTGTAAATAGAGCTGCAATGAACATTGTGGTACACGACTCTTTTTTTTTTTTTAACATCTTTATTGGAGTATAATTGCTTTACAATGGTGTGTTAGTTTCTGCTTTATAACAAAGTGAATCAGCTATACATATATCCCCATATCTCTTCCCTCTTGCATCTGCCTCCCTCCCACCCTCCCTATCCCGCCCCTCTAGCTGGTCACAAAGCACTGAGCTGATCTCCCTGTGCTATGCGGCAGCTTCCCACTAGCTATCTATTTTACATTTGGTAGTGTATATATGCACATGCCACTCTCTCACTTCGTCCCAGCTTACCCTTCCCTCCCGTGTCCTCAAGTCCATTCTCTACTAGGTCTGCATCTTTATTTCCATCCTGCTCCAGGTTCTTCATGACCATTGTTTCTTTGTTTTTAGATTCCATATATATGTGTTAGCATACGATATTTGTTTTTCTCTTTCTGACTTACTTCACTCTGTATGACAGACTCTAGGTCCATCCACCTCACTACAAATAACTCAATTTCGTTTCTTTTTATGGCTGAGTAATATTCCATTGTATATATGTGCCACATCTTCTTTATCCATTCATCTGTTGATGGGCATTTAGGTTCCTTCCATGTCCTGGCTATTGTAAATAGAGCTGCAATGAACATTGTGGTACATAACTCTCTTTGAATTGTGGTTTTCTCAGGGTATATGCCCAGTAGTGGGACTGCTGGGTTGTATGGTAGTTCTATTATTAGTTTTTTAAGGAACCTCCATACTGTTCTCCATAGTAGCTGTATCAATTTACATTCCCACCAACAGTGGAAGAAGGTTCCCTTCTCTCCACACCCTCTCCAGCATTTATTGTTTGTAGATTTTTTGATGATGGCCATTCTGACTGGTGTGAGGTGATACCTCATTGTAGTTTTGATTTGCATTTCTCTAATGATTAGTGATGTTGAGCATTCTTTCATGTATTTGTTGACAATCTGTATATCTTCATTGGAGAGATGTCTATTTAGGTCTTTTGCCCATTTTTGGATTGGGTTATTTATTCTTTTGACACTGAGCTGCCTGAGCTGTTTGTATATTTTGGAGATTAATCCGTTGTCAGTTGCTTCGTTGCAAATATTTTCTCCCATTCTGAGGGTTGTCTTTTTGTCTTGTTTATGGTTTCCTTTGCTGTATAAAAGCTTTTAAGTTTCATTAGGTCCCATTTTTAAATTTTTTTTTAATTTTTTAATTTTTTTTTCTGTGGTACACGGGCCTCTCACTGTTGTGGCCTCTCCCGCTGTGGAGCACAGGCTTCAGACGCGCAGGCTCAGCGGCCATGGCTCACGGGCCCAGCCGCTCCGCAGCATGTGGGATCTTCCCGGACCGGGACACAAACCCGTGTCCCCTGCATCGGCAGGCGGACTCTCAACCACTGCGCCACCAGGGAAGCCCCCCATTTGTTTATTTTTATTTCCATTTCTCTAGGAGGTGGGTCAAAAAGGATCTTGCTGTGATTTATGTCATAGAGTGTTCTTCCTATGTTTTCTTCTGAGAGTTTTATAGTGTCCAGTCTTACATTTAGGTCTTTAATCTATTTTGAGTTTATTTTTGTGCATGGTGTTAGGGAGTGTTCTTATTTCATTCTTTTACATGTAGCTGTCCAGTTTTCCCAGCACCACTTATTGAAGAGGCGATCTTTTCTCCATTGTATATTATTGCTTCCTTTTTCAAAGATACGGTGACCATATGTGTGTCGGTTTATCTCTGGGCTTTCTATCCTGTTCCATTGATCTATATTTCTGTTTTTGTGCCAGTACCATACTGTCTTGATTACTATAGCTTTGTAGTATAGTCTGAAGTCAGGCAGCCTGATTCCTCCAGCTCTGTTTTTCTTTCTCAGGATTGCTTTGACTATTCAGTGTCTTTTTTGTTTCCATACAAATTGTGAATTTTTTTGTTCTAGTTCTGTGAAAAATGCCGTTGATAGTTTGATAGGGATTGCATTGAATCTGTAGATTGCTTTGGGTAGTATAGTCATTTTCACAGTGTTGATTCTTCCAATCCGCGAACATGGTATATCTCTCCATCTGTTTGTATCATCTTTAATTTCTTTCATCAGTGTCTTATAATTTTGTGCATACATGTCTTTTGTCTCCTTAGGTAGGTTTATTCCTAGGTATTTTATTCTTTTTGTTGCAATGGTAAATGGGAGTGTTTCCTTAATTTCTCTTTCAGATTTTTCATCATTAGTATATAAGAATGCAAGAGATTTCTGTGCATTAATTTTGTATCCTGCAACTTTACCAAATTCATGGATTAGCTCTAGTAGTTTTCTAGTAGCATCTTTAGGATTCTCTATGTATAGCATCATGTCATCTGCAAACAGTGACAGTTTTACTTCTTCTTTTCCAATTTGAATTCCTTTTATTTCTTTTTCTTCTCTGATTGCTGTGGCTAAAACTTCCGAAACTATGTTGAATAATAGTGGTGAGAGTGGGCAACCTTGTCTTGTTCCTGATCTTAGTGGAAATGGTTTCAGTTTTTCACCATTGAGAATGATGTTGGCTGTGGGTTTGTCATATATGGCCTTTATTATGTTGAGGTAAGTTCCCTCTATGCCTACTTTCTGGAGGGTTTTTATCATAAATGGGTGTTGAATTTTGTCGAAAGCTTTCTCTATATCTATTGAGATGATCATATGGTTTTTCTCCTTCAGTTTGCTAATATGGTTTATTACATTGATTGATTTGTGTATATTGAAGAATCCTTGCATTCCTGGGATAAACCCCACTTGATCATGGTGTATGATCCTTTTAATGTACTATTGGATTCTGTTTGCTAGTGTTTTGTTAAGGATTTTTGCATCTATGTTCATCAGTGATATTGGCCTGTAGTTTTCTTTTTTTGTGACATTTTTGTCTGCTTTTTGGTATCAGGGTGATGGTGGCCTTGTAGAATGAGTTTGGGAGTGTTTCTCCCTCTACTATATTTTGGAAGAGTTTAAGAAGGTTAGGTGTTAGCTCTTCTCTAAATGTTTGATAGAATTCGCCTGTGAAGCCATCTGGTCTTGGGCTTTTGTTTGTTGGAAGATTTTTCTTTAAAATTAATTAATTAATTTTTGGCTGCATTGGGTTTTTGTTGCTGCGTGCGGGCTTTCTTTATTTGCAGCAAGTGGGGGCTACTCTTCATTGCGGTGGCTTCTTTTGTTGTAGAGCATGGGCTCTAGACATGCGGGCTTCAGTAGTTGTGGCACGTGGGCTCAGTAGTTGTGGTTTGCGGGCTCTAGAGCACAGGCTCAGTAGTTGTGGCACACGGGCTTAGTTGCTGCGTGGCATGTGGGATATTCCCGGACCAGGGCTCGAACCCGTGTCTCCTTCATTGGCAGGTGGTTTCTTAACCACTGCGCCACCAGGGAAGTCCCTGTTGGAAGATTTTTAATCACAGTTTCAATTTCAGTGCTTGTGATTGGTCTGTTTATATTTTCTGTTTTTTCCTCATTCAGTTTCAGAAGGTTGTGCTTTTCTAAGAATTTGTCCATTTCTTCCAGGTTGTCCATTTTACTGGCATAGTTTTGCTTGTAGTAGTCTCTCATGATTCTTTGTGTTTCTTCAGTATCAGTTGTTACTTCTCCTTTTCCTTTTCTAATTCTACTGATTTGGGTCTTCTCCCTTTTTTTCCTGATGAGTCTGGCTAATTGTTTATCAATTTCATTTATCTTCTCAAAGAACCATCTATTAGTTTTATTGATCTTTGCTATCATTTATTTCATTTCTTTTTCATTTCTTTTTGATCTGATCTTTATGATTTCTTTCCTTCTGCTAAGTTTGGGATTTTTTTGTTCTTCTTTCTCTTACTGCTTTAGGTGTAGGGCTGGGTTGTTTATTTGAGATGTTTCTTGTTTCTTGAGGTAGGATTGTATTGCTATTAACTTCCTTCTTAGAACTGCTTTTGCTGCATCCCATGGGTTTTGGGTCATTGTGTTTTCATTGTTATTTGTTTCTAGGTACTTTTTGATTTCCTCTTTGATTTCTTCAGTGATCTCTTCGTTATTTAGTAGTGTATTGTTTAGCCTCCATGTGTTTGTATTTTTTACAGATTTTTTCCTGTAATTGATATCTTGTCTCATAGTATTGTGGTAGGAAAAGATACTTGATACGATTTCAATTTTCTTAAATTTACCAAGGCTTGATTTGTGACCCAAGATATGATCTATCCTGGAGAATGTTCCATGAGCACTTGAGAAAAAGTGTATTCTGTTTTTTTGGATGGAATGTGGTATAAATATCAATTAAGCCCATCTTGTTTAATGTATCATTTAAAGCTTGTGTTTCCTTATTTATTTTCATTTTGGATGATCTGTCCATTGGTGAAAGTGGGGTGTTAAAGTCCCGTACTATTATTGTGTTAGTTTCTATTACCAGGGGAAATTAAAAGAAATATTCATAGTACACCTCAGGGGAGGTGATGGAACTGACATACTTTGGGGGCATCAGATGTTTTTCACACACATTCCCTGGTAAATGGAGAATCTCTAGGGTCTGGCTGTCTCTTAGGGGTACCCCACATATTCTCTGCCCTCATTCACCTACTGGCTTTACTGTTGAGTGTATCTAACCCTAGGCCACCTATGCTGGGTTCACTGTTCCTACATGGCAGCTTCTGCAGGCACACGTGCTGGTAAATGTTTAACAGCTTGTCCTGGGAGTGAGGGTTGATTTGTAGGGTTTGCTAATTTCTGTGGTGTAAGTACTTCCACCATGTCTAATTTCAAGGTTTTAATGAGATGTTGTTGAACCTGGAATTGGGAAGAGATTCTAAGTAATATAATATTATACAGTATTTCCACCATACGTACATAATGGATGTAAATAGACTTGAAAGCATAGGTAAAAAAGCACAATGTAGTACAACTAGGAACTGATAAGTTGGGGTATTTATTACTTTAATGGTTCTTGAGAGACAGCATGAGCAGGCTCCAGCACAACACTGCAGGTAACTGGCTCTGGTTTCCCTTTAAAAAAATCACATTTGGGGGACTTCCCTGGCAGTCCAGTGGTTCAGACTCTGTGCTCCCAATGCAGGGAGCACGGGTTAGATCCCTGGTCAGGGAACTAAGATCCCGCACGACCAGGCCAAAAAAACTAACCCCACCAAAAAAAAAAAAAAAAAAAATCACATTTGTTTTTTGCAGTGCAAGTTGCAGTTGCATTCCGTAAGAGGTAAGCAGGCCTGGCCCTGCTACTTAAGTGTAGCCTTGGCCTTATCTTTAACCTCTCAGTACCTCAGTTTCCTTCCACAAAATGCGGATAACAGTATTAATACTAACTTCACAGGTTACTGCAGGGATTAAATGAGATCATGTAGGTAAAACCATTAGCACGGTGCCTGGCAGACAGTATGGGGTACTTAGTAAATCAGCAGTGGCACCAGAGCTTCACAGCCCTGCCTCTGCCTCCCAGGCCCATCTGAAGGGAGGGGGCCACTCCATCCTCATCCACTTGCTGTCAGAGGTAGCAGAGCCAATCACACCATCTGCTTTCCCACCATTAAATCACTTGAAAATGAATGGTCAGGACAGACTTGAGAAAGAAAGGGAATGGGTGTCAAGTGACCAGGAGCAGCAAGGGCGGAGGGCCACTTGTGTCTGGAAGGAGCTCAGGACACCGCTGCCCCCAGGGCCTTCCTCCTTCCCTGCTGGCAGCCCCCCAGAGCCACTGCCCAGCCCTCGGGCCAAGGCCAGGGAGAAGAAGCAGGAAATGAGGCTGGCTGGCACCTGTGCAGGCGGCATCTGGGCAGTTCCCGTCTGAAGACACAGCAGGTAGATGCTCTCTTTGCTGCCTTGGCTTATCTTGAGTGTAAAACGGGGCTGATACTTTTACCCTGCTTACCTGGTCTGTGTCAGAGATACAGATGTCATCAAAGACTTGTCAGTGCTTCAGAACAACAGGGGGGGTTGGCTCATCCCCTTACACACACCTGCTGACCGGGCAGCCTCAGGTATACTTTTTCCAGGGCTGGGCTCAGGGTTGGGGTGAGCAGGGAATCACAGTTGCTGCTCTGGGAAGCCCCGCTCTGACCTCTGACCTCTGCAAAGCCCCTGGAGATCGGTGGCCAACAGGGACTGGGCCACCAAGCCTGACTCTCACAGTTTCCTGACACACTTGGGGAGAGGTGCCACAGTTGACGCACAACCACCTGAGCTCAGGGTCTTTCTCCCCCGCAGTGGGAACTGCTCTTCAACTCTGCGTGCCCAGCCTTGCCTAGCCCACCCACCTTGGATTCTGACTTGCTGTGGGGAAGGTGGCTTGAATACCTCCACCTCCCCTGGAGTCAGATGGGTTTACTTGTTTACTTTGAAGGCTGCCCAAGGAATCTTTAATCAAAACAAGAAACCCCATGCTAATTCCTGCCTCAGGTTAGGCAAGCCAGAAGTCTGCTGGATGCCTCAACTTCCTTACAGGTAAAACTGGAGGATAATAATGTCTCACTTTATGGGGAGGATGTGTAGATAAAATGAGCTGGTGTGCAAGAAAAGATCAAGAAATATGTAAAGACCATTTGGGTCATTATTTGCTCTTTTTAAAAATTGGGGACAGGAGAAGGCATATGATTTATTTGAAAAAGTGTGACTTTTTTTTTTTTTAAACCCTGGACATAGTAGTATCTGCCCAACAAATTAACAAATTAGGGCTTCACATTTCTTTTTTCTTATGAGTTCTTGTTATTTTTTTTTTCTTTTACTATTTATTTATTTATTTATTTAGGCTGCGCCGGGTCTTAGTTGTGGCACGCAGGATCTTCGTTGCAGCATGCAGGATCTTTAGTTGCGGCATGCGGACTCCTTAGTTGCAGCATGCAAACTCTTAGTTGCGACATGCGGGATCTAGTTCCCTGACCAGGTATCAAACCTGGGCCCCCTGCATTGGGAGCGCAAAGTCTTACCCACTGGACCACCAGGGAAGTCCCGAAAAAGTGTAACTTTTGGAACAGACAAGAGTGGATTCTGGTTTTGCAATGCTATGTAGTTTCTGATGTCACAGAAATCTCTCAGAGACTGTTTCCTCACGTGTAAAGTGGTGTTGACAATATTTAACTTGGGGGTGTTGTCAAAATTAGTGGTTACATGTATAAAGTCCCTACCAAGTATCTGGTACACAGTAGTGCACAATAAATAGTAGCTGTCATTCCTGCTGTTATACGTAATAGTGATAACAACAGAGATACCGAGTACAGTTGACCCTCGAACAACACGGGTTTGCACTGCTTGGGCCCACTTACATGCGGATTTTTTCCAGTAAATATTACAGTACTATATGATCCCCATTGGTTGAACACTGGGATGTCAAACCGTGGATACAGAGGAACTGCATAAAGGTGGATTGACTGTAAATTACAAGCGGATTTCTGACTGCAGAGAGGTTGGTTCCCCTAACCCCACCCTGTTCAAGGGTCAAGGTACAAATTCTGAACCTTTTCTCGCTTTCGCTTTCAGGGAGCCACGCTCCTCTTTCCTGCCCTCTAAGTGGTAGAGGCACAAGTTTCTAGATTCCTGGGAGAGGGAGAAGGCATACCGTGCCCTCTGACTCATTCCATGGGAGTGACCGATTCTTCCTGGTTTGCCCAGGACTGTACTAGTTTTAGCACTGGAAGTCCATGTCCCTGGAACGCCCTTTGCCCCAGGCAAACTGCATGATTGATCACTCTACTCACCATCAACCTGGGTCTAGCCACCAAGCCATTTTCCAGTACCTAGATTTAGAGTATAAAGATTTGTACTGGAAATCTGGATGGACCTAGGAATATTAGCTTGAAGAGCCATCTTAAGCCCTTTTAGTACAAGGCAGGGGCTATATAAATAAGTGAAAATTAAAAAATTAGCTCTGGCCTTAAAATTTATTATGCTAGGTGTAAGATACAAAAAAATCAATTATGAAGACCACATCTCGTAGGATTCCATATACAAAATGTCCAGTATAAGCCAATCTATGGAAACAGGAAGTAGATTATTGGTTGCCTAGGGCAGGGGTTGGAGTGGGAGGAAATGGGGAGTGATTGCTAATGAGTATACAGTTCCTTTTGGGGATCATGAAAATGTGCTAAATTTGATTGTGGTAATGGTTGTACAGCTCTGTAAATATACTGAAAACCATTGAGTCGTACATTTCAAATATACAATTATATATTTAAACTGTGAGTAGTATGATATGTGAATTGTATCTCAGTAAAACTGTTAAATTTTCAAAAATATTTACAAATTTTAAAACAATTTTTTAAATTAAAAAAAAATCAACTGTTCCTCCCACTTGAGAATCTCTAAATTTAAATTATTCTTAACTCTCATCTTGGGAATTATCTCTTTAATGGCCTAAAATTATTTAACCTCTGCCAGGGCGTACCATCTCCATTTTGCAGATGAGACGAGTAAGGCCCACAGGCAGAATGTAACAGGGGCTTTTGCTCAGCTCTATAGAGGAGGCCACTGGAACCTGGCAGGAGGGGAAGTGGTGGGAGAGGAGAGGCTGGGGAGCCAGCATTTACAAAGGGAGAAAAGAGATTCACCCCTGATCCTGGCAATATAAAGCAGAAGGAAATACGTGCTAAACTGAGGATCATCCAAAATGCCACAGAAGAGCAGAAGGGAAGCTCTAGAAAGGTTGCGAAGGGTGACTGGGGAGGGCATTCCAGGCAGAGGAAACAGTGTGGGCATGGGCTCTGAAGTGTGAAAGTAGGTGGCTTGTTAGAGGCGTGCAGGTGGTGTGGGGAGGCTGGAGCGTGGGATGTGTGGAGGGATGGAGAGGATCTGGGCCAGACTGTAGGGTGCACAAGACACAGTCCAAGACATGCTCCAAGTTTGATTTTGTTCTGTGGACACTGGGATGTCCAGGATAAGATTTTTAGATAGTAACAGATTTGCATAGGGTCTCAGAAGCCATTTTACAATGTGAGGTAGAGGGTCTTGCATGAAGTCACCCATCAGTTAGTGGCCAAACTGACTGCAGTGCAAAACTAGGGGCTCCAATGCCTGGCTTAACCCATCTTCCATCACGCCAAGCTGCTTCTAGGATGATTTGCCCGCTTTTCTTTTCTTCTTCTCTCATCTGTCTTCTCTGACTCCTCCCTAGCCCTTCCTTTGCTTCCAACCCCTTGTTGCTTTCCTGGCCCTTGGGTCCGCCTGGGGTGTTCCTGCAGCCAACAGCAGGTTGCTGAACTCTGTTGCAGATCCAGGCAGATCTAATGTTTGCTTTCAACCCCCTTAGTGGTCTGGGCAGTGAGGCCCCAGTAAAGGAGGAAATGAGTAGGAAGGGAAGGTGTCCATCAACTGCAGTGAGTCTGGACCTAGGAGATGTTAGAAAACAAAATTCAACCAAGTAAATTTGAAGATCTAATTGTCTTTATTCAATGATTCAGGAATCAGGGAGCATCCCATCTAGCAACTAGAAGGGTGCTCAGAGGAGTTGTACAAAATGGAAGGATTTTATAGGAAGAAGGCTGGGGCAAGGGAGCTATTATTAAAAGAAAAGAAACGATAATTTTTAGGCCTGAAGGTCTTCTTTTTTTTTTTGGTGGGAGGGAAGAGAACTGCCAAGGGTTCTATTATGCAGATTGCCTCTTCTTCCTCTGGGGTAATGGAGAGGGTCCATGTGACAGATTACTATGTGATAGCACCTCATTGGTGCTGACCAGAAGATTCCAAACTGGTTGATTACATTTATGGTGAAGGTCAAAACTGCAATTAGGTTAGGTATTAAATCTAGGTTTGGTATCACGGGCTTTAGCACAAGTGATGCCATTTTGGGCCTGTGGGTTTTCTCTTTAACAGAACTCAAGGAGGAAAGAAGGCAGAACAAAGACAGGCTTATGGAAGAGGAAGCAGCAGCCATACATTCTGTGGGGCCCAGAATGGGATGGGTGTGTGTGCATGGTGGTGGGGTCGGGCGGGACTGGGGTCGGCATGACACCCTGCTTGCTTTGTTTGAGCTACCTCAAAAATTCAACCAAAAATTCAATTCAATTCACAGCACTCTTCCGGAGAACCTGTTAGAACTAGGCTAGGTGAGAGGCCCTGAGAGGGTGTCCAAAGGGCATCAGAAAGGAGAGCCTGCCTTACCCAATCTGCAGCAGAGGCTTAAGTCTCTGGGTCCGAGCGCAGACTCTGGCACTGTTTCTCAAGTAGGAACGCCTCAACATTAATTGAGCTCCTCTGAGACAGGCACTGTTCAAGGCCCTGGGCCACAAAGTCAAAACTGTTGTCATTAAGGGGTCACAAGCCCTGTAAATACAGAGGACGTATCTCCTAGGGCCGCAGTGGGATCACTTATAGATGCTGTAGCTATAAAGTCCACAAACTAGCATATGTTGGAAAATAGCCCCAGGAGGCAAGGCTCAGGATGGGAAATAAAGTTAGGTGGTGGCGGGGTTCTAGCCCGGACTCTGCCAGTCCGCACTCTGAACTTCAGTTTTCTGAACCTTGAGATCCGTCGCGTGCTTTTAGTGTGCTGAGGAATCCCTTAGGAATGCTTTTTAAGATAGATTCCAGAGTCCAATCGTAGCTTTTTCGAATCAGAATGATGGGACGTTGGACCCTAAGTCTGCATTTTTACACCTGCACCCCTGGGACAATTTTGAGGTTGGTAGGCTTTGCAACATAGTTTGAGGAGTACCGCTTAATAGGGAGAAGTACCGCTTAGCGACAGGCCTGGCGACGGATTCCTGAGCTAAGAAGGCAACAGGAATGAAAGCGCCTTGTCGACCGGAGAGTAAACCAATTCTTTGCAAATAATAGTAATCCAAATAATATCCGAATAATCCAAAAAGTAATACAATAATAATAGTAAAAGAACTGGAGAGTGCAGCGCAAAGGCATCTCAGTCTGAATCTGTACCACTGCCCGGTCCACTCTAGCAGCGCTGGCGTGACGGTGCCTTTAAGAACACCCCCCGCCCACCCAGTCTCGGCTACCGCGGGGCTTGCGGGCCGACCGGCGGCGCTTGCGTGCTGCCAGCCGTCGACCGGCGGGGCTTCCCAGCGGGGCGGTCGCGGCAGCGCGACGCCGGCGCTGGTTGCGTGCGCGCCTGGCCCCGCCCCTCGCCCGCCCCTTCCCCTCCCCCTCCGCGGGCCTCCCCCGCCCGCGCGGTACAGCTGGGCCGGTGACGCGCGTACTGCTGCCGTTGCCTCTGCTACGGCCGCCGCGTTCCATTCTCCTAAGCCGGCGACATCCTCGTCCCCTGCCTCCCGCCTCCTCCTCCCGCAGCGCCGGCCAGCGCCAGCCAGACAAGGGCCCACGGGGTCTCGCCTAGACCCAAGAGGGCTGCGGACGCGCGCAGGCGGCGGAGCGGATCCCGGCGCCGCGGAAGCTGCGAGCGTCCGCCTCCCGGAGGTCGCCGCGCCGTTCCCCGGGTGAGTTGTCACCGCGGCCGGGGGGCGGCGGGGCCGGGCATTGTGTCACTGGCGCCCTCGGCCGGCTGTCAGGGGCGCAGGACCGGCGCACCGCCCGGGAGGGACGTTGGGGAGCCCGGACGGCCGCCCCGCGTCGGCTGCTCTCCGCGCTTCCTGCGCCGGCCCGGCTGTCACCACGACGCCCGGCGGCGAGCCCAGTGCCGGCTTGGGCGGAAGGGCGGCGGGGGGGAGCTGTGCCGAGGCCGGGAGGAAGACCGGCCGGCCGGCTTGCGGCCGGGAGCTTGGTGGCCGGGATCGGGGCGCTCCGCCGGGGCCTCGTCGGGCGTGCGGGGTCGCGCTCCGGCTCGGAATTCACGGTGGAGACCACATTTTGCAGGTCGCTGGGAGGTAGTCACAGGCTGGCTGTCTTTATTACTGTTAATGTTTTTTCATCAAGCCAGCTAAAGCTGCGGGTCCTGCGCTGGGGCAGGGTTGGCTTAGCGATGGTGGACTTCCGAGGGTACCTTGGAGCCCGGGTGTGCGAGCACCGGAGCTTTCTGGAGCCCCCGCACCTCGTCTGGTCTTTAATCTCAAAAACTTTTTTTAGTATCCGGGCTGAGACGCACCGAAACCACTTCCTGTTTATGTATGTAGACTTTCTTTTTTCACTTCTGGTTTTTAGAGACAAATACTGGTGTCGGTCTGACCCTCCCACAGGGTTGTGACTGTGGGGCTGCTGAAGTGGGA